>NC_088228.1:15870337-16562837 GCF_036934945.1 Oncorhynchus masou masou | reverse complement strand
AGGTCCAATTTGGTGAAAAACCTGGCTCCCTGCAGGATCTCGAAGGCTGAAGACATAAGAGGAAGCGGATAACGATTCTTAACTGTTATGTCATTCAGCCCTCGATAATCCACGCATGGGCGCAGGGACCCGTCCTTCTTCTGAACAAAAAAAAACCCCGCTCCGGCGGGAGAGGAGGAGGAGACTATGGTACCGGCGTCGAGCGAAACCGACAAATAATCCTCGAGAGCCTTACGTTCGGGAGCCGACAGAGAGTATAATCTACCCCGGGGGAGTAGTTCCCGGAAGGAGATCAATACTACAGTCATACGACCGGTGTGGAGGGAGAGAAGTGGCCTTGGAACGACTGAACACCGTGCGCAGATCGTGATACTCCTCCGGCACCCCTGTCAAATCGCCAGGCTCCTCCTGTGAAGAAGAGACAGAGGAAACAGGAGGGATAGCAGACATTAAACAGGTCACATGACAAGAAACATTCCAGGATAGGATAGTATTACTAGACCAATTAATAGAAGGGTTATGGCGCACTAGCCAGGGATGACCCAAAACAACAGGTGTAAAAGGTGAACGAAAAATTAAAAAAGAAATGGTTTCGCTATGATTACCAGAGACAGTGAGGGTTAAAGGCAGCGTCTCACGCTGAATCTTGGGGAGAGAACTACCATCTAAAGCGAACAAGGCCGTGGGCTCCCCTAACTGTCTGAGAGGAATGTCATGTTCCCGAGCCCAGGTCTCGTCCATAAAACAGCCCTCCGCCCCAGAGTCTATCAAGGCACTGCAGGAAGCAGATGAACCGGGCCAGCGGAGATGGACCGGAAAAGTAGTGCGTGATCCAGAAGGAGAGGCCTGAGTAGTTGCGCTCACCAGTAGCCCTCCTCTTACTGATGAGCTCTGGCTTTTACTGGACATGAGGTGACAAAATGACCAGCGGAGCCGCAGTAGAGACAGAGGCGATTGGTGATTCTCCGTTCCTTCTCCTTGGCCGAGATGCGGATACCCCCAGCTGCATAGGCTCAGCATCCGAGCCGGCGGAGGAGGGTGGCAGTGATGCGGCAGGTGGCAGTGATGTGGAGAGGGGAGCAACGGAGAACGCGAGCTCCTTTCCACGAGCTCGGCGACGAAGATCAAACCGTCGCTCTATGCGAATAGCGAGAGCTATTAAGGAGTCCAGACTGGAAGGAACCTCCCGGGAGAGGATCTCGTCCTTAACCTCGACGAGGAGACCCTCCAGAAAACGAGCGAGCAAAGCCGGCTCGTTCCAGTCACTTGAGGCAACGAGAGTGCGAAACTCAATAGAATAATCCGTTATGGATCGATTCCCCTGAGATAGGGAAGACAGGGCCCTGGAAGCCTCCTCCCCAAAAACAGAACGGTCAAAAACCCGTATCATCTCCTCCTTAAAGTCTTGATACTGGTTAATACACTCAGCCCTCGCCTCCCAGACTGCCGTGCCCCACTCACGCGCCCGTCCGGTAAGGAGAGAAATGACGTAGGCGATGCGGGCTGCGCTCCTGGAGTAAGTGTTGGGCTGGAGAGAGAACACCACATCACACTGAGTGAGGAATGAGCGGCACTCAGTGGGCTCCCCAGAGTAACACGGCGGGTTGTTGATCCTGGGCTCCGGAGACTCGGAAACCCTGGAAGTGGGCGGTGGATCGAGGTGGAGTTGGTGAACCTGTCTTGTGAGGTCGGAGACTTGGACGGCCAGGGTCTCAACGGCATGTCGAGCAGCAGACAATTCCTCCTCGTGTCTGCCTAGCATCGCTCCCTGGATCTCGACGGCGGAGTGAAAAGGGTCCGGAGCCGCTGGGTCCATTCTTGGTCTGATTCTTCTGTTATGTACTTGAGTGAAGACCCAAAAGCGGTTTTAACAGAAAACAGAGTTCTTTAATGAAAAAACAGGAATGGCATAAATCCTCTTCCAACGTAGTCAATGGAACAAAAAGAACGTTAGTATAATGCAGGATGCACCTGCCAGGCAGACTCCGACAGGATAGGACAAGGTGGAAGCAAACGCGACGACAGCTTGCTTCTGGCATCAAAAACAAACAAGAATCAGACACTGAAAGTAGCAGGAACAGAGAGAGAAATAGAGACCTAATCAGAGGGGGAAGAGATAACAGGTGGGAAAGAGTGAATGAGCTAGTTAGGGGAGATGTAGAACAGCTGAAGAATGAGAGACAGAGAAGGTAACCTAAAAAGACCAGCAGAGAGAGACAGAGTGAAGAGAAAGGACAGGAACAGACATAACAAGACATGACAATTGTAGGATTTTTAATGAATTTATTTGCAAATGATGGTGAAAAATAAGTATTTGGTCAATCACAAAAGTTTATCTCAATACTTTGTTATATACCCGTTGTTGGCAATGACAGAGGTCAAACGTTTTCTGTAAGTCTTCACAAGGTTTTCACACACTGTTGCTGGTATTGGCCCATTCTTCCATGCAGATCTCCTCTAGAGCAGTGATGTTTTGGGGCTGTTGCTGGGCAACACGGACTTTCAACTCCCTCCAAAGATTTTCTATGGGGTTGAGATCTGGAGACTGGCTAGCATCTGTGGGGCATCCTCAAACGGAGGGTGGAGGAGTGCAATGTCTCTAACATCCACCAGCTCCGTGATGGCGTCATGGAGGAGTGGAAGAGGACTCCAGTGGCAACCTGTGAAGCTCTGGTGAACTCCATGCCCAAGAGGGTTAAGGCAGTACTGGAAAATGATGGTGGCCACACAAAATATTGACACTTTGGGCCCAATTTGGACATTTTCACTTAGGGGTGTACTCACTTTTGTTGCCAGCGGTTTAGACATTAATGGCTGTGTGTTGAGTTATTTTGAGGGGACAGCAAATTTACACTGTTATAGAAGCTGTACACTCACTACTTTACATTGTAGCAAAGTGTAATTTCTTCATTGTTGTCACATGAAAAGTTATACTCAAATATTTACAAAATGTGAGGGGTGTACTCACTTTTGTGATACTGTACATACATATATACACAAATACATATACACACACATATATATATACACATACATATATATACACATATATACACATACACACGAGAGGTCGACCGATCATGATTTTTCAACCCAAAAAAGTCGATTCCGATTTGAAAAAAATAATAATAATGACAATTACAACAATACTGAATTAACACTTATTTTAACTTAATATAATACATCAATAAAATCAATTTAGCCTCAAGTAGATAATGAAACATGTTCAATTTGGTTTAAATAATGCTAAAACAAAGTGTTGGAGAAGAACGTAAAAGTGCAATATGTGCTATGTAAGAAAGCTAACGTTTCAGTTCCTTGCTCAGAACATGAGAACATATGAAAGCTGGTTCCTTTTAACATGAGTCTTCAATATTCCTTGGTAAGAAGTTTTAGGTTGTAGTTATTATAGGACTATTTCCCTCTATTCCATTTGTATTTCATTAACCTTTGACTATTGGATGTTCTTATAGGCACTTTTGTATTGCCAGTGTAACAGTATAGCTTCCGTCCCTCTCCTCGCTCCTCCCTGGGCTCGAACCAGCAACACAACGACAACAGCCACCCTCAAAGCAGCGGTTACCAATGCAGAGCAAGGGAAACAACCACCCCAAGGCTCAGAGCGAGTGAAGATTGAAACGCTATTAGCACGTGCTAACTAGCCAGCCATTTCACTTCGGTCATACCAGACTCATCTCGGGAGTTGATAGGCTTGAAGTCATAAACAGCGCAATGCTAGACGCACAACGAAGAGCTGCTGGCAAAACGCACGAAAGTGCTGTTTGTATGAATGTTTACGTGCCTGCTTCTGCCTAACACCGCTCAGTCAGATACTTAAAATACTTGTATGCTCAGTCAGATTATATGCAACACAGGACACGCTAGATAATATCTAGTAATATCATCAACCATGTGAAGTTAACTAGTGATTATGATTGATTGTTTTTTATAAGACAAGTTTAATGCTAGCTAACAACTTACCTTGGCTTACTGCATTTGCGTAACAATCAGTCTCCTTGTGGAGTGCAACGAGAGAGAGGGGCAGGTCTTTATTGCGTTGGACAAGTTAACTGTAGGGTTGCAAGATTCGATCTGTCTTTCTGCCCCTGAACGAGGCAGTTAACCCACCGTCCCTAGACCGTCATTGAAAATAAGAATGTGTTCTTAACTGACTTGCATAGTAAAGATTAAATATATAAATAAAGGTGTAACAAAAATGGGGGGGGGGCAAATCGGCGCCCAAAAATACTGATTTCCGATTGTTATAAAAACTTGAAATCGGCCCTAATTAATCGGCAATTCCGATTAATCGGCCGACCTGTAATACACACATACATACACACAATACATACACTGCTCAAAAAAATAAATCGAACACTAAAATAACACATCCTAGACCTGAATTAATGAAATATTCTTATTAAATACTTTTTTCTTTACATCGTTGAATGTGCTGACAACAAAATCACACAAAAATTATCAATGGAAATCAAATGTATCAACCCATGGAGGTCTGGATTTGGAGTCACACTCAAAATTAAAGTGGAAAACCACACTACAGGCTGATCCAACGTTGATGTAATGTCCTTAAAACAAGTCAAAATGAGGCTCAGTAGTGTGTGTGGCCTCCACGTGCCTGTATGACCTCCCTACAACGCCTGGGCATGCTCCTGATGAGGTGGCGGATGGTCTCCTGAGGGATCTCCTCCCAGACCTGGACTAAAGCATCCGCCAACTCCTGGACAGTCTGTGGTGCAACGTGGCGTTGGTGGATGGAGCGAGACATGATGTCCCAGATGTGCTCAATTGGATTCAGATCTGGGGATCGGGCAGGCCAGTCCATAGCATCAATGCCTTCCTCTTGCAGGAACTGCTGACACACTCCAGCCACGAGGTCTAGCATTGTCTTGCATTAGGAGGAACCCAGGGCCAACCGCACCAGCATATGGTCTCACAAGGGGTCTGAGGATCTTATCTCGGTACCTAATGGCAGTCAGGCTACCTCTGGCGAGCACATGGAGGGCTGTATGGCCCCCCAAAGAAATGCCACCCCACACCATGACTGACCCACCGCCAAACCGGTCATGCTGGAGGATGTTGCAGGCAGCAGAACGTTCTCCACGGTGTCTCCAGACTGTCACGTCTGTCACATGTGCTCAGTGTGAACCTGCTTTCATCTTTGAAAAGCACAAGGCGCCAGTGGTGAATTTGCCAATCTTGGTGTTCTCTGGCAAATGCCAAACGTCCTGCACGGTGTTGGGCTGTTAGCACAACCCCCACCTGTGGACATCGGGCCCTCATACCACCCTCGTGGAGTCTGTTTCTGACCGTTTGAGCAGACACATGCACATTTGTGGCCTGCTGGAGGTCATTTTGCAGGGCTCTGGCAGTGCTCCTCCTTGCACAAAGGCGGAGGTAGCGGTCCTGCTGCTGGGTTGTTGCCCTCCTACGGCCTCCTCCATGTCTCCTGATGTACTGGCCTGTCTCCTGGTAGCGCCTCCATGCTCTGGACACTACGCTGACAGACACAGCAAACCTTCTTGCTACGGCTCGCATTGATGTGTCATCCTGGATGAGCTGCACTACCTGAGCCACTTGTGTGGGTTGTAGACTCCGTCTCATGCTACCACTAGAGTGAAAGCACCGCCAGCATTCAAAAGTGACCAAAACATCAGCCAGGAAGCATTGGAACTGAGAAGTGGTATGTGGTCCCCACCTGCAGAACCACTCCTTTATTGGGGGTGTCTTGCTAATTGCCTATAATTTCCACCTGTTGTCTATTCCATTTGCACAACAGCATGTGAAATGTAGTGTCAATCAGTGTTGCTTCCTAAGTGGACAGTTTGATTTCACAGAAGTGTGATTGACTTGGAGTTACATTGTGTTGTTTAAGTGTTCCCTTTATTTTTTTGAGCAGTGTATATATACACACATACACATATATATACACATACATACAAATACATACATATATACACACATATATATATATATACACATACATATATATATATATACACATACATATATATATATACAAATACATACATATATTTATACACATACATACACACATACATATATACACACATACATATATATATATTTACCAGCAGCATACCACCCCGCTTACCACTGTTGGCTTGCTTCTGAAGCTAAGCAGAGTTGGTCCTGGTCAGTTCCTGGATGGGGAGACCAGATGCTGCTGGAAGTGGTGTTGGAGGGCCAGTAGGAGGCACTCTTTCCTCTGGTCTAAAAAAATATCCCAATTCCACAGGGTGTGTGTAGGGTGCCGTCTTTCGGATGGGACGTTAAACGGGTGTCCTGACTCTCTGAGGTTATTAAAGATCCCATGGCACTTATTGTAAGAGTAGGGGTGTTACCCTGGTGTCCTGGCTAAAATCCCAATCTGGCCCTCAAACCATGACGGTCACCTAATAATCCCCAGTTTACAATTGGCTCATTCTGTTATGTACTTGAGTGAAGACCCAAAAGCGGTTTTAACAGAAAACAGAGTTCTTTAATGAAAAAACAGGAATGGCATAAATCCTCTTCCAACGTAGTCAATGGAACAAAAAGAACGTTAGAATAATGCAGGATGCACCTGCCAGGCAGACTCCGACAGGATAGGACAAGGTGGAAGCAAACGGGACGACAGCTTGCTTCTGGCATCAAAAACACAAACAAGAATCAGACACAGAAAGTAGCAGGAACAGAGAGAGAAATAGAGACCTAATCAGAGGGGGAAGAGAGAACAGGTGGGAAGGAGTGAATGAGCTAGTTAGGGGAGATGTAGAACAGCTGAAGAATGAGAGACAGAGAAGGTAACCTAAAAAGACCAGCAGAGAGAGACAGAGTGAAGAGAAAGGACAGGAACAGACATAACAAGACATGACAGTACCCCCCCCCACTCACCGAGCGCCTCCTGGCGCACTCGAGGAGGAAACCTGGCGGCAACGGAGGAAATCATCGATCAGCGAACGGTCCAGCACGTCCCGAGAGGGAACCCAACTCCTCTCCTCAGGACCGTACCCCTCCCAATCCACTAGGTACTGATGACCACGGCCCCGAGGGCGCATGTCCAAAATCTTACGAACCCTGTAGATGGGTGCGCCCTCGACAAGGATGGGGGGGGAGGGACGAGCGGGGGCGCGAAGAACGGGCTTAACACAGGAGACATGGAAGACCGGGTGAACGCGACGAAGATAGCGCGGGAGAAGAAGTCGCACTGCGACAGGATTAATGACCTGAGAAATACGGAACGGACCAATGAACCGCGGGGCCAACTTGCGAGAAGCTGTCTTAAGGGGAAGGTTCTGAGTGGAGAGCCATACTCTCTGACCGCAACAATATCTAGGACTCTTGGTCCTACGCTATTAGCGGCCCTCACAGTCTGCGCCCTGTTACGGCAAAGTGCCGACCTGACCCCCTTCCAGGTGCGCTCGCAACGCTGGACAAAAGCCTGAGCGGAGGGGACGCAGGACTCGGCGAGCTGAGATGAGAACAGCGGAGGCTGGTACCCGAGGCTACTCTGAAAAGGGGATAGACCGGTAGCAGACGAGGGGAAGCGAGTTGTGGGCGTACTCTGCCCAGGGGAGCTGTTCTGACCAAGACGCAGGGTTACGAAAAGAAAGACTGCGTAAATGCGACCAACAGTCTGATTGGCCCGTTCGGCTTGACCGTTAGACTGGGGATGAAAGCCGGACGAGAGACTGACGGAAGCCCCAATCAAACGGCAAAACTCCTTCCAAAATTGAGACGTGAACTGCGGGCCTCTGTCGGAAACGACGTCAGACGGAAGGCCATGAATTCGGAAAACATTCTCGATAATGATCTGAGCCGTCTCCTTAGCAGAAGGGAGCTTATCGAGAGGAATGAAATGAGCCGCCTTAGAGAATCTATCGACAACCGTAAGAATAACTGTCTTCCCCGCTGATGAAGGCAGTCCGGTGATAAAATCTAAAGCGATGTGAGACCACGGTCGAGAGGGAATGGGAAGCGGTCTGAGACGGCCGGCAGGAGGAGAGTTCCCAGATTTAGTCTGCGCGCAGACCGAACAAGCGGCGACAAATCGACGCGCGTCACGTTCCCGAGTGGGCCACCAGAAACGCTGGCGAATGGAAGCGAGCGTACCCCGAACGCCGGGGTGGCCGGCTAACTTGGCAGAGTGGGCCCACTGAAGAACGGCCGGACGAGTAGGAACGGGAACGAACAGAAGGTTCCTAGGACAAGCTCGCGGCGACGGAGTGTGAGCGAGTGCTTGCTTTACCTGCCTCTCAATTCCCCAGACAGTCAACCCGACAACACGCCCCTCAGGGAGAATCCCCTCGGGGTCGGTGGAGACCTCAGAAGAACTGAAGAGACGAGATAAAGCATCAGGCTTGGTGTTCCTTGAGCCCGGACGATAAGAAATAACAAACTCGAAACGAGCGAAAAACAGAGCCCAACGAGCCTGACGCGCATTAAGTCGTTTGGCTGAACGGATGTACTCAAGGTTCCTATGGTCAGTCCAAACGACAAAAGGAACGGTCGCCCCCTCCAACCACTGTCGCCATTCGCCTAGGGCTAAGCGGATGGCGAGCAGTTCGCGATTACCAACATCATAGTTACGTTCTGACGGCGATAAGCGATGAGAGAAAAACGCGCAAGGATGGACCTTGCCGTCAGAGAGAGAGCGCTGAGAAAGAATGGCTCCCACGCCCACCTCTGACGCGTCAACCTCAACAACAAACTGACTAGAGATGTCAGGTGTAACAAGAATAGGTGCGGATGTAAAACGAGTCTTAAGAAGATCAAAAGCTCCCTGGGCGGAAACGGACCACTTAAAGCACGTCTTAACAGAAGTAAGGGCTGTGAGGGGAGCTGCCACCTGACCGAAATTACGGATGAAACGACGATAGAAATTAGCGAAGCCCAGAAAGCGCTGCAGCTCGACGCGTGACTTAGGAACGGGCCAATCAATGACAGCCTGGACCTTAGCGGGATCCATCTTAATGCCCTCAGCGGAAATAACGGAACCGAGAAAAGGGACAGAGGCGGCATGAAAAGTGCACTTCTCAGCCTTCACATAAAGACAGTTCTCCAAAAGGCGCTGGAGGACGCGTCGCACGTGCTGAACATGAATCGAGAGAGACGGTGAAAAAATCAGGATATCGTCCATGTATACGAAAACAAAAATGTTCAGCATGTCTCTCAGGACGTCGTTAACTAGTGCCTGAAAGACAGCTGGAGCGTTAACGAGGCCGAAAGGAAGAACCCGGTATTCAAAGTGCCCTAACGGAGTGTTAAACGCCGTCTTCCACTCGTCCCCCTCCCTGATGCGCACGAGATGGTAGGCGTTACGAAGGTCCAATTTGGTGAAAAACCTGGCTCCCTGCAGGATCTCGAAGGCTGAAGACATAAGAGGAAGCGGATAACGATTCTTAACTGTTATGTCATTCAGCCCTCGATAATCCACGCATGGGCGCAGGGACCCGTCCTTCTTCTGAACAAAAAAAAACCCCGCTCCGGCGGGAGAGGAGGAGGAGACTATGGTACCGGCGTCGAGCGAAACCGACAAATAATCCTCGAGAGCCTTACGTTCGGGAGCCGACAGAGAGTATAATCTACCCCGGGGGAGTAGTTCCCGGAAGGAGATCAATACTACAGTCATACGACCGGTGTGGAGGGAGAGAAGTGGCCTTGGAACGACTGAACACCGTGCGCAGATCGTGATACTCCTCCGGCACTCCTGTCAAATCGCCAGGCTCCTCCTGTGAAGAAGAGACAGAGGAAACAGGAGGGATAGCAGACATTAAACAGGTCACATGACAAGAAACATTCCAGGATAGGATAGTATTACTAGACCAATTAATAGAAGGGTTATGGCGCACTAGCCAGGGATGACCCAAAACAACAGGTGTAAAAGGTGAACGAAAAATTAGAAAAGAAATGGTTTCGCTATGATTACCAGAGACAGTGAGGGTTAAAGGCAGCGTCTCACGCTGAATCTTGGGGAGAGAACTACCATCTAAAGCGAACAAGGCCGTGGGCTCCCTAACTGTCTGAGAGGAATGTCATGTTCCCGAGCCCAGGTCTCGTCCATAAAACAGCCCTCCGCCCCAGAGTCTATCAAGGCACTGCAGGAAGCAGATGAACCGGGCCAGCGGAGATGGACCGGAAAGGTAGTGCGTGATCCAGAAGGAGAGGCCTGAGTAGTTGCGCTCACCAGTAGCCCTCCTCTTACTGATGAGCTCTGGCTTTTACTGGACATGAGGTGACAAAATGACCAGCGGAGCCGCAGTAGAGACAGAGGCGATTGGTGATTCTCCGTTCCTTCTCCTTGGCCGAGATGCGGATACCCCCCAGCTGCATAGGCTCAGCATCCGAGCCGGCGGAGGAGGGTGGCAGTGATGCGGCAGGTGGCAGTGATGTGGAGAGGGGAGCAACGGAGAACGCGAGCTCCTTTCCACGAGCTCGGCGACGAAGATCAAACCGTCGCTCTATGCGAATAGCGAGAGCTATTAAGGAGTCCAGACTGGAAGGAACCTCCCGGGAGAGGATCTCATCCTTAACCTCGACGAGGAGACCCTCCAGAAAACGAGCGAGCAAAGCCGGCTCGTTCCAGTCACTAGAGGCAGCGAGAGTGCGAAACTCAATAGAATAATCCGTTATGGATCGATTCCCCTGACATAGGGAAGACAGGGCCCTGGAAGCCTCCTCCCCAAAAACAGAACGGTCAAAAACCCGTATCATCTCCTCCTTAAAGTCCTGATACTGGTTAACACACTCAGCCCTCGCCTCCCAGATTGCCGTGCCCCACTCACGCGCCCGTCCGGTAAGGAGAGAAATGACGTAGGCGATGCGGGCTGCGCTCCTGGAGTAAGTGTTGGGCTGGAGAGAGAACACCACATCACACTGAGTGAGGAATGAGCGGCACTCAGTGGGCTCCCCAGAGTAACACGGCGGGTTGTTGATCCTGGGCTCCGGAGACTCGGAAACCCTGGAAGTGGGCGGTGGATCGAGGTGGAGTTGGTGAACCTGTCTTGTGAGGTCGGAGACTTGGACGGCCAGGGTCTCAACGGCATGTCGAGCAGCAGACAATTCCTCCTCGTGTCTGCCTAGCATCGCTCCCTGGATCTCGACGGCGGAGTGAAAAGGGTCCGGAGCCGCTGGGTCCATTCTTGGTGTCTGATTCTTCTGTTATGTACTTGAGTGAAGACCCAAAAGCGGTTTTAACAGAAAACAGAGTTCTTTAATGAAAAAACAGGAATGGCATAAATCCTCTTCCAACGTAGTCAATGGAACAAAAAGAACGTTAGAATAATGCAGGATGCACCTGCCAGGCAGACTCCGACAGGATAGGACAAGGTGGAAGCAAACGAGACGACAGCTTGCTTCTGGCATCAAAAACACAAACAAGAATCAGACACAGAAAGTAGCAGGAACAGAGAGAGAAATAGAGACCTAATCAGAGGGGGAAGAGAGAACAGGTGGGAAGGAGTGAATGAGCTAGTTAGGGGAGATGTAGAACAGCTGAAGAATGAGAGACAGAGAAGGTAACCTAAAAAGACCAGCAGAGAGAGACAGAGTGAAGAGAAAGGACAGGAACAGACATAACAAGACATGACACATTCATCTCCCTCCATTCCTCTGTAACTATTTCCCTGGTCGTTGCTGCAAATGAGAATGTGTTCTCAGTCAACTTACCTGGTAAAATAACGGCTGGATAAAAAAATAAAAAAATATACACATACACAAACATATATACACATATTTATATACATACATATATGTAATAATGGCAATTACAACAATACTGAATGAACACTTATTTTAACATAATATAATACATAAATAAAATAAATTCAGTCTCAAATAAATAATGAAACATGTTCAATTTGTTTTAAATAATGCAAAAAAACAGTGTTGGAGAATAAAGTAAAAGTGCATTATGTGCCATGTAAAAAAGCTACCGTTTAGGTTCCTTGCTCAGAACATATGAAAGCTGGTGGTTCAATATTTCCAGTTCTTTAATATTCCCAGTTAAGAAGTTTGAGGTTGTAGTTATTATAGGAATTATTGGACTATTTCTCTCTATACCATTTATATTTCATATACCTTTGATAATTGGATGTTCTAATAGGCACTATAGTATTGCCAGCTTAATCTCACGAGTTGATAGACTTGAAGTCCTAAACAGCGCTGTGCCTCAAGCATTGCTAAGAGCTGCTGGCAAATGCAGGAAAATGCTGTTTGAATGAATGCTTACGAGCCTGCTGCTGCCTCCCACTGCTCAGTCAGACTGCTCTATCAAATCATAGACTTAATTATAATATAATAAATATACAGAAATACGAGCCTTTGGTCATTAATATGGTCAAATCCGGAACCTTTCATTTCGAAAAAACGAAACGTTTATTCTTTCAGTGAAATACGGAACCGTTCCATATTTTATCGAATGGGTGGCAACCCTAAGTCTAAATATTGCTATTACATTGCACAACCTTCAATGTTATGTCATAATTATGTAAAATTCTGGCAAATTAATTCTGGTCTTTGTTAGCAAGAAATGGTCTTCACACAGTTCGCAACGATCCAGGCAGCCCAAACTGCTGCATTATATCCTGACTGCTTGCACTGAACGCAAGAGAAGTGACACAATTTCCCTAGTTAATATTGCCTGCTAACATTAATTTCTTTTAACTAAATATGCAGGTTTTAAAAAAAATACCTGTGTATTAATTTTAATAAAGGCATTGATGTTTATGGTTAGGTACATTGGTGCAACGATTGTGCTTTTTCGTGAATGCGCTTTTGTTAAATCATCACCCGTTTGGCAAAGTTGAAGTAGGCTGTGATTCGATGATAAATTAACAGGCACCGCATTGATTATATGCAACGCAGGACAAGCCAGTTAAACTAGTAATATCATCAACCATGTGTAGTTCACTAGTGATTTTGTTAAGATTGATTGTTTTTTAAGATAAATTTAATGCTAGCTAGCAACTTACCTTGGCCTCTTGCAGCCACAAGGTCCTTTTGACGCTGCACTCGCATAACAGGTGGTCAGCCTGCCACAGCCTCCTCGTGGATTGCAATGTAATCCGCGTCCAAAAATGCTGATTACCGATTGTTATAAAAACTTGAAATCGGCCCTAATTAAATCAGCCATGCCGTTTAATCGGTCGACCTCTAACTGGTTGTACAATTATATGCGTGAATGACCTTGTTCAGATAATCACCCCAGTTGGCCTTTCTCTCTTCATCTAGTGTGCACAACATTGACAATAGTGTACAGCACACCATTGTATTCACTACTGCAATGTCAACTTCTCGAGATGGGCGTTTCAATGTTTTCACAACCTGATTTTGTAGGTCCAGGCCACAGATCACTCTCACGCCCGGTTCAAATAACACAATTTTATCATTGAAGGAGGCTTCTCTTGAGATACAGGGATGAATCCATTTTGTTTGTCCACCTGGAATGACAACGTCAAGTCTGACTGCTGTAACCAAGCATACCTCCGTGTACTCTGAGTGCTATAGCAGATTGAGTAGAATCTTTGCCTTTCCCTGTCCTAGCTTAAGCGCATTTCTTAGCATCTTTACTGTATACATCAGCTCTGACGGGTCATTGTTACATTTTGTTTGAAACTATTTATTTAATTACATTAAACCCAATGATTGGTTTCTCCAGTTTTTCATTTGTAACTAATATCAGAACCCTCAATTGTTTTGCTGCAATGACATCAGCTTTGGGATCAAGCAAACTAAAACAAATGTCCATCTAACACAGAAAGGGAATTTCAGTGCCACTGGCTGCCCTCAGATCCAGTTTCTCTGTATTGCCCATAATTTCTGCCAGTGGGCTAATTTGTGTGCGCTTCTCTATTCCTCACTTATGATGAGCCCCTGTGACCCATAGTGCTAGAGTCTTTACATCCTCCATATAACATCACACTTGACATTTTTTACCAATGAGCTATGCTATATTACAATGTCCTGTGGTAGCTGGGGTAGTTGGCCCCCACTCTCTCTGTGTCATGGGACAAGGGGAGTTGTGGTCAGTCTTGTGAGCAGTCTTACATGTGGGCTGATGCGGTTTTCAATGATCCTGTTGGCACACTTTGGAACAACAGGCAGCTTGATGTCACAATGAGCACAACTTAAACTCTGAGGTTCTCTCTCCCTTTGCACTGCAGCACTGGATGGAACTAGATGTATCTGAGGTCACTCCTCGTTCCATGGTTGAGACCTCCAGGCGTTTCCCATTGGCTGTGCATTGCCTCTGCCAAATGGTTATCACTGCCACATTTGTAGCAATGCTGACAAGTCTGTTGACCAGTCTTATAACAACTTTTGCATTTTCTTTTCTCTCTGTTGGTTGGACTTGTTTTTTTTATTCTGTTAAAGCGATTCCTAACTGAACTGTCACCCTGGCCCTGCACTGACTGTACTAATGATGCTAGCTGACAGGTCAGTTCTTTTGATTGCTTCATTGCTGGCATCAATTTGACTCAGGATGGGATTGTATTTCTCTTGTTTTCAGACTGTGGTCTGTGGGGACTCTGCCTGTGCACCTTCCTCTCCACTATCACCGTTATCCTCACTCTGTAGAGCATTCACTCATGTGGGTGTGAACTTAGGTGAAATCCTGTCCGTTTGCATGCATTCGCTTTCATTGCCCTGGGCAATTAGCATTTCCTCAAGCAACAGTTCATCACTGGTGTTAATATTCTGGAGATGCACTCTCATCTCTGTCCTGACATTATCATTTGTTTACCCAATAACAATGGCCTGCAGGCATTGGCTCTTGACTAACTCTGTGCCATATTTCAGTCCTGATTGGGCACGAGCTGAGGCTGATAACACTCTGTCTCGGTCAAAGACTCAAAAGTCCAAGGCAGACTCTTGTGTTGCCTTAGTCAACTACAGTTCAGTAGCATCCTTCTCCTCATAATGTGTCCTCAAGATTGGCTTTAGTGTGTAGCGTGTCATGTATGTTTTTCCCTCCAGATAACTCTTCATCCTAAACCCTGGGCTCACATCTCTAATTACTGCTTCTATGATTTCTAATTCATGGTACCCTTTTCTCCTTCCATTTTCAATATGATGTTCTAGACTGCCGAAGCTGAGCTTACCTTTCTGATTCTGATCTATCTATCCATGATTTTTAAAGTCTTTATAAATGGACATACTCACTCCACTCTCTCTCTGTGGCATATGCCTTTCTGGAGCTGAGCCTACTTCTCTGCTGGGCTGATTCGCTGTCCACTTACATTGTTGGCGCCAACTAGCTGGGACTTGTAGGCAGACTGTTTGCAGTATCCTCCCGAGTCCGATATTCCTTTGATTTCGTATTTCAGTTGAAGCAACCATGACATTCAATCATCCTCTGATTCCATTAAATCCTCCATCAATTTGCACCGCAACGCGCGATTGCTCTTTCCATCTACTATAGTCATCTACACCTCCTATTCCACAACGTACACACAGGTGCCGTAAATTGTCTTCAGTTAAAGTCCATAAACTTAGCTCGATTTCATCCAACAACGTTTTCCTCTCTCGACACATATGGTCCTACTCACCTGGCATCAACATTGCAGGCAATATAGCTACAATCCGTTGGGTGGATAGCCCGCGAACGTTTGCTAGCTAGCTACTCTCCCAATGTCTCTCACTCGTTGTCCGTTCAAGGAATATGAGCCGGTGCTCACATGAAAATAAAGCGTAGCGGTGTCTCCAAATTTGTTACCCTTTCTTTGAGCTTATTATATAAAATACAACGCGAAAGGTACTGTTTACTAGACCTTTAATCATGTCAGCAAATGTAACAGCAGTTTACAGCACTTTTTGTTAAATTTTCTTCCTCTTTTCAGCCCACTTAATCTGTTTTTATTTTATTTACTATGGGCTTCCCCAGAGTATCCCATAGTGTCTGGAATACAACTGTATTAAGCCCCGTACACATAGAACATGTTTTGTTTAGAACTAACGACTTGGTCGAGTTTGTAGAAACATGACCAAAAGAACTGACAACAACCAGATTTTTGTCCGTAATTTATCTTCTGTTGAAATAATGAAATTGTATGAATTGACTCTATCGAAATAACGTTTTAATTAAAATATGTAAATTATTAATCGCATCGGGCCGAACAATGCCATTTACCTGTGAGTGTATTCATGATACAGCACTGCCCTTTGTGCCTTATTGCTTAATTATATGACAAATGTGGGCAGTATACAGTTAGGCATACTGTACCTAATCAAATAGATAAATAACATTGACATCATACAGTGACTGGTTTGTGGAAAGCATATTGTATCACGTGATGCAATAAATTGACTTTTTACCCTAAACAGTGTTCGTCTCTCGCTCTCTTTCTCTGAAAAATGTGGGACTGTTTGGAGCAGAGCCGCCGGGAAAATGTGTGGCGAGACAGCACTTGCCACAGTACTTTTCAATCTGCAAAATGAAAGCTACAAAAATGCACTTTAGCGTTCATCTTGGCTAGCCTACTGTCGTCAGCTCAATATCTATTTTGGAAAGCAATTGTCTTAAAGGGGCAGCATCCCGTTTTGACATGTATAAAATTCTGAAAGAGTAATGACTAAATTATATTAAAGACATTTTTGAACACATAATAACCAAATAACCAAACTGCCTGACACCAATGCATTTAAAAATCGGGCCAGTGAGTAAACAAGCTACAGTTGGATCCTGTCAGACGACGCATAGAACCCAGAGTTATACCTGACCAGGCCATGAGCTCAGGAAAAACTCCAGGCACCAGAAAAGACACAGACGAATATTGCCACACCACTACTTTGAACCTGTGTTCCCACCTCTGGTTTGTAGAGGGTCTCCCGGTCCCGATTGGCTGCGACAGAGCCTGAACTCGAACCCAATACATGCAATATCTCTGATTATCCTTACCTGAGCTGCTCCTGTGGTAGGTGCATGACTGCACTGCAGTGGTGCTCAGCCTCCAGACAGGTCAGTAGTCACACATTAACCTCCATTGCCTCGTTTCTGAGATTGCACTGGGAGTTCCGTCAGGCGGAATGAATTGGGTCTTTCTCCCTATTTTACGTGATGGGGAGAGGATCTGAGCCGCTGCAGAGCTGAATCATGCGTTAACCTAGCTGGGTCTACTGAATTACCTGCCCACTGTGTTCAGGTCTTTTAGATATGGAATGGAAATACAGTGCCTTGCGAAAGTATTCGCCCCCCTTGAACTTTGCGACCTTTTGCCACATTTCAGGCTTCAAACATAAAGATATAAAACTGTATTTTTTTGTGAAGAATCAACAAGTGGGACACAATCATGAAGTGGAACGACATTTATTGGATATTTCAAACTTTTTTAACAAATCAAAAACTGAAAAATTGGGCGTGCAAAATTATTCAGCCCCTTTACTTTCAGTGCAGCAAACTCTCTCCAGAAGTTCAGTGAGGATCTCTGAATGATCCAATGTTGACCTAAATGACTAAAGATGATAAATACAATCCACCTGTGTGTAATCAAGTCTCCGTATAAATGCACCTGCACTGTGATAGTCTCAGAGGTCCGTTAAAAGCGCAGAGAGCATCATGAAGAACAAGGAACACACCAGGCAGGTCCGAGATACTGTTGTGAAGAAGTTTAAAGCCGGATTTGGATACAAAAAGATTTCCCAAGCTTTAAACATCCCAAGGAGCACTGTGCAAGCGATAATATTGAAATGGAAGGAGTATCAGACCACTGCAAATCTACCAAGACCTGGCCGTCCCTCTAAACTTTCAGCTCATACAAGGAGAAGACTGATCAGAGATGCAGCCAAGAGGCCCATGATCACTCTGGATGAATTGCAGAGATCTACAGCTGAGGTGGGAGACTCTGTCCATAGGACAACAATCAGTCGTATATTGCACAAATCTGGCCTTTATGGAAGAGTGGCAAGAAGAAAGCCATTTCTTAAAGATATCCATAAAAAGTGTTGTTTAAAGTTTGCCACAAGCCACCTGGGAGACACACCAAACATGTGGAAGAAGGTGCTCTGGTCAGATGAAACCAAAATTGAACTTTTTGGCAACAATGCAAAACGTTATGTTTGGCGTAAAAGCAACACAGCTCATCACCCTGAACACACCATCCCCACTGTCAAACATGGTAGTGGCAGCATCATGGTTTGGGCCTGCTTTTCTTCAGCAGGGACAGGGAAGATGGTTAAAATTGATGGGAAGATGGATGGAGCCAAATACAGGACCATTCTGGAAGAAAACCTGATGGAGTCTGCAAAAGACCTGAGACTGGGACGGCGATTTGTCTTCCAACAAGACATTGATCCAAAACATAAAGCAAAATCTACAATGGAATGGTTCAAAAATAAACATATCCAGGTGTTAGAATGGCCAAGTCAAAGTCCAGACCTGAATCCAATCGAGAATCTGTGGAAAGAACTGAAAACTGCTGTTCACAAATGCTCTCCATCCAACCTCACTGAGCTCGAGCTGTTTTGCAAGGAGGAATGGGAAAAGTTTTCAGTCTCTCGATGTGCAAAACTGATAGAGACATACCCCAAGCAACTTACAGCTGTAATCGCAGCAAAAGGTGGCGCTACAAAGTATTAACTTAAGGGGGCTGAATAATTTTGCACGCCCAATTTTTCAGTTTTTGATTTGTTAAAAAAGTTTGAAATATCCAATAAATGTCGTTCCACTTCATGATTGTGTCCCACTTGTTGTTGATTCTTCACAAAAAAATACATATATCTTTATGTTTGAAGCCTGAAATGTGGCAAAAGGTCGCAAAGTTCAAGGGGGCCGAATACTTTCGCAAGGCACTGTAATAAAGTGGTGGCCTGTTTCCAGTGTCCATTTTAGGACATCCTTATGTCTTATACTCCCTGCTCTGTCATTCTCTCTGAAGACCTCAGCGTCTGGGTCAGCTACGCTCCTTCCATTGGAGGCTGCTCATTACAGAGGATGTAACTGAAGTGGAGTGAGGCTGGAGCGGATTAAAAAATAAATATGCCTATTCTGTGGATTTTATTTAGCCTACCCCACCATTAAAAAAAAAATGTTTTACTAGGCAAGTCAGTTAAGAACAAATTCTTATTTTCAATAGGAACAGTGGGTTAAGTGCCTTGTTCAGGGGCACCCTCACAAATCTTTACCTTGTCAGCTTGGGGATTCAATCTTGCAACATTTCGGTTACTATTCCAACGCTCTAACCACAAGGCTACCTGCCACCCCATTAATGCACAGATATATTGATAGGAGTCGACAAAGAAATAGGACAATGTTGCTTCAATCACCCTCTCCTCACCCTAACCTGGGCTCAAAACAGGAATCCTCTGAACACAGACAACATTCACCCTCGAAGCATCGTAACTTATCGCCCCACGCAGAGCAAGGGAAACAACTACTTAAAGGTCTCAGAGTGAGTGACGTCAGTGATTGAAATGCCACTCGCACACACTGCTAATTAGCCAGCCATTTCACACTGGTTACATTTGCAACAATGCTAAAGTTTTGTATCAACTGTAAAATGTGAGCACAACAGAGCCAGTTACGAGTATCTGATCATCAATAGATTCGAAAAAAATATTCACTTTTAAAACACGGTGGCCAATTGGGTCCTTGTTAAATAGCCTACAGCAGCTTTTCTTCCTGTGAGCGCAGAGCAATTTTTTGTGGAGCGGGCAAAAAGATGAGTGCCAGGGCAGTATGCAAATACTGCTCAGTGAGCAATGACTGGGATTTCCAACAGCTCAACTCTGCTCATATACTCTGGTTCATAATAATGTCCGGAACAGATTGAATGGAATGTCAAACGCATAATACCATTCCACTCCAGCCAATACCATTAGCCTGTTCTCCCCAAACAACCTCCTGTGGCACTGTTCCATTCCTAGAAATGAGAAGAGGGGAAAGTAAGGGATGTCCTTCACGTCCTGCACAGAAAGAGGAGTGAAGCCGGGTCAACAACCTCACCTGTTTAATCAGCTGCAGATATCCCTCTTTCAACTCAGACCTTTGCTCTCACAGGTGTTCCAGAACAAGGGGCAAGGAGGTCAACAAGGGTTGAAAGGTCAACAAAGTATCAACAATGGGTGTAGAATTATGGATGTAATGGAAGTTAGATAGTATATCTATGTATCTCAGCAGTATCTCTATGGTGGCCCCACCTCTGGGTAGTCACCAGTCGTGGCCAAAAGTTGAGAATGACACAAATATTCATTTTCAAAGTTTTCTGCTTCAGTGTCTTTAGATATTTTTGTCAGATGTTACTATGGAATACTGAAGTATAATTACAAGCATATCATAAGTGTCAAAGGCTTTTATTGACAATTACATTAAGTTGATGCAAAGAGTCAATATTTGCAGTGTTGACCCGTCTTTTCAAGACCTGTCAATTAACTTCTGGGCCACATCCTGACTGATGGCAGACCATTCTTGCATAATCAATGCTTGGAGGTTGTCAGAATTTGTTTGTCCAACCGCCTCTTGAGGATTGACCACAAGCTCTCAATGGGATTAAGGTCTGGGGAGTTTCCTGGCCATGGACCCAAAATATCGATGTTTTGTTCCATGAGCCACTTAGTCATCACTTTGCCTTATGGCAAGGTGCTCCATCATGCTGGAAAAGGTATTGTTCGTCACCAAACTGTTCCTGGATGGTTGGGAGAAGTTGCTCTCGGAGGATGTGTTGGTACCATTCTTTATTCATGGCTGTGTTCTTAGGCAATATTGTGAGTGAGCCCACTCCCTTGGCTGAGAAGCAACCCCACACATGAATGGTCTCAGAATGATTTACTGTCGGCAAGACACAGGACTGATGGTAGCGCTCACCTTGTCTTCTCAAGACAAGCTTTTTTCCGGATGCCCCAAACAATCGGAAAGGGGATTCATCAGAGAAAATGACTTTACTCTAGTCCTCAACAGTCCAATCCCTGTATCTTTTGCAGAATATCAGTCTGTCCCTGATGTTTTTCCTGGAGAGAAGTGGCTTCTTTGCTGCCCTTCTTGACACAAGGTCATCCTCCAAAAGTCTTCGCCTCTGCAAGCTCTGTACTGGTGGTGCCCCGATCCCACAACTGAATCAACTTTAGGAGACGTCCTGGCGCTTGCTGGACTTTCTTGGGCGCCCTGAAGCCGCCTTCACAACAATTGAACCACTCTCCTTGAAGTTCTTGATGATCCGATAAATGGTTGATTTAGGTGCAATCTTACTGGCACAAATATCTTTGCCTGTGCAGCCCTTTCTGTGCAAAGTGATGATGACGGCACGTGTTTCCTTGCAGGTAACCATGGTTGACAGAGGAAGAACAATGATTCCAAGCACCACCCTCCTTTTAAAGCTTCCAGTCTGTTATTCAAACTCAATCAGCATGACAGAGTGATCTCCAGCCTTGTCCTCGTCAACACTCACACCTGTGTTAACGAGAGAATCACTGCATGATGCCAGCTGGTCCTTTTGTGGCAGGGCTGAAATGCAGCGGAAATGTTTTTTGGGGGATTCCGATCATTTGTATGGTAAAGAGGGACTTTGCAATTAATTTCAATTCATCTGATCACTCTTCATAACATTCTGGAGTATATGCAAATTGCCAACATACAAACTGAGGAAGCAGACTTTGTGAAAATTAATATTTGTGTCATTCAAACCTTTTTTCCACGACTGTACATAACTTAAAATGGGGACTTTGACTTCCCAGAATGATTAAAGGGATACTGTCAGATTCTGGTAATGAAGTCATTTTTCAACTTACCCAGTCAGATGAGCTTGTGGATAACATTTTTATGTCTGCGTGCAGTATGAAGTTAGTTAATAGGTAGTTTTGTGAAGCAATGCTAACTAGCATTAGCACAATGACTGGAAGTCTACAAGTACAGTATAAATGGTATCTATGAGTTCATCTGACTCCGGGTAAGTAAAAAAAATGCATCTTATCCCTTTAACCTGACCTGACATTTGAATTAGATTTGGATAAAATTCAATGTACTGGGTTCTAGGAATCTAGAAATCGCCATACAAATACTCCAAAATGTATTCAAGACAGTGGTATGCAACAAGACCCCATGTTAAACCTCTCACTCAGACCAGAAGTCCACAGCTTGACAGCTCTCCCACGGTTATGATTCTTAGCTCACAGCTAAGTTGATGAAACCATGTGACAGACATATCCAGTCTGTGGGTAAAGCTTTAAAGCAGATTAGTAATATTGGACATGGCTCCAATCAGAATCTACTTGTTACCTCTCCCTCATATCTGACTAGACAAGATAGATATTAGTTATATTTGGGCTAGTAAGAGTGATAACACCAAACGGCACCACCCATTGCTTACACTGACCCAGATCGTTCGGTACATTGGGGCGGAGGTATCAAGAAATGATCATCATCACCAACACTATACTTTTGAGGTTGTGGTCACAATTTAGACAGATTGCAGATAGACAAATACATGGTAGAAATGGAATAGAGCAAACAAGTTTCCCTTTGTTTTTATGATTATATTTCAGCATCTTTTCTTGGAAATGGGGTAGAAAAAAAAAGATATATATATATATATACACACACCGACTAAGACTAAATGTCAATCGCTACACCACTCCTGTAGTGCAGGTTGACAGTTGAGGAACCCCCCCCCCCAAAAAAATAATCCCTTGAACGACCCTACACCCCTCTCCATCAATTCCTGTATTCAAAGTCCCCTCCTCACCCAATCAACACGTAGAAGAGCAAATTTGGGACCAATCAGAGTTCAAGTCGCTCCTTTAACTGGCTGTAGGTGTTCATGAATCAAAAAATAACTTCAAAAAAATATCTGACATTTGACATCCTTTATGGATAATAGTCTGTAAAGTTTTCCTGAGCCAGCTCTGATGCCAGCTCTGATCATTATTAAGGGGCCTCAGCTTATTTGTAACAGTATCATTAAGGTGTTCTACTCCGATGGGTTTATTACCTCAGAATAAAACTAAAATCAGAATAGAATCCATTCGGTAATTGACGATGAACAGCAATGCCTACTAAAAAGAGTACACAGGCCAGTCACTTCCTCCCAGTGGAATGATGGGTAATGAAGTTCATCCACAGTTCGGTGTCCCCAAATAGGGGCATGGTCTAATTCCAAAATAAAAAAAGCCCAGGAGTAGCGGCCTGAAACGTCCTCCCGGGTCACTGGTGAAATGGGCGTGGTCTGAAGATAGAAAATGCATGGCTTAGTTCCTTTCCTGCACAAATACAGTCTCCTGTGGACAAAGCCCTGCCTCCTGCAGTGTGACATCATAGTCCAAGTGGGCCAGCTTCCGTCGGGGGAAGTTGGTGACGAGCTCGAAGCGTTCGTTGGGGTAGCCCTTCGACTGGACATGTCTAACCAGAGCCTGGAGGGGGGTGGAGGACACAGTTGAAGGTAGGTAACGCTTTACTAAATAATGCTTTATAACTGCTTTATAAAGAGTTATATGCAAGTATGAGCCTTTATAATTGTCTTATAATATCTTAATGTACACTACATTACCAAAAGTATGTGGACACCTGCTCATCAAACATCTCATTCCAAAATCATGGCCATTAATATGGAGTTGGTCCCCCCTTTTCTGCTATAACAGCCCCCACTCTTCTGGGAAGACTTTCCACTAAATTTTAGAACATTGCTGCGGGGACTTGCTTCCATTCAGCCACGAGTATTAGTGAGGTTGGGCACTGATGTTGGGCGATTAGGCCTGGCTCACAGTCGGTGTTCCAATTCATCACTAAGGTGTTCGATGGGGTTAAGGTCAGGGCTCTGTGCAGGCCAGTCAAGTTCTTCCACACCGATCTCGACAAACCATTTCTGTATGGACCTCGTTTTGTGCACGGGGGCATTGTCATGCTGAAACAGGAAAGGGCCTTCTCCAAACTGTTCCCAGACAGTTGGAAGCACTGTATTGTCTAGAATGTCATTGTATGCTGTAGAGTTAAGATTTCGTTTCACTGGAACTAAGCGGCCTATCCCGAACCATGAAAAACAGCCCCAGAACATTATTTAGTCCGTCGGACAGCCAGATGGTGAAGCGTGATTCATCACTCCAGAGAACATGTTTCTACTGCTCCAGAGTCCAATGGTGGCTAGCTTTACACCACTCCAGCAGACGCTTGGCATTGCACATGGTGATTTTAGGCTTGTGTGCGGCTGCTCGGCCATGGACACCCATTTCATTAAGCTCCCGACAAACAGTTGTTGTGCTGACGTTGCTTCCAGAGGCAGTTTGGAACTCAGTAGTGAGTGCTGCAACCGAGGACAGCTCACTACCCGTTTTGTGAGCTTGTGTGGCCTCCCATTTTGCAGCTGAGCCATTGTTGCTCCTAGACGTTTACACTTCACAATAACAGCACTTATAGTTGACCCAGGGCAGCTCTAGCCGGGCAGATATTTGACAAACTGACTTGTTGGAAAGATGGCATCCTATGATGAAGCTACATTGAATGTCACTGAGCTCTTCAGTAAGGTCATTCTCCTGCTTATATTTGGCAATGGAGATTGCATGGCTGCGTGCTCAATTTTATACACCTGTGAACAACGGGTGTGGCTGAAACAGCTGAATCCACAAATTTGAAGGGGTGGGTGTCCACCTACTTTTTTATATATAGTGTACCGGGGGTTGGGATCAGCTGCATTTCCACTGAGTCAAATCAGGTGAAGAATTGAACATCAATTCTTGAACTGAAAATTAACCAGGATTTAGATTTTTTTTTTTTCATTAATTGAATTTAACACAAGGTCTAGCACAAGAATACATTCTCACCATAAGCTTGGCCTTGGACGACAGGGCGATCTGCTCTCTCTGTCCGTCTGGATAGCGCAGCATCAGTCTGGCCTTGGGACCTGAACACACAATACAGAAAGAGTGCAGTCAGAGTAGGGACGGATGAAGACGTAAATCGTAGATACGCACGCACAATCTAGACACTTGAACATGATGCATGGACACACACACACAGGCATCATTTTAGTACCATTGTCATCAAGGCAGTCGAGGTCGGAGGTTTCCGTCGTAACAGATTTGGAGCTTTGGCCTGTTGCGGTGCGATGGTTCTCCCCAGAGTCTGGGTCGGCCTGGGAGTGGGCCGGCGCAGCCGCCAGAGGCTCCAGGTGGTTCTTTTGCTCTCCTCTTTCCTGTGGCTGTTCTCGTTGTGGGGGGACTTCCTGTGACGGGCAGGTGGGCTGTCCGGCTGTGGCGGGGGCTGGGGGGCTACAGCTGCAGATGTGGGAGGGGCTGGTCCAGGAGGGGTGTCTCCGCCTGTGGAGCAGGAGCTGCCCTCCTGTGGTTCTGTTGTCTCATTGTCCGAGCCGTCGACAGAGATGAGGCCCTCGCTGTCGGAGAAGGGCTCATCGTCTGAGTCTCCATCCGAGTCTACCTCTACAGAGTGGGGGGAGTCGGGGAGGTTGGGGGCGGAGGACGACTCATAGTGGGTCTCCTGGAGAGAGGCTTTGATGGCTGCCTCCAACTGGCTGTCCTCACTGGCGTCTATCAGACTTTCCTGGGATAGAACAGACCGAGAAGACAGACAGAGAAAGAGAACACATCAAATAGAGGTGTGAGATAGACAGAAGTGATGGAGAGAGAGACAGAAGTGATGGAGAGAAAGAGTGAACAGAGTGAGAGAATAAAGTGATAATGTGACTGGAATGAGCAATATGGACAGTATTTAATAAGAAAGAGAGGGAGAGAGAGAGAGTGAGCAGAGACTCACGGAGCGGGCCCGTTTGGCCGGGGGCGGGTGGCTGGACGCCGGGCCGTCTAGATGGCCGTGTTCCGTCAAGAAGCCCGTCACCTGTTCCAGAAACGACGCAACGTCCAACTGGTTCCACTCCACCATCTTCTGACCTGCAGAACGGTCAAACACGAGCATCGTCAGTCATACCTTTTTAATATTAGTAACTGTTTAAACACTCAAGAGACTCAGAGCAGGCCTCACCTGTGCGGGGATCCAAAATGGAGATATAGGGAAACTTATTGAGCTTGTAGAACTGGATATACCTCTGGCCCTCTTCACTGTCATGGTAGACCTGTCAATACACACGTGCACACGAACACATAAAATGCAGACACGCAGCAGGCTAGCTCCCCTCAACACGCCTCTATGGCACACAGTGCATACGCGCATGCGTGTGTGCGCACCTGTGTGTGGATGTGACAGCTTGTGTATGCATGAGAGTTATGAAGGAGAAAAACAAAAAGTGACAGTCGATAGTTTTTCATTCAATCGGCAAATTGATTTTTTTGTGAATATTCTAAAACTGCATGAAGAAAATGTGCATTTTCCCACCAGTGGTGTTTCTACCAAACTGACATGTTGCAGATAAAAATCAGTGCGTGTTGACGTAGTGCACACAAAATGTACTTTTTCGCTTAAGTTTTTATGTATTAAGTTCAATGTGTTTCCATCGCATTTTCAACTCAACCGATAGTTTTTTCACAAAAATTGTTGCATTAAATAGCAAATGTGCCTAGTCTGGTCTTAGCACGTACGTTTGAGCCAACATCTGGCAGTTCGCAGTGTGGGTAGGCGGTACGCAGTGTGGGTAGGCAGTACGCAGTACGCAGTGCATTCGGAAAGTATTCAGACCGCTTGACTTTTACCCCCATTTTGTTACACTTTATCAATTTAAGAAAGGCTGTAGTGTATGTTTTTCCTCATCAAGCTACACACAATACCCCATAATGGAAAAGTGAAAACAGGTTTTTAGAATTTCTTGCAAATGTATTAAAATAAAAAACAGAAATACCTTTTTTACATATATATATATATATATATACATATATATACACATATATATATATATATATATACACATATACATATATATATATATATATACACATATATATATATATATATTAGTATTCAGACTCTTTGCGATGAGATTTGAAATTGAGCTCAGCTGCATCCTGTTTCCATTAAACATCCTTGAGAAGTTTTCACAACTTGGAGTCAACTGATTCAACTAGTTGGACATGATTTGGAAAGGCACACCTGTCTATATAAAGATCTCACAGTTAACAGTGCATGTCAGAGCAAAAACTAATATATATATATATATATTAATTAGTGCCTTGCGAAAGTATTCGAAAGTATTCGGCCCCCTTGAACTTTGCGACCTTTTGCCACATTTCAGGCTTCAAACATAAAGATATAAAACTGTATTTTTTTGTGAAGAATCAACAACAAGTGGGACACAATCATGAAGTGGAACGACATTTATTGGATATTTCAAACTTTTTTAACAAATCAAAAACTGAACAATTGGGCGTGCAAAATTATTCAGCCCCTTTACTTTCAGTGCAGCAAACTCTCTCCAGAAGTTCAGTGAGGATCTCTGAATGATCCAATGTTGACCTAAATGACTAATGATGATAAATACAATCCACCTGTGTGTAATCAAGTCTCCGTATAAATGCACCTGCACTGTGATAGTCTCAGAGGTCCGTTAAAAGCGCAGAGAGCATCATGAAGAACAAGGAACACACCAGGCAGGTCCGAGATACTGTTGTGAAGAAGTTTAAAGCCGGATTTGGATACAAAAAGATTTCCCAAACTTTAAACATCCCAAGGAGCACTGTGCAAGCGATAATATTGAAATGGAAGGAGTATCAGACCACTGCAAATCTACCAAGACCTGGCCGTCCCTCTAAACTTTCAGCTCATACAAGGAGAAGACTGATCAGAGATGCAGCCAAGAGGCCCATGATCACTCTGGATGAACTGCAGAGATCTACAGCTGAGGTGGGAGACTCTGTCCATAGGACAATAATCAGTCATATGTTGCACAAATCTGGCCTTTATGGAAGAGTGGCAAGAAGAAAGCCATTTCTTAAAGATATCCATAAAAAGTGTTGTTTAAAGTTTGCCACAAGCCACCTGGGAGACACACCAAACATGTGGAAGAAGGTGCTCTGGTCAGATGAAACTAAAATTGAACTTTTTGGCAACAATGCAAAACGTTATGTTTGGCGTAAAAGCAACACAGCTCATCACCCTGAACACACCATACCCACTGTCAAACAAGGTGGTGGCAGCATCATGGTTTGGGCCTGCTTTTCTTCAGCAGGGACAGGGAAGATGGTTAAAATTGATGGGAAAATGGATGGAGCCAAATGCTCTCCATCCAACCTCACTGAGCTCAAGCTGTTTTGCAAGGAGGAATGGGAAAAAATTTCAGTCTCTCGATGTGCAAAACTGATAGAGACATACCCCAAGCGACTTACAGCTGTAATCGCAGCAAAAGGTGGCGCTACAAAGTATTAACTTAAGGGGGCTGAATAATTTTGCACGCCCAATTTTTCAGTTTTTGATTTGTTAAAAAAGTTTGAAATATCCAATAAATGTCATTCCACTTCATGATTGTGTCCCACTTACTGCCCATCCACACTGCGTACTTCCCATCCACACTGCGTACTGCCAGCTGTTGGCTAAAGCGTAGGCGCTAAGACCAGAGTAGGCACATTTTCTATTTAATGCAACTATTTTTGTGGACTTCACTCGCATAAAACTGTGGATGGAAACTTGGTTATTAACTTTTTCTGAATGGTAAGGCGACATTTCAAATCAATCCATGATTGTGCACCCCAATATATATCAAATTTTATTAGTCATACTGGCCGAATACAACAGACCTTACATTAAACATACTTACGGGCCCATAACCAAAAATGCAGTTAAAAAAAATGAATAAGAAATAAAAGTAACAAGTAATTAAAGAGTAAAGAGCAGCAGTAAAATAACAATAGTGAGACTATATACAGGGGACTACCGGTGCAGAGTCAATGTGCGGGGGCACCGGTTAGTTGAGGTAATATGTACATGTAGGCAGAGTTATTAAAGTGACTATGCTTCGATGATAACAACAGAGAGTAGCAGCGGTGTAAAAGGGGGGGGGGGGGCAATGCAAATAGTCTGGGTAGCCATTTGATTAGATGTTCAGGAGTCTTATGGCTTTGGGGTAGAAGCTGTTTAGAAGCCTCTTAGACCTAGACTTGGCGCTCCGGTACCGCTTGCAGTGCGGTAGCAGAGAGAACAGTCTATGACTAGGGTGGCTGGAGTCTGACCATTTTTAAGGCCTTCCTCTGACACCGCCTGGTGTAGAGGTCCTGGATGGCAAGAAGCATGGCCCCAGTGATGTACTGGGCTGTTTGCACTACCCTCTGTGGTGCCTTGCGGTCGGAGGCCGAGCAGTTGCCATACCAGGCAGTGATGCAACCAGTCAGGATGCTCTCGATGGTGCAGCTGTAGAACCTTTTGAGGATCTGAGGACCCATGACAAATCTTTTCAGTCTCCTGAGGGGGATTAGGTTTTGTCGTGCCCTCTTCATGACTGTCTTGGTGTGCTTGGACCATGTTAGTTTGTTGGACACCATGGAACTTGAAGCTTTCAACCTCCTCCACTACAGACATGCTTTTAAGTTATGTATCCAGTAGGTCCTTCAGGTCCTCTGGCACTGGCCTTTTAACTATCCCAAAGCCTATGACCAAGAGGCATGGAGAGGCAGCT
Organism: Oncorhynchus masou masou; assembly: GCF_036934945.1. NCBI lineage: Eukaryota > Metazoa > Chordata > Actinopteri > Salmoniformes > Salmonidae > Oncorhynchus > Oncorhynchus masou. The sequence continues at coordinate 16,533,330 of NC_088228.1, read as the reverse complement.
TTTAGTTACTATGCCCCATGCCTCTGGAATAGCCTGCCAGAGATCCTGAGGTGGGCCGAAACTGTAGACATATTTAAAAGGGATCTTAACAACACATTTTTTGCTTTGCTTCTCCTTAGGGTCCTTTTTTAGTCTTTCAGTTTCAAATTATTATTCTTTTGTTTTTGTTTCCCTCTTATGTTTCTTGTGTAGTAAATATTTCAGTTTTTATTTACATTGTTTATTCTTTTTTTCCTGTCAAGTGCATTGTGTTGCATTCATGTCTGAAATGTGCTATATAAATCTTGACTTGATGTGCGAATGCACATTCATCTCCGTCTGTGTGCACACTGCATACCTGCCAGAATATGAAGTGCTCCCTGATGATGGTCCGGACCGCGTCGTTGCTCCACACGTCTCTGTTGAGACACTGGCAGGCAAAGTCCTGCACATTCTGGATGTTGATCATCAGCCACTTGTTCTCCAGCTGACCACAGTCCTTTGCCTAGAGAGAGAAAGGAGCCGGATAGGTATGAGCAATTTGGTAATAGCTCCACCTTGCCCTCTGGCAAGCTCGGTGGAATTGTTGCCGTACTGCTTAGAAACCCATCCAATCCTTTCAGCTAAGGGTGGTTTGGATGAGGGTCGACTGACAGTCCTCCAGGTCAAGGGAACTTGGGTGTCCAGGGGGAGGGGGCTCCTCACCGTCTCAAAGCTGCCTTTGTGCATGAGCTCAACGGGGGGCCGGAACAGGTCCGCCAGGGTGCTGAGCTTCTTGTCCACCGCGCTGCCGTTCCTCAGCTCCTGCTCCTGGCGGACTGAGAGAGGGCAGAGAATCCGTTAGCGTATACATTAAGCTCCAAAAGTACTGGGATAGTGACACATTTCTTGTTGTTTTGGCTCTGTACCCTAGCCCTTTGGATTTGAAATCATACAATGACTTTTGGAGCTCACTGTAAAAGAAAACCCGACCATGATCACAACACAAGTACGGCTTTAAGTAATGCTATGCCTGATGCCTGAGGGCTGGGTGGCACAATTCAGGAAAATGGATTTAGCATACAAACCCCCATTCTATGCAAACACACACACCTACACAAAGACCGCTAAGCTACTTACTTGTTTCTGTTTGGAAGTCCCTAAAACCGTCAAATATGGACCGGGCAGGTCTTCGTCGCTTTGGTGCTGCGAGAGTTATGGATACAGAGAGAGGGACAGACAGTTAGATGGACTGAGACGGCTACAGGGGGAAACAGAGAGGGAGCGCCATTGAGATCCATTAGGATCAAGTTGTAATCAGGTAAGCTAAATGAAGGGGTGGCACTTCAGTACTGTACCTCCAAACATAGGCTCTGGCTCTACCAGTATGTCCTGCTTCTGAGGGATGGGTGCCCGCACTTGGTCACTACAAAAACAGACAATATTAAACTTAAACTCCAGGAGAGCAGACCTTTCATTTTCTTATTAACATGCTTTTAATTAAAAACAGCAGGGACAGTATTGGCGATCTCTCAAATGATGGGTTTGTTTCAACACAGGCTCCATCCATATCAGGACTCTGCAGTGATGGAGCAGGCCACTGACTCACTCTGCGGGGGGAGCTCTGCTGCTGGAGGCCCCTGCTGAACTGGAGCTGGTGCTGGGCTCCTCTGCGATCCCCCCTCCATCCAGGAACATGGTCACTGCCATTTCTAGATTGTTGTTGCATGCTTCTAGCATATGCTTCCCCACACTCTCTGTGGCACCTGGGAGAGTGTAGTAGCATGCATGGACACACACACACCGAAATATCAAATGTGGATGTTAAAAAAGTTAACTGATTTAAATCTAAAATAAATTTTGATGGATTGAATAATTTGTTGGTTGACTTAATGCCTATTATGAAATATTTTCCGAGCTCTGAACCCCAAGGATCACTTACAAAAAAACAAGACGGTTATGCGCATGCGTTTTTCTTGTTTGAGAAACGCACTGGCAGAACAGAATAATGCCTGGCACTTTCACTATGTGAACGGTTCGTCTCCGTGCATGGTAATCAAGAACTGCAATTTACATGCAATCTAAACTTTCATGCATCTTTAGATGGTTAGACTTTATCATGTTCGTTTAACTTTTGAAGTATACTCGACAGAGAACATGGATACTATCACAAAAAAATGGGATGTATTTGGCCAAATTGCCATCTATATCGACATAATATAGAATAATTCAATTACCATCTCAGCCATGCAAACTTTGTGTAACTTTAGCAGCGAGAGGCTGGTCCGGTGTTTCTTGAACATGACAGGCGGGAGATGTTCCAGCCACCATTGCGTTATAAGGCGAAACCTAGGCTAGGTTAGCGCGACTAGATAGACGTTATACCCAACGCCCATTCCACTACAACATGGCTAACGTTAGCTATTGCACCTCCAGAGTCTAAATTACTTTTGTGGAAACTCTAGAAAGCATTTTTTTTTGCGTCAGGCATCATCCCAAGACAATCCTTGTCTTTCCTGTGGATCATTTTTGTTAAGTTAGATGCTCCAGTCTGGTGATCACACACACACACTTGACGGTCGTGTGCTCCAGTTCGTTTTTCTCTTGATGACAGGGGGCAGTAAGCACTGATGCCCCGTCAGTTTCCTGCGCAGCTTTCTGTGATGCTTGGGCGACATGACCATTTTTGGAACATAACTCATTAACAATGAACATTGCAAGAATTAAAGGAAAATGTAATTGTACCTGTAATCGCTGTGAACTGTTGTATTAACCCATTCACCGCCGGAGCTGATCCATCCCCGAGCGCCGCCATCTTACCGCGACCAACAACAACACAAATGATGCACGTACGTACTACCGTTCTGTACTCGCGAGCTTTGTCTAGCTGCCGGTGTAACACAAAGACTCGTGTTCGATTGTGGGTAATGTATTTCATTGCCCTGTGTCTGGTTTGACTACATTGGCTGTATAGTAGGCCCATACAGTATTTTTTATGTATTTATTTAACCAGGTAGGCAAGTTGAGAACAAGTTCTCATTTACAATTGCGACCTGGCCAAGATAAAGCAAAGCAGTTCGACACATACAACAACACAGAGTTACACATGGAGTAAAACAAACATACAGTCAATAATACAGTAGAAAAATAAGTCTATATACAATGTGAGCAAACGAGGTGAGATAAGGGAGGTAAACACATCACTCTGGTGTCATATTTTGAATTTGGTGTATTAAACACAAAAACTGTTTCAAATGAGAATTAGGCAGGTCTGATGCAACAAGAAAAAGAAAGGAAGGAAATTATCTACCCATTTTATTTTTGCAAAAAAAAAATAGTGTAGTTCCAGTAGTTAGCTACACCAGTGGAAGCGGCTGAGGGGCTCATAAATGGCTGGAACGGAGCAAATGGAATGGAATCAAACAAATGGAAACAATGTTTGATACCATTCCACCAATTCCGCTCCAGACATTACCATGAGCCCGTCCACCCCAATTAACGTGCCACCAACCTCGTGTGCGCTTCATGGCTGAAAAGTGCTGACTTATTGAAAACACTACAAATATTCAAATTGAAACTACTGCAAAATGTAGTTGAACTACAAGGGTATCCTTTTTAGTGAAACATCTCCTGTCGTTACAGTACTGACACTAGTACAGTAGTTATAGTCAATACATGTAATCTAATTTATACAGCGCATGCATAAGGCTGTGTTTACACAGGCAGCCCAATTCTGATCTTTTCCCCCCACTAATTGATCTTTTGACGAATCAAATCAGATCTTTACTTATTAGATCTTTTTCAGAGCTGACCTGATTGGTCAAAATTATTTTCCTAACTGTGTAAACACAGCCATAGTGGTCCTGGGGCAGCAGGGTAGCCTAGTGGTTAGAGCGTTGGACTCGTAACCCCGAGCTGACAAGGTACAAATCTGTCGATCTGCCCCTGAACAGGCAGTTAACCTACTGTTCCTAGGCCGTCATTGAAAATAAGAATTTGTTCTTAACTGACTTGCCTAGTTAAATAAAGGTTAAAAAAAAATAAAACATGTCAGTTTAGTGGCGTAAGCATTTGTGGGAAAACAATCTAATTTGAAGTAACTTTATTTAGTCTTTTATAATACATTCAGTTCAAAAACAGTAAACCGAGCACTTTGTCAAACATAACTAAAAGCGAGCAAAAAAAATGTGAGTTGTGTGGCATTGTTCTCTGAACCCATCGTGGGGCAGAAATCCATTGTATAGAACTGTCAACTTGTCTAGCAAAGGGAGGAGTCAATAGTTGAAATAATATACATTGCATTTCCATCTGTAACATTCTAAATGTTGCACCCTCTTGAATAAGCCCAAGTTGTATAGGTAACATTTCACTCAAGAGATAATATAAGTTGTCCCTAACCACTGATACAGGGTCATTCCACTACTGGTTTAGGTTCAAATTTGATTTTTGTTACAGAAAGTTTCTGATCTGAGATTAGGGGTAACTTCTGCTTCTGTTGGTGTACTGCATGGACATACAGATCCTGAGCAATCTGGTAAATAAAAGTTTACAACAAACACACTCCTTCCACATACCACACAGACAGAGCCGACTGATCCAAGTCAATAGGTAATCTTAGCCCATTTCTGTTCACGAACACTGTTCACTTCTGTCCCAAGTTTCCCTTGAAGTGTACCAGTAAGTGCAAATTATAGGTGACTCCATAAATGTATATGCATGGGCTTTTCACTTTGATGGAAATATGATTACAGACTGTCATATTTTCCTTTACATAATCTGAATGTCACCACCATTGAATGTTCGTTTTTTTTTTTACAGCAGTAAGATTTACTTAAGAACCAATACACTGAACAAAAATGGAAACGCAGCATGTCAAGTGTTGGTGTCATGTTTCATGAGCTGAAATTTTCCATAACCACAAAAAGCATATTTCTCTCAAATTGTGCACAAATTTGTTTACATCTGTTAGTCAGCATTTCTCCTTTGACAAGATAATCCACATGTCACCTGTTGAGCATGTTTGGGATGCTCTGGATTGACGTGTAAGACAGCCTGTTCCAGTTCCCGCCAATATCCAGAAACTTCTCACAGCCATTGAAGGAGTAGGACAACATTCCACAATCAGCCTGATCAACTCTATGCGAAGGAGAAGTCGCACTGCATGAGGCAAATGGTCACACCAGATACTGACTGGTTTTCTGATCCCCGCCCCTGCATTTTCTCTTAGGTATCTGTGACCAACAGATGCATATCTGTATACCCATAAATTAGGATGTAATTTATTTATTTCAATTGACTGATTTCCTTATATGAACTGTAACGCAGTTAAACATTTGAAATGGTTTATTTTTCAGTATAGCTCAGACCGCAGATTAATTTGAATTAGGACATTGTAAATAATCAAACTTGGTCTTTGAAACATTCAAAACAAATCAGTTTAAGAGACTAAATAAAAACAGTTGTGAACAAATCTTACAGCAAAAATCACACTCTTCACATGTGGTTATACTCTCTGGTAATTGGGTCATGTTCATCAGGCAAGAAACAGAATGAAACATCTGCTCTTCTCCAATAATAACTTTTTTCCCCATTTTGCCCCATTGCAAAATGCTCTGCTACATTTTTTCCCAATGCACAAACCCCTGGTTTGTTTCTTGGTGCTGCCATGATTTGGCATTCAGAACAGCACATTTGCTTTATTGTCCCGAATTGGACCAGTTTCAGAGTATGCTTCTTTATGACAGGGTGTGAATTAAGTTCAATCCTTCACGTTGAACAACAGATACAGCATCTGTTTAACGCAGCTACAATTTGAGGGAAACTTAGTGTTATGGTGAGCTCAATATCCCCATGGCAACCACACCAAGTATCATACACACCAATACACCCTGTATTAGCACCACTAAAGGCAGCAGCTACCATTGTCACATTTAATATATATTTTATTTTTATTCTTTAGAATAAAATATATTTTATTCTTTAAAATAAGACTGTCTGGTGAGTTTAGAACTTCCTGAAGGAAATGTGATGAACACTTAAATAGACCATCAGCAATACCGCCAGCACACCTTCTTGCCAGGTACAGTGCAATTTCAATAACAAAGGGAGAAAGACGGACTGCCTTCTCCTTTTAAATCCCTCCAGACAAAAGGACAATCAGGCAGAGCAATTATTCCCTACTCCACATCCAAAGGGGGAAAAGAGGGGGGGGGGCAGTCCTTTTGACATCCCTGCAGCTCCCACTCCTCCCAGCCCCTATCCAGTCCAATTCTGACAATAAATTAATATGCATTAAAACAATAGCATAGGTCAGATGGTGAGTGTAAATGTGTACATGCGTGTTTTACATGAGACGGTAAGGCAAATGAAACGTGATATTAGGAATGTGTGTGCTGGAGTGTATGTGGTATACAAGGACACTCGTCTGTATCTGTAGGTGTGTGCCTGTGGTGAATGAGTCTGTGTGCAGTAAGCTGAGGTCTATTTTGCAGTTGCAGGGGAAGAACGGTGAGTGGAGGGACACCAAGGTAGGGGTGTGAGGTGTGGCCCGGTCAAAAGCGAATGAACGTGGCGTCGATCTGGCGTACGGTGGGCAGAGCCAGCATAATCTTCCTGCGATATTGGGGGTCCTTCTGCAAGGGGTTCCTCTCCAGGTACACCGTCTCCAGGGCCTTGGAACTCTTCAGCTCATCTAGATCTGACCAGTCCTCTAGCTGATTATCATTCATCTGGGAAAGAGTTGACATGTGATTCAAATACATTTTCCAATCAGCAACAGACCTATTCATTCCAACAAGTGACAGTGCTCTATTTATTATAAACTGGATGGTTCAAGCACCGAATGCTGACAGCCGTGGTATATCAGACCACTTACCATGAAAACATTTTAACTGCTCTGAACTACATTACTAACTAGTTTATAATAGAAATAAGGCACCTCAGATGTTTGTGGTATATTGCAAATATACCACGGCTAAGGGCTTTACCCTGGCACTCGGTGCGTCGTGCATAAGAACAGACCTCCGCTGTGGTCAATGGCCATATTCTACAATCCCTCAGCACTTAAATGACTCATCCATTATTTCTCTTTCCTATTCACCATGAACCTTAAATCTCTTCTCTTACCCAGAATTCCTGTAGGTCTGTTAGATGGCTGATGTTTTCAATTTTCTTTACCCGGTTGGCTGCGATGTCGAGAGTTGTGAGCTTTTTCTGTATGTGGCCAAACAGCATCAAAATTGACACACTGATTTCGGAAACAATTCTTGACATTGAACTAGCATGCAAACACTGATTCAACATGGACTTAGCAATAACTACAGTACATGTCATCACCAATGACTAGATGCATTGGCTGTGTGTGGAACATTTTACCACATCGGTTTATTGGGCTTCCATAAACATTGCATTCCTGGGGTAATTTCATTAGTCGCCATGGCAATGTGCATGGCCCTACAGTCATGTGGCTGCAGTTGACACCGACTCACATTGTTCTCCAGGCCCTCAATGACCTCGATGCCGTTGTGACTCAGGTAGAGTTCCTTCAGGTTGACCAGACCCTGCAGACCCTCCATCTTGGTGATGCGGTTACTCTGGAGAGAAAGGAACACAACATATCCTCAGAGACCAAAATCCACATGTCTGTCATTGTATCATCATGATTAGATGGGTTTCTACAGTTCAGCGGGACTAAACAGCACAAACAGTTGGGTCACTAAAGCAAGAAAATGTGCATTTAACATTTCTGAAGTGTTTTCAAACAATACATTAGAGGAAGCAGTGGTGATTAATTCAGAAAGTAAACCAAATTACAATTATTCCCAACTGAAAATTGGAATACTTCCAGAATTGACCCAAACCATGGTGTGTGATATATACACATACCTGGATGCTGAGGACTGTCAGGTTGTGAAGGCCTTCCAGATGCTGCAGCTGAGTGATCTTATTGGTGCCCAGAAACAGACTCGTCAACGAGGACAGCCCGTCCAAGTTCTCTATTTGCTGGAAACAAGGCATGCACACAAGTTTGGTCAAGCAATCATTCCTCACCTCTTTAAAGCAACAATGATTTTCTGGTACAATACTCAAGCCAAATCTATACCAATACAAAAACATTATGTTCTACACATTCCAATTCCATTCCAATATGTGAATATGCAATTGACCCGTAATACCCGGATGCGGTTGGAGCCCAGCTCCAACATCTCCAGGCCGGTGAGGTGGTCCAGGTTGGCGATGTGGCTGATCTTGTTGTGCAGCAGAAAGAGCTTCTTTAGCCCCGTCAGATGCTCCAGACCCTCCACCTTCCTCAGTAGATTGAAGGACACGTCCAGCTGTCTGGAGAGCAGAGTCAAAACACATTCAAGTTCAAGTCAACTGTACAGAAAATGTGAAATGGTGCATGAAATAACAGTTGCTTCAGTCAGTGTAAATGGGGAGAGGAATACACTAAAGGGTGATCATTGGGGCAATCTCTAGGTCAGCTGATAGGGAGGGAAACACTGGCGTGTGTGGTTCCATCAGACTCACTCCAGCTCTTTGAGGGTCTGCAGGTTCTCAAGTTTGCGGATCTGGTTGTCGTAGAGATCAAGTTCCTTCAGCATCACTAACGTCTCCAGGTTTTCAAGCGTCTTGATCAGGTTCTGCCTTAGAGAGAGCGTCTGGACACGCACAACATTAAATCTAGTCATACTGTTCGTGCTGACAGTCCATTACTCCACTGTGATAATGTCACCCATGTTTCCAATAAAATAGCCATTACAATGGGTGAGTGACAACCAATAGTCAAACTACTGACCTTCGCCTTCCTCAACACCCCCAGTCCCTCAATCTTCCCAATACGACAGTGGACAAGATCAACATCCTGAGAATAAGAGGGGTAGGTATTCAGTAGAGAACTACATTGGAATAGCATTCATAACTCCATGAGGCAAACTTACAGCAACTTATTTTATCTGTCATGTAGCAGACGGTTTTATTTTTAATTAGAGTTAAGTGCCTTGATCAAGTTTAACCTAGTTGGCTCAGGGATTTGAACCAGCAATCGTTTGGTTACTGGCAGAGCACTTAACCACCTGCCACCATTATAACACTGCTCCCCCTCCCTCACCTCTTCCTCTGGGTCCAGAGTTATGGTATCCATTTCAACAGGAGACTCCTCTTTAACTGTGTACAAAGAGACATGTCAAGGGGTGTCTTAACACAGCATCTAACTAGAGTAAAAGTATGCGCTAGCTACAATAGGACAAAATGTTCTCAAACAGTTGAAATCAAAATCTTTCCTTCAGTTTGTGTCTACGAAGCGTGACACTATACTTGTGTAGAACTATAGCTTGTGTATTGCCACCACCTGTGGTATGGGGCTGATTGGCATCAACCTCCCCATTGATGTTCTTCCTCCTGGTCTCATCATCTCCAGACTCCTCTGACTCACCCTTCCGGTCCACTGCACATAGAGGACAGATGGGGAGGCACAGCCAGGATCAATCAGGCAGTCCCTTAAAATGTAGTTTGGTCATTATACGGAAAACTCAAACGCCCATGTAGCAGACTCAAGTGATCTGCTATGGTATGGGCATCTGTCTGCAACCTACTGCTACCTGATCAGTCGCATGTTCATCATTAGCAAAATATCTATACTTTAGATTTTGTTTAGAGCTTAGATAGCAAGTTTTCCCCGACTGCATCTGTCATTTTTATTTTAGATGTTGAAGAATCCGAAAAGAGGGTAAAAGCTCCACGTTAACTGACTGGACAGAAAGGACCAACCAGCTTGCTAGCGTACCTTGACAGACCAATCACCATGAAATGTTCCCACTTAGTTTCTAGGCTAATGTTAACTAGATACATTAAACGAGGATGCCATTCAAACAAAATACATTGACATGCTAATGTGGCTACATAGTTGTTTGCTTGCGCACGAAAACAAGACGTTATTGAATGACAACGCTAACAAGCAAGGTAGCTAGCTAACGGTACTACCTAGCTATCTGGCTAACAACATTAGCATGTTCAGGGAGGGAGGAGACAAAGTAGCACACAATGAAATACAATTGGGCATACATATATCAATTTCATCACTCTTGATCAAATATTTGAGATGCCGTATTTAAAATATTCACTCACCTTCCATCTCTTGCGGCTCTCCAACAAACAGGGTAGCCATGTTTGTTTCCTGATAACCCTCCCTTTTTATTGGTAATCTCCTCGGTCAATCAGGAGGCTGCCTTCTAAAGGGGTGCGCCACTGGTCATAATATACTATTCATCCGCTTTGTGTGTGCGATATTCAAGTTCAAAAAATCATCCCTTCCTCGGTCTCTCTCTATTTCAATTTGACATTTAAGGGCTTTATTGGCATGGAAAACATATGTTTACATTGCCAAAGCAAGTGAAAGAGATAATAAACAAAAGTTAAATGAACAATAGAAAATTAACAGTAAACATTACACTCAGAAAAACTTCCAAAATAATATTAGGTCTATATACAGTGTTGTAACGATGTGCATATAGGTAACATAACTAAACATAAATATGGGTTGTATTTACAATAGTGTTTGTTCTTCACTGGTCACCATTTTCTTGTGGCAACAGGTCACACATATTGAAATATTGCTGCTGTGATTGCATACTGTGGTATTTCACCCAATATATATGGGAGTTTATCAAAATTGGATTTGTTTTCGAGTTCTTTGTGGGTCTGTGTAATCTGAGGGAAATATGTGTCTCTAATATGGTAATACATTTGGCAGGAGGTTAGGAAGTGCAGCTCCGTTTCCACCTCATTTTGTGGGCAGTGGGCACATAGCCTGTCTTCTCTTGAGAGCCATGTCTGCCTTGAGAGTAGTCTCTCTTAATAGTGAGGCTATACTCACTGAGTCTGTACATAGTGCCACTGTGTACTCTCTGTTTAGGGCCGAATAGCATTCTAGTTTGCTCAGTTTTTTTGTTGTTAATTCTTTCCAATGTGTCAAGTAATTATCTTTTTGTTTTCTCATGATCTGGTTGGGTCTAGTTGTGTTGCTCTCCTGGGGCTCTGTGGGGTCTATTTGTGTTTGCGAGCAGAGCCCCAGACTCTTCTGCAGGTTCATCTCTCTATAGGTGATGGCTTGTTATGCAAGGTTTGGGCATCACTTCCTTTTAGGTGGTTGTCGTATTTAATGGCTCTTTTTTGGATTTTGATCATTAGTGGGTATCGGCCTAATTCTGCTCTGCCTGCATTATTCGGTGTTTTACGTTGGACACAGAGGATATTTTTGCCGAATTCTGCATGCAGTCTCATTTTGAATTTTTGGTTGGTGAGCAGACCCCAGACCTCACAACCACAAAGGGCAATGGGTTCTATAACTGATTCAAGTATTTTTAGCCAGATCCTAATTGGTATGTCTAATTTTATGTTCCTTTTGATGGCATAGAAGGCCCATCTTGCCTTGCCTCTCAGATCGTTCACAGCTTTGTGGAAGTTACATGTGGCGCTGATGTGTAGGCCGAGGTATGTCTAATTGTTGGTGTGCTCTAGGGCAACAGTGTCTAGATGGAATTTGTATTTATTATCTTGTTATCTGGACCTTTTTTGGACCTTCAGTATTTCTGTTTTACTGAGATTTACTGTCAGAATCTGTGCAGATTATTTAGATGCTGCTGTAGGCCTTCCGTGGTTGGTGACAGAAGCACCAGATCATCAGCAAACAGTAGACCTTTGACTTCAGATTCGAGTAGGGAGAGGTCGGGTGCTGCAGCCTGTTCTAGTACCCTCGCCAATCTGTTGATGTATATGTTGAAGAGGGCGGGGCTTAAGTTGCATCCCTGTCTCACCACACAGCCCTGTGGAAAGAAATGTGTGTGTTGTTTGCCACTTTTTCCCCGCACACTTGTTTGTTTACATGGATTTCATAATGTTGTATGTTTTTCCCCTAACACCACTTTCCATGAATTTGTATAGCAGACCCTCATGCAAAATTCAGTCCAAAGCTTTTTTTAAATCAACAAAGCATGAGAAGGCTCTCTCTCTCAGGCAATGTTTATAAAGTCGCTTCCTATCTGGCTGGTTTTCCACTTGATGTAAAGTACACAGAGTGAGACCAAGACACTGCTGTTCTTATTATCTTGACACAGATCTTTACACCCAAAACAGTATTCCGTTCCATTGTGTGCCAAACTTTATAGGATATGATCTCTTCAGACACTACTGCTGGTGAGTGGGACGACAACCCTCCCGACCCAGTGTTGTGCTGTCTAAAGCACACAGTGGTAAAACTCTCTAGAGCATGTGAGGGATCATTCTTTGATATACTCCCTGTGCATCACATGTGTACCATAATATGCTCTAGTTAGTACATGGAGATAACAGCATGCTCTTTGACCACTTCTTCATGCGAGCTGCTGCCTCCTTGATCTATTTAGTTTTCTTTATATTGCAGGAAATGCTTTGGAGGAACAAAATACAATGCAATTCCCTGTTGTTGTCTTAACACACACACAGTGGTGTAAAGTACTACATAAGTCGTTTTTGGGTGTATCTGTACTTTACTATTTATATTTCTGACAACTTTTACTTCACTACATTCTAAAGAAAATATGTACTTTTTACTCCATACGTTTCCCCTGACACCCAAAAGTACTTGTTACATTTTTAATGCTTAGCAGGGCAGGAACATGGTCAAATTCACACTCTATTCAGGAGAACATCTCTGATCATCCCTACTGCCTGTGATCTGGCGGACTCACTAAACACAAATGCTTAATTTGTAAATTATGTCTGAGTGTTGGAGTGTGCCCTTGACTACCCTTAAAATAAGATAAAAACAAGAAAATTGTGCAGTCTGGTTTGCCTAATATAAGGAAATAGAAATGATTGTCACGGTCGTGTGGAGAGATGGACCAAGGCGCAGCGGATGTTGAGTTCCACATATTTATTATAAAGTGAAACTTAGCAAAAACAATAAATCAATCAACTAACAACAAAACGTGACTACGTGGTGCACAAAATATAAAACAATATCCCACAAACACAGGTGGGAACAATAACTACTTAAATATGATCCGCAATTAGAGACAACGATTACCAGCTGCCTCTAATTGGGAATCATACAAATCACCAACGTAGAAATACCCCCCAGTCACGCCCTGACCTACTACACCATAGAGAAACAATGGCTCTCTATGGTCAGGGTGTGACAATGATATACACTTTTACTTTTACTTTTGATACTTAAGAATATTTCAGAAATTCCATTTACTTATGATACTTAATATCTAAAATCAAATACTTTTAGACTTCTACTCAAGTAGTATTTAACTGGGTGACTTACTTTTACTTGAGCCATTTTCTATTAAGGTATATTTACTTTAACTCATGTATGACATTTGGATACTTTATCCACCACTGCACACACACACAAAGTAGCCTATGTACTGTATACTGTGGTTTGATAGTGTGTGCAACTTCCTCTATCTTCCCTCTTGTGTTCAGCTGTGGGACAATGAGTCAGACACAAATAGACTGAACTCTACACATTTCATCTGTGCTCTAGTTATGTTTGTACCCGTAGAGTCATGATGTTTGAAAAGATCCACCTTTACAACATTTACAGTACATTTAAGTCATTTAGCAGACGCTCTTATCCAGAGCGACTTACAACAGAGGAAGATACATACTGTATATGGACATAGCATTCCAAGTACTATATTTACCTTTAAACCACACAGAGTATGGAAAAGCATTTGCAATTGCCAGTTCAGAATTCATTTGATTTTTTGTCACAATTCATGCTATCACATAAAGGAAATTAAACGGCAAAAATGATTGTCATTTAAGCATTTCTGTTAGATTCTTTTTAATGTGTCAGTGTTGTACTGGATGGTACCACGGAAATGAAATATCAAACACACTTTGTTATTTATTTATCAAATTGGCAGACAATATGCATACGCAATCATAAAAATGCAATATCTTTTTTGCATTTCAAATATAATTGTGTCACAAAAAAATGCTTACTCATTTAGGAAATGGAATTGCAGATATGATATTGATTTATAATTTTACCATTTGCATTTCCAATTCAGTTTCGGAAGCAAAATGCTTCAATGAACTGCCTCTATGTCACTCCAATAAAGTAGGCTGCCTTGATGCGCTCTTGTGAAGGACCTACCCATTTTTTCATTTTAAAGGGACCATCCTCGCTCTGACCTATCAGCCAATCACATCCCAAACTACTGAAAATCGGAGTGCGCTTTTAAAAGACAACAGACAGACCACTTGTATTGTCAAGTTCGGAGGATATTCACGCACACCTATGGAGGACCTTTGATTGATAACCACGTCGACCATAGCATATCCTTTATCATTCTCCGTGTTTGTATTTGCAAGGGAGAACAAGAAGAAATAGTCCTTTACATTTATAACTCATCTATTACATTTGGAGAACGTCTTGAAAGTAGCTAGTGCATAATTTCGAATACCCGTTCTAGTTGGGAGAAGTGACTGCAAATATGCGACTTCCACTTACATTCATTCTGATTTGCGAGCTTTGTTGGGGTTTTAAAAGTGGTAAGTGTTTCCGTTGCTCACTTTTCCATTCATTTATTGTACAATATGTTCATTTTACCACAACATTCTCTACTATTGTGACTGTTGTGAATATAAGGGTGTTCATAACAAATGAATAGTCAGGTGGGAACAATAACTACTTAAATATGATCCCCAATTAGAGACAACGATTACCAGCTGCCTCTAATTGGGAATCATACAAATCACCAACATAGAAAATAATAACCTCGAACCACACATATAAATAATAAACTAGAATACCCCCCAGTCACGCCCTGACCTACTACACCATAGAGAAACAATGGCTCTCTATGGTCAGGGTGTGACAATGATTTACACTTTTACTTTTGATACTTAAGAATATTTCAGAAATTCCATTTACTTATGATACTTAATATCTAAAATCAAATACTTTTAGACTTCTACTCAAGTAGTATTTAACTGGGTGACTTACTTTTACTTGAGTCATTTTCTATTAAGGTATATTTACTTTAACTCATGTATGACATTTGGGTACTTTATCCACCACTGCACACACACACACAGTAGCCTATGTACTGTATACTGTGGTTTGATAGTGTGTGCAACTTCCTCTATCTTCCCTCTTGTGTTCAGCTGTGGGACAATGAGTCAGACACAAATAGACTGAACTCTACACATTTCATCTGTGCTCTAGTTATGTTTTTACCCGTAGAGTCATGATGTTTGAAAAGATCCACCTTTACAACAGAGGAAGATACATACTGTATATGGACATAGCATTCCAAGTACTATATTTACCTTTAAACCACACAGATTATGGAAAAGCATTTGCAATTGCCAGTTCAGAATTCATTTGATTTTTTGTCACAATTCATGCTATCACATAAAGGAAATTAAACGGCAAAAATGATTGTCATTTAAGCATTTCTGTTAGATTCTTTTTAATGTGTCAATGTTGTACTGGATGGTACCACGGAAATGAAATATCAAACACACTTTGTTATTTATTTATCAAATTGGCAGACAATATGCATACTCAATCATGAAAATGCTATATCTTTTTTTTGCATTTCAAATATAATTGTGTCACAAAAAAATGCTTACCCATTTAGGAAAAGGAATTGCAGACATGATATTGATTTATAATTTTACCATTTGCATTTCCAATTCAGTTTCGGAAGCAAAATGCTTCAATGAACTGCCTCTATGTCACTCCAATAAGGTAGGCTGCCTTGAAGCGCTCTTGTGAAGGACCTACCCATTTTTTCATTTTAAAGGGACCATCCTCGCTCGGACCTATCAGCCAATCACATCCCAAACTACTGAAAATCGGAGTGCGCTTTTAAAAGACAACAGAGACAGACCACTTGTATTGTCAAGTTCGGAGGATATGCACGCACACCTATGGAGGACCTTTGATTGATAACCACGTCGACCTTAGCATATCCTTTATCATTCTCCGTGTTTGTATTTGCAAGGGAGAACAAGAAGAAATAGTCCTTTACATTTATAACTCAGCTATTACATTTGGAGAACGTCTTGGAAGTAGCTAGTGAATAATTTCGAATACCCGTTCTAGTTGGGAGAAGTGACTGCAAAAATGCGACTTCCACTTACATTCATTCTGATTTGCGAGCTTTGTTGGGGTTTTAAAAGGGGTGAGTGTTTCCGTTGCTCACTTTTCCATTCATTTATTGTACAATATGTTCATTTTACCACAACATTCTCTACTATTGTTACTGTTGTGAATATATCTCTACTATTGTTACTGTTGTGAATATAAGGATGTTCATAACAAAGGAATAGTCAGGTGGGAACAATAACTACTTAAATATGATCCCCAATTAGAGACAACGATTACCAGCTGCCTCTAATTGAGAATCATACAAATCACCAACATAGAAAATAATAACCTCGAATCACACATATAAATAATAAACTAGAATACCCCCCAGTCATGCCCTGACCTACTACACCATAGAGAAACAATGGCTCTCTATGGTCAGGGTGTGACAATGATTTACACTTTTACTTTTACTTTTGATACTTAAGAATATTTCAGAAATTCCATTTACTTATGATACTTAATATCTAAAATCAAATACTTTTAGACTTCTACTCAAGTAGTATTTAACTGGGTGACTTACTTTTACTTGAGTCATTTTCTATTAAGGTATATTTACTTTAACTCATGTATGACATTTGGGTACTTTATCCACCACTGCACACACACACACAGTAGCCTATGTACTGTATACTGTGGTTTGATAGTGTGTGCAACTTCCTCTATCTTCCCTCTTGTGTTCAGCTGTGGGACAATGAGTCAGACACAAATAGACTGAACTCTACACATTTCATCTGTGCTCTAGTTATGTTTGTACCCGTAGAGTCATGATGTTTGAAAAGATCCACCTTTACAACAGAGGAAGATACATACTGTATATGGACATAGCATTCCAAGTACTATATTTACCTTTAAACCACACAGATTATGGAAAAGCATTTGCAATTGCCAGTTCAGAATTCATTTGATTTTTTTGTCACAATTCATGCTATCACATTAAGGAAATTAAACGGCAAAAATGATTGTCATTTAAGCATTTCTGTTAGATTCTTTTTAATGTGTCAGTGTTGTACTGGATTGTACCACGGAAATGAAATATCAAACACACTTTGTTATTTATTTATCAAATTGGCAGACAATATGCATACTCAATCATGAAAATGCTATATCTTTTTTTGCATTTCAAATATAATTGTGTCACAAAAAAATGCTTACCCATTTAGGAAAAGGAATTGCAGACATGATATTGATTTATAATTTTACCATTTGCATTTCCAATTCAGTTTCGGAAGCAAAATGCTTCAATGAACTGCCTCTATGTCACTCCAATAAGGTAGGCTGCCTTGAAGCGCTCTTGTGAAGGACCTACCCATTTTTTAATTTTAAAGGGACCATCCTCGCTCTGACCTATCAGCCAATTACATCCCAAACTACTGAAAATCGTAGTGCGCTTTTAAAAGACAAGAGACAGACCACTTGTATTGTCAAGTTCGGAGGATATGCACGCACACCTATGGAGGACCTTTGATTGATAACCACGTCGACCATAGCATATCCTTTATCATTCTCCGTGTTTGTATTTGCAAGGGAGAACAAGAAGAAATAGTCCTTTACATTTATAACTCAGCTATTACATTTGGAGAACGTCTTGGAAGTAGCTAGTGCATAATTTCGAATACCCGTTCTAGTTGGGAGAAGTGACTGCAAAATTGCGACTTCCACTTACATTCAATCTGATTTGCGAGCTTTGTTGGGGTTTTAAAAGGGGTGAGTGTTTCCGTTGCTCACTTTTCCATTCATTTATTGTACAATATGTTCATTTTACCACAACATTCTTCACTATTGTGACTGTTGTGAATATAAGGGCGTTCATAACAAATGAATAGTCTATAAATGTTTGCTTTTTAATATGTTTTGTTGTAGACATGGTCATTCAGTTCCAGCGGTCGGGAGTGGTCGGTGAGGTCGAGCAGGTATTGATCAACGGAGCCGCTCTCTCCAGCTGCGAGAAAGACGTCAACGGCATTCTCCGTGCTGTATTGTTGGGCAACTACAGCGTGTCTTTTCAACAGGCGTTTGAGATACAAGAAAATGTCAACAACACCATGACAAGTAGGCCTAATGCACAACTGTATGAACTTACTGAAACACACCCATACAGTACACAAACCAAACCTTTTGAGAGCACAGTTGCCTTGCTCAAGGGCACAATGGCAGGTACCTGAGACCTGACACTTATTGCCCATGCTGGGACAAATCTACCTCCTTGACTGACAAAGTTACATTCATTCTTAACCAATCCTTTCATTTTTTCCCATCCATGACCAGAAAATCATACTTACCAGTACCTGCGTGTGCATGAAAGCAAACTGGACGGATTTCGAGTAGTGCATTTGACTGAAAGGCTCCTGATTAACGGGAATGAGTTCCTGACTCTGAACCGAAACACAGACACCTGGACAGCCGAGGTACCACAGGCCCTAGCACTCAAACACCTTTGGGACCAGGACACTGAGCGCACGAGGTTGGAGAGGATTCAACTCCATGAGAGCTGTGCCAAACTGATGAAGGAGCTCACACATTCTGAGCCCATCACCACTGGAGGTAATGTCACAGGGGGGGCCTACTTGGTGACACGATGTTTACAGTGTACATTGAAAGAGTAGTGTATAGATTAGAAGGCAGTGTGTAGTGCATGGAGATGTGTGGAACATAGGCTTAGCGTCAACTGGTAAGATGCTTCAGGAGGACGGTTGCTAGCAAGGCAGAGGTTCTGGGTTCGAGCCTTGGTGTGAGCCAGATGTCCTTTGGAGTGGTGCCTAGTGACAATCTACAGTTGCGCTGGGGTTTGTAGTGAATACTTTTTTTCATAACCCATTAAAGTCCTCACCTTAAAAGGTACATAAAGTGCAGAGTATCAAAATCCTGAGACACTTGTAAATGCATTTTTTTTAGTGTGGTGCAATAGCAGATAAGGTTCTGTCTGACACTTCTGAATTAGACATGTTCAGTTAAAACAAAAGTCATACATAAATGGTAGAATAACGCTGTTTTACCAAAAGAGTCAGAACACATCATCAAATACATTAAGAAATGCATTTTGATCATTAGACAAATTACAGTCATCACTGAACAACGATGTTACATCATTTACTTTAAGAATTCTGACAGTTGTTCTTTTTGCTTGTGTGCCATTATTGCTGGCAGACTAGCCTAGACCATACTTAGAGGGAGATGGAGAACCTTCTAGCGCCAAGTTCAAATGGGTTTATGCAGATAGAACTTTTTAGCTGTTAATTATTTTCACTTAAAATCTATTTAAAAATATTGTAACGCCGTTCTTCGTTTGTCGAAAGAGAGTCGGACCGAAATGCAGCGTGTTGGTTACTCATGTTTTTAATGAATGAATCGCGGTACATGAAATAACTGATATAAATAACAACAAAACGGAACGTGAAACCTAATTACAGCCTATCTGGTGAAACTACACAGAGACAGGAACAATCACCCACGAAATACACAGTGAAAC
This sequence comes from Oncorhynchus masou masou, assembly GCF_036934945.1. NCBI lineage: Eukaryota > Metazoa > Chordata > Actinopteri > Salmoniformes > Salmonidae > Oncorhynchus > Oncorhynchus masou. Next base: position 16,513,750 of record NC_088228.1, on the reverse strand, counting down.
CCAGGCTACCTAAATACGGTTCCCTATCAGAGACAACAAGAATCACCTGACTCTGATTGAGAACCGCCTCAGGCAGCCAAACCTAAACTAAACACACCCCTAATCAACCACAATCCCAAAGCCTACAAAAACCCCAATACGACAACACAATAAACCCATGTCACACCCTGGCCTGAACAAATATATAACGAAAACACAAAATACAATGACCAAGGCGTGACAAATATATATAACTTTACAAACATGTGAAGAACCATCTAAAGACCTATTATATGTGACTCATTTCTGACTAAAATGTCAGATAGAACCTTATAGTCTCAAGGCCTCTATTTGTAGTTGAACAAGGCATTGCGTGTATAGATTTTTTTTACTTGCATAGAGACTTTGTCAGGACCCGGTTACGAACCTGGGTCTCCGGAGTGAGAAACAGTCACTTAACCAACTGAGCCACGAATAGTCAGCAGAACCCAGAAGATGGGGCAGACACAGCAGTACTTAAGACGGTGTATTTAATAAAGTAAAAAGGAGAAGTCCTTCAATACAAAATGGCAAATCCAAAAGGTGGTAGGTATAGCACAAAAAAGCCTCAAGAGATACTCAAAAAACAAAAACAGAATTCCACAAGAGCGTCCACCGGAATCGACAAGAATACACAGAACACTAGGGCTGGGTGCTAACATACAAACACAGAGCACAGAACTGAGGGAAACTAAGGGTTTAAATACAATCAGGGGAAAACGAGGCACAGGTGCAAATAATAATGGGGAACAAGGGAAAAAACATAAGGTCAAAAAGCACAATGGGGGCATCTAGTGACCAAAACCCGGAACAACCCTGGCCAAATCCTGACAGACTTGACTTGCAAAATTGTGACTCGACTCGCTCTTTGAATGCACGACTTGGACTTGACTCGAACCGTTCTACTTGGGACTCAACTAAAGACTTGGACCTTGTGAGTTGAGACCTGCTTGTGATTCAAATAATAGTGACTTGGTACCACCTCTAGAATAAATACACAGTGAATAACGAATAAAAATAAAGAGTAATAATAACATGCCTATACACTGTATGTGTGAATGTGAAGCTTGTGTTGGGTGTAACAAAAGGCATAACAACTCAAATACCCTCAGGACTACAAGCCACAAAATCCACAGATTGTTCCCTTTCTTTAGTACCTTGTTTAATTAACTAGTTATGAAGCAGGTGAATCAGGGGAATTCCTGTTGTGTTTTCAAGGAGGGATGTCCATGCTGGCTGCCCTTGCTCCTTTGCTAGCAGGCCTGGCCTTTGTTGCCATGGTTACCAGAAGCTTCCTCATCTTTAAACAACAAGGTGAGCGACATTATAAGGCATACCATACTGGTTAATCGCTTGTTGTCCCCCCTGATCTTTAAAGAACCAATCAGGGGTATTTACAGAATGGCTTTCATAATCTGTATTTAAACAACACATTTTAGATCAAAGTGACAGTTATGGAGAAAGGTTATTGCATGTAATTACATGTTTATGTACTTTATACTTTTATGTACAATTCTATGTGTGACTTTGGATCTTTGATGGTAACATTATTGTGCTGTATAAAAGTAATTGTGTACATACAACCTTCCCCATGACAACATGTACCTTTTAGAATGTATTGACACCCCTTGACAAATTCCATGTTTTGTTTCAGGCTGAATTCATCTGCACACAATACCCCATAATGACAAAGTGAAAACATGTTTTTAGAAATTGTTGCAAATGTATTGAAAATTAAATACAGGTCCTCCGGGGTGGGGCAGTGGTTGAAAGGTTTAAGGCACTTTATTGCAGTGCCAGCTGTGCCACTAGAGAACCTGGTTCGAGTCCAGGCTCTGTCGCAGCCGGCCATGACTGGGAGACCCATGGGGCACAATTGGTCCTGCATCGTCCGGGTTAGGGGATGGTTTGGCCGGCAGGGATGTCCTTGTCCCATCGCGTTCTAGCAACACCTGTGGCGAGCCAGGCGCATACACGCTGACACGGTCTCCAGGTGAACGGTGTTTCCTACGACACATTGGTGTGGCTGGCTTCTGCTTTAAGTGGGCGTTGTGTCAAGAAGCAGTGCGGCTTTGTTGGGTCGTTTTTCGCACAGCTCTCGACCTTCGCTGGGCTCCCTGCCTGTGCCATTAAATCCCTACAACTCATCCAGAACGCCGCAGCCCGTCTGGTGTTCAACCTTCCCAAGTTCTCTCACGTCACCCCGCTCCTCCGCTCTCTCCACTGGCTTCCAGTTGAAGCTCGCATCCGCTACAAGACCATGGTGCTTGCCTACGGAGCTGTGAGGGGAACGGCACCGCAGTACCTCCAGGCTCTGATCAGGCCCTACACCCAAGCAAGGGCACTGCGTTCATCCACCTCTGGCCTGCTCGCCTCCCTACCATTGAGGAAGTACAGTTCCCGCTCAGCCCAGTCAAAACTGTTCGCTGCTCTGGCCCCCAATGGTGGAACAAACTCCCTCACGACGCCAGGACAGCGGAGTCAATCACCACCTTCCGGAGACACCTGAAACCCCACCTCTTCAAGGAATACCTAGGATAAGATAAGTAATCCTTCTCACCACCCCCCCCCTTAATGATTTAGATGCACTATTGTAAAGTGGCTGTTCCACTGGATGTCAGAAGGTGAATTCACCAATTTGTAAGTCGCTCTGGATAAGAGCGTCTGCTAAATGACTTAAATGTAAATGTAAATGTAACCAGCAATGAGACCAGACTGTAACTACCAATTGGATACCACGAAATTGGGGAGAATTATTAAAAATAATTTTAAAAAGACAATGAAATACAGAAATATCTCATTTACATAAGTATTCACACCCCTGAGTCAATACTTTGTAGAAGCACCTTTGGCAGCGACTACAGCTGTGAGTCTTTCTGGGTAAGGGTAGCCTAGTGGTTATAGTGTTGGATTAGTAACTGAAAGGTTGCAAGTTCACATCCCTGAGCTGACAAGGTTCAAATCTGTCGTTCTGCCCCTGAACAGGCAGTTAACCCACTGTTCGTCATTGAAAATAAGAACTTGTTCTTAACTGGCATGCCTAGTCAAATAAAGGTATAAAATAAAAGTCTCTCAGATCTTTAAACACCTGGATTGTACAATATTTTCACATTATTCTTTTAGAATTCTTCAAGCTCTGTCAAGTTGATTGTTGATCATGGCTATACAGCCATTTTCAAGTCTTGCCATATATTTTAAAGTCAAAACTGTAATTTGGCCACTCAGGAACATTCAATGTCGTCAACAGAAGTGAGTGCTTCAAGGCGGTAGTCATTGTGGCATGAAGCCTTTGAGTTCTTGTGGACAGGAATGATGGTGGTCATCTTAAAACATGAGGGGATTACAGCCTGGGACAAGGAGAGGTTGCCATGACCATGAATATGCATGCCAGCTGTTCTGTGCTCTTTTGAATACCTTGGGACCCGGCGGCCTTGCAGGTGTTGTCCTGATTAAAGACCTTTTTCTCGCCGGCCTCGGAGAGTGAGATCACCAAATCCTCTGGGTTGGTGACGACCCTCACACCTGGCACAATGTTGTTTTTGTCAAAGCTTATTGTTATTGTTATTACAGAGTGAGTCCATGCAACTTACTATGTAACTGGTTAAGCAAATGTTTACTCCTGAACTCATTTACCCATGCCTTAACAAAGGGGTTGAATACTTATGACTAAACATTTTTTTATTAATTTGTTTAAATAAAATCCCAAATATTAATTTCACTTTGATATTATGGGGTGTTGTGTGTAGGCCAGTGACAAACAAATCACAATTTTATGAATTTTAAATTCAGGATTTAACACAACCAAATGTGAAAAAAAGTCATGGTATGTTCATTCTTTCTGAAGGCACTGTAGCTGGACTACAGCAGAGCCAGTAGATAATGAGTCTTGTTTCTCCATCTCTCTTTAGATCCCAACGTTTCAGGACGCCCTGGAGGTAAGAATGTTTTCACTTCAATCTCATTCTCCCCATCGGTTTCTCGGTTAACAGTAATATGAAACGATTAATAGAAGATGAAATATTAACAGATGGGTTTGTTGGTTGTCTGGGCACTGCTGCTTCTTCAACCACACCCTGTAAACATTAACATGACTGGACACAGCCTCTATAATAGTTTCCTTATGTTTTGATGCTACTGGCCTCTGTGTGTTTATCTTACTGGTGTGGGTGTGTGTCTGTATGTCTTACACAGGTAGTTCCCTTTTTGTCAGAAGTGTGATTCCTGGGGCGAGGGTAGTATTCATGATCAGAGTATGGTGTCATCACCTATGTAATGCAAGGCCTCATCCTGACAGTGAATGATTGGGATTCCACGCTTCCTAGACATTCCTACATTAGAAAGATGCTGTTCAAACATGATCAGCAACATAGTGAGCAGCTGTTTTGGTAAATCCTGATTGTGTCCCAGTTGTACGTCTATGTCACTTATGCCATTAGCACACGAGTGATGTGTATGTTCATGAACAATCTGCATTGCACAATAGAAATATAGATCATGGGAATGGCCAAATTGACCACTATAGCAGAACAGTAATGCAAAAGTAGACGGAACCAACAGTGAGAGAATGATGGACACTTGAACCCTACACTGCTGTAGTGCTGAGTGGTTATAACTGTCTCCTACCACAGGAGGTTGCTGGTACCTTAATTGGGGAGAACAGGCTTGTGTTAATGACTGGAGTGGAATAGTATCAAATACATCAAACATATGGTTTCCAGGTGTTTGATTCCATTCCATTTACTCCGTTCCGGCCATTATTATGAGCTGTCCTCCCCTCAGCAGCCTCCTGTGTCTCCTACCACCTGCTGGGTGCATGGGTTTGTGTTCACGTCTTCTTACCGTTGTCTCATCTCTCATATCTCACATTTCCCATTTTGGCTTAGTGACTGTTGCGTGACTGAGGTCAACACCAGTAGTTAACTGTGTTTATATGTCTAAGGTATGTTTTACGTCTTGATAAAATGTGTGTTTGTGTGCGTTTCTTTTCCCTCCCGGCAGGTGTCCTTGGCTCCATCGTCCACTATCCTCAGAGCGTCATATAAACACCTTGTCCAGGAAAAGGCTATCAGGTTCTCTAAAACCCAAAGCTCCTTTCCCAATCTACTTCTGATGTGAACTGGTCACTACACAGCAGTGTGGTCACACCCTTTCACCTGTCTTTGTGCTTGTCTCCTGGTCTGTTGCCAGTTTGTCTTGTCAAGCCTACGAGCGTGGTTTTCCTAGTCTCTTTTTTCTAGCCCTCCCGGTTCCGACCTGTTCTGCCTGCCCTGACACTGAGCCCGCCTGCCTGACCATTCAGCCTGCCCTGACACTGAGCCCGCCTGCCTGACCATTCAGCCTGCCCTGACACTGAGCCCGCCTGCCTGACCATTCAGCCTGCCCTGACACTGAGCCCGCCTACCCCCCTGTACCTTTCGGACTCTGACTTGGTTAATGCACTTCCTCGACCTGCCTATTGCCTGCACATTGTATTTTAATAAATATCAGAGGCTCGAACCATCTGCCTCCTGTGTCTGCATCTGGGAAGCCCTCTGTTGTTATAGGTCTGGTGACCAAAATACCTTGGTTGCGTTCGCATTTCCTATCTTCCCACTCAACATGTATGTTCACTCCTCCTTGATATGGTGGAAACTGCAAATACACATTTTGGGGTATGGGCATTGTAATTCAACAATATATGTTCCCTGGTCCGTCCAACTCTCTGGTCCCTGTTTCTCCCTGGGACTTCTACCAAATAGGGCTATCTTCTGTATACCACCCCTTCCTTGTCACAACACAACTGATTGGCTGAAACGCATTAAGAAAGAAAAAAACCATATCAGGCCAAAACACAGAAAAAGACAAACTAGACATACAGCATAGAATGCCCACTCAGATCACACCCATACCATACAAAACCTATAAACATACATAGCAAACTATGGTCAGGGCGTGACACAAACCTATTGGGAATTCTTGATCAATCAAAATGTACCTGTTTTCCGTATAGAATGACATGTATACAGATTATATTACAACTTTGTGTGTTTTGTCTTAGTGGTTGTTTCTTTACAAACTAGGAAAACTCAACAGTGTGTAAGTCTGAGAAACATTATTGAGCTGGTTGGTTTATTGTTGTTGAAAGCTTGAAATGTACACACATTGAGAAGTGATATTGCAGCAACAGTTTTAAAGTGGGTAATCGTATCATATATATATATCCTTGCATGTTTGAATTAGAGCTCCTTTAAAGTGTTTTCATCACCGCCTGGTAAACACAATCTTGTAAATTGTCTACGTTGACATTTCTGGTTATGTCTCACATGTAACATAATAATCCTAAAGATTATGATAATAATGTTATATTATTTTTATAATAATACATATCTGCAAACCAAATGTATTTCTGAAAACCCCTTTTTGCATCTTCAATAGTTGTAGATGTTCCAACGTTCGTAGATGATCCTCAGGGGCATATAACAACCTGGGTTGTTGTAGAGTGGGCATAAGTTCAACACTCAGGAGTCAATGTCCAAGCTTTTGTCTTTTTCATAGCCTGTGAGAGAGAATATATTCCACAGCCTTGGTTTCTAATCATACTTTCTAATCAATAAGCGGGCCAAGTAGACCCTAAGAGGGCAGAAGTTATTGTTTACAAACAGTGTGAATAAAAAAACATTGTTTCATTGTATAAATAGTCTTCATTTAAAAAAAACATACATGTAAATGCCTAGAATTATTACCTATGGTGATTCTGCGCAATGCACTTGGTCCACAGTTGTGCGTTGGTTGTTGGGGCATGGAATGTGTAGCGAGTGGGTTGAGGTTCCCGGGGGGGGGGGGGTTGTCGGGACGTTTAAATTCTGTTCTTGGAGTGTTTGGAAAACCTTTCATACAAAAAGACAGAATACTGTCTGTTTCATCGGTTCCTCCGATGTCGTTCAGAGTCCCTAATGCATCCAAGTCACTCGTTGTGTCAGTTGTCCATCATACCTAAAAATAAATAAATAAATCGCTGTTCCCCCTGTTTAAAACACAAATAACTTGTGTTTAATATAACAATAATATTCAAACAAAACTTAAAATATATTTTTCACTTACTCAGCTCCCGAAATATCCATTAGGAGGGCTTCAGACTATGTTATCTGTCCTGGGACTGCTGCCTGTTGTCTTACGAAGTCGTTCAGAGTGCACACTTTTCTTTTTTTAATATATAAATATTCTTGGGTATGTGATTATTTGGACTTACGCCTAAAATTGTGTGATCGTGAAGGGCTACGTAAAGGACAGGGCGCAGTTTTCTTCTGAGAATCTACGTCTAACAGTCGCTTCCCAGTCACTTATGTCCAGTAGCCTTCAGAAATATCTATTAGGAGGGATTCACTTATTCACATCTCTTTTTGAATCTGTCCTGGCAGCTAAATATTCGGGCCTGTGTGTTTGCGCCAAAGCTGTGGTAACATAGTGTTAAAGTATATGCTCCACGTTCTGTCCCTAACTATCGAAAGTACGGAATGAGTTTCGGGAGATATCCTGTATGCAACACCTTGTATATTTGGTTTAGAGAACAAAGGCGCTGAATTCAAACAACAGGAGGGGATGTCAAGACATTCTGTCTACAACCGCGGTGGGGGGCACCGGGCTGTGATTAGAGATATCAATGTTTAACCCCGGGTGGTCGGCAGTATCTCGACATTCCATATGCATGATAGTGCACACCTTGGTTTCAAACGATTCTCTACAGATAGAATGGGGCTACATGCTTGGGCCCCTGTTGAACACACACACACCCTTTGTTCTTGAAACGCACACACACACACTCCTGCTGCTCCGTCACACGCACACTCACGCACGCACCCTGATTTTCCGTGTCTTTTTTTCTTCGTGACAGACCGGGGTGATGGCTGGAAAGGACATTTTCCCATCGTTAAAGGGTGAGATACTGTTTTAAAACCATTGATTTAATACCAAAATATATAGTACTAACTTTTTAAAGACATGTTGGAATTAATTACCATATTGTACTACTATTTAAACATGCATCATTAGTGTTTTTATGTAAAAACATTGGAGGCCTACAGTTGTACATTATTACAAACTTTATAACATACCATTGTACGAAAGACTATAAATTGCTTCTGAGAATCTACGTCGAACAGTTGCTTCCCAATCACCTACAGTGCCTTGCGAAAGTATTCGGCCCCCTTGAACTTTGCGACCTTTTGCCACATTTCAGGCTTCAAACATAAAGATATAAAACTGTATTTTTTGGTGAAGAATCAACAACAAGTGGGACACAATCATGAAGTGGAACGACATTTATTGGATATTTCAAACTTTAACAAATCAAAAACTTAAAAATTGGGCGTGCAAAATTATTCAGCCCCCTTAAGTTAATACTTTGTAGCGCCACCATTTGCTGCGATTACAGCTGTAAGTCGCTTGGGGTATGTCTCTATCAGTTTTGCACATCGAGAGACTGAAATTTTTTCCCATTCCTCCTTGCAAAACAGCTCGAGCTCAGTGAGGTTGGATGGAGAGCATTTGTGAACAGCAGTTTTCAGTTCTTTCCACAGATTCTCGATTGGATTCAGGTCTGGACTTTGACTTGGCCATTCTAACACCTGGATATGTTTATTTTTGAACCATTTCATTGTAGATTTTGCTTTATGTTTTGGATCATTGTCTTGTTGGAAGACAAATCTCCGTCCCAGTCTCAGGTCTTCCAGAATGGTCCTGTATTTGGCGCCATCCATCTTCCCATCAATTTTAACCATCTTCCCTGTCCCTGCTGAATAAAAGCAGGCCCAAACCATGATGCTGCCACCACCATGTTTGACAGTGGGTATAGGGTGTTCAGGGTGATGAGCTGTGTTGCTTTTACGCCAAACATAACGTTTTGCATTGTTGCCAAAAAGTTCAATTTTGGTTTCATCTGACCAGAGCACCTTCTTCCACATGTTTGGTGTGTCTCCCAGATGGCTTGTGGCAAACTTTAAACAACACTTTTTATGGATATCTTTAAGAAATGGCTTTCTTCTTGCCACTCTTCTATAAAGGCCAGATTTGTGCAATATACGACTGATTGTTGTCCTATGGACAGTCTCCCACCTCAGCTGTAGATCTCTGCAGTTCATCCAGAGTGATCATGGGCCTCTTGGCTGCATCTCTGATCAGTCTTCTCCTTGTATGAGCTGAAAGTTTAGAGGGACAGCCAGGTCTTGGTAGATTTGCAGTGGTCTGATACTCCTTCCATTTCAATATTATCGTTTGCACAGTGCTCCTTGGGATGTTTAAAGCTTGGGAAATCTTTTTGTATCCAAATCCGGCTTTAAACTTCTTCACAACAGTATCTCGGACCTGCCTGGTGTGTTCCTTGCTCTTCATGATGCTCTCTGCGCTTTTAACGGACCTCTGAGACTATCACAGTGCAGGTGCATTTATACGGAGACTTGATTACACACAGGTGGATTGTATTTATCATCATTAGTCATTTAGGTCAACATTGGATCATTCAGAGATCCTCACTGAACTTCTGGAGAGAGTTTGCTGCACTGAAAGTAAAGGGGCTGAATAATTTTGCACGCCCAATTTTTCAGTTTTTGATTTGTTAAAAAAGTTTGAAATATCCAATAAATGCCGTTCCACTTCATGATTGTGTCCCATTTGTTGTTGATTCTTCACAAAAAAATACAGTTTTATATCTTTATGTTTGAAGCCTGAAATGTGGCAAAAGGTCGCAAAGTTCAAGGGGGCCGAATACTTTCGCAAGGCACTGTATGTCCAGTAGCCTTCAGAAATATCTATTAGGAGAGATTCACTTATTCACATCTCTTTTTTAATCTGTCCTGGCAGCTAAATATTTGGGGCTGTGGGTTTGCGCTAAAGCTGTGGTAACATAGTGTTAAAGTATATGCTCCACGTTCTGTCCCTAACTAGGGGGTGTTTCGAGACATTTTTTGTTTTATAATGGTTACATGTTCAGTACACACCCCTGCATTCTATATTATTAAGTAGGCTGTTGGTCTTTGAGGTCCGTTATGTCAATTTGCATTTATACATCTCATTGACCTACTGTCAACTCCCTCAGTTGTAAACATCTACAATAATCATTAGACGTACGCGTCAGAGTTATCATACCCCGTGTCGGGGTTTGTACAGAGTTGGTTAAATCCGCTCTTTTGCTCCCCACTTACATGGGTAATATTCTCCAAGCTGCTCTAAGCGGTGATGTTTTTGGTGTCTCTAGGTTCATCTCTAGACTGTTGAATGAGGCCTGTTACAACTTTCTTACAAAACCTTTAAAGGTAGTTTGTGAAACCATTCAGTCATGGATGTATGTAAAACATATTTAACATGTATTGCAGGTTACAGAAGCCTCCGGTTGTACTATGAATCCCCACTCATCCCTGTTAGATCTTGATGTGTTGGCTCTCTATGTATGTACCTGTTTATAATCCACAGTGTGAATATTGTTTTCCATAAAGTTAATAACCCCCCTAAACCGAAATATGAAATGACCTCTTCCCCTATCGTTAAAGCGTGAGATACATTTTTAAAACCAGTGATTTAATTCAGAATATTTAGTACCTACATTTTAACACGTTATAATTCCAAAATGTTTACTATTTCTTACAGATAAAGGGTCCGGTTAGCCCCGACCATTATCCGTTTCCAATTCACCAACTCAAAGACGCTTTCCCGCTCCATCATAACTCCGTAAGTTTTCCCCTCCCTGTGTAGATCAACCGTCCTGCATGTACATTCTGGGTATGCCCACATCATTAATTAATAAGATCTGTAGAAAACTGTTTAGCCATAGTTAAAGGCCTTTCATAAAAAGGCTGTCATGATTGCCTGTGCCACATGTTTAACACGTATTGCTTGTTACCGAATACTACTGTTGTACATTTAATATCCACTAGCAAATTTTGTCGCATTTGCACAAATTCTGTCATGTTACTGTGGTCTTTTCAAATGTCAATAAATATGTATGTAAAGTGTACGTTTGTTTCACTGTAGATTTGTTTAAGCCCTCCTAGAAACACCTAATTTCATCCCACAGCATTAATTAATAAGCTGTGTAGAAGCTGTTTAGCCATAAGTAAAGGCCTTTCATAAAGCGGCTGTCATGATACACCTGAATCTGAAATTACCTTTAGGATCTTTTCTTTGGGGTTCTAATCTCCCCAGGTGTACATGCACTAAAAATCCTTAGGCTGGAGCCATCTGGAAGCTCTGTGCCTGTACATATAAAGAGAACTCAATAGGAAACTAGGCTGAGAAACATTATTTAGATGGCTGTTTAATTGTTGTTTAAAGCCTGAAATGGACACAATGCCAGGGGACCTTGTTTCTAACACACACACACACACACACACACACACACACACACACACACACACACACACACACACACACACACACACACACACATTCCTTGTTTCTAACACATTCCTTGTTTCTGACACACACACACACGCACACACTCCTGCTTCATAGATAACAACCATAAGGACAATAAAACTGGGGGTGGGGGCCATACACATTAAAAAGTTCAAACACTCAACCCCCCCAGTTCAACCAGGCCCCTAGACATCAATCACCATGACTACTTCAAAGGATGCCATATAGATATAAAATAACACACACCCTCTAACACGTGACCACAGGACCAGGATGGACGGGGCCGGAGGCCCATATTTGGACATGCACACGTCATCATGACGCAGGGTCATAAATCAATTACTTTGACGCGTGCCGTCTACTTTAATCTCTCTGGTGTTGTACCCGTAAAAGTTTACAGTAATGTAATGTGTAATGTCATTGTAACTGATCACAAGACAAATAAAGTGACCAAAGGGGTCACATTCCGAGTGTAGAATATTACCACCAAAGGTATTTTTCATTGTAGTGACACCAGCAGAGCGTTCAGATCCATGGGAAAGCCAAATATCGTTGCCCCACTGTGACCTCCAGAAGTTGGCATCAGCCAAAATTGAGTGAGACTCTTGAAAAAAGCAAAAATCTGTTTGAAATTGTTTAGCAAATAAAAATAAGGCCTTGTGCTTCACACTGTTTCGTAACCCCCTAGCATTAAGAGATAATATAGACAAAGACAAAACAACAAAGATTATATAAAAGTATAAACTGTAGTAGGATGAGTCAAAGACGTAGGAGCAGTGAACGTAAAGGATAAGGAACCGAGATCTGCACCATTTAAGTCAATTTAAAGTGAAAATAACTTATTCCATAACCTTTGAAATTCAACTCAACTGGAAATTATGTTCAAGACCAAACCAAGGGTTCTTGTAGAAAGAGAGACTAAAAACCCTCTTTAGTGTAATCAGGAACTATTCTGAGAAATAAAACAAGAAATAATAATTTAAATAAAAGGGTACCTACTATTTTAAGTACATATGAAAACTGATCATAAAATAATTGAATAACAAAATGTTTTACATATAAACGTTCCTAAGACCTTTTTTGTAAATAAGTATTAATAACTAAATAGAACAATAACCGTGTAAAGTCAGAGCAGACCTGTATGCCCTTTAAAACAGTATCTTAGTTACTGTATACATAAAACATTAATTCAGCTTTCAATCTTCTTCGTAAGTTTGTAAACAAAATATGTCTTCTGGTCAGACAAGAACAAACTAATGAATTGAAATACCTGAGTATTCCTGAAAAATAGTCACCTGATGCTTGTTAGGTAAACCACATAAGGAAAATGAGAATACCATGGCTGAAACCATCAACCTGTTCCTTCTGGTGAGATTTTAGGGAGGAATATGGATTTCTGAACCGTTGATGAAACCTCGTCCTCCGACGAAGTAAGCAGCCTTCCCCTCACTTCGTGCTATCTTGATTGTTGGCCACAACTTGTTCCTTCTTTCTATATCTTCCGGGCTGAGATGCTCGGCGAAACGCATACCATGGCTCTGAAGGAAAGCGTTCTTCCTAGCAGCTTTCCAGACAGCATCCCTGTAGAATCTGGTAATGAATAGGATGATGATACCCCTGGGTCTTGAATCGTTTTGCTGTTGCTCTTGCCGAGGCGATGCACAACGTCGATGGTATCACCAACTTTGTTCTTCTCTGCAGGCAAAACTTCTTGGCAGATACGGATCGCCTCTCCTCGCACATCTTCATTCTCCACCTCTGGCAAGCCGTAGAGTCTCAGGTTCCATTTTCTTGTGTATTGTTCCAGATCAGTGAGACGTCGATCGTAGACATTGTTATTCTTTTCCACCCTTTTTTCAACTTTTGCCACTCTCGTTTTCACATCCTTAATTTCACCACATGCAAACTCCAGTCTTTTTCAAGCCTTCGATAACCATGGTGTTCGCGCCTACCATTTTCTCAATGGCGTCACACCTGGAGTTGATGATTAACTTCTTGAAACTCCCCATCCCGGATCCGGGATCGTGACTAAAGCCTCAGGCTCATTAGCATAACGCAACGTTAACGATTTCTGAAAATCGCAAATAAAATGAAAATAATGCGCCTACTCTCAAGCTTAGCCTTTTCTTAACCTCATGAAACTCCCCATCCCGGATCCGGGATCGTGACTAAAGCCTCAGGCTCATTAGCATAACGCAACGTTAACGATTTCTGAAAATCGCAAATAAAATTAAAATAATGCGTTTGCTCTCAAGCTTAGCCTTTTCTTAACAACACTGTCATCTCAGATTTTCAAAATATGCTTTTGAACCATAGAAATTGACTAATTTCTGTAAGAGTATGCAAAGCTAGCATAGCATTTTGTGTAGCATGTAGCACGCAACATTTTCACAAAAGCCAGATAACCAAATAAATAAAATCATTAACTTTGAAGAGCTTCGGATGTTTTCAATGAGGAGACTCTCAGTTACATAGCAAATGTGCAGTTTTTCAAAGAAATATTATTTGTGTAGGACAAATCGCTCCGTTTTGTTCACGTTTGGCTATGAAAAAACCCTGTATACAGTTATAGCCTGAAGCTCATTAGCATAATGTAACGTTAACGATTTCTGAAAATCAAAAAATAAAATGAAAATAATGCATCTACTCTCAAGCTTAGCCATTTCTTAACAACACTGTCATCTCAGATTTTCAAAATATGCTTTTGAACCATAGAAATTGACTAATTTGTGTAAGAGTATGCAAAGCTAGCAATGCATTTTGAATAACATGTAGCACGCAACATTTTCACAAAAACCAGATAACCAAATAAATAAAATCATTTACCTTTGAAGAGCTTCTAATGTTTTCAATGAGGAGACTCTCAGTTACACACCAAATGCGCAGTGTTTCCTGAAAGCGTCTGTGTGTAGGAGAAATCGTTCCGTTTTCTACATTGCGCCTGGCTACTGAAACGAACCGAAAATGCAGTCACCTACAACATAAAACTTTTTCCGGATTAACTACATAATATCGACCGAAACATGGCAAACGTTGTTTGGAATCAGTCCTCAAGGTGTTTTTTCACATATCTCTTCATTGACATGTAGTTCGTGGAAGCTTGCTTTACTCTCTGTATTGTTTGGAAAAATACTGGCAGGTGACTTTTGCGCACCAATTTCGGCGCAGGACACCGGGCGGACACGTGGTAAATGTGGTCTCTTATGGTCAATCTTCCAATGATCTGCCTACAAATACGTCACAATGCTGCAGACACCTTGGGGAAACGACAGAAAGGGCAGACTCATTCCTCTTGTGTTCACAGCCATATAAGGAGATCATGACAAACAGAGCCTCAAAAATCCTTGTCATTTCCTGGATGCCATCTCATCTTGGTTTTGCCTGAAGCTCACGTTAAAGGGCACGCACAGAGAAGATCTTTGTATTTCTGGACACGTCAGAGTGTTTTCTTTCGAACAGTAGCAATTATATGCATAGTCGAGCATCTTTTTGTGACAAAATATCTTGTTTAAAACGGGAACGTTTTTCATCCAAAAATGAAATTGCGCCCCTAGAGTTCCAACAGGTTAACAATACTGTCATCTCAGATTTTCAAAATATGCTTTTGAACCATAGCAATTGACTAATTTGTGTAAGAGTATGCTAAGCTAGCTTAGCATTTTGAGTAGCATTTAGCACGCAACATTTTCACAAAAACCAGATAACCAAATAAATAAAATCATTTACCTTTGAAGAGCTTCGGATGTTTTCAATGAGGAGACTCTCAGTTACATACCAAATGCGCAGTTTTTCCTGAAAGCGTCTGTGTGTAGGAGAAATCGCTCCGTTTTGTACATCACATTTGGCTACCGAAACGAACCGAAAATTCAGTCACCTACAACGTCAAACTTTTTCCGAATTAACTCCATAATATCGACCGAAACATGGCAAACGTTGTTTGGAATCAATCCTCAAGGTGTTTTTTCACATATCTCTTCATTGATATATCGTTCGTGGAAGCCTGCATTCTTCTCTGAATTCTGTGGAAAAATACTTGCAGCTGACTTTTGCGCACCAATTTCGGCGCAGGACACCGGGCGGACACCTGGTAAATGTGGTCTCTTATGGTCAATCTTCCAATGATATGCCTACAAATACGTCACAATGCTGCAGACACCTTGGGGAAACGACAGAAAGGGCAGACTTACTCCTCTCGCATTCACAGCCATATAAGGAGACAATGGAAAACAGAGCCTCAAAAATCCTGCTCATTTCCTGGATGCCGTCTCATCTTGGTTTTGCCTGAAGCTCACGTTCTAGGGCACGCACAGAAAATATCTTTGCAGTTCTGGAAACGTCAGAGTGTTTTCTTTCCAAAGCTACCAATTATATGCATAGTCGAGCATCTTTTTGTGACAAAATATTGCGCTTAACACGGGCACGTCTTTTTATCCAAAAATGATATAGCGCCCCTAGAGTTTCAAGAGGTTAAGGAGAGGGTAGCCACGATGTCAGAGTTCATGTTGGGTTTTTTGGAGGGTGGAGGTTTGCACGGAGTAACCGGTAAAGAGGGGAATTCGTCATCTTCAGCATTCGAAAGCATGATATTATCCATAGGCGAAGCGTAGTTATGGCAGTTGTCTATACGTTTCTCTCTTGTTGATTAGCAATATAACGGCTAACTTCTTCCTTTCTTTTTTTGTCACGACTTTGCATGGACATGCTGAAATAAATGATCCAATTACCATTCCAGTCACGTGAAAGGTCTTATATTTTTAACAAATAAAAATAATAATGACTAAACTTTTTTTTTTCACAATCTTTCTGAAGTTTGGTACGGAGCTCGGTAAAAAAAGCGTCTGTTCAAGCAGCCATCTTGGCACCTGCCTCTATGTCACGCCAATAAGGTAGGCTGCCTTGATGCGCTCTTGTGAAGGACCTACCCATTTTTCATTTTAAAGGGACCATCCTCGCTCTGACCTATCAGCCAATCACATCCCAAACTACTGAAAATCGGAGTGCGCTTTTAAAAGACAACAGAGACTTGTAGCGTCAAGTTCGGAGGATATGCACGCACACCTATGGAGGACCTTTGATTGATAACCACGTCGAACTTAGCATATCTTTCATCATTCTCCGTGTTTGTATTTGCAAGGGAGAACAAGAAGAAATAGTCCGTTATATTTATAACTCATCTATTACATTTGGAGAACGTCTTGGAAGTAGCTATTGCATAATTTCGAATACCCGTTCTAGTTGGGAGAAGTGACTGCAAAGATGCGACTTCCACTTACATTCATTCTGATTTGCGAGCTTTGTTGGGGTTTTAAAAGGGGTAAGTGTTTCCGTTGCTCACTTTTCCATTCATTTATTGTACAATATGTTCATTTTACCACAACATTCTCTACTATTGTGACTGTTGTGAATATAAGGGTGTTCATAACAAATGAATAGTCAGGTGGGAACAATAACTACTTAAATATGATCCCCAATTAGAGACAACGATTACCAGCTGCCTCTAATTGGGAATCATACAAATCACCAACATAGAAAATAATAACCTCGAACCACACATATAAATAATAAACTAGAATACCCCCCAGTCACGCCCTGACCTACTACACCATAGAGAAACAAAGGCTCTCTATGGTCAGGGCGTGACAATGATTTACACTTTTACTTTTACTTTTGATACTTAAGAATATTTCAGAAATTCCATTTACTTATGATACTTAATATCTAAAATCAAATACTTTTAGACTTCTACTCAAGTAGTATTTAACTGGGTGACTTACTTTTACTTGAGTCATTTTCTATTGAGGTATATTTACTTTAACTCATGTATGACATTTGGGTACTTTATCCACCACTGCACACACACACACAGTAGCCTATGTACTGTATACTGTGGTTTGATAGTGTGTGCAACTTCCTCTTTCTTCCCTCTTGTGTTCAGCTGTGGGACAATGAGTCAGACACAAATAGACTGAACTCTACACATTTCATCTGTGCTCTAGTTATGTTTGTACCCGTAGAGTCATGATGTTTGAAAAGATCCACCTTTACAACAGAGGAAGATACATACTGTATATGGACATAGCATTCCAAGTACTATATTTACCTTTAAACCACACAGATTATGGAAAAGCATTTGCAATTGCCAGTTCAGAATTCATTTGATTTTTTTGTCACAATTCATGCTATCACATTAAGGAAATTAAACGGCAAAAATGATTGTCATTTAAGCATTTCTGTTAGATTCTTTTTAATGTGTCAATGTTGTACTGGATGGTACCACGGAAATTAAATATCAAACACACTTTGTTATTTATTTATCAAATTGGCAGACAATATGCATACTCAATCATGAAAATGCTATATATTTTTTTTGCATTTCAAATATAATTGTGTCACAAAAAAATGCTTACCCATTTAGGAAAAGGAATTGCAGACATGATATTGATTGATAATTTTATCATTTGCATTTCCAATTCAGTTTCGGAAGCAAAATGCTTCAATGAACTGCCTCTATGTCACTCCAATAAGGTAGGCTGCCTTGATGCGCTCTTGTGAAGGACCTACCCATTTTTTCATTTTAAAGGGACCATCCTCGCTCTGACCTATCAGCCAATCACATCCCAAACTACTGAAAATCGGTGTGCTTTTAAAAGACAACAGAGACAGACCACTTGTATTGTCAAGTTCGGAGGATATGCACGCACACCTATGGAGGACCTTTGATTGATAACCACGTCGACCTTAGCATATCCTTTATCATTCTCCGTGTTTGTATTTGCAAGGGAGAACAAGAAGAAATAGTCCTTTACATTTATAACTCAGCTATTACATTTGGAGAACGTCTTGGAAGTAGCTAGTGAATAATTTCGAATACCCGTTCTAGTTGGGAGAAGTGACTGCAAAGATGCGACTTCCACTTACATTCATTCTGATTTGCGAGCTTTGTTGGGGTTTTAAAAGGGGTGAGTGTTTCCGTTGCTCACTTTTCCATTCATTTATTGTACAATATGTTCATTTTACCACAACATTCTTCACTATTGTGACTGTTGTGAATATAAGGGAGTTCATAACAAATGAATAGTCTATAAATGTTTGCTTTTTAATATGTTTTGTTGTAGACATGGTCATTCAGTTCCAGCGGTCGGGAGTGGTCGGTGAGGTCGAGCAGGTATTGATCAACGGAGCCGCTCTCTCCAGCTGCGAGAAAGACGTCAACGGCATTCTCCGTGCTGTATTGTTGGGCAACTACAGCGTGTCTTTTCAACAGGCGTTTGAGATAGAAGAAAATGTCAACAACACCATGACAAGTAGGCCTAATGCATAACTGTATGAACTTACTGAAACACACCCATACAGTACACAAACCAAACCTTTTGAGAGCACAGTTGCCTTGCTCAAGGGCACAATGGCAGGTACCTGAGACCTGACACTTATTGCCCATGCTGGGACAAATCTACCTCCTTGACTGACAAGGTTACATTCATTCTTAACCAATCCTTTCCTTTTTTCCCATCCATGACCAGAAAATCATACTTACCAGTACCTGCGTGTGCATGAAAGCAAACTGGACGGATTTCGAGTAGTGCATTTGACTGACCGGCTCCTGGTTGACGGGAATGAGTTCCTGACTCTGGACCGAAACACAGACACCTGGACAGCCGAGGTACCACAGGCCCTAGCGCTCAAACGCCTTTGGGACCAGGACACTGAGCGCACGAGGTTGGAGAGGATTCAACTCCATGAGAGCTGTGCCAAACTGATGAAGGAGCTCACACATTCTGAGCCCATCACCACTGGAGGTAATGTCACAGGGGGGGCCTACTTGGTGACACTATGTTTACAGTGTACATTGAAAGAGTAGTGTATAGATTAGAAGGCAGTGTGTAGTGCATGGAGATGTGTGGAACATAGGCTTAGCGTCAACTGGTAAGATGCTTCAGGAGGATGGTTGCTAGCAAGGCAGAGGTTCTGGGTTCGAGCCTTGGTGTGAGCCAGATGTCCTTTGGAGTGGTGCCTAGTGACAATCTACAGTTGCGCTGGGGTTTGTAGTGAATACTTTTTTTCATAACCCATTAAAGTCCTCACCTTAAAAGGTACATAAAGTGCAGAGTATCAAAATCCTGAGACACTTGTAAATGCATTTTTTTTAGTGTGGTGCAATAGCAGATAAGGTTCTGTATGACACTTCTGAATTAGACATGTTCAGTTAAAACAAAAAGTCATACATAAATGGTAGAATAACGCTGTTTTATCAAAATAGAGTCAGAACACATCATCAAATACATTAAGAAATGCATTTTGATCATTAGACAAATTACAGTCATCACTGAACAACGATGTTACATCATTTACTTTAAGAATTCTGACAGTTGTTCTTTTTGCTTGTGTGCCATTATTGCTGGCAGACTAGCCTAGACCATACTTAGAGGGAGATGGAGAACCTTCTAGTGCCAAGTTCAAGTGGGTTTATGCAGATAGAACTTTTTAGCTGTTAATTATTTTCACTCAAAATCTATTTAAAAATATATATAACTTTACAAACATGTGAAGAACCATCTAAAGATCTATTATATGTGACTCATTTCTGATTAAAATGTCAGATAGAACCTTATAGTCCCAAGGCCTCTATTTGTAGATTTGTTTTACTTGCATAGAGACTTGACTTGCAAAATTGTGACTCGACTCGACTCGCTCTTTGACTGCACGACTTGGACTTGACTCGAACCGTTCTACTTGGGACTCAACTAAAGACTTGGACCTTGTGAGTTGAGACCTGCTTGTGATTCAAATAATAGTGACTTGGTACCACCTCTAGAATAAATACACAGTGAATAACGAATAAAAATAAAGAGTAATAATAACATGCCTATACACTGTATGTGTGAATGTGAAGCTTGTGTTGGGTGTAACAAAAGGCATAACAACTCAAACACCCTCAGGCCTACACGCCACAAAATCCACAGATTGTTCCCTTTCTTTAGTACCTTGTTTAATTAACTAGTTATGAAGCAGGTGAATCAGGGGAATTCCTGTTGTGTTTTCAAGGAGGGATGTCCATGCTGGCTGCCCTTGCTCCTTTGCTAGCAGGCCTGGCCTTTGTTGCCCTGGTTACCACAAGCTTCCTCATCTTTAAACAACAAGGTGAGCGACATTATAAGGCATACCATACTGGTTAATCGCTTGTTGTCCCCCCTGATCTTTAAAGAACCAATCAGGGGTATTTACAGAATGGCTTTCATAATCTGTATTTAAACAACACATTTTAGATCAAAGTGACAGTTATGGAGAAAGGTTATTGCATGTAATTACATGTTTATGTACTTTATACTTTTATGTACAATTCTATATGTGACTTTGGATCTTTGATGGTAACATTATTGTGCTGTATAAAAGTAATTGTGTACATACAACCTTCCCCATGACAACATGTACCTTTTAGAATGTATTGACACCCCTTGACAAATTCCATGTTTTGTTTCAGGCTGAATTCATCTGCACACAATACCCCATAATGACAAAGTGAAAACATGTTTTTAGAAATTGTTGCAAATGTATTGAAAATTAAATACAGGTCCTCCGGGGTGGGGCAGTGGTTGAATGGTTTAAGGCACTTTATTGCAGTGCCAGCTGTGCCACTAGAGAACCTGGTTCGAGTCCAGGCTCTGTCGCAGCCGGCCATGACTGGGAGACCCATGGGGCACAATTGGTCCTGCATTGTCCGGGTTAGGGGATGGTTTGGCCGGCAGGGATGTCCTTGTCCCATCGCGTTCTAGCAACACCTGTGGCGAGCCAGGCGCATACACGCTGACACGGTCTCCAGGTGAACGGTGTTTCCTGCGACACATTGGTGTGGCTGGCTTCTGGTTTAAGTGGGTGTTGTGTCAAGAAGCAGCGCGGCTTTGTTGGGTCGTGTTTCGCACAGCTCTCGACCTTCGCCTCTCAACCAGCAATGAGACCAGACTGTAACTACCAATTGGACACCACGAAATTGGGGAGAATTATTAAAAATAATTTAAAAAAGACAATGAAATATCTCATTTACGTAAGTATTCACACCCCTGAGTCAATACTGTAGAAGCACCTTTGGCAGAGACTACAGCTTTCTACAGCTTACAGTCTTTCTGGGTAAGGGTAGCCTAGTGGTTATAGTGTTGAAAGGTTGCAAGTTCAAATCCCTGAGCTGACAAGGTTCAAATCTGTCTTTCTGCCCCTGAACAGGCAGAGTTAACCCACTGTTCCTAGGCCGTCATTGAAAATAAGAACTTGTTCTTAACTGGCATGCCTGGTCAAATAAAGGTTTAAAATAAAAGTCTCTAAGAGCTTTAAACACCTGGATTGTACAATATTTTCACATTATTCTTTTTAAAATTCTTCAAGCTCTGTCAAGTTGATTGTTGATCATGGCTATACAGCCATTTTCAAGTCTTGCCATATATTTTAAAGTCAAAACTGTAATTTGGCCACTCAGGAACATTCAATGTTGTCAACAGAAGTGAGTGCTTCAAGGCGGTAGTCATTGTGGCATGAAGCCTTTGAGTTCTTGTGGACAGGAATGATGGTGGTCATCTTAAAACATGAGGGGATTACAGCCTGGGACAAGGAGAGGTTGCCATGACCATGAATATGCATGCCAGCTGTTCTGTGCTCTTTTGAATACCTTGGGACCCGGCGGCCTTGCGGGTGTTGTCCTGATTAAAGACCTTTTTCTCGCCGGCCTCGGAGAGTGAGATCACCAAATCCTCTGGGTTGGTGACGACCCTCACACCTGGCACAATGTTGTTTTTGTCAAAGCTTATTGTTATTGTTATTACAGAGTGAGACCATGCAACTTACTATGTAACTGGTTAAGCAAATGTTTACTCCTGAACTCATTTACCCATGCCTTAACAAAGGGGTTGAATACTTATGACTAAACATTTTTTTATTAATTTGTTTAAATAAAATCCCAAATATTAATTTCACTTTGATATTATGGGGTGTTGTGTGTAGGCCAGTGACAAACAAATCACAATTTTATGAATTTTAAATTCAGGATTTAACACAACCAAATGTGAAAAAAACTCAAGGTATGTTCATTCTTTCTGAAGGCACTGTAGCTGGACTACAGCAGAGCCAGTAGATAATGAGTCTTGTTTCTCCATCTCTCTTTAGATCCCAACGTTTCAGGACGCCCTGGAGGTAAGAATGTTTTCACTTCAATCTCATTCTCCCCATCGGTTTCTCGGTTAACAGTAATATGAAACGATTAATAGAAGATGAAATATTAACAGATGGGTTTGTTGGTTGTCTGGGCACTGCTGCTTCTTCAACCACACCCTGTAAACATTAACATGACTGGACACAGCCTCTATAATAGTTTCCTTATGTTTTGATGCTACTGGCCTCTGTGTGTTTATCTTACTGGTGTGGGTGTGTGTCTGTATGTCTTACACAGGTAGTTCCCTTTTTGTCAGAAGTGTGATTCCTGGGGCGAGGGTAGTATTCATGATCAGAGTATGGTGTCATCACCTATGTAATGCAAGGCCTCATCCTGACAGTGAATGATTGGGATTCCACGCTTCCTAGACATTCCTACATTAGAAAGATGCTGTTCAAACATGATCAGCAACATAGTGAGCAGCTGTTTTGGTAAATCCTGATTGTGTCCCAGTTGTACGTCTATGTCACTTATGCCATTAGCACACGAGTGATGTGTATGTTCATGCACTATCTGCATTGCACAATAGAAATATAGATCATGGGAATGGCCAAATTGACCACTATAGCAGAACAGTAATGCAAAAGTAGACGGAACCAACAGTGAGAGAATGACGGACACTTGAACCCTACACTGCTGTAGTGCTGAGTGGTTATAACTGTCTCCTACCACAGGAGGTTGCTGGTACCTTAATTGGGGAGAACAGGCTTGTGTTAATGACTGGAGTGGAATAGTATCAAATACATCAAACATATGGTTTCCAGGTGTTTGATTCCATTCCATTTACTCCGTTCCGGCCATTATTATGAGCTGTCCTCCCCTCAGCAGCCTCCTGTGTCTCCTACCACCTGTTGGGTGCATGGGTTTGTGTTCACGTCTTCTTACCGTTGTCTCATCTCTCATATCTCACATTTCCCATTTTGGCATAGTGACTGTTGCGTGGCTGAGGTAAACACCAGTAGTGAACTGTGTTTATATGTCTAAGGTATGTTTTACGTCTTGATAAAAAGTGTGTTTGTGTGCGTTTCTTTTCCCTCCCGGCAGGTGTCCTTTGCTCCATCGTCCACTATCCTCAGAACGTCACAGAAACACCTTGTCCAGGAAAAGGCTATCAGGTTCTCTAAAACCCAAAGCTCCTTTCCCAATCTACTTCTGATGTGAACTGGTCACTACACAGCAGTGTGGTCACACCCTTTCACCTGTCTTTGTGCTTGTCTCCTGGTCTGTTGCCAGTTTGTCTTGTCAAGCCTACGAGCGTGGTTTTCCTAGTCTCTTTTTTCTAGCCCTCCCGGTTCCGACCTGTTCTGCCTGCCCTGACACTGAGTCCGCCTGCCTGACCATTCAGCCTGCCCTGACACTGAGCCCGCCTGCCTGACCATTCAGCCTGCCCTGACACTGAGCCCGCCTACCCCCCTGTACCTTTCGGACTCTGACTTGGTTAATGCACTTCCTCGACCTGCCTATTGCCTGCACATTGTATTTTAATAAATATCAGAGGCTCGAACCATCTGCCTCCTGTGTCTGCATCTGGGAAGCCCTCTGTTGTTATAGGTCTGGTGACCAAAATACCTTGGTTGCTTTCGCATTTCCTATCTTCCCACTCAACATGTATGTTCACTCCTCCTTAATATGGTGGAAACTGCAAATACACATTTTGGGGTATGGGCATTGTAATTCAACAATATATGTTCCCTGGTCCGTCCAACTCTCTGGTCCCTGTTTCTCCCTGGGACTTCTACCAAATAGGGCTATCTTCTGTATACCACCCCTTCCTTGTCACAACACAACTGATTGGCTGAAACACATTAAGAAAGAAAGAAAGAAATTCCACATATTAACTTATAACAAAGCACACCTGTTAATTGAAATGCATTCCAGGTGACTACCTCATGAAGCTGGTTGAGAGAATGCCAAGAGTGCGCCAAGTTGTCATCAAGGCAAAAGGTGGCTACTTTGAAGAATCTCAAATATAATATATACTTGTTTAACACCTTTTTGGTTACAACATGATTCTATGTGTTATTTCTTAGTTTTGATATCTTCACTATTATTCTACAATGTAGAACATAGTAAAAATAAAGAAAAACCCTTGAAAGAGGAGGTGTGTCAACTTTTGACTGGTACTGTACATCACAGAAGACTGAAATATAACAATTGCGCAGGTCTAAGGCACTGCATCTCAGTGCAAGAGGCGTCACTATAGTACCTGGTTCGAATCCAGGCTGTATCACATCAGGCCACTAGAGGGCAATTTGGTCATTAGACTGCAGGAAAGGCTACCTGTTTATTACTTTTCTACTGGTTATAAAATATACAGAAGGCATCTTTCATTGGAAAAATCTAGATTCTGAATTTACCACAGTGATCTAAGGATTCTCATACGCTCCGATGAACTCAAAAGGTCAATTTGGTTAGGGTTCCAAAACAATAAAAGAAAACAACATGATTTGATAACCCACTCTTGATTATTTTCTAACCAAACAATCTGAAGTACATGAAAGAGCTCAGTAGGGTAAGCCTACTTGAAATGCTGGCTGGAGCAATTTCTAGAGGCATTCTACATATCATCGCTTTAATGCTTTTCCTGAAATACAATGGATTTTTTTTTTAACGATGTCCATTTTTGAAACAATGGAAGAGATTGCCAGAGCCTTATTGTTTGCATTGTTCCTCACCGTTATGTCAACAAGCTTTGTAGGTTGGCCAGCTCTGTGAAAACAGTGTAACTTCAATGGGTGAGAGAGGTGAGGGTAAATATTTTGAACAAAAATAGAAATGCAACATGCAAAGTGTTGGTCCCATGTTTCATGAGCTAAAATAAAAGATCCCAGAAAGTTTCCAAAATGCTAAAAAATCTTGTTTCTCTAAAACGTTGTGCACAAATGTATTTACATCCCTGTTAGTGAGCATTTCTAATTTGCCAAGATAATCCATCCACCTGACAGGTGTGACATATCAATAAGCTGATTAAACAGCATGACAATTACACAGGTGTACCTTGTGCTGGGGACAATAAAAAGCCACTCTAAAATGTGAAGTTGTGTCACACAAGAAAATGCCAGATTGTCTCAAATTTTGAGGGAGTGTGCAATTGGCATGCCGACTGCAGGAATGTACACCAGAGCAGTTGCCAAATTAATGTTAATTTCTCTATCATAAGCCACAAGGTCGTTTTAGACAATTTGGCAGTAAGTCCAACCGACCTCACAACTGCAGACAAAGTGTAACCACGCGGGATCGTCTGAGACCAACTACCGGGACATCTGATGAAACTGTGGGTTTGTACAACCAAATAATATCTGCACAAACTGTCAGAAACTAGAATCAGGGAAGCTAATCTGTGTGCTCATCGTCCTCACCAGGGTCTTGACCTGACTGCGTCGTAACTGACTTCAGTGGGCAAACGCTCACCTTCGATGGCCACTGGCACGCTGGAGAAGTGTGCTCTTCACAGATTAATCCCATTTTCAACAGATGGCGTTGTGTGGACGAACGGTTTGCTGATGTCAATGTTGTGAACAGAGTGCCCCATGGTGGGGTTATAGTATGGGCAGGCATATGCTATGGACAATGAACACAATTTAATTTTAATCGATGGCAATTTGAATGCACAGATATACCGTGACGAGATACTGAGGCCCATTGTCGTGCCATTCATTCACAGTCATCACCTCATGTTTCAGCATGATAATGCATGGCCCATGTCGCAAGGATCAGTACACAATAACTGGAATCTGACAATGGCCTACATGCTCACCAGAAATGTAACCCATTGAGCACGTTTGGGATGCTCTTTTTTTACGCGTACGACCACGTGTTCCAGTTCCCGCCAATATCCAGCAACTTCACACAGCCATTGAGGAGGAGTGGGAAAACATTCCACAGGCCACAATCAACAGCCTGATTAACTCTATGAGAAGGAGATGTGTCGTCACTGCATGAGGCAAATGGTGGTTACACCAGATGCTGAATGGTTATATGATCCACGCCCTTACCTGTTATTTTTTGAAGGTATTTTTGACAAACAGATGCATATCTGTATTCACAGTCATGTGGAATCCATAGATTAGGGCCTAATGCATTTCAATTGACTGATTTCCTTATATGAACTGGAGCTCAGTAAAATATTTCAAATTGTTGCATGTTGTGTTGTTCGTCATTAGCTGGTCCCGCTTCTTTGTGCTGACGTGGAACCAGTAATTACTAACTGCGTGTATCGCCGGGAACAAATAAATGATTGCACAAGAATGAAAGTACCATATTAAAAGAAAAACAAGCCTAGATTTGTTATTTATACATTTAAATCGTGTTTTATTAATATTTGAAACATGATATCTATTTGATCACACAGTACATTTAACAATTTTGTGTTTGAGAGCTGGCTTTCTGGTTGTTACGTCATTGATTCCACCCGGACTGTTTTACTGGCTGGACAGTTACAGCCAGCTAGTTAGCGTAGCTGCTACAGAAACAAAATCCCGGACCCTGTAGCAAACACAACTTCTCATGTAACTTTACACATCTCTTATACCGTTGAAATTGTATACATTTATCTCAAAGGGAAGAGTTTGTGGTCAAGATGGGAGTGCCGAAATTCTATCGATGGATTTCAGAGCGATACCCTTGCCTGAGTGAAGTTGTCAAGGAACATCAGGTATGATATCGATATTCTACTTTGCTTATTAATAACGTTACTGTTGCAGCTAGCTAGCAAGCGAAATATAGCAGGCCTATAACGGGTTCATATCCACGTATTGCTGTTTCCACTCTGCTGCACTCGCTACTGATATGATTATTATGGTAATACAAAATCTAACATTTTATTGTAAATATAAACATAGCTATAGCTAGTTAGCCAACCAATATTTACCAACCAATTTCGTGTTTGACTCCATTTCCCTCTAGGTACTTATTTAGCCGGCCAGTTTATGTTACTACTACCAGCTCCGTTTAGATGATCATAACAATAAGTCTACCGTGTGTGAATAAGACCTATGTTAGCTAGCTACACTTTAAGTTTGTCAAGTAGCTAAATAGAAACATTTTCTGAATAACACATTGCAGTCGTCGACCTGATACAACACTGTCGAGATCACTGCCCGGTTAGCCCAAATGTATCGCCATCAGTGGTGGAAAAAGTACGCATTATATTAATAGGTGCGTGAATTGGACCATATTGATGTCCTGCCTGAGCGTTCAATTAATGTAACGAGGACTTTTGCGTGTCTGGAAAATGTATGGGAGTAAAAAATGCATTGTCTTTAGGAATGTTGTGGAGTAAAAGTTGTCAAAAATATAAATAGTAAAGTACACATACCCAAAAATAGTACCTAAGTAGCACTTTAAAGTATGTATCTAAGTAATTTACATTACTGATTGGTAGGTATGCAATATGCATTCGGGAGTGGAATGTTGACCTCAGGCCACAGTATGACTCTGACCCTCTGCCCTGAGTCATGCTGTGGTTTAGCTACAAGCGTGTTAACTCTGCATGTTAATGTTTCCTAAATAATAATGCACTTCTTCCTACTACTGTTTCCAGTTAATCCCACTAGATAGTTTTTATCCTCAACTCATAAATACACTTCCACCATTATTCAAGGATTGATGCTATTATCCACTTGCTATAGGTTAATAGACATACTACTCCAACATCCCCCTTTCCCCCCTCTTCTCCAGATTCCGGAGTTTGACAACCTCTACCTGGATATGAATGGCATCATCCACCAGTGCTCCCACCCCAATGACGAGGACGTCCACTTCCGTATCTCGGAGGAGAAGATCTTTGCAGACATCTTCCACTATCTGGAGGTGCTGTTCAGGATCATCAAGCCCAGGAAGGTGTTCTTCATGGCCGTGGATGGGGTGGCTCCTCGGGCCAAGATGAACCAGCAGAGAGGCAGGCGATTCAGGTAATGATCATGATTATAATAAATTAATTTGAATTTATCTGTGTCAGAGTGTCATAGTGATAGATCACACATCTTCATTAACATGTTTCTTGTTAAGGTCGGCCAAAGAAGCAGAGGACAAGATAAAGAAGGCCCTAGAGAAAGGAGAGGTCCTACCCTCTGAGGCCCGCTTTGACTCTAACTGCATCACACCTGGTATGTAGCCTACTACACAATCCATCCACTTCTCCACCTATCTATCTGTCAGCTCATACCCTCAGCCAAATCCTAGGTTTTAGGATGTTGGTGTCATGAATGAAGGTGTTTGTATTCATTAGGGCACACCATAGCAAAATGTTCTCCAACAGAGAAGGAAATTAAGCTTTTCTTATTATTAAGTTCCGGTAGTCCCTCCCAGTTTTGGTCTGTTTTCTTCCGTTTGGTGCCTAATGAATACGACCCATCATATCTCTCCTGTAGGGACGGACTTCATGGCCAGGTTACAGGAGCAGCTCAAGTACTTTGTCAACAGTAAACTGTCCACAGACAATGCCTGGAAAGGAGTTAACGTCTACCTTTCTGGACACGAGGTGAGGGCTGGGGGCTCTGTGTGCATGTCTGTCTGTCAGTGTGTGTTTCTGTTGCACATTTCCCAGATTTCCCCACAAATGTTTCATAGTGTGCGTGTGACTTCTGTTTTCCTTGGTGACTGACTGTAACTAGGGCTGTGGCGGACATTACATTTTGTCAGCTGGTTATTGTCATGCAAAAGACTGCCGGTTTCACTGTAATTTACCGTGAATTAACAAACACATATAGCATCTCTAGGCCTCCACACATACAAGCTGCTGATGCATGTCTTTGAAAACATCAACATTTAAAAAAGTCTCTAATAAATCAATTGAATGTACATCATCACAGTAAATCCATTATTTTAGGCAGGTGTAAAAAAACACTAACATGAAGAAAATGTATTTCAAAAGAATATAATATTAGTTGGCCTGCTGTATGTTATCTGACTATGTGCCATGCCATAGGATGTAGGCTTGTTCATCTCGCAAACAATATATGCTTATAAGTCCCATGCCATTATGATTTTATAGTAAGAAGATTATAAATTAGATATTAAATAAAATAGAAAGCATATTTTTCCATGTAATCGCATATGAAGTGTATAATTTGAGCATAAAAGTGATAATTTGAAACAGGTCCTACAGTGCATTCTGGAAGTATTCAGACCCTTTTCCACTTTTTGTTATGTTACAGCCATATTCCAAAACGAATGAAATGTTTTCCCTCATCAATCTACACACATGCCCCATAATGGCAAAGTGAAAACAGTTTTTTAGAAATGTTAGCAGATTTTTAAAAAGAAATACCTTATTTACATAAGTATTCAGGCCCTTTGCTATGAGACTCGACATTGAGCTCAGGTGCATCCTGTTTCCATTGATCACCCTTGAGGTGCCTCTACAACATGGTGTCTACCTGTGGTAAATTTAATTGATTGGACATGATTTGGAAAGGCACACCTCTCTATATAAGGACCCACAGTTGACAGTGCATGTCAGAGCAAAAATCAAGCCATGAGGTTGAATGAATTCAAATCAAAATCATATTTATTTATATAGCCCTTCTTACTTTAGCTGATATCTCAAAGTGCTGTACAGAAACCCAGCCTAAAACCCCAAACAGCAAGCAATGCAGGTGTAGAAGCACGGTGGCTAGGAAAAACTCCCTAGGAAGAAACCTAGAGCGGAACCAGGAAATGAGGGGTGGCCAGTCCTCTTCTTGCTGTGCTGGGTGGAGATTATAACAGAACATGGCCAAGATGTTCAAATGTTCATAGATGACCAGCATGTTCAAATAATAATAATCATAGTAGTTGTCAAGGGTGCAACAGGTCAGCACCTCAGAGAACACAGTGGCCAGGTCAGTCCCAAAGAACGCAGTGGCCTCCATCATTCTTAAATAGAATAATTTTTAGAACCACCAAGACACTTCCTAGAGCTGGCCAAACTGAGCAATCGGGGGAGAAGGGCCTTGGTCATGGAGGTTACCAAGAACCCGATGGTCACTGACTGCGCTCCAGAGTTCATTGGAGATGGGAGAACCTTCCTGAAGGACCATCATCTCTGCAGCACTCCACAAAGCAGGCCTTTATGGTAGAGTGGCCAGACGGAAGCCACTCCTCTGTAAAAGGCACATTACGTCACGTCTGGAGGAAACCTGGCACCATCCCTATGGTAAAGCACGGTGGTCGCAGCATCATGCTGTGGGGTTGTTTTTCAGCGGCAGGAACTGGGAGACGAGTCAGGGTCGAGGGAAAGATGAACAGAGCAAAGTACAGAGAGATCCTTGATGAAAACCTGCTCCAGCGCTCTCAGGACCTCAGACTGGGGCTAAGGTTCACCTTCCAGCAGGACAACGACCCTAAGCACACAGCCAAGACCATGCAGGAGTGGCTTTGAGACAAGCCTCTGAATGTCCTTGAGTGGCCCAGCCAGAGTCCGGACATGAACCCGATCAAACATCTCTGGAGAGACCTGAAAATAGCTGTGCAGCGACGCTCCCTATCCAACCTGACAGAGCTTGAGATGATCTGTAGAGAAGAGTGGGAGAAACTCCCCAAATACAGGTGTGCCAAGCTTGTAGCGTCATACCCAAGAAGACTCAAGGCTGTAATTGCTGCCAAAGGTGCTTCAACAAAGTGCTGAGTGAAGGGTCTGAATACTTATGTAAATATGATATTTCAGTGTTTTATTTTTAATAAATTAGCAAACATTTCTAAACCTGTTTTTGCATTGTCATTATGGAGTATTGTGTGTAGGTGGATGGGGGGGACTATTTAATCCATTTTAGAATAAGGCAGTAATGTAACAATGTGGAAAAAGTCAAGGGGTCTGAATACTTGCTGAATGCACTGTATATGCTAGCCTTAGAGTTATTTGGCAACTTTAATTGTGAATGACGAAGACCTTAAAAGCACGATACTGTTTTGATGATGTTTGATGTGATTATTCGATTGCATTTACATTGCTGTTAGAGGGACACGGGAGCCCTGACGACCAGGCTGACCTGATGATCGTTAGTGAGTTGGTAATTTGTCCAGAGTGCATAGGAGGAGATTACCATGACTCAACAGTCACATTGAATTTGACTGTGGTCATGACTCATGACTACCAGTGTCGCGGTAATACGGTCACCTCACCGGCCCTAACTGTAACACTGTTTCTCTCTCTAACGGTAATACAGTCACCTCACCGGCCCTAACTGTAGCACTGTTTCTCTCTCTAACGGTATTACGGTCACCTCACCGGCCCTAACTGTAACGCTGTTTCTCTCAGACGGTAATACAGTCACCTCACCGGCCCTAACTGTAACGCTGTTTCTCTCAGACGGTAATACAGTCACCTCACCGGCCCTAACTGTAGCACTGTTTCTCTCTCTAACGGTATTACGGTCACCTCACCGGCCCTAACTGTAACGCTGTTTCTCTCAGACAGTAATACAGTCACCTCACCGGCCCTAACTGTAACACTGTTTCTCTCAGACGGTAATACAGTCACCTCACCGGCCCTAACTGTAACGCTGTTTCTCTCAGACAGTAATACAGTCACCTCACCGGCCCTAACTGTAACACTGTTTCTCTCTAACGGTATTACGGTCACCTCACCGGCCCTAACTGTAACGCTGTTTCTCTCAGACAGTAATACAGTCACCTCACCGGCCCTAACTGTAACACTGTTTCTCTCTAACGGTATTACGGTCACCTCACCGGCCCTAACTGTAACGCTGTTTCTCTCAGACAGTAATACAGTCACCTCACCGGCCCTAACTGTAACACTGTTTCTCTCTAACGGTATTACGGTCACCTCACCGGCCCTAACTGTAACGCTGTTTCTCTCAGACGGTATTACGTTCACCTCACCGGCCCTAACTGTAACACAGTTTCTCTCTAACGGTATTACGGTCACCTCACCGGCCCTAACTGTAACGCTGTTTCTCTCAGACGGTATTACGTTCACCTCACCGGCCCTAACTGTAACACTGTTTCTCTCTCTAACGGTATTACGGTCACCTCACCGGCCCTAACTGTAACGCTGTTTCTCTCTAACGGTATTACGGTCACCTCACCGGCCCTAACTGTAACGCTGTTTCTCTCAGACGTTAATACAGTCACCTCACCGGCCCTAACTGTAACACTGTTTCTCTCAGACGGTAATACGGTCACCTCACCGGCCTTAACTGTTTCCCTGTCAGATGGTAATACTGTAAGCCTGTTTCCCTGTCAGATGGTAATACTGTACGCCTGTTTCCCTGTCAGATGGTAATACTGTAAGCCTGTTTCCCTGTCAGATGGTAATACTGTAAGCCTGTTTCCCTGTCAGATGGTAATACTGTAAGCCTGTTTCCCTGTCAGATGGTAATACTGTAAGCCTGTTTCCCTGTCAGATGGTAATACTGTAAGTCTGTTTCCCTGTCAGATGGTATTACTGTAAGCCTGTTTCCCTGTCAGATGGTAATACTGTAAGTCTGTTTCCCTGTCAGATGGTAATACTGTAAGTCTGTTTCCCTGTCAGATGGTAATACTGTAAGCCTGTTTCCCTGTCAGATGGTAATACTGTAAGCCTGTTTCCCTGTCAGATGGTAATACTGTAAGTCTGTTTCCCTGTCAGATGGTAATACTGTAAGCCTGTTTCCCTGTCAGATGGTAATACTGTAAACCTGTTTCCCTGTCAGATGGTAATACTGTACGCCTGTTTCCCTGTCAGATGGTAATACTGTACGCCTGTTTCCCTGTCAGATGGTAATACTGTAAGCCTGTTTCCCTGTCAGATGGTAATACTGTAAGTCTGTTTCCCTGTCAGATGGTAATACTGTAAGCCTGTTTCCCTGTCAGATGGTAATACTGTACGCCTGTTTCCCTGTCAGATGGTAATACTGTAAGCCTGTTTCCCTGTCAGATGGTAATACTGTAAGCCTGTTTCCCTGTCAGATGGTAATACTGTAAGTCTGTTTCCCTGTCAGATGGTAATACTGTAAGCCTGTTTCCCTGTCAGACTCCAGGAGAAGGAGAACATAAGATCATGGAGTTTATCCGCTGGGAAAACACCAAGCCAGACCACGACCCAAACACACGCCACTGTCTCTATGGCCTGGACGCTGACCTGGTGGGTGGCGCGCGTGTGTGTGTGTGTGTGTGTGTGTAAGAGAGATGGCACAGATGTGTATCAGGGAGGGTGTGTGATATGTATGTCTCTGGTAATTTTAGTGTCCGTTTTTTACAGTTCTCTTACTATTTACACAAACTCTGGTATGGCGTGATGTAAGGTCTGTTGTGTTAACTATGATATCTCTCACTCCTCTCCTACAGGTGATGTAAGGTCTGTTGTGTTAACTATGATATCTCTCACTCCTCTCCTACAGGTGATGTAAGGTCTGTTGTGTTAACTATGATATCTCTCACTCCTCTCCTACAGGTGATGTAAGGTCTGTTGTGTTAACTATGATATCTCTCACTCCTCTCCTACAGGTGATGTAAGGTCTGTTGTGTTAACTATGATATCTCTCACTCCTCTCCTACAGGTGATGTAAGGTCTGTTGTGTTAACTATGATATCTCTCACTCCTCTCCTACAGATGATGTAAGGTCTGTTGTGTTAACTATGATATCTCTCACTCCTCTCCTACAGATGATGTTAGGTCTGACGAGCCATGAGCCACACTTCTCCCTACTCAGAGAAGAGGTCCGCTTTGGAGGGAAGAAAAACCAGAAAAGGTGTGTGTGTGGGCATGTGCAAGAGACAGTGCTGTGTGTGTGTGTGTTTCTGTGTGTGTTTCTGTGTGTGTGTGTTTCTGTGTGTGTGTCTTTCTGTGTGTGTGTGTGTGTGTGTGTGTGTGTTTCTGTGTGTGTGGGCATGTGCAAGAGACAGTGCTGTGTGTGTTTCTGTGTGTGTGTGTTTCTGTGTGTGCAAGAGACAGTGTGTGTGTGTGGGCATGTGCAAAAGACAGTGCTGTGTGTGTGTTTCTGTGTGTGTGTGTGTGGGCATGTGCAAGAGACAGTGTGTGTGTGTGTGTGTGTGGGCATGTGCAAGAGACAGTGTGTGTAAGACAGAGGTATAACGATGGGCATTTATTCGGAAATATGAACGGACGTTAGTATTCGATTACTTGTTTGTTCATTTTTTTGAGAAATGGCAGTTACAGGCATGCACATAACGGGGTTCCTCAAGACCTGACACGGATCAATGCAAAACATTCACCAGAAAGATATTTAGTTCTATCACACTTCTCTTTCACTGTTGCTGTTAGCCTAAAACTACCAGAGAACTACCAGAGAATAGCAGCATGTCTGCTGGTGTGGTAGCTTACCTCTGCCCTCAGAATTTGCATCATTCTGATTGTTCAAGAGAGTATAAAGACATTTTTAAATGATAATATTATGTATTTACATGTTTTTTTAATAGAATTGACTATCCAGAAAACTGAAATGGCTTGATATTATTTTAATAGTGAAATATACTGAACAAAAATATAAATGCAACATGCACCAATTTTGAGTTATAATTCATAACAAGGCTACTAAGCAACTTTTTTTATTTTATTTCTTTCATTCTATATTTCATTCTTTTTACTTTTTAGATGTGTGTATTGTTAGACATTAATGCACTGTTGGCGCAAGGAACATTTCGCTACACCTGCAATAACATTTGCTAAACATGTGTATGCTAAGTGGCTTTGAAATATGTATTTCACATGAATGGATGAATGGATGGGGTGCACCCGCTTGGGAGCCAGGCCCAGCCAAATAGAATTAGTTTCTCCCCACAAAGTGGCTTCATTACAGACAGAAATACTCAGAGTGACTGTCAGAGTGACTGGTCTCAGACGATCCCACAGGTGAAGAAGCAGGATGTGGAGGTCCTGGGCTGGCGTGGTTACACGTGGTCTGCGGTTGTGAGGCCGGTTGGATGTACTGCCAAATTCTTTAAAACAACATTGAAGGCAATTTCTCTACCATAAGCTATCTGGCAACAGTTCTGGCAGATATTCCTGCTGTCAGCATGCCAATTGCACACTCCCTCAACTTGAGGCATCTGTGGCATTGTGTTGTGACCAAACTGCAAATTTTAGAGTGGTCTTTTATTGTCCCCATCACAAGGTGAACATGTGTAATGATCATGCTGTTTAATCAGCTTCTTGATATGCCAGACCTGTCAGGTGGATGGATTATCTTGGCAAAGGAGAAATGCTCACTAACAGGGATGTGAACTCATTTCCGTGCATTTTTTTGTGCGTATGGAAGTATTTCTGGGATCTTTTATTTCAGCTCACCAAACCTGGGAGCAACACTTGTTGCGTTTTCTATTTCTGTTCAGTATTATTCTCAATGCCATCCTGAGTCAGTATGTATTGTCCTCCTGTAGAATAACTGCTCCAGAGGAGACAACCTTCCACCTACTGCACCTGTCACTATTTAGGGAGTACATAGACTACGAGTTCTCTGAAGTTAAGGTAAGACACATTCGTACGTTAAAATCTTGCTGGAGTGTGACCAATATGGTAGATGCAAAATAAACTCCCATAGAAGTAATCAATTCGCACTCAGTTCTCTATGAATGGTTTGAATAACAATAAGATCATATGATTGGTTGTTCCTTACAGTAAGATCTCATCCTGTTGGTTGTTTCTCAATAAGATCTCTTTCGATTGGTTGTTTGACAGAGTAAGATCTCATTTGAGTACGACCTGGAGCGAATCATAGATGACTGGATCCTGATGGGCTTTCTTGTTGGGAATGACTTCATCCCTCATCTTCCTCATCTTCACATAAACCACGACGCCCTGCCTCTTCTCTACCGCACCTACATCAGTGTGCTGCCAACACTAGGAGGTGAGAACACATGGACAAGCTCATAAATTAGGGCTGACCTCATTTAGTCGACTGGTTTATTGTTTGGACAAACGGCTGTTGGTTGACCAAGATTATTTTTTATTTGAGCAGTCGCAAATATATATTTATGGCACACAAGCTGAAAACCCTAAGACACTCGGCCCTCCGTGGAATGAGTTTTACATGTGTGGCTTAAAGTGTCAGGCAAGTTCAGTGCATATAGTTGATGTTATTACGACACACACGGTGTGTCTATGTATGGAAAAATAGACCTTTTAAAAATGTAGGAGACTCGATTGGTTGAAAGAAGACTTTTTAGTCAATCAAGATTTTTGTCGAGGACAGCCCTCGCACAAATATATACACACACACACACACAGACAGGTAAAATACACACCCGATACTGAGTTACACTGTGTATAACATTTTACTGATAGTGTAGTGAGTAATAAGCAATCAACTTCGTTGTCTCTTCTCATCATCAGGATACCTGAATGAGAATGGTCACCTGAACCTGGGTAACTTTGAGAAGTACCTGGAGAAACTGTCAGAGGTAAGAGAGACCAGCATCCACTATCAGTGTCATTTTTTTCATTACCAAGCATTTCTGATTGTCAGTCTCACACTCTTTCTCACATTTGTTTCGCATTCTCTCGCTACCCTTTCTCTCTTTGTCTTCCCTCTCTTCCTCTCCCTTAGTTTGACAGGGAGCACTTCAATGAGGTGTTTGTGGATCTGAAGTGGTTTGAGAGTAAGGTGGGGAACAAGTACTTGAACGAGGCAGCAGGGCTGGCAGCAGAGGAGGCTCACTGCAAGGATTCCAGGAAGAAAGACCTGGTGAGACATGACTACACACACACACAGATTCTACAAATGCATGTATGAAGATCTTGCTGACGTGTGCGTGTGTGCGTGCGCAGAAAGACTCTCTGTGTCTGGCTGCGCTGGATGAGGACAGAGGCCCCAGCAGAGGTTTTGAGGAGGATGGGGAGGAAGAAGACATGTTTGAAGCAGAGTTCCGACAGTACAAGCGCACCTACTACATGACCAAGATGGGAGTGGAGGTGGTCTCAGAGTGAGTTGTATACCAAACCTTCTTCCAACATTCTCAAAATATTTTCCTGCAACCTCTAACGGTTTTGAAATGCTCTTACAAAGGTTTCTGGCCCCCAAGCTGGGCTGAACTTGAATGTTTTTTTTCTAGTTGATAAGCAAAGACGATGGCATTGTAGAGCTGTGACTAGGGCTGTTACGGTGACTATATTACCGCCACACCGGCAGACACCAGTCATGACTGCAGTCAGATTCCACTTGACTGAGTCACGTTAACTAGGCTTCTCCAAGACTGCTCCCTGATGCTGCTGGTGGTAATTAGCAAAGATTATCAGTAGCCTACCAAACTTTCTGACGGCCAGCCGCTAACGACCGGTACTCTGTGCAGCCTTTAATCACTCTGATATGAATGCAATTGAAAATCTAATCAAAAACATAATAAGAGGCTTGGCATAGGATCACCTGTTGGGCAGTGAGAGCCAGCTCCTCATAGTTGGTTGATGCATGAAATGAAATAAGTGTTCCTGTTCCTTAACATTTCTATAAGATATGCTATTACGTGAGAAAAATAGGATCCTATTCGGCTTTCTAAAGGCTAGGACTACTATATATATTTCCTATATGAAGTTCATTGCTAATAAGCTGTATAAAGAATATATACTAAATTGATATGTTCTTTCTTCAGCGTACACCTAATATGTTCACCTGCTGATGATGTTTATTATGCATTAAGGTTGAACCAAAAGATTACATTCAACAAATATGAAAAATGAAATACAAAACAATTTAAATATGTGAAATTGAATTGAACAATAATATATGTTGATGCTAATATTATATATAATATTCAATTGTTTCTATATAACAATAGCCTAATATATTTAATGTGCCATAAACTATTATTTTTTTAAAGTTTCACTAATTCATCCTAATTAATTTAATCATTATGACACACCCATCATTATTGTCATTGGTTGCACTAATTGCACTGTTTGTCTACATAAGCTGGTTCAAGTATTCATGACATCACCCAGAAGAAGGCACAGTGATGCCCAAACTCTGGGAAATACCCAATAACTTACTGGGACTTTATATATGGAGTGAGTCACTCTTCATTTGTTGTAGTTTATTTGCTGTTAGTCAGCACCTTCACACAAACACAGTTTTCTGGGTGTGCGCCCGCTGATGTTTTTTATTCTTTAGACGTACCTAAAATACATCATGGATATGGTGTAGGCTATATTACATGGATTTAGTGTGGTGGTGTAGGCTATATTACATGGATTTAGTGTGGTGGTGTAGGCTATATTACATGGATTTAGTGTGGTGGTGTAGGCTATATTACATGGATTTAGTGTGGTGGTGCAGGCTATATTACATGGATTTAGTGTGGTGGTGCAGGCTATATTACATGGATTTAGTGTGGTGGTGCAGGCTATATTACATGGATTTAGTGTGGTGGTGCAGGCTATATTACATGGATTTAGTGTGGTGGTGTAGGCTATATTACATGGATTTAGTGTGGTGGTGTAGGCTATATTACATGGATTTAGTGTGGTGGTGTAGGCTATATTACATGGATTTAGTGTGGTGGTGTAGGCTATATTACATGGATTTAGTGTGGTGGTGTAGGCTGTATTACATGGATTTAGTGTGGTGGTGTAGGCTATATTAAATGAATGTATTACACTTTTTAAAATGTAGATGTTCCAAAGGTCCGCATCAGTGGCTTGTACGCCAGTGGAAGCCAGAGATTTGTTAATTACCGGTCAGTTACCGTGAGACCGGCAGGTTATTTGCATGACAATCACCGGCTGACACAATTTCATGACCGCCCTCGCCCTGACAATCTTTGATTATTATTATTTTTTTTTGTATTATTGTTTTCAGTGAGTTTCTAGCCAACCAGGCGTTGTGCTATGTGGAGGGAATCCAGTGGATCCTACATTACTACTACCATGGAGTCCAATCCTGGAGCTGGTAGGTTCCTCTCCCCTGTCTCTTCTCTCTCCTGTACCCTCTCTCTCTCTCCTTCCTGTATCCCCTCTCTCTCCTGTATCCCCTCTCTCTCTCCTTCCTGTGTCCCCTCTCTCTCTCCTTCCGGTGTCCCCTCTCTCTCTCTCACCTGTGTCCCCATCTCTCACCTGTATCCCCCCTCTCTCCTGTATCCCCTCCTTCCTGTATCCCCTCTCTCTCTCTCTCCTTCCTGTGTCCTCTCTCTCTCCTTCCTGTATCCCCTCTCTCTCTCTCTCTCCCTCTCTGCTTCCTGTATCCCCTCTCTCCCTCTCTCCTTCCTGTATCCCCTCTTTCTCTCTCCTGTATCCCCCATCTCTCTCCTGTTTCCCCTCTCTCTCTCTCACCTTTATCCCCCCTTTCTCCTGTATCCCCTCTCTCCTTTATCCCCTCTCTCTGTCTCTCTCTGTCTCTCTCTGTCTCTCTCTGTCTCTCTCTCTCCTTGTCTTCCTTGTCTCTCCTGTATATCTCTCTCTCCTGTATATATCTCTCTCTCTCCTGTATGTATATATCTCTCTCTCTCCTGTATATCTCTCTCTCCTGTATATCTCTCTCTCCTGTATATCTCTCTCTCCTGTATATCTCTCTCTTCCTGTATCTCCCGTATCTCTCGCTCTCTCTCTCTCTTCCTGTATCCCCCATCTCTCTCTCTCTCTCTCTCTTCCTGTATCCTCCATCTCTCTCTCTCTCTCTCTCTTCCTGTATCCCCCATCTCTCTCTTCCTGTATCCCCCATCTCTCTCTCTCTCTCTTCCTGTATCCCCTCTCTCTCGCCTGTATCCCCCCTCTCTCCTGTATCCCATCTCTCTCTCTCCTTCCTGTATCGCCCCTCTCTCTCTCTCCTTCCTGTATCCTCTCTCTCTCTCCTTCCTGTATCCCCTCTTTCTCTCTCCTGTATCCCCCATCTCTCTCCTGTTTCCCCTCTCTCTCTCACCTTTATCCCCCCTTTCTCCTGTATCCCCTCTCTCCTTTATCCCCTCTCTCTGTCTCTCTCTGTCTCTCTCTGTCTCTCTCTGTCTCTCTCTGTCTCTCTCTGTCTCTCTCTGTCTCTCTCTGTCTCTCTCCTTGTCTTCCTTGTCTCTCCTGTATATCTCTCTCTCCTGTATATATCTCTCTCTCTCCTGTATATCTCTCTCTCCTGTATATCTCTCTCCTGTATATCTCTCTCTCCTGTATCCCCTCTTTCTCTCTCCTGTATCCCCTCTCTCTCTCTCACCTTTATCCCCCCTTTCTCCTGTATCCCCTCTCTCCTTTATCCCCTCTCTCTGTCTCTCTCTGTCTCTCTCTGTCTCTCTCTGTCTCTCTCCTTGTCTTCCTTGTCTCTCCTGTATATCTCTCTCTCCTGTATATATCTCTCTCTCTCCTGTATCTCTCTCTCCTGTATATCTCTCTCTTCCTGTATCTCCCGTATCTCTCGCTCTCTCTCTCTCTTCCTGTATCCCCCATCTCTCTCTCTCTCTCTCTCTCTCTCTCTCTCTCTCTCTCTTCCTGTATCCTCCATCTCTCTCTCTCTCTCTCTTCCTGTATCCCCCATCTCTCTCTCTTCCTGTATCCCCCATCTCTCTCTCCCCCTCTTCCTGTATCCCCCATCTCTCTCTCTCTTTCTTCCTGTATCCCCCATCTCTCTCTCTCTCCTGTTGATCTCTGTCTCTGCGTGTGTACTAATACCTCCCTCTGTTATTAGGTATTACCCACACCACTATGCCCCCTTCCTGTCAGATGTGCGGAACATAGCCCATCTGAAGTTGACCTTTGATATGGGCAAGCCTTTTATGCCCTTCCAGCAGCTGCTGGGAGTCCTGCCTTCTGCCAGCAAAGACCTGCTGCCCCAGAGCTATAGGGTAACAGACCGACAGACACGCGCGCACATAGCAGCATTGTGGAGACCTATGACACACACACAGTTCTGATACCTGTATTTTGTTCTTTGTGCAGCACCTGATGACATCAGAGAATTCTAGCATCATTGAGTATTACCCTCTGGACTTCAAGACAGACCTTAATGGGAAACAACAGGAGTGGGAGGCTGTGGTGCTCATCCCCTTCATTGATGAGGTACGTAGACACACACACACACACACATAAATATAAGTAAATTACATACTTCATACATGGCTTTGTCTTATTTTGCTTATTTGCGCGTTTCCTTTCCAGAGATGTTTGCTTGCTGCGATGGAGCCTTATAACGATCACATGACCAAGGCTGAGAAGGCCCGTAACCGCCACACACAGTGTGCTATGTACAGCTACCACGCTGAGCTAGACTACCCCTCCACCTCCACCCTGCCTGACCTGTTCCCCAACATCATGCACTGCCATGTCAGGTGAGACACGCCCACACACACACTCACTCACAGTTATACACACGCACCTTCCATGAGGCTAACATACAGTGATGTGTTTGGTGGTTTCCAGAGTGACACCGGTTCCCATGGACGCGTGGCACGTGTCGTTGAGCCATGTGGGGCGCAGCATCAACAGCAGCCAGCTCTACTTCTGTGGCTTCCCCACCTTAAAGCACATCAGACACAAGGTACCACAGACAGATTACAATTCGCTACAGTAATAGCTAGACTCGTTTGATGATATTTCTGTGACAAATTGCAAAGTGTGTGGTGTTTCATGAAACTTGTTCTCTACAATACCTTGCTACAACAAGAGACTACTTTGTTTGATCATGTCACTGTACAGAGATGCCGTTTCCGTGGAAACGTTTGCTCTTATTGATCTGAATGGCCGTTGTTCAGTCAGCTGTTCTGCAACACAACACTCTGGAAGTGTTTAGTTTTGTCTCACGTCAGCTGTTGTACCTGAACCTGGCCTCAGCTTCACATTCCAGCTCAGGCTTCATCCATGTTATGAAGATTGATATTGATTGTGCACCTGCCGCTTACTCGAAGCCGGGCCTGTAACTGCGTTCATGTCGGAGTGGTCGAACAGCGAGCTCCTCGTTGAGACCATCTGTCCCTGGGCCATTCACTGCTCCATTAAAATGAAACAAAGTTATCCTGTTTCTTCAGCGGGCTATGTTGGGAAATGGGCTGTTAGAGGTGCTGTCTTTCTTACGTGTATCGTTTGTCATCTTTGGTGTGCCTATCAATGCACAAGCCCTTCCCCCGTCCTATTACAAAAATAATTGTATTAAGTCATACGAAAGTTTTACTGCTTTTTGAAGTTTCAAATGCATCCTTTCATTACTAAATGCGTGGAGTGAAAAGTGTAGTGTCAACATTTATCCTGGGTTGAACTCAGTTGACCAAAGTTAGTTCGCTAACTGTTTTATCACGGCTGCCATTTACACCCCAATATTGACAAAGATTATCGTTTTTTTTCCCCCAATCTTAGAGTCGGAATACTTTATGTCTCATCTGTAGATGTTTCATGTGTCTTCTGTCTCTATAGTTCTATAAGAAGAAGCACGGGGTGGTGGTGTTCCAGCAGAGCAGCCGAGGAGAGAACATGATGCTGGAGATCACACCTAGCAAGGAGGAACCCGTGAGTGAAGACAGTCTGGTTTCAATGAAGAGTCAAAGACGGTTAGATATACAGTATGTGTCTGGAGCAGAAGTAGTAGATATTGTTTTTCACCCCCTCCCTTTCTCCCCCCCCCATTTCAGGTGTGTGACAATGTGGCCTCCCTGGTCCTGGGTCGGTCTGTGTTTGTCAACTGGCCCCACCTAGAGGAGGCCAGGGTGGTAGCAGTGTCTGACGGGGAGAGCAAGTAAGAGCCACACAGTTCTGGTCATGTCTAATGAGGGCTGAACTACAGTACTAAACCTGAACTGTCCCTCAAAACCAAACACCTCTGGCTCTGCCCTTTCTTCACTTCTCAGTAGACTATAACTTTGAAGTACACAGAGTTGTCAATATTCATCAATATCTGTCTCCTACTTCCAACCCTCCTTTCCCCTCCATTTTCTCTCTTTCCATCCATCACTCACCCGTCCCCCTCAGGTTCTTCCTGGAGGAGCCGGCAGGGATGCAGAAGCTGTACGACAGGGACTCTCCTCCCCCCACTAAGGTCACCTACCTCAGTGACAAGGAACAGAAGGACTGGGTTAAGGATGTACAGGGCATCACTGAGCAGTAAGCATCTATTTGCCATCAAAGTGGAACAGTTTTTCAGTGAGGTCTTGTGCATGTTTGATTTCTGCACTCTCTGGTAGAAGTTCCATCCCATGAGTCTTATTACATTTTCTTTGTCTTGACCTTTTATTTCACCAAGAAGACCTCTTCCTCTGTGTTTTGCCTGACCGCTCTCCCTACCATAATACCTCTTTCTCTCTCCTCCCACCTGTCTCCCCTCTCAGTTTCGGTAAGCGTAAGGGCATTACGGTGAATGAGACGGCGGTGGTTTTGTATACCCAGCTGCTGACAGGCAGGAAGTATGTACCTGGGCAGAGCGGACAGGTGCACCTGGAGAAACAGTGGTCCAAGCAGATACTGCCCTTCCCCTACCAGACCATCGTCAAGGTAAGCACAGGCGCGTACACACACAGGAAGACCTACTACACACACACACACACACACACACACATGCTAGAGCTGGACGTTATAGACGACAAATCCATACTGTGATAAATTGCCAGAATTGGTGCGATAAGAATAAATAAAACGGTAACTTTAAACATTAATGTTGGAATTATCCTTTAAATAATACTACTACTAGTTTGATTGTTGTAGCCGTCAATTGTCCCATAAAAATCACCCTTAACTTTTCTCTGGTATAGGCTGCTTATCGTAATGAACAATATCAGGAAAATGCCTCCGATAAGGATGGTCGGTGTCACACACACACACAACTCTCTCTCCCTCAGGACATCAAAGCCTTTGACTCGTCGTCGACTCGCTTCCAGACCCTGGAGGAGCTGTTTCCCCCGACGACCACAGTTTTCATGGTGGGGAACCCCTACTACGGTGCCATGGGAGAGGTCGGTACAACTTTCTGTTTCCTGTCTCTACTTTTATGCCAGTTGTTGTTGTTTTCC
Source organism: Oncorhynchus masou masou (assembly GCF_036934945.1). Lineage (NCBI taxonomy): Eukaryota > Metazoa > Chordata > Actinopteri > Salmoniformes > Salmonidae > Oncorhynchus > Oncorhynchus masou. The sequence continues at coordinate 16,469,313 of NC_088228.1, read as the reverse complement.
ATTACCCTTTCCTCCTCTTAAAAACAACAGTCCTGACGAAGCGAAATGTGTGGAGTCATGAAATGAGGATCTGCGAGAAGCCTTTCATGCTTTTCGCTTTGGTCACACAGGTGCAGGAGTCCAGTGATGTCATCAAAGAGGGACGGGTGCGGGTGGTGTTCACGGTGCCCTGTGAACCACCGATGGAATCCTTAATACAGAACCAGCATGTAAGTCATTCTCAAAACAACACCTCTCTCACACTCCTCCCCTGCCTCACCTCATTACTAAACATTCACCCTTTCCAAGCTCACCCTCCTCTCTGTCTGTCTGTAGAAATACTGTGTGAAGTACAGTCCAGGCTACGTTCTGGCCTCACGTCTCGGCATCACCGGATACCTTGTCTCCAGATTCTCTGGCAGCATCTTTGTCGGCAGAGGATCCAAGAAAAAGTGAGAGAACAAATTTCAAATGACAGCCTATTCTCTATTTGATTCCCTACTGTTGATCATATAGGTTGGTTTGTTTGTGTCTAATAAACCGTGTTTCTCTCCCTCTGTTTCTCTGTTCTCCCTCTGTTTCTCCTGTTCTCCCTCTGTTTCTCCTGTTCTCCCTCTGTTTCTCCTGTTCTCCCTCTGTTTCTCCTGTTCTCACTCTCTCCACAGTCCCCATGGGGAGCAGAAGGCTAATGTGGGTCTGAACCTGAAGTTCAATAAGAAGAATGAGGAGGTGCCAGGTTACACCAAGAGAACCGAGAAGGAGTGGCTCTATTCTGTCGCTGTGGAGGATCTGATGGCTGAGTACTTGGATAGGTGTGTGTGAAACAGCATTGTGTGTGTTATTATTAGTGTGTCTGTGTGTAACCTGCCTTGTGTGTCTCCTGTAGGTTCTCTGAGGTGTTTGACCTGGTGTCCAGGAACAGTCACGACGATGTCTTCTACGAGGACGACATCTGGCCCGGAGTGGACCAAAACGGGTATACATGTTCATGCATTTAACATTCCTCATTTCCACTGTCATATCGTCATAACAGGTAAACTTGCAACACACTTAACACTTACATTCAGATGTTCTTAAACACTCATAGAAAACACAGGATTAAGTTGGTGTGTAACGATGAAGTAGATTGTAACAGTTATAGTAATAATGAGGGTAGTGGTGGTGATGGTTTTCCGGCAGGGCGGAGAGGGTGAAGGAGATCACTTCCTGGTTGAAGACACACCCAGTCGCCGACATCGCCCGGGCGTCATGTGACCTGCAGATCCTGGACACGGCCATTGTGGAGCAGATCGAGGAGGAGGTGGCTAAGGTAACTAGGGGCTGTCAATCATTTCATCGGTCTTCCCTCGGCTCTGTCATCAATATTCTCTGTCAATCATTTATCAAGCTGCCTTCACTCATGCTACCAAACATACATACCCTCGTAAAACTGAGTGTCCTACCGATCCTTGACTTTGGCGATGTCATTTACAAAATAACCTCCAACACTCTACTCAGCAAATTGGATGCAGTCTATCACAGTGCCATCCGTTTTGTCACCAAAGCCCCATATACTACCCACCACTGCGACCTGAATGCTCTCGTTGGCTGGCCCTTGCTTCATATATTCGTCACCAAACCCACTGGCTCCAGGTCATCTATAAGTCTTTACTAGGTAAAGCCCCGCCTTATCTCAGCTCACTGGTCACCATAGCAACACCCATCCGTAGCACGCGATCCAGCAGGTATATTGCACTGTTCATCCCCAAAGCAAATTCCTCCTTTGACCGCATTTTCTTCCAGTTCTCTGCTGCCAATGACTGGAACGAACTGCAAAAATCACTGAAGCTGGAGACTTATATCTCCCTCACTAACTTTAAGCATCAGCTGTCAGAGCAGCTTACCGATCACTGCACCTGTACACAGCCCGTCTGTAAATAGCCCATCCGATCTACCTCATCCCCATACTGTTATGTATTTTGCTGTTTTGCACCCCAGTATCTCTACATGCACATCTATCACTCCAGTGTTAATTGCTAAATTGTAATTATTTCGCCACTATGGCTTATTTATTGTCTTACATCCCCCATCTTACAGCATTTGCAACCCTCCTTTGCATTATTGTTATTGACTGTACGTTTGTTTATGTGTAACTCTGTGTTGGTGTTTGTGTCGCACTGCTTTATCTCGGCCAGGTTGCAGTTGTAAATGAGAACTTGTTTTCAACTGGCCTACCTGGTTAAATAAAGGTGAAATAAGAAAATAAAAATCTGTCTACTCCTCTGTTTTTCTATGTATCCATCACCTCTACTCTTGTTTATCTGTCTGAATAAGGCAGATGGATGGACACACTACTCAACAAGCCCTTCCTTCACTGTCAATGATTCATTGACTTTCTTTTGTTAGTGTTCCTGTAGTCCCTCTTACCTCCCTCTGTTTCTCAGGTCAAGAAGAGCAGCAAGAAAGTGCGTGTGACCGTGAAGCCACATTTACTCTTCAGGGTGAGGAATGTCTACCTGTGTGTGGAGAGGAAAATCTAATACTTTGTCTGTGTCATATAGTGGGTGACAAGGACATTAAAACCTCCATATTGATCCAACACACACAACTTCTCTGAATCCTGTAGTGTGTGTCTCTCTCTCCAGCCCTTAGAGCAGCAGCACGGTGTGGTCCCTGACCCGGATGCAGAGTACCACCTGTTTGACCGGGTGGTCAACGTCAGAGAGAGCTTCTCTGTCCCCCTCGGCCTCAGAGGAACCATCATCGGCATCAAGGGAGGTGAGTGGTCACACCCACTGTCTGTTTAGTCTCTCTCTCATATACAACACACCCACTGTCTGCTACGTCTCTCTCTCATATACAACACACCCACTGTCTGTTACGTCTCCCTCTCATATACAACACACCCACTGTCTGTTACGTCTCCCTCTCATATACAACACACCCACTGTCTGTTACGTCTCCCTCTCATATACAACACACCCACTGTCTGTTACGTCTCTCTCATATACAACACGCCCACTGTCTGTTACGTCTCCCTCTCATATACAACACACCCACTGTCTGTTACGTCTCCCTCTCATATACAACACACCCACTGTCTGTTACGTCTCTCTCATATACAACACACCCACTGTCTGCTACGTCTCTCTCTCATATACAACACACCCACTGTCTGTTACGTCTCCCTCTCATATACAACACACCCACTGTCTGTTACGTCTCCCTCTCATATACAACACACCCACTGTCTGTTACGTCTCCCTCTCATATACAACACGCCCACTGTCTGTTACGTCTCTCTCATATACAACACGCCCACTGTCTGTTACGTCTCCCTCTCATATACAACACACCCACTGTCTGTTACGTCTCTCTCTCATATACAACACGCCCACTGTCTGTTACGTCTCTCTCATATACAACACACCCACTGTCTGTTACGTCTCTCTCTCATATACAACACACCCACTGTCTGTTACGTCTCTCTCATATACAACACGCCCACTGTCTGTTACGTCTCTCTCATATACAACACGCCCACTGTCTGTTACGTCTCTCTCATATACAACACGCCCACTGTCTGTTACGTCTCTCTCTCATATACAACACGCCCACTGTCTGTTACGTCTCTCTCATATACAACACACCCACTGTCTGTTACGTCTCTCTCTCATATACAACACACCCACTGTCTGTTACGTCTCCCTCTCATATACAACACACCCACTGTCTGTTACGTCTCTCTCATATACAACACGCCCACTGTCTGTTACGTCTCCCTCTCATATACAACACACCCACTGTCTGTTACGTCTCTATCATATACAACACGCCCACTGTCTGCTACGTCTCTCTCTCATAAACACAAACACACGCGCCCCCCTCTGGTCTTTGAACTGTCTCTAAACCGATGTTAACCTCTCTCCCGTGGCAGCTGATCGGGAGGCTGAGATCTTGTATGAGGTTGTGTTTGATGAAGAGTTTGCTGGGGGACTTACTATCAGGTACAGTCTGTCTGTGTTTCATTGTTTCTATGTTAAGTGTTTCAGGCCTTGACTCAAAACATTTTCTTTTAGGTTATGTGTTTTCTATGCCAAGTACCTGTGTTTTGTGACCGTGGTCTACTGTTTTGGGTGACTGTATTCTGCCTGACCGTGGTCTGTTGTCTGATGTGACTGTGGTCTGTTGTCTGATGTGACTGTATTCTACCTGACCGTGGTCTGTTGTCTCACTTGACTGTTTTGGGTGACTGTATTCTCCCTGACTGTGGTCTGATGTGACTGTGGTCTGATGTGACTGTGGTCTGATGTGACTGTGGTCTGATGTGACTGTGGTCTGATGTGACTGTGGTCTGATGTGACTGTGGTCTGATGTGACTGTTGTTCTGTGTGACTGTATTCTGTTGTCTGATGTGACTGGTCTGTTGTCTGATCTGACTGTTGCTCTGGGTGACTGTATTCTATCTGACTGTGGTCTGTTGTCTGATCTGACTGTTGCTCTGGGTGACTGTATTCTACCTGACTGTGGTCTGTTGTCTGATCTGACTGTTGCTCTGGGTGACTGTATTCTGCCAAGGTGTGCGTCGGGCCGTGGCTACAGGCTGCCTCCGTGTGCCTTAATCAACCTGAGCCATGGATGCCGCTTTGAGCAGGGTTCACACAAACTGACCGCCATCGTCAAGCCCCAACCTGCCGCCTCCTCCCACCACAACGCACACAACGAAGAACAGCTGTCTGGGCTCAACCACTCACCACGCTCACCCTTCATACCCACACAGGTAGGACTGGAGGAGAGCAAATTACACCTGTACTCATGTCACACACACACACAAATCAGAATGGGTCAAATCTCCCACTCATTAGACCTCCCCATGTCCCTCCCTCCCTCCGTTTCTGCCCATCTCTCTCTCCCTCCCTCCCTCCCTACCTCCCTATGTCTCTCCCTCCCTCCGTCTCTGCCCATCTCTCCCTCCCTACCACCCTGTCTCTCCCTCCCTTTCTCTCTCTCTCCCTCCCTCCCTCCCTCCCTACCTCCCTATGTCTCTCTCTCCCCCTGTCTCTGTCTGTCCCTCCCTCCCCTTCTCTCTCTCTCCCTCCCTATGTCTCTCTCCCCCTGTCTCTGTCTGTCCCTCCCTCTCTCCGTCTGTCTCTCCGTCTCTCCCGCCCTCTGTGTCTCCCTCTGTGTCTGTCTCTGTTTCTCTCAGCAGCAGAACGGCAGACAAAACATTCTCAGGGCAGACACTCAGGGGAACAAAAATGTGCACCACAATGCCCTCAGCCAGAAACACCATCCGAAGGTACGCCTGTGTTTGTTCTCTCTCCTCTCTGGCTCGCTCTCTCTGTGTTTGAGTTTCTCTACAATGACACATTTCTATGTAGTAGAGTGTGTAACATCAATCTCCCTGTGAGTGCAGGGTAAAGATGAGGAGTTCAGTAATGTGTGGCAGTCTCTGCAGAGTTCTGGAATGCCCCAGAAACCACCAGCCCACTGGCAACAAAACAATGTGAGTCCATTCATAAGTGTGTCTGTACCAGTGTCAATGTGAAGTGTTACCATACTCACATTGTGAGTGTAGTAGTGTTTGTTGTCTGTGTTTGTGTGTGACTAAAGCTATTGTACATCTCTGTGTGTGTGTCTGTCCCCAGGCGTGTAATTCTGCCTGGGGTCCAGGGTCTCCCGGACAGGAAGGGCAGTTCCAGGGGCAACAGGGCATGAACCAACCCCAGAGTCAACAACAACAACCCCCCAAACCTGTAAATCACCATTTCATTCTAACCTTTGAACCCTTATGCACCTACATCCATAACCTTTGAACCCTACACATTCCTAAACATTGAACCACGTCTCTTTGGTCCTTACTTTAGCTCCCATCATCACCTCCAGCTGTAGACCAATAGCAGACAGTGACCAGGGTTCTCATCCTCAGCAGGCAGCTTAGCCAGTGGAGTCAGGACTACAAATTAAATGAAACTAGTCAATAAAATGCACTTTGTGAAAGCTGATTGCTGTGTGTAGGGTTTATTACGGGGCTGTGTGTGGGGTTTATTACAGGGCTGTGTGTGGGGTTTATTACAGGGCTGTGTGTGGGGTTTATTACAGGGCTGTGCGCGGGGTTTATTACGAGGCTGTGCGTGGGGTTTATTACAGGGCTGTGCGCGGGGTTTATTACGAGGCTGTGCGTGGGGTTTATTACAGGGCTGTGCGTAGGGTTTATTACGGGGCTGTGCGTGGGGTTTATTACGGGGCTGTGCGTGGGGTTTATTACGGGGCTGTGCGTAGGGTTTATTACGGGGCTGTGCGTGGGGTTTATTACGGGGCTGTGCGTGGGGTTTATTACGGGGCTGTGCGTAGGGTTTATTACGGGGCTGTGCGTGGGGTTTATTACGGGGCTGTGCGTAGGGTTTATTACGGGGCTGTGCGTAGGGTTTATTACGGGGCTGTGCGTAGGGTTTATTACGGGGCTGTGTGTAGACTAAGTTGTTAGTTTAGTCAAACAAATCCAGATGAGTGAAGATGAAATAACATTTTGATGTTGTCGGGAGATGGAGGGAGTTGAGATTTTTCTTATTTTTTATTGTTGAAAGATGTCAGTGTGTGAGTTCTGTGAAGGGAAATGATGTGTGTGTGTGTAAGAGATGTGTGTCTGGGAAAGAGAGCAATACAACATGTGTGTGTAAAACTTCATGTTGTTTTATAGGGTCCAGCAGGAAGTATCAGACTGCTGAAGAGAAATGAAGATGTCAACACTCTGTTTCCTGCTCAGAACGCCACAAAGAAGGTACACACACACACACACACACACACACACACACACACACACACACACACACACACACACAGTCTTACCCACCTGTCTCCAGCAGACAGAGTTTGAGGAGTTGATCGCCAACCTGAAGATCACCAAGGGCAACGAGCCAACGAGTCACTCGGAGGAGCCGCTGTCTCCACAGTCATTCGCTATGGTGGGTACTAGACTAGTACAGTAACTGGTTGGTGTTATGTTATAGTGCACTCAGGGCCCATATCAAACTCTTCAATTACATTTATCCGCTCATTCCTTGTGGTTTGTTGTAGACTAATTGTGATTGGTTGTTCTCGTGTGTGTAGAAGGGGACTCTGGCCCTGAAGGAGATGCTGAACATTGGCTCTGCCCAGGACTCCACTAGTCTCTCCTCCTCCAACACACAGCAGCAGAACAGGAGAAGAGCTACCAAGAAACTGGGTGAGTGGAAATACAGGGTTAACTACATGTTTAGATGTAAACATGTAGTTGTGGAGATAATACAAATATTAAACCGCTTTTTCATCATTCCCTTTCTCGTCCTTACCCATCTTTCCTTTCAACTGTCGTTTCTCCCTCCTCCTACCTCTCCCCATATCGCACTCCCTCCTCTCGTTTCACCCCCTCTCTCTCCTTCTACCCTCATCCTCTCCACCTCCGCCCTCTGCCTGTCTCAGCGGCGAGGATGGGAGACTTAATGTCACCTGTGTCCGCAGCAGCAGTCCCTCCCCTGCAGGCCCACCAGCCCTCCTCCATGGGTCACAGTGTAGCCTCAGAGCTGGCTAGGATCTGTGTAGGTCTGGGCATGGCCCCCCCCGATTTCACCTTCGTACGCAGCAGACAGGTGAGGCACACACACATCCATGAAGCAGGAACACACAGATTGTGGGCACATCCTTTAGCAACGTCCCTACAGTATCTCTCTGTTTCCCAGTTGTTTTCTGTCTAAGTCCACCTCCATTATCTGTCTTCCTGTCTCTCTCAGGGTTTGATGGTGTGTCAGGTGAAGCTCTCCAGTGGTCTGCTTGTCCACGGTCCTCAGAGTCACTCTGAGAACGAAGCCAAGGAGAAGGCAGCTCTCTTCGCCCTGCAGCGCCTTGTAAGTGTGGTGTGTGTCCCTACTGTACTTCTGCACGATCTGTGTGTGTGTGCATGCCAAACTGTCTGTTTCTTATTTTATTGTATGTATTTTACTGATGTCTCCTATACTTCTGTGTTTTATCCTCTGCCTCCTGTAGAATTCGGTGGGTTCTGGGTTTCCCATGCCTCCGCCTCTGTTCTCCGGGGTCAGCCAGATAAGAGGACCGTCCATGGGACCCATGCCTAACGTATTCGGCCAATCAGGTGAGACCTGCCGTCATGTGTGGCGTCTATATTGAAACTAAAGTAGACTGTAACAGTACGACCTCTCTGGGTGCAGTTATATGTTTTAGGATACTTATGAATACTGGATGTGAACCTAACCCTTTCTCCCTCTCCCTCCAGGTGGTCTGTTAATCCCTCCTCAGGGGTATGGTCCTCTCCACTGGGGCATGCCCCTCCCTCCCCACCAGGGACAGCCCTTCTACGGGGGCACCTTCCCTGGCGCCCGGCCCCAGGCACCCTCTGTCCCCATCGGCTCACACAACCAGTTTGTCCCCCTGCAGGTAGGAGCACCAGAACCTGTTTCTACGGTTCACACCAGAACCTGTTTCTACGGTTCACACCAGAACCTGTTTCTACGGTTCACACCAGAACCTGTTTCTACGGCTCACACCAGAACCTGTTTCTACGGCTCACACCAGAACCTGTTTCTACGGCTCACACCAGAACCTGTTTCTACGGTTCACACCAGAACCTGTTTCTACAGCTCACATGAAATATGGTTAAACTCAACACAGTTTTCGATTATTAACTGTGTGTGTGTGTGTGTGTTCCCACACAATCCTAACCTCTAAATTCTAACCTCTGTCAGGTGACTAAGAAGCGCGTGTCATCAGGCAAGAAGCCACAAGAGTTCTACAATGCGGCTCACACGGCGAGGAACCAAGGCCCAAGTAACAAAGCCCAGTCTGACTCCCAACCCTCCCTATCCCCAGCCCCCTCAGCACCCATCACACCCCTAAAGACCACCCAGGACCCCCCTGAGATGGCTGGGACCCCCTCCACGCCACAGACGCCACGCCAGAACCCCACCCCAGGCCATGGCCACACCCCCAGCTCTGCCTCCAAGAGGAAACACAGGAAATTGGCGGTCAACTTTGAAGTGGCCAAAGTCCAAGAATGATCTGCTTCCCCTCTCTGCTTCGGTGTTGGTTTTTAAGATGGTATTATCATCGTCCTGGTCTCAAATGGAACCCTAAAAAAAAGTAGTGCGTTAGAAGAGTAATAGGGAGTCATTAGGGTTCCATTTGAGATGCAGTCACAGTAACGAGAGGGAGGGAGGGAGGGAGGAGGAGGGCCCCCCACCCAAGGCAATAAGGACTGATAAGTCGCAATGACGTCTGTTTTCTTGTGTTTGTATCATGTTTGTAAGATGGATCACTGTTGTCCCCAGTCTCTCCACACCCTGTGGTACATGGTGTCCTTCTAGTTGGTCCGTTTATGATTGGAGCTTGTAATCAAGGGGTTAATCTCTTTTAATTATTTTCCCTCTGTTTATATTCTCCATCTTAAGCCAAATGTTAGGGTCTTTTATTAAGGTCATTAGATTTTTGTCACTATGTATTTTAAGGTCTATTTTATGGTTTCTAATCGCTTACGCAACAAATAGCAATTTGTCATTCTCACTCGTGTCAAGCTAAATTTAGGATCACAAATGTATTCGGACACGCATAAAGACAACACAAACATCGCTATGACAAAATTATTGACATTTCTTCTCTACATTGTAACACAAAAACGCCACATTTCTTCCCTCCATTAAGACTTGGATCAATCAGCTAACAGGTCCTGGTAATGTCCCAAAGCAGACAATTTTAATTTGATTTCAAACTGATATGCTGCTGTTAGTTTGTTTTTAAAATATTTTTGCCTCCACATTTCAATGTATGGATTTTCTGCCTCTAGGCAGCCTTTTGAAGATTTATTTGTAAACTATAATTTGTTGTTGTTGTTGCAGAGAGTACCAAGGCTGAATCATTACCTTGTAACACACATGTACAGCTGCTTGAGTTTTACCAGCATATTTTTGGGTCTCTTTGTTTTTGTATTTGTACCCCCCCCTCACCACTTTAAACAGTGAGCCGATCTACTGAGTTCTGGCTGTCCGTGGGTTTTAAACATCTGTACCGAAGCACACCTGTTGTACGTCAAATTATTTTCTCTCATAATTAATTTGAGCGCTTGTATAAGAACCCCCCCCCCATCTTAAAGTAGGTTATGGAACTTGTTCTTTTCATGCTGGGACATGCTGTACATATCCATTGAATAAAGACATCTTTTGTTACCATGGCGTCGATAAATGTTTTTGTCAGTTTATTTTGTCATGGGTTTGAGTGGTAAAGGCATGCATAACTCAAGTGTACAATTGGCCTGTATGTCTGTGTGAACATTGTAAAGCGGCTACATTAAATATCCTGTATGTATACATGTAGGACCGTTTTTACAAACCACTCATGTCTTGCAGGAATTGATTTACATGTGACGTCGCACCAGTACATAATTAAGGATAGATTGGTCATGTATGTTGGCCACCAGTGGGCAGTGCATGGCTATGGATGTCTTCCTCATGCAGAGTTCAGGCCAGTCTATGGCAGGGGTGGCCTGGAACTCTAACTGGGTGTGCAGACCTTCACTCCAACCCTGCTGACCTTCACTCCAACCCTGCAGACCTTCACTCCAACCCTGCTGACCTTCACTCCAACCCTGCAGACCTTCACTCCAACCCTGCAGACCTTCACTCCAACCCTGCAGACCTTCACTCCAACCCTGCAGACCTTCACTCCAACCCTGCAGACCTTCACTCCAACCCTGCTGAATGCACAGCATGATCCTACTTAATCAAGTAGGATCATCAAGAGCTTCATCAGGTATGTTAAAATGGGGTTGGACTTAAAGCCTGCATAGTCTTGGGACATGACTGGCATAGTACATTAATTTATGGGCACAGGTCAGACAGAACAATTTCTATATTTATTTAGAGTAACTTGTTAAAGATGGATGTAATAGAATCACAAGACAGCCTCCCGGACAGTATTGCAATTGTACAGGACACAACACTGTATGTAATAAGGACCAGTGGCGGTTGGTGTCATTTAAGATCAGGGAAGATGATAATATCTTTCTATTCCAGCATTTTGGATGACTCATTCAAATTCCATTTACGCAGCTCAATGCAACACCGATATTTTTAGGCTACTAAACTGAACAAAAATATAAACACTATGTAAAGTGTTGGTCCTGTGTTTTTTCCAAAGAATTGAATGTTCATTTATCTACCATAAGCCGCCTCAATGTGATTTTAGAGAATTTGGAAGTACACCCAACTGGCCGCATATACACATACCATTTGTATGGTGTCGTGTGGGTGAGCGGTTTTCTGAAGTCAACATTGTGAACAGTGGGTTATGGTATGGGCAGGCATAAGCTATGACAATGAACACAATTGCATTTTATCAATGGCAATTAGAATGCGCAAAAATACCGTGACGAGATACTGAGGCCCATTTTTTTTTTAAGCTATCTGTCTGTGACCAACAGATGTATATCTGCATTTCCAGTCATGTGAAATCCATGGATTAGGGCCTAATTAATTTATTTCAACTGACTGATTTCCTCATATGTACTGTAACTCAGTACAATCTTTGAAATTGTTTTATGTTGAATTTGCATTTTTGTTCAGTATACATGATACTTTAATTTGCCCTATACCCATCATGAGGTTCCTACAACCTAGCTTGTGAATGAACGTTTACAATGTAGGTGTGTACAGGTTGAGAGACATTTTTTTTGTTATCACGGTGACAGTGACACATTCAATACCGCCTTGCACACTCTTGCCTGCATCTCGCTGATCTAAGGCGTAATCATTGGTCCAAACTTTGCCAACGAGAGTTCCTATTGGACAAATTCAGGTATGTTTATCCCCGTTTCATTCCGTTTGCTAAATCTGAGCGGTTGTTTGCTAAATCTGAGGGGTTGTTTTGGACACTGTACAGGGCCCGGTGAGTTTGGTGGGTACCCCTCCCCAAATATTGTCATCAGAAAATATAAAAATGGACATACCCTTTGAAAGCTACAGGCCTTGACCTTTTGGAAATCAAACTAAAATCTTACTGCCGGTAATGTCATAAGAATCTCCCTTCCCTCCCATAAAGGCCATAAATCATGCGCTATGGACATATTCATAGTCACCAAAGTGCAAACATTTAGTACGCATGGAAAGGGTACACCCTCATGATCATTGTAAAGCAATGCATTTCCTTCTCAATCCACATGACCTTATATGCATCCTCCACATGCGCCGTTTAGCTAGCTCATTTACAATTGGAAAACTTTCTTCTTCTGTCTGTCCTGATTGCTAAGGTCATTTTAAGATGTCAGGCTTGAAAATCCGTTCAGCCATTTTTACACAGTGACTCACTACCAAAACCAGACGCAACTGGTTTCAAGTGGCCAAGCGACATGTGATCTCCTACTACTATCTAGTGGACGAACTGGGAATAAGACAGAGGATGTACAGTATGTACATCAGTGGATAGACTTCAGCTTTCTCCTCATATGTATATCATTCCCGTGAGACAGAAAAGGAAGGTATGGCACGTTGCACAAGCCCTGCACTTTTAAGATGTCTGTGTTCCAATGGGAATTTGCGCCTGTTTAGAGCGCCACCATTAGGTGAAAGATCTGGTCAGCTGTATTTCGGGTTCTGTAGTAGTCACATTGTTTCTGACACCGTTCTCTGAATTCCACAGTTCATACATTTCTAACAGTACAATTTACTTTATGAGGGTAGCATAGTATGGCTTGTTTAGAAAATGCTACCAGAGGGGGTCAGAGTTTAACAGCTTAAGAAATCCTTCAACAGAATCGGCAGAATGAATACAAATCAAATCAAATTTTATTGGACACATACACATGATTAGCAGATGTTAATGCGAGTGTAGCGAAATGCTTCCGACAATGCAGTAATATCTAACATTTCCCCAACTACCTAATACACACATCTAAAGGGATGGAATAAGAATATGTGCATATGGATGAGCGATGGCCGAGCAGCTTAGGCAAGATGCAATAGATGGTATAAGATACAGTATATACATATGAGTAATGTAAGGTATGTAAACATTATTAAAGTGGCATTGTTTAAAGTGCCTAGTGATCCAATTACTAAAGTGGCCAATGATTTGAGTCTGTATGTAGGCAGCAGCCTCTAAGTTAGTGATGGCTGTTCAGCAGTCTGATGGCCTTGAGATAGAAGCTGTTTTTTAGTCTCTCGGTCCCAGCTTTGAGGCACCTGTACTGACCTCGCCTTCTGGATGGTAGCAGGGTGAACAGGCAGTGGCTCTGGTGGCTGACGTCCTTGATGATCTTTTTGACCTTCCTGTGACATCGGGTGCTGTAGATGTCCTGGAGGGCAGGCAGTTTGCCCCCGGTGAAGTGTTGTGCAGACCGCACCACCCTTTGGAGAGCCTTGCGGTTGAGGGCGGTGTAGTTGCCATACCAGGCGGTGATACAGCCCGATACTCTCAATTGTGCATCTGCAAAGGTTTGTCAGGGTTTTGGGTGACAAGCCAAATTTCTTCAGCCTCCTGAGGTTGAAGAGGTGCTCTTGTGCCTTCTTCACCACACTGTCTGTGTGGGTGGACCATTTCAGTTTGTCTGTGATGTGTACGCTCAGGAACTTAACTTTCCACCTTCTCCACTGCTGTCCCTTTGATGTGGATAGGGAGGTGCACACTCTGCTGTTTCCTGAAGTCCATGATCATCTCCTTTGTTTTGTTGATGTTGAGTGAGAGGTTGTTTTCCTGACACCACACTCCGTGTGCCCTCAGCTCCTCCCTGTAGGCAGTCTTGTCATTGTTGGTGATCAAGCCCACTACTGTTGTGTCGTCTGCAAACTTGATGATTGAGTTGGAGGCGTGCATGGCCACACAGTCATGGGTAAACAGGGAGTACAGGAGGGGGCTGAGCACGCACGCTTGTGGGGCCCCAGTGTTAAGGGTCAGCGAAGTGTAGATGTTGTTTCCTACCTTCACCACCTGGGGGCGGCCCGTCAAAGTCCAGGACCCAATTGCACAGGCCGGGGTTGAGACCCAGGACCTCCAGCTTAATGATGAGCTTGGAGAATGCTGTCATCGATGAACAGCATTCTTACATAGGTATTCCTCTTGTCCAGATGGGATAGGGCGATTGCATCGTCTGTTAACCTGTTGGGGCGGTATGGGGTGGAGGTGATATGATCCATGACTTGTCACTCAAAGCACTTCATGATGACAGAAGTGAGTGCCATGTGGCGATAGTCATTTAGTTCAGTTACCTTTGCCTTCTTGGGTACATGAACAATGGTGGCCGTCTTGAAGCATGTGGGAACAGCAGACTGGGATAGGGAGCGATTGAATATGTCTGTAAACGTACCAGCCAGCTGCTTTGCGCATGCTCTGAGGACGCAGCAAGGGACAGCCCTGATCACTCGCAAACACAGTTCACGTTCATAGCGGCCACATACAAACAGCATGATCACTTTGCTCGTTGTATAATTTCTTCTCGCATCTACACGCTCTCCTCCTCTCATCTTTTCCCTTCACAATTACTCAACACATTTTATGCACTGCAGTGCTAGCTAACTGTAGCTTATGCTTTCAGTACTAGATCAATTCTCTGATTCTTTGATTGGGTGGACAACATGTCAGTTCATGCTGCAAGAGCTCTGATTGGTTGGAGGACATCCTTCGGAAGTTGTCATAATAACTGTGTAAGTCTATGGAAGGGGATGAGAACCATGAGCCTCCAAGGTATTGTATTGAAATCAATGTACCCAGAGGAGGACCGAAGCTAGCTGTCCTCTACACCATGGTGCTACCCCAGAGAGCACTGTTGAGGCTACTGTAGAACTTCTTTGCAAAACATTGTTTTAATTATTTGGTGACATTTGAATATATTTAGTATAGTTTAATCAAAAAAGGATAACTTTTTAATGTTTCACTATTTTTATTTTTATGAAATTCACTGAGGAGGATGGTCCTCTCCTTCCTCCTCTGAGGTGCCTCCACTGGTAGAGACGCTGAATTTAGAAGTATTTTTCTTCCCTGCTGTCTAGTTTACAGTACCAAAACATCTTTGTAGGAATATTATTATCTTCAAGATAAAGCTGAAATTGTTACTTGCAGTCAACACATTCTCAAGGACTTCTTACAGAATTAGGACTCAGTTGTCTGTTCTCTCAATCCATCCGGCAATTTAGGTTGAAATAAAAACACAGGGAATCCAAAAGTGAGTGATTACTGCACAAAAATGCAGGTTTGACTTTATTTTTTTCAAACACATTAGAAACTAAAAATAAGAACACAATTTTTCACATTGTTGTTGCCTGGAGACGTTTTTCTGCCAAAGAGAAAGGAACCCAGATGGAACAGAGAAGACAGCCATCATCAACGCTATTAAACATAAGGACTTTAAAAAAACACCTACAGTTATTGTTTCATAAATAGGCGCAGCATGATGAACAGACTTGGGAAAAGAGAGATGGGAGTGATCAGAAGAGTGACGACGAGCCAGATGTCAGGGTTATATATATTGCCACTCTACCAATCTGTCTCTACCACTCTCATTCTGACGCTTTCTACCGATAAAGAGAAATAACCTCAGACACAGGAGTGGGATGAGAATCCATATAATCAATATGCCCAGAAGTCGTACCAAAAAAAGATGTTTTCCTTGTACCAAATATAACTTTTTATTTGTCTAATTTCACAAAACTCATATTTTGTGATGTTTTCCAGGTAAAGGGCAGCCAAAGTTTACGACTTTATTTCAGAGAATGGAAACTACTGATTTAGCAAGTTTTATCTTACAAATATCATGATATTGAAAATGTTTACGCCCCAATAAAATCCAAACAACTATAACAGCCGTTTAATCAATTTCCCTTCTTTGATAGTTAAATTATAACCAGTGTGATCCAATTCACAATCACACTGCACTTGAAAAAAGCTTTTGTTGTTATACCCTAGGAGCAAGAGTAACACAAAATTCTATGTACAGCTTGAGGTGATGTCTATACTAACCAGCCTCGGGATAGTCCACAGAGGATCATATGAACATGATCAGCATCAGTTTAGAAAGAGCAACACAACACTGCTCAAAGACACACAACAGTCTCTAAGGCAGTCCAGTAGCAGAGCGAGATAAAGAGGAGAGAAGTATAGAAATATAATAGGTGTTCTTTATTTATTTTTTCAAATGATAAAGATGATCTTGTTTTTCCTTTCAAAATAAAAGTCAATTTGGGGTTTTGGTTTACATCTTGCGATGTGTGGAAAAAAAGACCTAAGAGCCCCTAAGTGCTAAATTAACTTCTGGGATTTGAACAATGGTCTAACATAACGCTTCTACGTCACCAGCTTGTCTTCCTCAAAACACAACCCAGTGACATATCAGTAACGATCCAATGACACGTCAGTAGAGAGGACAGTACTGCCTATTCTTTCACATCTCTGAACACATTTTGTTGTGCCTTTATGGGCATACATTGCAAAGTCCAAAAACATTAACTTGACATTTGTATCAAATATCAGGTGAGGGTAGAGTGTGGGTCACAAAGAATCCAAAACCCACTCATGACATCAGTATGATTATTTTCAAAGTAGATCACAAAGAATCAAAACATATCAAAATATGGATGTTTTGGAAAATGTGCTTCTGCCTTTCTTGTTTGAGTGACGGTCAGATGGTTTAGCCAGAGTGGGGGGTGGTGGTCAAGGAGTTTCTTCTGGGGCTGAGGGCAATGCCTTGGTCCAGTGAATGCAGAGTGGGACCGAATGTGGACCGGGTCGGGTTGCAGTCTGTTCCGGGGCTGGTTTTGTGGAGGTTAGAGGTCAGATCAGGTCAGGAACAGAGGCTTGTCTCTCTGAAGAGCTCTGAAAGAAGACGAGATGGAGGAACAATGAGGAATAATAATCACATAATAATCAATCAATCAATAATAATCAATGTCTCTTAACATGTGTTGAGACCCTTGACCCTTGAAATATAATTAAAATAGAGTTTGATTGATTGCAACTTGGGTTCAGACTGGAAGAGTGAAACAAAATCGCCTACTCCTGGAATACAAAGCTCAATGGAGAATCTCCATACAAAGTACTTCTTAGTTCATAATTGGACCTCATCTATTTCTGGGAAACCTGCCCCAAAGGTCATTCAGAGTATAAACTCTGTTCATACTCTCATATCTGCTGTGTTTCTCTATTGTCATCCTATATAATAATGATGAGTATTCTGAGTGTGTGAATAGAATAATGGGTGTATGTAGAGCTGTAGAGCTGTGGTGGTCATGAAATGTTGTCAGCCAGTAACTGTCATGCAAATAACTGCCCGAGTGAGTGAGAGTGAATTCCTACCCGTTGCCACAGTATTCGCTGGTCCAGTCGAGGTGCTGGCTGGGCCCATTCCGACACACCTGTCTGTAGTCCATGGATGGGGACAGTCCCTGCCCACCGGACGAGTTGAGCATGTTCTGGAATTCTGACTGGAGAGGGAATCCCTGGAAAAGAGAAGTCTAGCATTAGAGTCCATGTTTTCCAGTGTTATCCGTGTTAATCTACTCGGAGATACATTCAATTACTAGAGTGGCCGAGGTCATAGATTCTAGAATGTGCTGATAATGGCAGCCATCTTGTTCATGGATACATTTCAATTCACTCTAATTAGAATGAATGGCAGAAGAGGCACAGGAGTTGCATCCAAACTTAGGAGCATGTATTGCAGTGCCAAAGTGCAGCTTAGTAGCATGTACATTACATATGTTCTTTCCATGACATTAACTGACCAGGTGAATCAAGGTGAAAGCTGTGATCCCTTATTGGTGTCACTTGTTAAATCCACTTCAATCAGTGTAAATGAAGGGGAGGAGACATGTTAAAGAAGGATTTTTAAGACTTGAGACAACTGAGACATGCATTGTGTATGTGTGTCATTTAGAGGGTGAATGGACAAGACAAAAGATTTGCGTGTCTTTGAATGGGGTACGGTAGTAGGTGCCAGGCGCCCCAGTTTGAGTGTGTCAAGAACTGCAACGCTGATGCGTTTTTCACGCTCAACAGTTTCCTGTGTGTATCAAGAATGCATTGGAGTCAACATGGCCAGCTTCCCTGTGGAACGCTTTCGACACCTTGCCGAGTCCATGCGCCGACGAATTGAGGCTGTTCTGAGGGCAAAAAGGGGTGCAACTCAATATTAGGAAGGTGTTTTGTACACTCAGTGTACAGTCGTGGCCAAAAGTTTTGAGAATGACACAAATATTAATTTCCACAAGGTTTGCTGCTTCAGTGTCTTTTGATATTTTTGTCAGATGTTACTATGGAATACTGAAGTATAATTACAAGCATTTCTATTACGACTTCCGCCGAAGTCTGTCCCTCTCCTTGTTCGGGCGGCGTTCGGCGGTCGACGTCACCGGTTTTCTAGCCGCCACCGATCCACTTTTCTTTTTGTTTTGTCTTCATTGTACACACCAGGTTTCCATTCCCATAACTATGTTCCTTATTTAACCCTCTGGTTCCCCCCATGGTTTTGTGTTTGTTCTGTGTTGTCGCTACATTTTGTGACCTGGATTGTTTTCCCTGCGTGGAAATGATTTTGTTGTCGTATTGAGTAAAGTCCGTTATTACTCGTCCTCTGTGTCCTGCGCCTGACTCCGTCCCACCTGCTGCACATCGACCCTTAATAATTTCATAAGTGTCAAGGGCTTTTATTGACAATTACATGAAGTTGATGCAAAGAGTCAATATTTGCAGTGTTGACCCTTCTTTTTCAAGACCTCTGCAATCCGCCTTGGCATGCTGTCAGTTAATTTCTGGGCCACATCCTGACTGATGGCAGCCCATTCTTGCATAATCAATGCTTGGAGGTTGTCGGAATTTGTGGGTTTTTGTTTGTCCACCCGCCTCTTGAGGATTGACCACAAGTTATCAATGGGATTAAGGTCTGGGGAGTTTCCCCGCCATGGACTCAAAATATTGATGTTTTGTTCCCCGAGCCACTTAGTTATCACTTTTGCCTTATGGCAAGGTGCTCCATCATGCTGGAAAAGGCATTGTTTGCCACCAAACTGGTTGGGAGAAGTTACTCTCGGAGGATGTGTTGGTACCATTCTTTATTCATGGCTGTGTTCTTAGGCAAAATTGTGAGTGAGCCCACTCCCTTGGCTGAGAAGCAACCCCATACATGAATGGTCTCAGGATGATTTACTGTTGGCATGACACAGGACTGATGGTAGTGCTCACCTTCTTCTCCGGACAAGCTTTTTCCGGATGCCCCAAACAATCGGAAAGGGGATTCATCAGAGAAAATGACTTTACCCCAGTCCCAGTCCAATCCCTGTATCTTTTGCAGAATATCAGTCTGTCCCTGATGTTTTTCCTGGAGAGAAGTGGCTTCTTTGCTGCCCTTCTTGACACCAGGCCATCCTCCAAAAGTCTTCGCCTCACTGTGCGTGCAGATGCACTCACACCTACCTGCTGCCATTCCTGAGCAAGCTCTGTACTGGTGGTGCCCGGATCCCGCAGCTGAATCAACTTTAGGAGACGGTCCTGGCGCTTGCTGGACTTTCTTGTGCGCCCTGAAGCCTTCTTCACAACAATTGAACCCCTCTCCTTGAAGTTGTTGATGATCCGATAAATGGTTGATTTAGGTGCAATCTTACTGGCAGCAATATCCTTGCCTGTGAAGCCCTTTTTGTTCAAAGCAATGATGACGGCACGTGCTTCCTTGCAGGTAACCATGGTTGACAGAAGAAGAACAATGATTCCAAGCACCACCCTCCTTTTGAAGCTTCCGGTCTGTTATTCGAACTCAATCAGCATGACAGAGTGATCTCCAGCCTTATCCTCGTCAACACTCACACCTGTGTTAACGAGAGAATCACTGCATGATGCCAGCTGGTCCTTTTGTGGCAGGGCTGAAATGCAGTGAAATTTTTTGGGGGGGATTCAGTTCATTTGCATGACAACGAGGGACTTTGCAATTAATTGCAATTCATCTGATCACTCTTCATTACATTCTGGAGTATATGCAAATTACCATCATACAAACTGAGGCAGCAGACTTTGTGTAAATTAATATTTGTGTCATTCTCAAAACTTTTGGCCACGACTGTATACTTAATGTATGTGCATATATCATGTGAAATAAGCCAGACCTAGTTAGACACTTATCCCTCAGAAGAAGATGAAAGCCTTGCATTTACAGTGCATTCAGAAAGTATTCAGACCCCTTGACTTTTTCCACATTTTGTTACATTACAGCCTTATTCTAAAACGTATTAAATCGCTTTTTCCCCTCATCAATCTACACACAATACCCCATAATAACGAAGCAAAAAACATTTTTTTTGTACATTTATAAATAAAAAACCCTGGAAATATCACATTTACACAAGTATTCTGACCCTTTGCTATGAGACTCGAAATTGAGCTCAGGTGCATCCTGTTTCCATTGATCATCCTTGAGATGTTTCTACAACTTGATTGGAGTCCACCTGTGGTAAATTCAATTGATTGGACATGATTTGGAAAGACACAACTCTCTATATAAGGACCCACAGTTGGCACTGCATGTCAGAGCAAAAACCAAGCCATGAGGTTGAAGGAATTGTCCATAGAGCTCCAAGGCAGGATTGTGTCGAGGCACAGATCTGGGGAAGGGTACCAAAACATGTCTGCAGCATTGTAGGTCCCCAAGAACACAGTGACCTCCATCATCTTGGTTTTTATTTTTAATACATAAAAAAATATATATAATAATGTTTTTGCTTTGTCATTATGGGGTATTGTGTGTAGATTGATGAGGGCAAAAATTATTTCATCCATTTTATAATAAGGCTGTAATGTAACAAAATGTGGAAAAAGTAATGGGGTCAACACCATTCGGAGAGTGTAAATACTTTTCTGAATTCACTGTACATACAGATGGTTAGAATCTCACAAGGTGTTATGGAGTCCGAGTCCACAGCACGCAATTCCCATGACACTGATGTCTCTTACAAAACCAAATCAAGTCACGTGCAGGATTGTGTAAGAACATGTGTAAGAACATTACCATCTCTTACCATCTCAGGATGGTAAGTTGGTGGTTGAAGATATCCCTCTAGTGGTGTGGGGGCTGTGCTTTAGCAAAGTGGGTGAAGTTATATCCTGCCTGTTTGGCCCTGTCCGAGTGTATCGTCAGATTGGGCCACGGTATCTCCCGACCCCTCCTGTCTCAGCCTCCAGTATTTACGCTGCAGTAGTTTATGTGTTGGGGGGCTAGGGTCAGTCTGTTATATCTGGAGTATTTATCCTGTCTTATCCAGTGTCCTGTATGAATTTAAGTTCTCTCTCTCTCTCTCTCTCTCTCTCTCTCACTCACTCACTCACTCACTCACTCACTCACTCACTCACTCACTCACTCACTCACTCACTCACTCACTCACTCACTCACTCACTCACTCACTCACTCACTCACTCACTCACTCACTCACTCACTCACTCACTCAGGACCTGAGCCCTAGGACCATGCCTCAGGAATACCTGGCATGATGACTCCTTGCTGTCCACCTGGCCGTGCTGCTGCTCCAGTTTCAACTGTTTTGCCTGCGGCTATGGAACCCTGACCTGTTCACCAAACGTGCTACCTGTCCCAGACCTGCTGTTTTCAACTCTCTAGAGACAGCAGGAGCGGTAGAGATACTCTGAATGATCGTCTATGAAAAGCCAACTGACATTATACTCCTGAGGTGCTGAACTGTTGCACCCTCGACAACCACTGTGGTTATTATTATTTGACCCTGCTGGTCATCTATGAACATTTGAACATCTTGGCCATGTTCTGATATAATCTCCACCCGGCACAGCCAGAAGAGGACTGGCCACCCCTCATAGCCTGGTTCCTCTCTTGGTTTCTTCCTAGGTTCTGGCCTTTCTAGGGAGTTTCTCCTAGCCACCGTGCTTCTACACCTGCATTGCTTGCTGTTTGGGGTTTTAGGCTGGGTTTCTGTACAGCACTTTGTGACATCTGCTGATGTAAGAAGGGCTTTATAAATACATTTCATTGATTGATATAACTTGGATAACTGATCTGTGGATACTATGGATGGGAAAGTATTGTAGAATTCTCTATAGCAGTACTCTACACAGATACACTATATAAGAATCTGTGAGTTATAATCACCATCCATGTTAGGTTATAGTATGACACAAATAGGCTCTGATAGACATGAATACTGTTGGGGTGCTGTTCAGCCGTAGTCCCTGCGCTGCACCCAGCCTGTGTGTGTCAGGTTGGATACTGCGACTGCAAAAAATTAAGAATATCCATGCAAATAAAGCAAGTATTGTAGTATCCTCAATGTATGAGTTGGTTTTTGGACAGAGCTGCCCTGCAGAGAGTCCATGGTAGAAGTGAGTGTACTCTGAGGAGGTGGAGCCTAGCTAGCTGGGGTAGGGGGAGAGACAGAAGGTGGGAAGTAAGAAAGGAGTAGTTATTTTAATTATGGGAGCAGACATTTTAATGTTGGGGTTTCTTGAAGAGTTTTTCTTTTTTTGGGGGGGGGGGGGGGAGAAAGGGAGAAGTGGGACAGATAGAGGAGAGAGAGAGAGACAGAGCATATGAAAGGGAAGTTAATCTGGGCGCTACGCTACAAACCCTTCTCTAAAAGAGAGGGGACAGAGAGGGGACAGCAGGTGGCTGAGTTCTCTTCCCCCTCCTCAGACTCTCACCTATTCAGGCATTGTTCCACAAATTCTTCTCCTTCACTCCATCACAAAGGCCCCATCTGCCCCTTTTGTATCTCCCCCTTTCCCCCCCTCTCCCCCTCTCCCCCACCTCCTCATACTCCCCCTTCCCCTACTCGCTTAGCTCAGGGGAAAAGTTTGAGCCATGATGTTTTTTTTGTTTGCGCTCTCTCTCTAACAAAATATGCAAAATGGAGCGAGGAAGGATTATTACTCCCCGCGGGATTTAAAAGTCCCCAATAAAAGAGGGATCTGAGTGCTGGGGGCTTAGTGGCAACCAAACCCAAACCTCCGTTTAACCATTCTTCCCCTATTTTCTCCACAGACTGACACAGCCATACAGACACAGCCATACAGACACAGCCATACAGACAGCCCCATACAGACAGCCCCATACAGGCAGCCCCATACAGGCAGCCAAATACAGGCAGCCCCATACAGGCAGCTCATCTCAAATTGGACTTCAGACAAATTCCTATTCTAATCCGTATGAAGACTTAGGCACCCCTCCACAACCTCCTCCCCTTCTCCTCAAATAAATGTTCGATCAGCCACAGCAACAGTTCATTTGCCTGCTGAGCAGAGATAAAGAGACAAATGGCAGTTCCTCTCTTTAAAGAAAACAACAACGATTCCCACAATGCTTACTGAATACCTAGAGTCTACAATCTCAGAGCTACAGCATAAAGACACTATCTTTCCGTTCTGTTCTTCTAAGAAGGTTAACTCATGTAACACATTGGACAGGTGAGAGTGGTAGGACACAGTCTAATCTCTCGTGGACACTGGACAGACTACGTAAACATAACCAAATTCCGTGAGCTTTTAGTTCTGGGTTAACCGAGATTAGACACAGTCAAACTACTGGGATAGGTTGAGTAGTCTTTTCTATATTGATATAACTCGTCTAGGATGTGAGTGGCATAGAGAGTTAGGCTTGAAAGCCACATCACAGTAAAAAATGATAATTCACCACATCGCCTTTACCTAGAATCTCCCACAAACCCTCCCACGGGTCCTGTGTTCCTCAGTTGAGCACGGCGCTTGCAACGGCAGGGTTTTGGGTTCGATTCCCACGGGGGACCAGTATGAAAATGTCTGCGCTCACTACTGAAAGTTGCTCTGGATAAGAGTGTCTGCTAAATAGCTCAAACGTAAATGTTGTTTTGTTGTTCATTCTCGGTAACACGGACACGAAATCAGAAGGTATGCTTCTTTCTCACTGAAGAGGTCTGTCACCTGTTCCCCTGCATAGCTGTTTCCATAACGACCTGGTCCCCTTATCAAACTCATGTCCGTCTCAAATAACACCAACCAATGGAACTCTGGCCAAAAGTAGTACACTATAGGGAATGTGCAGGTAGAGATACTGGTGTGCAAAAGAGCAGAAAAGTAAATAAATAAAAACAGTATGGGGATGAGGTAGGTAAATTGGGTGGGCCGATGGACTATGTACAGCTGCATTTACCGATGGACTATGTACAGCTGCAGCGATCGGTTAGCTGCTCAGATAGCAGATGTTTAAAGTTGGTGAGGGAGATAAAAATCTCCAACTTCAGCAATTTTTTCAATTCGTTCCAGTCACAGGCAGCAGTGAACTGGAAGGAAATGAAAGACGGCCAAATGAGGTGTTGGCTTTAGGGATGATCAGTGAGATACACCTGCTGGAGCGAGTGCTACGGGTGGGTGTTGCCATCGTGACCAGTGAACTGAGATAAGGTGGAGCTTTACCTAGCATGGACTTGTAGATGACCTGAAGCCAGTGGGTCTGGCGACGAATATGTAGCGAGGTCCAGCCGACTAGAGCATACAGGTCGCAGTGGTGGGTGGTATAAGGTGCTTTAGTAACAAAACGGATGGCACTGTGATAAACTGCATCCAGTTTGCAGAGTAGAGTATTGGAAACTATTTTGTAGATGACATCGCCGAAGTCAAGGATTGGTAGGATAGTCAGTTTTACTAGGGTAAGTTTGGCGACGTGAGTGAAGGAGGCTTTGTTGCGGAATAGAAAGCCGACTCTAGATTTGATTTAAGATTGGAGATGTTTGATATGAGTCTGGAAGGAGAGTTTACAGTCTAGCCAGACACCTAGGTACTTATAGATGTCCACATATTCTAGGTCGGAACCATCCAGGGTGGTGATGCTAGTCGGGCATGCGGGTGCAGGAAGCGAACGGTTGAAAAGCATGCATTTGGTTTTACTAGCGTTTAAGAGCAGTTGGAGGCCACGGAAGGAGTGTTGTATGGCATTGAAGCTCGTTTGGAGGTTAGATAGCACAGTGTCCAAGGAAGGGCCAGAAGTATACAGAATGGTCTCGTCTGCGTAGAGGTGGATCAGGGAATCGCCCGCAGCAAGAGAAACATCATTGATATATACAGAAAAAGGAGTCGGCCCGAGAATTGAACCCTGTGGCACTCCCATAAAGACTGCCAGAGGACCGGACAACATGCCCTCCGATTTGACACACTGAACTCTGTTTGCAAAGTAGTTGGTGAACCAGGCAAGGCAGTCATTAGAAAAACCGAGGCTACTGAGCCTGCCGATAAGAATATGGTGATTGACAGAGTCGAAAGCCTTGGCCAGGTCGATGAAGACGGCTGCACAGTACTGTCTTTTATCGATGGCGGTTATGATATCGTTTAGTACCTTGAGCATGGCTGAGGTGCACCCGTGACCGGGCCGTTGAGTAATGCTTGTTGAAGTTTTCGATTATCATGGATTTATCAGTGGTGACCGTGTTACCTAGCCTCAGTGCAGTGGGCAGCTGGGAGGAGGTGCTCTTGTTCTCCATGGACTTTACAGTGTCCCAGAACTTTTTGGAGTTACAGTGCCTTGCGAAAGTATTCGGCCCCCTTGAACTTTGCGACCTTTTGCCACATTTCAGGCTTCAAACATAAAGATATAAAACTGTATTTTTTTGTGTGAAGAATCAACAACAAGTGGGACACAATCATGAAGTGGAACAACATTTATTGGATATTTCAAACTTTTTTAACAAATCAAAAACTGAAGAATTGGGCGTGCAAAATTATTCAGCCCCTTTACTTTCAGTCCGTCAAACTCTCTCCAGAAGTTCAGTGAGGATCTCTGAATGATCCAATGTTGACCTAAATGACTAATGATGATAAATACAATCCACCTGTGTGTAATCAAGTCTCCGTATAAATGCACCTGCACTGTGATAGTCTCAGAGGTCCGTTAAAAGCGCAGAGAGCATCATGAAGAACAAGGAACACACCAGGCAGGTCCGAGATACTGTTGTGAAGAAGTTTAAAGTCGGATTTGGATACAAAAAGATTTACCAAGCTTTAAACATCCCAAGGAGCACTGTGCAAGCGATAATATTGAAATGGAAGGAGTATCAGACCACTGCAAATCTACCAAGACCTGGCCGTCCCTCTAAACTTTCAGCTCATACAAGGAGAAGACTGATAAGAGATGCAGCCAAGAGGCCCATGATCACTCTGGATGAACTGCAGAGATCTACAGCTGAGGTGGGAGTCTCTGTCCATAGGACAACAATCAGTCGTATATTGCACAAATCTTGCCTTTATGGAAGAGTGGCAAGAAGAAAGCCATTTCTTAAAGATATCCATAAAAAGTGTTGTTTAAAGTTTGCCACAAGCCACCTGGGAGGCACACCAAACATGTGGAAGAAGGTGCTCTGGTCAGATGAAACCAAAATTGAACTTTTTGGCAACAATGCAAAACGTTATGTTTGGCGTAAAAGCAACACAGCTCATCACCCTGAACACACCATACCCACTGTCAAACATGGTGGTGGCAGCATCATGGTTTGGGCCAGCTTTTCTTCAGCAGGGACAGGGAAGATGGTTAAAATTGATGGGAAGATGGATGGAGCCAAATACAGGACCATTCTGGAAGAAAACCTTATGGAGTCTGCAAAAGACCTGAGACTGGGACGGAGATTTGTCTTCCAACAAGACAATGATCCAAAACATAAAGCAAAATCTACAATGGAATGGTTCAAAAATAAACATATCCAGGTGTTAGAATGGCCAAGTCAAAGTCCAGACCTGAATCCAATCGAGAATCTGTGGAAAGAACTGAAAACTGCTGTTCACAAATTCTCTCCATCCAACCTCACTGAGCACGAGCTGTTTTGCAAGGAGGAATGGGAAAAAATTTCAGTCTCTCAATGTGCAAAACTGATAGAGACATACCCCAAGCGACTTACAGCTGTAATCGCAGCAAAAGGTGGCGCTACAAAGAGCGATGAGGGGCTGAATAACTTAAGGGGGCTGAATAATTTTGCACGCCCAATTTTTCAGTTTTTGATTTGTTAAAAAAGTTTGAAATATCCAATAAATGCCGTTCCACTTCATGATTGTGTCCCACTTGTTGTTGATTCATAACAAAAAAATACAGTTTTATATCTTTATGTTTGAAGCCTGAAATGTGGCAAAAGGTCGCAAAGTTCAAGGGGGCCGAATACTTTCGCAAGGCACTGTAGAGCTACAGGATGCAAATTTCTGCTTGAAAAGGCTGGCCTTTGCTTTTCTGACTGACTGCGTGTATTCGTTCCTGACTTCCCTGAACAGTTGCATATCGCGGGGACTATTCAATGCTATTGCAGTCCGCCACAGGATGTTTTTGTGCTGGTCGAGGGCAGTCAGGTCTGGAGTGAACCAAGGGCTATATCTGTTCTTAGTTCTGCATTTTTTGAATGGAGCATGCTTATCTAAGATGGTGAAGTAGTTACGTTTAAAGAATGACCAGGCATCCTCAACTGACGGGGTGAGGTCAATATCCTTCCAGGATACCCGGGCCAGGTCGATTAGAAAGGCCTGCTCGCAGAAGTGTTTTAGGGAGCGTTTGACAGTAATGAGGGGTGGTTGTTTGACTGCAGACCCGTAGCGGATACAGGCAATGAGGCAGTGATCGCTGAGATCCTGATTGAAGACAGCGGAGGTGTATTTGGAGGGCCAGTTGGTCAGGGTAACGTCTATGAGGGTGCCCTTGTTTACAGATTTACCTGGTGCGTTCCTTGATGATTTGTGTGAGATTGAGAGCATCTAGCTTAGATTGTAGGACTGCCGGGGTGTTAAGCATATCCCAGTTTAGGTCACCTAACAGAACAAACTCTGAAGCTAGATGGGGGGCGATCAATTCACAAATGGTGTCCAGGGCACAGCTGGGAGCTGAGGGGGTCGGTAGCAGGCGGCAACAGTGAGAGACTTATTTCTGGAGAGAGTAATTTTTAAAATGAGTAGTTCGAACTGTTTGGGTATGGACCTGGAAAGTATAGACAGTGGGGGATGTTAGATGTGTCCCTCCCACAGTCCTCTCTCTAACACAACTGTTCTGTGGTTGATTGGTTTATTCATTATTTTCTTTGTTTGTTGGTGCGTTTGTATTTTATTTCCAGGACAATGCACAACTTCTCTGTTGCGTTAGTGAGGAAATTAGCCCATTGAGCTCCATTTTGTATTCTTGTATGTATTCTCTATATATATATGAGAGAGAGAGATGCTCTTCCAATCTGTGTTGTTGACTAGCCTCTACAGAGAACTCATCTCCTTTCCTATGTGTGTGTCCTGTCCTGTCTGCTAGACTGGCTTCATCAGATATCCCTGCCTGCCTGGTGTTTTGTCTCCACCACTGATGCATTCATCAATCTCAATGTGCTGCTGTTGGCATCCTTATATCACATCATCAGCCTAATGCATTTGTTTATTACTGGGAGAAAATGGAACATTGGGGGATTGTGTGTGTGTGTGTGTGTGTGTGTGTGTGTGTGTGTGTGTGTGTGTGTGTGTGTGTGTGTGTGTGTGTGTGTGTGTGTGTTAGGGATGGCACGATTACCATATAACCTATGGTTATGGATAAAGACTTTGTTGCCCCTTGCTGAAACATGCAAGGTGTTGAAGCAAGCGATGAATAGAATGGAATAAACTCATGGGTACACTTGCAACGGCTGCCTGATATTGTGATGGAATCATTTCCTTGGTAATGTAGAATGTTCATTCAAATGATGTTAACTGATGTGGCTCATGCAATGGAATGTATTTTTTGTCATGTCAGTTGAGTTGAATCAACAAATCACAGCACATATTGATGGGTACACTTCCTGCTTTTACTTCCTGCTTTGCTCCTATGGGTACACTCGCAATGGCCGCCAGTCCACCCATTATGCCATCATTGACTTGAATGGGATTCCCATTCTATTCATTTTATTTCTATGGCAGCACATGTGGTCAGAAGCGGAGGAAAGGAGAAAATGTGAAGAAGAAAATAATTGCTATTCTAAAGGTTATTACGCAGACCACAGTCATTTGGCTGGCCAATTACCACCATCCACAATTCCATGACAGTCACAGCCCTAGTGTGTGTGTGTGTGTGTGTGTGTGTGTGTGTGTGTGTGTGTGTACAGTATCAGGCTGGCAGATATGAATACATCCTGGCTTGCCCTCAGTCTCTGGCCCTGAGGGAACTTGAAGGGACCGGATGTGATTGTAAATAACATGAATCATATACAGTATAACATCATCATCAACCCATAACACACACACACACACACACACCATACACTCTCCATTTGATGTGGTTGCATCACGTATGCATGTTTATGTGAGTGTGTGTAGCTGTACATTGCAGGTGACCATGTTTAAGCGTATTACCACAATATGCATAATATGTACAGCGAGGAACTCACCTGGGCCATGAGTGTGTGTTTGTGTGTTGAACTCACCTGGGCCATGGAGGGCGAGTGCAGAGACAGCGGGTGTCCGCTGAGCTGTTGCTGGTGGTGCATTCCTAGGTGAGAGTGGGAGTGGAGGGGCGGGCTGATCTGGAGGGGAGGGGTTGTCGCCGCCGCCATGCTGCCCAGAGACACTCCTCCTGGATGGGGTCCACTGGCCCGGGGGGCCACCCCCCTGGAGAGACCCTGGAGGGGGGACAGGTGGGGGCTGAGGCCGGCCTGGTGCTGCTGGGACTGCTGTTGCTGGTGGTGGGGGTGGGGGTGGTGGCTCTGGTGGTGGTAGGGGTGGCTCATGTAGAGGCTGGGGTGGGAGTGATGGGGGTGGGGGTGCTGCTGGCCTGATCCGGGGAACACAGGGGGCTTGGGCCCCAGCATAGAGGTGGCCTGGGACACCTTGACTTCTCCTGGATCAATGTAACTCTGAAGGAGGGGAGAGAGAACAGGAAAGACAGAGATGGAAGAGAGTGTAACAGTGTTACCTTATCAGAGTCATACAGTCATAGAGAATCAACTGACCACAGCTCTCATGAAGACATGTTTATGTCTGGGTCCCTACCTGTGAGAGCAGGCTCGCTCTGTACGCAGCCAGCTGTTTCAGGTACTCCTTCTTGGCCGTCTCTGTCTTCTTTTTGTACACCTATAAAAACACCAAGGAAGAACAGTAAACATTTGCACTTTGGTTGCCAATTCTTTCTCTTTTTTTTAATGGGGTTAGTGTTTTTGTCATATGAATGTGTTATAATGCTTCATGAAGCATAATAGCTGTAGTTGGGGCATCTGGATAATACTCAAAAGGTTTCCAATTTATACAGGACTAGATTGTTCCTCTTCACTATCCATCCATCTGTCTGTCTTTGCCTGTCTGTCTGGGTGTCATTATTTACCGATAATAAATCTGGTCTCTCTCCAGGAAGTACATTGTCCTGTCCTCAGACAGACATCCACCCTCAATCCTCCACCCTCACACACCCTCTGGAGGTGTGTGCATGTTTGCATATGAATGTGTTTCTGTGTATGCGCGTGTGTGTGTGTAATAGGACAATAGCACAGCGCTTACTACAATAGAATAAATATGGAAAAGCTTGCTCTTCTATTTGCTTATGTCAAGAGGCCATTTGTTAGTCGAAACACACAGTAGCATGATTCACAGTAGCAGAGCCACAGGACCAGGGAGAGCCAATGACTTCTACTGTGAAACTGTGAAAAGGTTTGAAATTCCAAATGAAAACAAATAGCATTTTTGTGAGGACAATAATGTTTTTTTCTAATCTAATTAATGTATTCTAATCTATTCTATAGCATCAGTGGGGCTGTTCCTGTTTAATGAAGTCGAACAAGGAAGTGTACAGTACAGTCGCGCACTGTGGCCCTTTGTTCTGCAACCAAACAATCATGTCCTGCACTTTACAACTTCAAACCCCACTAATTTAGAAAAAAGGGTTGATATGTCCTGTATTTCAGTCAGACATTACAACCAGTCACGTTGCGCTAATGAAAAGATATACAGTGCCTTCAGAAAGTATTTACAAACACGACATTCTCACATTTTGTTGTGTTACAGCCTGAATTTAAAATGGATTCAATTGAGATATTTTGTCACTGGCCTACACCCAATACACCATAATGTCAAAGTGGAATGATTTTTTTCGAAATTTTTCAAATTCTTAAAAAATGAAAGGCTGAAATGTCTTGAGTCAACAAGTATTCAATCCCTTTTATAGCAAAGCCTACATAAGCTCAGGAGTAAACACAACAAGTCACATAATACATTGCACGGACTCACTGTGTGCAATAAGAGTTTAACATGATTTTTGAACGACTACCTCATCTCTGTACCCCCACACATACAATTATCTGTAAGGTCTCTGTCGAGCAGTGAATTTCAAACAGATTCAACCACAAAGACCAGGGAGGTTTTACCATGCCTCGCAAAGAACAGCACCTATTGGTAGATGGGTAAAAAAAGCAGACATTGACCATCCCTTTGAGCATGGTGAAGCTATTAATTACACTTTGATCAATACACCCAGTCACAACAAAGATAGAGGCGTCCTTCCGAACTCAGTTGCCGGAGAGGAAGGAAACCACTCAGGGATTTCACCATGGGGGCAACTGTGACTTTAAAACAGTTAGAGTTTAATGGCTGTGGTAGGAGAAAACTGAGGATGGATCAGCAACATTGTGCTTACTCCACAATACTAACATCATTGACAGTGTTAGGGGTGTGTACGGGAGGCAAAGTCAGGTGCAGAGTGCAGTAAACAGGCACACTTTAATTCCGGTCCAAAAACAACAGCACATAAAAACATAAACGTGCCAAAAACACAGAACATAACAAAAATATGGCGCCTGACAATATCCACATAACAATAAACAATTACACACAAAGACATGGAGGGGGACAGAGGACTAAATACATGCAGTGTGGTTATGGAATAAAAACCAGGTGTGTAGGGAACAAGACAAAACAAATGGACATATGAGAAATGGAGCGGCGATGGCTAGAAAGCCGGTGACGCCGAACGCCGCCCGAACAAGGAGAGGAGAACGCCGCCCGAACAAGGAGAGGAGAACGCCGCCCGAACAAGGAGAGGAGAACGCCGCCCGAACAAGGAGAGGAGAACGCCGCCCGAACAAAGAGAGGAGAACGCCACCCGAACAAGGAGAGGAGCCGACTTCAGCGGAAGTTGTGACAGACAGAGTGAAAAGAAGGAAGCCTGTACAACAAGGCGCTGAAGTTATTCTGCAAAAAATGTGGCAAAGCAATTCACTTTTAGTTCTGAATACAGTGTTATGTTTGGGGCAAATCCAATACAACTCTTTACGGAGTAGCACTCTCCATATATTCAAGCATCGTGGTGGCTGCATCAGTTTATGCTTGTAAATCATTAAGGACTGCAGAGTTTTTCAGTAACTAAAATAAATGGAATAGTGCTAAGTACAGGCAAAATCCTAGAGGAAAACCTGGTTCAGTCTGCTTTCCACCAGACACTGGGAGATGAATTCACCTTACAGCAAGACAATAACCTAAAACACAAGGCCAAATCTACACTGGAGTTAATTACCAAGAAGACATTGAATGTTCCTGTTTTGACTCGTCTACTTAAAAATCTATTGCAAGACCTGAAAATGGTTGTCTTGTAATCATCAACAACCAATTTGACAGAGCTTGAAGAATTTTGAAAAGAATAATGGGCAAATGTTGCACAATCCAGATTTGGAAAGCTCTTAGAGACTCACCCAGAAACACTCCACTGTAATCACTTTGTCAATATGCTGTATTGTGTGTAGTTGGGTGAGAAAAACAATCAATTTAATCCTTTTATAATTCAGGCTGTAACACAACAAAATGTGGAATAAGTCAAGAGGTATGAATACTTTGTGAAGGCCCTGTATGTCATAAGGATGTAGTAGCCTACTGGTGATGTAAACACTTCTCCAATAGTTGCTGAGATTTTATATTTTGCACAGGCAAGATGAGACGTAGGCCAATGTCATAGGCCTATGGTCAACCAATCATATTTCTCAAATCCTTCCTGGCTAAAAGTGCCACCTACTTAAAAAAAGTGTGCTTTTGGTGAAGAGCTACAAAATGAAATAGCTGTATTACACTGAAAGATAGATGGTCATTTTGTCAAATTTGTGAGGATCTCCATGCTCATTAGTTGCTCATTCAACATTTTCTGCTACTTCAATCAAGCCTGTTTTAAATGTTTTTCATTCATGTAGGCTACACTGTCCTGCAAATGTCCTGCTAAATCCTCCTTTTGCTCCACATTTAGGTATTTTAAATGTGGTCACCCTAACTATAGGTGTTATACCTGTTTCTGTTCCTCTCCAAGGCCGTCCCACATGGAGGCCACTATCTTGGATACCTCTCCAAAAGTAGCATTGGGGTTGGATCCCTTGATGGCTGCCTGGGTGTCTCTGAAGAACAGAGCGTAGGCAGAGACTGGCTTCGAGGGTTCGTTGGGATCCTTCTTCTTCTTCTTCTTGGGGGTCTTGGGCTTTTTGGGCGTCTCGACCGCTGCCGGTCGCTTCTCTGCCTGCTGGGAGGAGAGATAGAAATGGTCAGACTAAATGGGTTTCTGGAGAGAGAGGAATTAGTGTGGAATCGGTGTAATTGATTGATTAGATGATGGAACAGGATGGAAATGAAGGGTGAATATGCTAAACATACTGTAGGGCCCAGACTTTTCCTGACAATAGGAGCTGAGCAGGGAAATGTAAAACACATACTGTATGGCTCCTAACGTACAATGTAAAACCAAGTGTTTTTGGATCTGAACACATACAGTGCCTTGCGAAAGTATTCAGCCCCCTTGAACTTTGCGACCTTTTGCCACATTTCAGGCTTCAAACATAAAGATATAAAACTGTATTTTTTTGTGAAGAATCAACAACAAGTGGGACACAATCATGAAGTGGAAAGACATTTATTGGATATTTCAAACTTTTTTAACAAATCAAAAACTGAAAAATTGGGCGTGCAAAATTATTCAGCCCCCTTAAGTTAATACTTTGTAGCGCCACCTTTTGCTGCGATTACAGCTGTAAGTCGCTTGGGGTATGTCTCTATCAGTTTTGCACATCGAGAGACTGACATTTTTTCCCATTCCTCCTTGCAAAACAGTTCGAGCTCAGTGAGGTTGGATGGAGAGCATTTGTGAACAGCAGTTTTCAGTTCTTTCCACAGATTCTCGATTGGATTCAGGTCTGGACTTTGACTTGGCCATTCTAACACCTGGATATGTTTATTTTTGAACCATTCCATTGTAGATTTTGCTTTATGTTTTGGATCATTGTCTTGTTGGAAGACAAATCTCCGTCCCAGTCTCAGGTCTTTTGCTGACTCCATCAGGTTTTCTTCCAGAATGGTCCTGTATTTGGCTCCATCCATCTTCCCATCAATTTTAACCATCTTCCCTGTCCCCGCTGAAGAAAAGCAGGCCCAAACCATGATGCTGCCACCACCATGTTTGACAGTGGGGATAGTGTGGTCAGGGTGATGAGCTGTGTTGCTTTTACGCCAAACATAACGTTTTGCATTGTTGCCAAAAAGTTCAATTTTGGTTTCATCTGACCAGAGCACCTTCTTCCACATGTTTGGTATGTCTCCCAGGTGGCTTGTGGCAAACTTTAAATGACACTTTTTATGGATATCTTTAAGAAATGGCTTTCTTCTTGCCACTCTTCCATAAAGGCCAGATTTGTGCAATATACGACTGATTGTTGTCCTGATTGTTGTCTCCCACCTCAGCTGTAGATCTCTGCAGTTCATCCAGATTGATCATGGGCCTCTTGGCTGCATCTCTGATCAGTCTTCTCCTTGTATGAGCTGAAAGTTTAGAGGGACGGCCAGGTCTTGGTAGATTTGCAGTGATCTGATACTCCTTCCATTTCAATATTATCGCTTGCACAGTGCTCCTTGGGATGTTTAAAGCTTGGGAAATCTTTTTGTATCCAAATCCGGCTTGAAACTTCTTCACAACAGTATCTCGGACCTGCCTGGTGTGTTCCTTGTACTTCATGATGCTCTCTGCTCTTTTAACGGACCTCTGAGACTATCACAGTGCAGGTGCAATTATACGGAGACTTGATTACACACAGGTGGATTGTATTTATCATCATTAGTCATTTAGGTCAACATTGGATCATTCAGAGATCCTCACTGAACTTCTGGAGAGAGTTTGCTGCACTGAAAGTAAAGGGGCTGAATAATTTTGCACGCCCAATTTTTCAGTTTTTGATTTGTTAAAAAAGTTTGAAATATCCAATAAATGTCGTTCCACTTCATGATTGTGTCACACTTGTTGTTAATTCTTCACAAAAAAATACAGTTTTATATCTTTATGTTTGAAGCCTGAAATGTGGAAAAAGGTCGCAAAGTTCAAGGGGGCTGAATACTTTCGCAAGGCACTGTAACTAGACACTTTTCTGGAACCATTTTTAAACGCGGCAAGGCATTTAGTACTTCAACGAAAATGCGTCACAGTGTTTAGATTGTAAAAAAATTAAGGATTCTAGCTTTAATATCTCAAATATTTTTCATTGTGCTCCTAAATTTCTTTGTCTGCGCACATGTGCTCCTTGTAAAAAAGGTCAGCGTAGAGCCCTACGATTGAAAATATATATATTTTTTCCTGTTCAGCTGAATTTTAGGTAAGGTGACAGACAACACTGATCTGATTAAAAGGCATGTAAAGTCACATCAATTTCTAATAACTAAATGCACTGTAAACGGGACCATGGGAAGGTAAACACTAGTGTTTAAAATCTGAACACTTAGGAGATACAGGTGTTTTCCTGGTTGGAAACTGACTGGAAAAAGTTGACTATCATGTTTAATCTTGGATTCTAAACGCCTGTGCTTAAGATGAGAAGACTTAATGGCAAGTCTAAATGCCTTATGTTTAAACACTGATGTTTTGGTTATAAACGTGTGACATATTTCATGGTTTTACCGTGTATATACCAAAAATATTGCTGAACATTCTGAAACATTTCTCTCAATTTACATGATCTTGGTCAATAGGAATGTACCGTTTGAAACAATTTGCTTTTATTGTGAGATAGTGAACATGAACCTGAGAGTGAGAGTTTGGAAACAGATAAAGAAAACAGTGTCTGTATGAAAGGACCTTGACAGATGGACGTACCGGTAGTTTCAATTATGCCAGACGTTCCTTTCCATCACTGTGTTGAATATGTTTGTTTTATACTGATAATACAAAAATAGCCCTCCAGCTGAATAGCGCTCTGCACATTTCTGAAATGTTGACTGCATTCGATTTTATATTCCACTAAATTAAACATGATAATATTTCCAGATTGTTTCATTTTCTAAAGGATTGTTATTTGCAGTTAAAACATACGGTGAAAATATGGCAAAGGTGTTTGGGAAAAGTACCCTTTGGATTGATTTACATAGTATTGCATACGCATACGCAAAATGGCACCATTATACTAGCAATCACATAAGCATTAAGATAGCATCTCTCCACGGTGACGTTTTTCTCCAGGGAAAAGGGTAAACAAATGCAATGGCGCAAAGGTTACAGATGACTCACCCTTATACAAATGTGTGTGTGTATGTGTGCGTGTGTTTGTATAGGATAGTGTGTGTGTGTGCGTGCGTGCGTGTGTTTGTATAGAATAGTGTGTGTGTGTGTGTGTGTGTGTGTGTGTGTGTGTGTGTGTGTGTGCGTGCGTGCGTGTGTGTTTGTATAGAATAGTGTGTGCGTGCGTGCGTGTGTGCGTGCGTGTGTGTTTGTATAGAATAGTGTGTGTGTGTGTGCGTGCGTTTTTATAGAATAGTGTGTGTGCGTGCGTGCGTTTGTATAGAATAGTGTGTGTGTGTGCGTGCGTTTGTATAGAATAGTGTGTGTGTGCGTGCGTGCGTGTGTTTGTATAGAATATTGTGTGTGTGTGTGCGTGCATGCGTGCGTTTGTATAGAATATTGTGTGTGTGTGTGCGTGCGTTTGTATAGAATAGTGTGTGTGTGTGTGCGTGTGTTTGTATAGAATAGTGTGTGTGTGTGTGTGCGTGCGTGCGTGCGTGCGTGCGTATAGAATAGTGTGTGTGTGCGTGCGTGCGTGTGTTTGTATAGAATAGAATGTGTATAGAATAGTGTGTGTGTGTGTATAGAATAGTGTGTGTGTAGGGCGTGTGTGTGTGTGTGCGTGCGTGTGTTTGTATAGAATAGTGTGTGTGTGTGTGTGTTTGTATAGAATAGTGTGTGTGTGTGTGTGTGTGTGCGTGCGTTTGTATAGAATAGTGTGTGTGTGTGTGTGCGTGCGTGCGTATAGAATAGTGTGTGTGTGCGTGCGTGCGTGTGTTTGTATAGAATGTGTGTGTGTGTGCGTGCGTGCGTGCGTGTGTGCGTTTGTATAGAATAGTGATGTGTGTGCGTGCATGCGTGTGTTTGTATAGAATAGTGTGTGTGTGTGTGTGCGTGTGCGTGCGTGCGTGTGTTTGTATAGAATAGTGTGTGTGTGTGCGTTTGTATAGAATAGTGTGTGTGTGTGTGTGTGCGTTTGTATAGAATAGTGTGTGTGTGTGCGTTTGTATAGAATAGTGTGTGTGTGTGTGTGTGTGTGCGTTTGTATAGAATAGTGTGTGTGTGTGTGTGTGTGCGTTTGTATAGAATAGTGTGTGTGTGTGCGTGTGTATAGAATAGTGTGTGTGTGCGTTTGTATAGAATAGTGTGTGTGTGTGTGCGCGTGCGTGTATATAGAATAGTGTGTGTGTGTGTGTGTGTGTATAGAATAGTGTGTGTGTTAGGGCGTGTTTATAGAATAGTGTGTGTGTGTTTGTATAAAATAGTGTGTGTGTGCGTGTGTATAGAATAATGTGTGTGTGTGTGTGTGTAGGTGTATAGAATAGTGTGTGTGTAGGGAGTGTGTATAGAATAGTGTGTGTGTGTAGGGCGTGTGTGCGTGTGTATAGAATAGTGTGTGTGTGTGTGTGTATAGAATAGTGTGTGTGTAGGGCGTGTGTATAGAATAGTGTGTGTGTGTAGGGCGTGTGTATAGAATAGTGTGTGTGTGTAGGGCGTGTGTGTGTGTGTAGGGCGTGTGTATAGAATAGTGTGTGTGTGTAGGGCGTGTGTATAGAATAGTGTGTTTGTGCGTGTGTATAGAATAGTGTGTGTGTGTGTGTATAGAATAGTGTGTGTGTAGGGCGTGTGTACGGAATAGTGTGTGTGTGTAGGGCGTGTGTATAGAATAGTGTGTGTGTGTAGGGCGTGTGTATAGAATAGTGTGTGTGTGTAGGGCTGTGGCAGTCATGACAATTTGTCAGCCGATAACTGTCATCCAAATAACTGTTGGTCTCACATTAATTGACCTTTAATTAACATAAACACGTTTAGCATCTCCGACTTCCACGCATAGCCTACAAGCCACTGATGTGGACATCTACTTTTTAAAAAGTAGAATAAATCCATTTAATATAGCCTACGCCATCACAATAAATCCATTATTTATTTTAGGCCGGTCTAAAGAAACATTATGATATGAAGAAAATGTTGAATATTCTGAGTTGTCCTTATGTTAAGGCTTGATCTGGCTCGGCCGTATGGCTATGGGCTACATTAGTGGACAAGATTTGCTAATAATTCCTGTGGCATTATTTAATATCATTTTATAGTAAGAAGATTTCAAAGGGAGTGTGCACATGCGGCTATTCTGTGTTGAACGTTTAACAAAGTGATAGTTTGAAACAGGTCCTACTATATGCTTAGTTTAGAGTTATTTATGCAACTTTTTTATTTTATTTTACCAGGCAAGTCAGTTAAGAACAAATTCTTATTTTCAATGCCAGTAGGTTAACTGCCTGTTCAGGTGCAGAACGACAGATTCGAACTTGCAACCTTTCGGTTACTAGTCCAACGCTCTAACCACTAGGCTATCCTGCCACCTTCAGTTGGGATACAAACCGTAGAAAGTATTAGAAATTAAATAATATAATCTAAGTGCATGAATGACGCTGATGACGACAGTCATGATGACACACTGCTCTGTTTCATGCGCAGGCTGCACACACTTCATCAGTCTCTAATTCACAATTTGACAAGCACTTGAAAATATTCTCAGACTATTCTAAATTTAATCTGGTCTTTACATATAGCCTACTAATATATGTGTGGAATTATTTTCTATTTAGAATGGCCCACAAAAAAACGTCATCCGTAGCCTGCACTCTAATCGCAAATGGAGGAAGCACTTCCCGCGGTGAGATTTTTAATACGCCAGGTAGTAAAGCGGATTAAAGTGCTTAATTTTAAGAATTGGGCCATAAATATAGCAGCCGAGAAAGATGGGATCCTCTTTTAAATAGTGGCCAGTCAAAACTCTGTTTTCACACGTGATTGCGCAATGACTGGCCTTATAAGAACACGTTTCACTAGGGTCTGTGCGCTATGGGCTCTCCAACCGTGTTCCAGGGCCCCTAGGCCTATAGGCTAGGCTTAGAGATATTTGGCCACTTTAGTTGTGATACAAACCTTATCAAAACATAAAGGCCAAGCTACTTGATGCAAGAAACTATGATTTGAAAAAGTAACAAAAAAATGCAAGCAATGTTTCTTGCCTTAGACTGCACACGCTGGGCTTCATTCACAATTGATACTATTCTCTCAACTCCATCTTGTCTTTACATAAACTAAATAATATATGTGAAATTAGTTTTGACTTAGAATAGGCCATTATCATGCACCTGTCAGAACAGGAGCCAGGTAAAAAAAAAAAAAAAAAAAAGAGAACGGAGGATGATTTTCCCATGGTTCCTTTTCATGCCAGCCAGGTAGGCTACTCTGGTTGGAAAGCGAAAGCAATGTGTTTAATATTAGGAAAGGTGAGAAATAAATATAGTAGGCCTAGCTTATTGAAAGCTGATTGGATCCTCCTCTTTTTAATAGAGGCCACCAAAACTCTATTTTCTCACGCAATTGTATACCATAGCCCAGTGGTTCCCAACCAGGAGTACTAACCCTGGGGGTACTCTGCCCATCCACAGGGTACTTGAGAAGACTCATGAGACCACAGGCTTACTGGTAAAATACACATGAGGGGGTACTTTAGGGGAACTCCGGGCAGAGCAAAATTCAGTTGGTGGTACAGTAACCGAAAAAGGTTGGGAACCACTGGCATAGCCTATAACACTTATTTAATTCCATGCATCAACCAGGTATGAGGAGCTGGCTCTCACTGCCCAAAAGGTGATCCTATTCCACTCAAACAGACGGCAGGCGGCAGGGTAGCCTAGTGGTTAGAGCGTTGGACTAGTAACTGCAAGGTTGTAAGTTCAAATCTGTCGTTCTGCCCCTGAACAGGCAGTTAACCCACTAGGCTGTCATTGAAAATAAGAATTTGTTCTGACTGACTTGCCTAGTTAAATAAAGGCAAAAATAAAATAAAAACCTGAATGCCAGGGCTCTCATGAAGTGTTTGATTTGATTTACGATTGCATTTTCATTGATGTCAGAGTAGTTTGAGGGACAATACAGTGCTGAGTACCAGACCATTAGGACCTGAAGGAGGAACAATAGAGTACATTAGTGACTGGCCGTCCACAAGTTTGGTAAGCTACGATGAGCATCAGAGCTCAGTTTTGGAGGACTCAACGGTCACATGGAATTTGACTGCGGTCATGACTCGTGACTGCTGGTGTGGTGGTAATACGGTCACCGTAACAGCCCTAGGTGTGTGTGGGTGTCTGTATTATAAAGAAGTAAAAAAATGTTGGTGCTTGTGTATGTGTGCATATTTGTGTATGAGGGCGTCAACATCAGTGTGTGTGTGAGGTCGTCGACATCAACATCAGTGTGTGTGTGTGAGGACGTCGACATCAGTGTGTGTGTGTGTGTGTGTGTGTGTGGGCGTCGACATGTGTGAGGGTGTCAACTTAGGTGTTTGTGTGTGAGGGCGTCGACATCAGTGTGTGCTTGTGTATGTGTAAGAGTGCGACAACATAAGTGTGTGTGTGTGTGAGGGCGTCGACATCAGTGTGTATGTGTGTGTGTGAGGGAGTCGTCGACATCAGTGTGTGTGTGTGAGAGGTGTCGACATCAGTGTGTGTGTGAGAGAGGCGTCGAAATCAGTGTGTGTGTGTGTGAGGGAGTCGACATCATTGTGTGTGTGTGAGGCGTCGACATCAGTGTGTGTGTGTGAGGCGTCGACATCAGTGTGTGTGTGCGTGTGTGTGTGTGAGGGCGTCAACATCAGTGTGTGCGCCAATCACACTTCTCACCTTTATTGACTCTTCATTGTCATCCTCATGAACAGAGCTAGAAGGAGAGGGTGTGGCCGACTTGCTCCCAGGGGGAGATGGGGAATTATGGGTAACGTTGTTTCCGCTCAGTCCCAACTGGGTGTTGAGTTGTGATTGGTTGATGGTGGTAAGTTGACTCTGATGTCCCATGCCTGATTGGCTCCTGGATCTGAGTGCTTCCATTGGCTGATGGCTGTTGTACCGGGAATCGGAGTTGACCATTTGTTGCATCTGGGGGGAAAAAATGTAGCGTTGTTTTTAAATGGCATTAAAATAGCATACAATAATGCTACTTTTAACTCTCTTTAACCCACTCCTAACGCTCTTGAAACAGCTCTGCTCAGTCACATATACACTCACTAATGGTTCTTCACACACATCTTTGTTTCAACCATGACTGAAATCCTAACTAACATTCTTCAGCACAAGAACAATGTAATTTTTGTCTTTCCACAGGAAACACGGTTGTAGGTTGTGATTGAATAGCCTCTTCAGTGTGGCCCCCTGCCCCCACCCCACCCCAGAGTGTGGCCAGGTCATCTGATACCACAGGGACTGACAGGTGACCTGGGCGACGCCTCACACCTGCTATTGTCCCCGACACCATGTCATACACAATGTCCCCGACACCATGTCATACACAATGTCCCCGACACCATGTCATACACAATGTCCCCGGCACCATGTCATACACAATGTCCCTGACACCATGTCATACACAATGTCCCCGGCACCATGTCATACACAATGTCCCCGACACCATGTCATACACAATGTCCCCGGCACCATGTCATACACAATGTCCCTGACACCATGTCATACACAATGTCCCCAACACCATGTCATACACAATAACCCCGACAGGTGAGGCTTGGGCGGAGAGACTCACCTCAACACCAGGACAGGTGAGGCTTGGGCGGAGAGACTCACCTCAACACCAGGACAGGTGAGGCTTGGGCGGAGAGGCTCACCTCAACACCAGAACAGGTGAGGCTTGGGCGGAGAGACTCACCTCAACACCAGGACAGGTGAGGCTTGGGAGGAGAGGCTCACCTCAACACCAGGGCAGGTGAGGCTTGGGCGGAGAGGCTCACCTCAACACCAGGACAGGTGAGGCTTCGGAGGAGAGGCTCACCTCAACAACTCCTGTTAACTCTTATCTACAGAGATTAGCTCCATCCCCTCCAGCCAACTAACACCCTTATATCACCAACGACCCCATGACCTCTTCTGCCTCTTCTCTCCTCTTTTTGAAGAATAGGTGAATAACACACTATTTTTCCTCCAGGCTACTTCCTGTGCCCAACCACTGAGCACCTCCTCTCCTTATACAGATGTGTGACTGTTGGTACCGCCAGATAGAGCACATCATCGCAAAAGTTTAGCAACTGTCGGTTACCGTGGAAAACAACCTAATCCCCATGGTGACGTGAGGGAACTTTCCGAAGTATCGGAGAGGTGAGTCACAAGCCAGGTCATCATTATGACACTAATATGAATGGATACCAAAGATTATTTTATCATTGTCTGACTAACAACCCTACCTTATGGTATCAATAACGTGGGTGGATTTCATTTGGGGGGATGCAAACTAGTGCATTACGAACAGGAAACTGGCGGTAGTAGAATGCTGGTAAAAAGCTAGATGTTTAGTTTTTGTTTAAATATAAAAGTGATTGGGGTAGTTTGGCTCATGACTGGCTAAGTGACATATCAGGAATTATTATTTTTCCAACATCCCACCATCTCCCCCCTCTGCTTAGTACATTTTAAATGAAGGAAAAAGTAAACTACTTATCTCTAGACCTACATCATTCTTTTAAATATCTTCTCAAATAAAAAGATGTAAAGATACACTGCTTTTATCCACGGGTTCTGTGAAAAAAATTCCATCCCAGAACTGAATTTCTCTTCGACAATTTCTCTATTAATCGAACACCTACTCAGATGGAGTTCACTATAATCCCTAACGGTGGTTAAAAACAATATGACCAGAGACTGAGAGAATTAAGGCTAAACATATAGAAGACATGGTTCCATCAGTCCAGCCTCTTTCATTCCTTGCCGCGGCAACAAGCTCTCAGCCTCGTTGCCTGGCAACCATAATTCATAGCCACTCTAAATGGATGTTCTGTGAGAACATTAAGGTGAATGGGAACAAAATACCCTTTGTCAATCTGGTGAGTCTTTCAGCCAGCAGGTCATCCACCCCTGCTCCTTTTCCCTTCTTGCAAAAAACAACAACAACAATTTACGAATGTTGAGCAATAGAAAACACTAATGTTTAAGTTACTTAGTGAATGTGAAACATAATATATATATATTTTTTTAATTTGACCTTTATTTAACTAGGCAAGTCAGTTAAGAACTAATTCTTATTTTCAATGACGGCCTAGGAACAGTGGGTTAACTGCCTTGTTCAGGGGCAGAACGACAAATTTGTACCTTGTCAGTTCAGGGATTTGAGCCAAGATGTTAACTACTTAGTGAACGTGAAACATAATATGGTCGTAGCCAAGATGTTAACTACTTAGTGAACGTGAAACATAATATGGTCGTAGCCAAGATGTTAACTACTTAGTGAACGTGAAACATAATATGGTCGTAGCCAAGATGTTAACTACTTAGTGAACGTGAAACATAATATGGTCGTAGCCAAGATGTTAACTACTTAGTGAACGTGAAACATAATATGGTCGTAGCCAAGATGTTAACTACTTAGTGAACGTGAAACATAATATGGTCGTAGCCAAGATGTTAACTACTTAGTGAACGTGAAACATAATATGGTCGTAGCCAAGATGTTAACTACTTAGTGAACGTGAAACATAATATGGTCGTAGCCAAGATGTTAACTACTTAGTGAACGTGAAACATAATATGGTCGTAGCCAAGATGTTAACTACTTAGTGAACGTGAAACATAATATGGTCGTAGCCAAGATGTTAACTACTTAGTGAACGTGAAACATAATATGGTCGTAGCCAAGATGTTAACTACTTAGTGAACGTGAAACATAATATGGTCGTAGCCAAGATGTTAACTACTTAGTGAACGTGAAACATAATATGGTCGTAGCCAAGATGTTAACTACTTAGTGAACGTGAAACATAATATGGTCGTAGCCAAGATGTTAACTACTTAGTGAACGTGAAACATAATATGGTCGTAGCCAAGATGTTAACTACTTAGTGAACGTGAAACATAATATGGTCGTAGCCAAGATGTTAACT
The DNA here is from genome assembly GCF_036934945.1 of Oncorhynchus masou masou. Lineage (NCBI taxonomy): Eukaryota > Metazoa > Chordata > Actinopteri > Salmoniformes > Salmonidae > Oncorhynchus > Oncorhynchus masou. The sequence goes on along the minus strand of NC_088228.1, from coordinate 16,424,935 downwards.
ACTTAGTGAATGTGAAACATAATATGGTCGTAGCCAAGATGTTAACTACTTAGTGAACGTGAAACATAATATGGTCGTAGCCAAGATGTCAACTACTTAGTGAATGTGAAACATAATATGGTCGTAGCCAAGATGTTAACTACTTAGTGAACGTGAAACATAATATGGTCGTAGCCAAGATGTTAACTACTTAGTGAACGTGAAACATAATATGGTCGTAGCCAAGATGTTAACTACTTAGTGAACGTGAAACATAATATGGTCGTAGCCAAGATGTTAACTACTTAGTGAACGTGAAACATAAAATGGTCGTAGCCAAGATGTTAACTACTTAGTGAACGTGAAACATAATATGGTCGTAGCCAAGATGTTAACTACTTAGTGAACGTGAAACATAATATGGTCGTAGCCAAGATGTTAACTACTTAGTGAACGTGAAACATAATATGGTCGTAGCCAAGATGTTAACTACTTAGTGAACGTGAAACATAATATGGTCGTAGCCAAGATGTTAACTACTTAGTGAACGTGAAACATAATATGGTCGTAGCCAAGATGTTAACTACTTAGTGAACGTGAAACATAATATGGTCGTAGCCAAGATGTTAACTACTTAGTGAACGTGAAACATAATATGGTCGTAGCCAAGATGTGAACGTGAAACATAATATGGTCGTAGCCAAGATGTTAACTACTTAGTGAACGTGAAACATAATATGGTCGTAGCCAAGATGTTAACTACTTAGTGAACGTGAAACATAATATGGTCGTAGCCAAGATGTTAACTACTTAGTGAATGTGAAACATAATATGGTCGTAGCCAAGATGTTTTAGCTACTTAGTGAATGTGAAACATAATATGGTCGTAGCCAAGATGTTAACTACTTAGTGAACGTGAAACATAATATGGTCGTAGCCAAGATGTTAACTACTTAGTGAACGTGAAACATAATATGGTCGTAGCCAAGATGTTAACTACTTAGTGAATGTGAAACATAATATGGTCGTAGCCAAGATGTTAACTACTTAGTGAACGTGAAACATAATATGGTCGTAGCCAAGATGTTAACTACTTAGTGAATGTGAAACATAATATGGTCGTAGCCAAGATGTTTTAGCTACTTAGTGAATGTGAAACATAATATGGTCATAGACAAGATGTTTTAGCTACTTAGTGAATGTGAAACATAATATGGTCATAGACAAGATGTTTGGCCTAAAGTGGAAAATAAGCTGATATGTCCAGCCTTGGAAATCATTAAGTCCCACATTGAAAAGAGAAAATGGGTTATATGGTTTAAGAATGGGACTATGAGGTTCCATATCCCTGGCTAGTAGGACCCGGGAGCTAAACACACACAGCTACCCAGGTCTGATTAATGGAAATAAATATGCACTAGGGAAAATCATAAAGACCATGTAGACCGCACACGGTAAAACCATGCAGCTCCTCAGTGGTGGAGGTGCTGATGACACATAATATTGAATATGATGAACATGGCCAAAGGCAGAAAGATTAATGTCTGAGAGAGGGAGGTGAGAAGTTTCACTTTGACGAGAATGGGAGATGATCTCCAATACCTATGCAGAGTAGTTAACCACGGTTAGTCATGTCACCTATCACATTGTGAGGTTTCTGCATGGAAAGACAAATCTAAAAGTTAAAGTTTCGTTTCATCCCTTTTTCAAAAGTCAAGACTTGCATTGAGTGTATTTCTTCTGAATGTCACCCCACCAGATTGCTTTCGATTTATAGTGAATAAATATCAGGGGAAAACTCCCCCTCAATCATCTAAAAACAAATGGGTCATCCATTAGTACAGCGGAGACCCAATGGGGTGTCCAGGATTTTGTTCTATCCCGGCACCAACACACCTGATTGAACCAACCAACCGCTCGTCAAGCCCTCAATTACTTGGATCAGGTGTGTTGTTGCTGGTATGGAACATATGCCTGCACCCACAGCTGCCCTCCAGGGCAGAAAATCACACACTGCTTGCTAGTGGCATCAGGCTAGACTCACCACAGACAGGGTGCTGGACATCAGGCTGCCATGTTGGCTCAAGAGCCCTCCATCCTGGCCCATCATGTCCATTCCCTGAAGGTGGAAGGGGTGTAGGCCACTCTGGGAGTGAACGGGAGCCAGCGGGTGGTAGGAGCCAGACTCCGACTCTGGTAGGTGGGGGTGCAGCATGTGTTCTGGGATGGTGGGAGGTGTGATGGGGGGAATGTTGAAGTCTTCATCCCCCAAACTCGGCACTGGATAGGACTGTAAAAGAAGAGGAGCGGGAGAAACAGAATATGTTACAGAATAATAACATAACAATATTATCATTTAGGAGAAATGTTTTAGTGGATGCAAGTCCAACCAAACTGAGCACTCAAACACATTGATGCTAGTGGATGAGGTGAGTTTCCCCTGTACAACGTAAAGCTCTTTGAGCGTCTGAAAATCAATCCAATTCATTATTACTACAGTATTATATTACAGCTCAACTACAGCACTGCGATGCAGAACATGCAGATGGCTTCAGATAATTATAGTAGTCATTAATAGACTACTATAGTTCCATGAGTCTTTATTAAGACTGCAGTGGGACTTCTGTAAATACCTCCTAAATTAGTTATATTATTAGAAGGCAATTAGGATTAATGATGTACACTGCCTTGAACGATTCTTATGATCAACAAGACCAACAATGAGGATTAATCATCATCGTTAATACAATCACGATTACTTGACTTAATTCATACATACATGATCAACTACACATAGGAAACATATAAGTTCATTTCACATGTAACCAAATGTGTGTAAATGCATTAGGCATGTTTTTCAATGATTCCGGCTAAATAAAAGGGGGTTTGAGGGTATGTAAATGTATGTAAAAAAGTCCCTCATTAACGTCTAATTAAAAGGCTTATTTTATGCGTCTCCACAGTCAGTTCCACTTGGCTGTGCAGGATGATCTGTCTCCCTCTCAATCTCTTTGGACCCCTTTTTAGCTTGAAAAATGTATAGCAGACAAGGTAGATGAAAGGCAGTAAAAATCTGAAGCAAACCATAAATTATTCTGTAAACACTGCAAAAAACTGCACTCACCTCGAATCAACAGGAAATGTGTGTTAAGGTATCTGTACCGGTGGAGGATAGTGGGAGGAGCTATAAGAGGATGGGTTCATTGTAATGGCTGGAATGGAGTAAATGGAACAGAGTAAAACATGGTTTCCCTATGTTTGATGTTTTAGATACAGTTCCATTCATTCCATTCCAGCCATTAAAATGAGCCTGTCCTCCTATTGCTCCTCCCACCAATCTCCTCTGGTCTATACAGCTCTGAAATAGGAACCATTTCCATAAAGAGGGAAAGAATTATTCAACACATCAACTTGCTCTTGATCAATTAGACCCACACAATTTAGTTTTACTCGGTGAAGCTTTCCAAAAGACGACAGCACAACAAATCACACTTCTGATACAAGTAAAATGTTTTATTTTTCTCTCTACCCCAGAAGTGTCTTTTTCCCAGTTTCATCAGAGGGCTCAGGAGTTACACTCTGCCTCTACTACCTCCTCGTTGATTCCCTCCAACATTTTCATTACCACTAATTTACAGCTTTTATTTGCTGAAAACAAAATGGAGCTGACAGACAGCCAACTCCAGACAATTAGGCAGAGAATCAGTTCCAAAACCCATCTCTACTGAAATACCAGCCCAACTGTTCTTTTAAAAGACGGTAATAATCGTTTTAATGAGCTTCCTTCAGCTTCTATCTCTCTCTCTCTCTCGCTCTCTCTCTCTGCTAAAAGCCAACATTTTGCATTCATTTGCATATTTGATTGTGTTTCCTCTCACAGATGTCGAAGTTGGTTGGTTGGTAGGAAATATGTTGGCACAATTCATACAGTAAGGTTTTCAGGAACGCAAAATGATTTTACTGTCATAAAAACAAAAAGATTGTCATAATGGTTGTTGCCTGGGGGTTACTTGATGATATTGATATTGCTTCAAATTTGACAAATGATTTTGTTTTGCTTATCATTTCTCTATAAATAGGCCTACAGACAGACCTTACTTTGGGACTTAATAAAAGGCCAAGCCAATGTTGTGGCAAAGGCGTTTCAAAGTATGGACATAAAACATTGATAATTACATAACAACAACAAACATGACAGTTACATAACTAACTTCCTGTGCAGAGTTCTAATGTAGTTGTTGTTTTTAAACTCTGTGGCCCTCCAAGAAAAACACTCAATATACAGTATGCACCCATCTACTCTGGTTTTCTAATATTCACACTGAAGAGAGTCATGGGAGAACTTGTGTCGAGGCCAGACAGACAGCAATGTTACATGTGTAACATGAGAGTGATGGTTACCAAGTGATCAAGAGGAGAGAAGAGAGCCAAACCATCAATGGATAGAGAGAGAGACAGAGAGAAAAATATGTACTGTATTGTAAACCTGTAAATCAGGGATGGGCAACTTTGATGGGTGTGGGGGCCACAAACAATCGGAACTCTTTACCCACATCCATACCCACACATCAGGTCAGAGCCGACCCTAGCCTATTGGGGGCCCTAAGTGAAATTTCGTTGGAGGCCCACCCCCCAACCAAATTACTATTCTAACTCTCAACAGTAAGTTGAAACCCCAACTGAGTTCCAACATTTTAAAATGTTTTATTTGGAAATGAAATCACTTTCCATGTGAATTAACGGGAATATATGGGAATTAATGGAAATATGCTAATTAATATTAACACCATTTAAATGTAAATGTTTTTTTGCATTGGATATATTTACCATATCATAAGGAGACAGAAACACAAACCTTTAACCTTATCATATCAGGAATCAAGGTAAGAACCAGATGCAGACTGTCGAAGTTACAATGTTTATTGTAGAAACAGAGGCAGGCAAAGACAGGTCAAGGCAGGCAGGGGTTGATAATCCAGAGTAAGGCAGAGGTACAGGATAGCAGGCAGACTCAGGGTCAGGGACAGGCAGAGAGGTCAGAAGGGTGGGTACAGGGTCAGGACAGGCAAAGGTCAAAACCAGGAGGATGAGAAAAGAGAGGCTGGGAAAAGATAGGAGCTGACAGGAAAATGCTGGCAAGCTTGAACAAACAAGACGAACTGGATACAAACAGACAGAGAACACAGGTATAAATACACAGGGGATAATTGGGAAGATGGGTGACACCTGGAGGTGGGTGGAGGACAGGTGAAACAGATTAGGGCGTGACATAAATAGACATAATTGCAAACGATTAAATCCTTCCAATAGAAAAAAAAAATGAGTTACGAATGTAACTTTAATTAAATGAGTTGACTCTTCACATGGGATGATTACACTGAGCAACACAATAAATGGAATATTAATTGATCCCCAATGATCCATCGCATCTGTAAAATGATGAGTCTAGAAACTAAAGCTTTGGTTGTTTTCCTCTCGGGCTTCCATGTCTTCTCCCTGGACCTCCTCAATGTCCACCTCTTAAACATCAGACTCTGAGGCCTCATCTTCACTGTCACTTTCCAACCTTGTTGAGAATGGCTCGTTGTAAGGCTCAAAAAGTCAAATTTTCCCAGACAGCCACCAATTTTTGAACCCTTGTATTGGTCAGCCTGTTGCGTGCTTTGGTGTGTGTGTTCCCAAACAAGGGCCAGTTGTGCTCTGAGGCGGCTGATGTTGGTGGGATCTGGAGGATGATGGAGACAACAGGGTAAAGAGCCTCAGATCCACAAAGTCCCTTCCACCATGTGGCTGATGAGATGTTGGCAAGACTGCCATATTGCATCTCCATCCCAAAGCCCTTGCTTGGAAGTGTACTTCACCAGACTGCCAAGAACCTTGCCCTCATCCAGGCCAAGGTGGCGAGACACAGTAATGATGACACCATAGGCCTTGTTGATCTCTGCACCAGACAGGATGCTCTTGCCAGCATACTTGGGGTCCAACATGTACGCTGCGGCGTGTATGGGCTTCAGGCAGAAGTCTTCATGCTTTTTGATGTATTTCAGAACTGCAGTTTGCTTGGAGCAACAGTAAAGTGGGCAGGGCAGTACGGATTTCTTCTCTTACATCTGCAAGCAAAGTCTGAACATCAGACAGGATGACATTGTCTCCCTCGGCAGACTGTGATATAGCCATTTCTTGGAGCAACTCCTTCCCCTCCAGGAGACCAAAATTATGACAACACCACCCAAATCGGTGTTGCTGGGCAGCTTCAATGTGGTGCTCTTATTCTTCTCACTTTGCTTGGTGAGGTAGATTGCTGCTATAACTTGATGACCCATTACATACCTAACCATTTCCTTGGCTTTCTTGTAGAGTGTAACCATTGTTTCAGTGCCTTGATGTCCTTGGGCAGCAGATTCAATACATGAGCAGCAGGGTTTGATTGGAGAGTAGGACTCCTCCACTTTAGACCAAGCAGCCTTCGTGTTCGCAGCATTGTCTGTCACCAGTGCAAATCCCTTCTGTGGTCCAAGATGACTGCCTTCAGCTCATCTGCAATGTAGAGACCGGTGTGTCTGTTGTCCCTTGTGTCTGTGCTCTTGTAGAATACTGGTTGAGGGGTGGAGATTATGTAGTTAATTATTCCTTGGCCACGAACATTCGACCACCCATCAGAGATGATTGCAATACAGTCTGCTTTTTCTATGATTTGCTTGACCTTCACTTGAACTCTGTTGAACTCTGCATCCAGCAAATTAGTAGATAAAGCATGTCTGGTTGTAGGGGTGTATGCTGAATGAAGTACATTCAAAAATCTCGTCCAATACACATTGCCTGTGAGCATCAGATGTGAACCAGTTGCATACACAGCTTGAACAAAACATTCATCAGCATTTCTCTGACTACGTTCCTCCATTGAGCCAAAAAACCTTCTGATTCCAGGAGGACCATGAGCTGTTGCTATCAATAAGGTGTCTGATTCATAATTTTCACCTCAAATAGAAGTAGAGGGATTTTTGTCAGAGGTTGCTTGTTGTGAGAGCTGAGGGAACTTTATGCACTTGGCCAGATGATTCTGCATCTTGTTGCATTCTTCACATATGATTCACATATAACATTAGCTGCAGTGAAATTAGATAGTGCCCGTGGCTTTTTCCTGTAAAGATTGAGAAAAAAAGAAATACAATTCCATGTACAGATAAATAGTTAAGCAGTTAGATTAAACAAATCCTTTGTAAGATAAATGTTTTGAAATTAAGCATGTATGGAAACAGATGAATGAACACTCCTCAGTTAGCAGGCTCAAGCAAGCTACAACCCACATGGTAGCAAAAACTAACTAGCAGAAACTGTTTTCACAAGTTATTTAAAAAAAACTTTTCTGTAGGCTACTATTTACTAGTTAACAAAACATAATGTATGTCATATAAAATATATCCACCCCACCTAGTACTGTAATCAAATCTTACCAGAAAGCATGTAGTCCTTGTCTCATACAGTGTAGTAGTGTGGGCTCAATAGCATCTCATTAGTGTGCAAGATCTTGAGAATCAGCTGTACATGCGATAGAAGAGTGCACTGCACAGGTGATGGAAGAATGCACTGTGCAAGCAGAGGGTTGCAATTCCATTGAATTGGGGATAGTTTAACCAAAATATGCCACAAGACCTAGAATTGCCTTATGTGTATCCCACAAAAAAAGGTTCACTGTTATAAGCTAACTTTTTTGATGAATTTAAGCAAAATTCTCCAAATTCCTGGGCTTAACTTCACATGGAAAATATCCGGAAACATTCCGGAAATTTACCAGAAAGTTTCTGACCCTTTGTAACCCTACTTGTGATAATTAGCACCCTAAAGTAAAAAACTTTTTAAACTAACATTATCTGAAGGTCTTATTACAAAGTAGTTGTTTTTCATGCTGCCATTCATTTGTCCTTTAGAAACAAAAAGCCCATTGCCTCGTGAGCATATTTTCTAATATCAAGCCTTGTCCTGAATAAATTAGATTTTCTTCTTTCTGTCATTCTCTTCAATCGCCCATTGTCCCTTTCAGTTGAGAACAATGGTAAGGCCCTTTCTGCTCAGAACTATGCAAATGCCTGCTAGTGGGCCTATTTTGATTAACCCCATTCAAATATATTGTATTCTTATTACAAATGCACCATTCAAATGAAAATGTTCCTCCTAACATTAGCCTCTAGAATGACAATGATTAGCAACAGTTGCAGAGCCTTCACCATAGTTGAAAAAAAAGACTAATGACTTATAAGTCAACTTCAACCAACATCAAATCATGAAATGGTTTTCTATTTGAAAATATGTAACAACTGATGGGTGCAGTGCAGACCAGCCATCTTCAAAATAATTTGATCATATTGAGATATTTCTCTCCTTTCATTTCACTCATATCTAGTCAACACATCATTAATAATGCTGTAAGATGTAGTGTGTGGTAGAGGGGTGGGAGATGGGGAATTCCCTCCAACCAAGTTAAGGCCCCCACACCGCCTACACATACAGTTTTTATGATGAATAATTCTTGTTTTATTTTGCCTAAAAATGTTCCACTCAGCACTTGACCTACCCATAAACCATTGGCCCAATCTGGGAAGGTACTCTCTTATTACAGAAATATATTTTTTATCAAGGATCAACTGTTTCATTGTTTGAGATAAAAGTTGAGATAAATACAAAAAAAACGAATGAAAATAGCTATTTTAGATTTGTCTAAGATAAGCCTGAGTAAAATAATCAACATGGACTAAAAAGCAACAAATAAATAAAAATTAAATAGACTCAATATTTATTGTTTTAACAAAATGAGATCATTTTGCCTCAACAGCATAAAAGGCTTCCATATGAAACAGTCCCCCTCGCTTTCAATTCACATTCAAATATGATTTATTGGCATGACAATCTGCGAGCTGCAATGTTGCCAACGCAATTAATAATGAAACAACTTCTTTTTGCCTCTCTATTTTTCCTTCTATAATACTCTCACCAAATACTACCGAGCACAGACCTAAAAGATGTGAGACGAGTTCAGATTTCACAATAAGAAGAAATTTCACTTAACACCTACTGAACCAATGAAGGGGACATGCAGAATCAAACATACTGTACCTATTGCTGGGACAGGGTTTCAAACATTTTGGATTCTACATTGAAATGTGTTTGAGTCATAACTCTATAACACCTTTGATTTTAGACTCGGATAGATGTTATGGCTTTATACTCTATTCTGTGTTGTTTTTCTGCCTCGCCTGTTTGAGAGCAGCGCTGTGCTGTTGCTTAACCCTGTCTGCTGCCGAGATGTTCAAGGTGAACAGAACTGTTGCTGCCAATAAAACGAATTACCTGATCCCAAAGGTGTGTGTGTGTGTGTGTGTGTGTGTGTGTGTGTGTGTGTGTGTGTGTGTGTGTGTGTGTGTGTGTGTGTGTGTGTGTGTGTGCGTGTAAACAGTATGTGTGTGATGTGAGTCTGGGTGTAAAGGAAAGAGAGATGAGAAAGTAAGGAAGGGAAAAACAGATATATGGATGGACAGACTGGGAGAAGGGGGAAAGAGAGTGGGTATAGAAAAAAGCATTGTGCAAAGGTACTGTGTGTGTGTGTGTGTGTGTGTGTGTGTGTGTGTGTGTGTGTGTGTGTGTGTGTGTGTGTGTGTGTGTGTGTGTGTGTGTGTGTGTGTGTACAGTATCTACAGTATCTTTCATAATTAATAATTCTTTACATTTCATCATCAACATGCCAAAGTCAAGAAATAAGGGATTTTGATTTGCAGTATGATGCAGGCCTGGGTCGAAACGTTGTCATAACAAACACACTTTGGAGAGATTAGATCAAAGTGTGTAGTCTTTCTTTTTATACGAGTGAGGATTTGAACTTTCATCAACTGACAAGTGCCTGCCTTGTGTCTGAGCCCTGAAACCCACTGGTTGTGAATTTGTTGTTGTGTATTTACCCAGGGTAGCCGGGATCCATCGGAGTGAGCAGGGCCATCTCGTTTCCACAGGGGTCCAGTCTGTTTGGCGCTGAGATGCGTCTGGTGGGGGTTGGGAGGCACACGGAACTACCAGAGGGAACAGAAAGTTTAAGGGTCACCACAGAGTCATAGAAGGATGGAAGGAAGAACCCTTAGGCACAGATCTTGGAACAGCTCAGCATCCTTAAACTAGGCCATTACCCATCTGGGTGGAAATGTAAAACTCACCTTAGATTAGCTTCTAGAGAACAATGACAAACATGTTCTCTGGACAGTCAGGATGTTTTACCTAATACAGGTTAGCCTCATTGAGATATTTTTCAACCTGAATGGTAAGACATTTACTATTGCAGAAATTAGGGATGATGGGCACGATTAATCGAATATTCAAGTATCCGAATGGACATTACTATTTGATCATTTTTACATTTTAGTCAGTTAGTAATGCTCTTATCCAGAGCGACTTACACGATCACTTGCGAGAGTCTTAAATAAAAATACAATTATTGGCCTATTTTAACAATGAAAAGGCTTTTTAAATCAAATTACAGATGACATTGCTACACACAAGGACATTTGAAATTCCTAATTTAATAAAGCAAACTTTTGAATTTAGTTTTTATGACGTGCACCCCATGAAAAAGACATACAACAGGGAATGTGAATTACTGTGTGCGTTTATAATTCATGGACATTTTTGTATGGGTTGATACATTTTTAAATGGGAAAATCAGGTCTGAAATTTCAAAGTGGAAATTACAAACTTCAGAAGCCTTTTTAAACCTCAAATCCACTAAACATTTTACATTTGCTTTACAGGAAAGTTCTCCACCAAAAGGGTAATCAAATTAAGTTCCTACATCTGTATGTCTTCACACCCTAGAGGTAAATATATGGGCGAAGCACCTTTGGCAGCCATTACAGCTGTGATTATTTAAAAAAAGATTCTACCAACTTTGCACAACTCGTAGGGCAACATATATCCATTGTTTTTGTCAAAATTCCTCAAACTCAGTACTTTTGGTTGGGAATCATAGATGGGTAGCAATATTCAAACATTGTCTCTGATTTTCAAGCAAAGTTAAGTCAGGACTGTGAGTGGACCACTCAGGAACACTCAACACCTCTTGGAAAGCCATTCTGGAGTGTTTTTAGCATTCAAGTTTGTGTAATTGTCCCGCTGAAAAATAAAACTATTATATAATTAGGTTTTCAGAAGACTGAATGAAGTGGGTTTTCCTCTAAGTTTTACCACAGTCCTAATTAAAAGATTCTAAGTAAACCAGTATCAATATTTTCAGTAAATAAAATAAAACTGTTGTCATGGATATGGGAGACTGTGTGAGTGGCATGCAGTAGATTAAATTATGTCCAATCACAATTGATATAAATGATGCTAATTGCTGATGTAGAATGGCATAGCAATGGTGGGCCATAACTGATGTATACATCCACCATTCATTTTCATGAATTATTCACATTGGCTGAGATAGTTTTGTAAGATATTGTGGTGATTGACTTCAGCATATTACTCTGATTACATGACTATGAAAAACATTAGAATTCTTTTTTTTTAAGTACCAGCCATGCTGTGCACACCTCAGTAAATGTGTTTCTGACTATAGCGAAGGTGAAGACAGTTTCATATATGCCTGCAAAGGGTGTGAATTGCTCTGAAACGACACTTTCACACATTTATATGAGTCATAACAGAAACCAAAAACAATCGTTCCCCAGCCCAATATTTTAGGAACCTGACCTAAATTTTTTGGGGGGGATAAATGTAATTTTCCCTTGTTGAACTAATTCATGACACTTCTACTTTGTAATGACAAGAAATGAAACAGAGTGAAAAAGGTTTAACTGCAATGTAAGCAATAGAATATGTGTTGCTACATATGATGCTTATTAGCTAAATTACCATTCCTTTCAGTGAGATTGACCCTTTTGCAGACAGTAAATACGGGATTGAAGAAGTTGAACTTTAATGGAACAATTTGTCATTGTTGTAAATAAATGATTGGTATAATGTTCTTGAATAACATTCATATTGAGTGATATAGCATAGCGCAACTTGTTATTAGACTGCACAATCCTCCCTTGAAAACGCATGGGTACAGTATCCTATTAAGAGCTATTTGTGAAACCACAGTCTCCAATTCGTTATCTCCATCGCCCTACAGCCCCTAGACTAAGGGAAGCAACGGCTAATTAACACAAAGCCTTTAGTTCATTAATAAAGTAAGTTAATTATCCATTTCCTACAGACAGGAACACTGTGTTTGAACTAAAACACAATAAAGGTGAAATTAAAACAACATGAAATACTATTTTAATCTGGCCACGATGGCTGCCTCAGGAACATACAATTCTTTATAAATATTTGATTGTGTCCCTTAAAGCTAGAGTCCTTAACTGAAACACTAACAGAGCATCTCCCCGCCTCTGGTTTGGTAAAAAGCAGATGGAACTAGCTGCAGTACCCCATGAGGAAGGGGTCACACCCAAACAATCAGACTCGGACAATCGGACCTGGTGGCACAAAATAATAAAAAGGTCTGACTGCACAGAGATGCTTTGGGAAAATGGTCATAACAGGGGACCAGTGTGTGTTTCGGGGGGGAGGTGTATCTGAGCGCCATCAGCTAGGACTTGACATTGGGGAGATTTGATTAACCAATCTTGCTCAATATTCCATGCCTTCTCAAACAGCAACAAAAGTCTTCTCTTGAGTTGGGCTCGGGGATGGAACAGCTGTTGAACATCTGAGCTTGTGGTTGTTTGTGGGGGAAAGGTGGGGAGCGTGTGTGTGTGTGTGTGTGTGTGTATTCCACATCTGTTGATTTGGGGTAAGGATGTTAGGGACAATACAGGTTGAATCGCGATAATTGTTTGCCAAAAATGTAATTTTTGTAATGGCAATCCTTTGTATCAACATTATTACACATATTATTATTTAATTGTGGAAATAAATAAAGATATATATTTTTAAATAAGTGTATACATTACAATGGAGGTGAGGGCGTTGGAAATGCTTTTGTCAGTTAATCTGCTTCTGCTCTGTGGGTGGCACTGTGTGCTCTTTATAAAGAATGGGTCCCAATCTCTCAAAGGCCATAGGATATAAGTGGACTAGAGTGGTCTGCCAGTCACTCAAGTGTAATATATTATAAAAAATAAAGTGAACTGGATGGAATATGGGGAATTTTTTAAATCTTCAACATAGAAATGCTACCAAAAATAATTTACTAAAACTTGTTACAAATGACAGAGTAAACCATGATTCACCAAACTATATTTTGAAAGAGGAAGCAAAGTACTTTAAGCATATGTTTTCATTTAGGTCTCCTCCATCTCCACTAACCAAAGTCAATTGTAAGGATTTTTCCCTATTAATAATGTAAAATTAACAGCTGTACAGAAAGGCTCACGTGAAGGCCAAATTACAGAGGAGGAACTTCTTGGTGCAGTTAAAGCCTTTAAGTCTAGGAAAACTCCTGGGCTGGATGGCATACCAGTTGAGGTATAGCGCACCTTTTTTGATGTACTCAGGGGAGCTTTATAAGCATGTTTTAACCACTGCTATAAAAATGGTAGATTATCAGATACTCAACAAGGTGGTCTGAGTTCATTATTACTGAAACAGGACCCAGGTGATAAAAAATTGGAATCCCCTTAAACTTCAGTGTTGTGATGCAAAAATTCTAGCAAGGTGCATAGCGAATAGAATTAAAAAGGTATTGTTGGATATTATTCATCCTAATCAGAGGTTTTTTACATGGATGATACATTGGAGATAATTTAAGAAAGGTACTGGAAACAACACTATGAAAAATCTGGGAAATCAGGCCTGTTATTCATAGCTGACTTTGAAAAGGCTTTCGATGAAGTACAACTGGAATTTATATATAAATGCCTGGAATATTTCCATTTTGGAGAATCTCTTTTACAATGAATAAAAGTTATGTATAGTAACCCTAGGTGTAAAATAGTAAATAATGGCTACTTCTCAGAAAGTATTAAACAGTCAGGTTTGTCCAAGGTTGTCCACTATCGGCATATCTATTTATTATGACCATCAAAATGTAAACTTTATAAATCAGATCCAACAATTATATCAAGGTTCTAGAAATCCAAGTGTACTACATTACGTATTGGATCACAATTTTTTTTTAACTTTTACATTACCGTGTAGTTTACCAATAAAAGGATCTGATGGTGAAGTGGACGTACTCAGTATTCATATCCCGAAAGAAAGAAATTATCTCAATACAATACATTTTCATTGAAAGTTGGCAAAAATAGATACGATCTTGCTACCGTGGAAAGGAAAATACCTGTCTATTTGTGGGGGAAAAATCACAATGATTAACTCTTTGGTCCTTGCCTACACCTAGCAACATGTTTTTTAAATTATATGAGCAAAAAAAAAACAATTGTTTTTATTTGGAACGGCAAGCCAGACCAAATTAAATGGGCCTATTAATATAATGAATATGAATTCGGAGGTCATAAATGATTAAATATTAAAGCATTAGACCATTAGATTAAAGCCTTCCATCATACAAAAGTTACACTTGAATCCGGACGGGTTCTCCAGCAGATTAGTAAAAATGTCTCACCTCGTTAAAAAATGGCATTTTCCCCTTTATTCAGATTACAACCTCTCACTTTTGGTTATTTGAAAATGAAATCAAATATAGCTATTTTTAAAACGTGACATAGAAAGTTGGTTGCAATTTGAGTTTAATCCACCAGAAAAGACAATAACAAATATTACGGTTATACTCAAATATACTATTGATAAAAAAATACATATTTTTGGACAAAAGGTTTACAAAAGGTATAATGATGATATCATACATAGGACTGGGGGAGTTATGTCACACATGCAGCTAACTAAATATATGGACATGTCTGCTCTACTCAAAATTACAACCAACTAATTGCAGCATTATCACAAAAAATGGAAGAGGCAAGTGGAACGGGGAGAAAGTAAGGAACTTGACTGTCGGCTCTGCATTAAAGACCAACATTTCCTAAAGAACATTGTGATAAATAAAAAAGTATACCAGTGTCATTTAAGGACCAAAACATTGTCAGCCATGCCATATAGATTGCAAAATAGTTGGGAAGAGATTTTCGATGTACCGCTTCCATGGCACATGGTTTATGAACTGATACACAAAACAAAGCTGGATTCAAAACTAAGGGTTTTCCAATTAACATTTTTATAAAAAATTCTTGCAACCAATAGAATGTTGTATATGGGGGATACAACCATCCCAGCTTTGCTAATAAGAGACAGAATCCTTAGATAATTATTTTGGTACTGTCCACGTGTAGCTTGTTTTTGGTTGCAGGATCATGAATGTCTGAAAAATTACATTTGCCTGCAGCAAATAGCACTGCTGGGTGATTTAAAAAGTAATTG
Source organism: Oncorhynchus masou masou (assembly GCF_036934945.1). Classification (NCBI taxonomy): domain Eukaryota; kingdom Metazoa; phylum Chordata; class Actinopteri; order Salmoniformes; family Salmonidae; genus Oncorhynchus; species Oncorhynchus masou. Next base: position 16,409,551 of record NC_088228.1, on the reverse strand, counting down.
TCAAGCGATAAATAATATAATAATACTATTAGCAAAAATGTTATCTTTAATTTACAATATGTAGAGCCTATGAGAATATAAAGGTTCAGAACATTTGTGAAACATCACAGCACTGTTGAAAAATATATGGCAAAGAAACTGGATGGTGTTCAGAGATAGATGGGAGGGGTTGAGTGGAGCTGAAGGATGGGACTGGATGGTGTTCAGAGATAGATGGGAGGGGTGGAATGGAGCTGAAGGATGGGACTGGATGGTGTTCAGAGGTAGATGGCAGGGGTTGAGTGGAGCTGAAGAATGGGACAGGATGTTGTTCAGAGATAGATGGGAGGGGTTGAGTGGAGCTGAAGTATGGGACTGGATGGTGTTCAGAGATAGATGGGAGGGGTTGAGTGGAGTTGAAGGATGGGACTGGATGGTGTTCAGAGATAGATGGGAGGGGTTGAGTGGAGTTGAAGGATGGGACTGGATGGTGTTCAGAGATGGATGGGAGGGGTTGAGTGGAGCTGAAATATGGGACTGGATGGTGTTCAGAGATAGATGGGAGGGTTGGAGTTGAAGGATGGGACTGGATGGTGTTCAGAGATAGATGGGAGGGGTTGAGTGGAGCTGAAATATGGGACTGGATGGTGTTCAGAGATAGATGGGAGGGGTTGAGTGGAGTTGAATGATGGGACTGGATGGTGTTCAGAGATAAATGGGAGGGGTTGAGTGGAGCTGAAGGATGGGACTGGATGGTGTTCAGAGATAGATGGGAGGGGTTGAGTGGAGCTGAAGGATGGGACTGGATGGTGTTCAGAGATAGATGGGAGGGGTTGAGTGGAGCTGAGGTATGGGACTGGATGGTGTTCAGAGATAGATGGGAGGGGTTGAGTGGAGCTGAAGGATGGGACTGGATGGTGTTCAGACATAGATGGGAGGGGTTGAGTGGAGCTGAAGGATGGGACTAAAAACAAACAAAAGACAACTATTGTAAAATGTACTGTGTACATAAAATGTATATAGTATGCATAAGCGGGATGTAGAAACCTAAGTGTTGTTGTCCATTAGTTTACTCCAATTAGGGGAGGGATGGTATGATTACGGGAAAATAATAAAGGAAAATAGATTTTATATACAGTATCAGTCAAACGTTTGGACACACCTACTCATTCAAGAGTTTTTCTTTATTTTCTTTATTTGTACTATTTTCTACATTGTAGAATAATAGTGAAGATATCGAAACTATTTTCTACATTGTAGAATAATAGTGAAGATATCAAAACTATGAAATAACACATATGGAATCATGTAGTACCCAAAAAAGTGTTAAACAAATCCAAATATATTTTAGAGTTGAGATTCTTCAAAGTAGCTACTCTTTGCCTTGAGTAAAGCACTTAAACAGCTGCAGCCTGAATAATTGGTCTTTAGTTTGTAGATTTCTTAGCCATTTCGACGTGGGAACTCCCGTCCCTGCGTTTTTTACTCTTTACTCTTTCCACAGAGTTTTATTAACTCTGTGGAAAGGGGCGTTCTATGACCTTTGGGTATAGTGTTTGTGCTCACAGGGGCGTGGCCACTGACCGATCATAAGTTACTATGAAAAACAACTCTCATTTAGAAGACTAAGATCACATTGTTATCTTTCCAAAAGTATTCTTATGCTTAATCATTTATTTTATACAACATTCAGATGCAAACCCCATTATTGAGAATTGTATACAAACAACGAAACAGTAATGTGTGTCTCCTGTCCTTCATGAGGTCACCAAATGAAACAAACTCGACATGACTGTTCCTTAAGTGTCCACGGACCACTCCAACTGCTTGTAATACAGAAATACTGTTCAATTATTCAACCTTTTGATGTGAAGTGTCTCTCTGTGTTCCACAGTCACCTTCTAATCTCGATACTACAGAGCCCAGAAGCAGAATCTTTCACGCCATAAAGCGGCCCCATCCACCTCTGCGGGAGAGAGAGGGCGCTGTCGAGCGGAACCACTGTATCCTGATCCTTCAGATCTTCACAGGAGAGTTATGACAAAACGTTTCAAATTTCTTGAAATTTTCCTTCATGCCTTAAAGTAATGATGGACTGTCATTTATTTTTGTTCATTTGAGTCGTTCTTGCCAAGATATGGACTTGGTCTTTTACCAAATAGGACTATCTTTTGTATACCAATCCTACCTTGTCACAACTTTTAACAAGGTACACCTGTTATTTGAAATGCATTCCAGGTGACTACTGCATGAAGCTGGTTGAGAGAATACCAAGAGTGTGCAAAGCTGTCATCAAGGCAAAGGGTGGCTACTTTGAAGAACCTCAAATGTTAAATATATTTTGATTTGTTTTAACACTTTTTTGGTTATTACATGATTACAAATGCTTTATTTCATAGTATTGATATCTTCACTATTATTCTACAATGTAGAAAATAGTTTAAAAAAATATATAGGTGATTGGAAATGATGCAGACAATGACATTGATGGAAGCCACAATCTATCTGCAATAGTAAAGCTAATTAACCCGCTAAAAAATGTTTTCATTCAAAATTACAAAAAATGTAATAAAATAAAAAGCTGATGGATGGACCTGGAGAAATGTCACCAGCTCAGATTAATATACAGAGCAATGGATGTAAGGACTGGCCATCCATGATATCAACATGATAGCTTTAACCATATTATGAGGCAATACAGTGTTTGTTTACATTTACATCATTTACAAACATTGGAGTAAAGAAGCTTATATTTTGGGTTCTGATGGAGTACGACAGTTGAACTAATCTCAAGAGGCATTTATAAGTTATATTCTTCAAGAATCAATGGGTACATAACATTAATTTAGAAGTCCAAAAATGAATGTAGCAACTGCTGATTGCCCCTTTTAAGTTATATTCTTCAAGAATCTGTGGATATACTATCTTATATAACTAATTTATAAGTCCAAAAATTGATGTAGCAACTAAGGATTCTAGCTTTAAGGGCTTAGCACTAACCCCCCTCACACACACACACGTGCACACGCATGCTCATGCACAAATGCACAAACACACGCACACACAAACACAGTTAGTCTACACCTGTTGTCTACAAAGCATGTGACAAATAACATTTTATTTTATTTGACACACACACACACACACTTCCAATCCCTTTGCTAACCATTAACTTGTGCACTGGGCCATATCTAAGTGGTATTTACAGTTATCACACGGCCCACTGTTACACGCTCACTGCTAAAAATGTGATTCACCTGAGGCCAACCCCAACAATAACAGAGACACAGCACCAGCATCCTGAAATAATCTACCATCATCCTAGGGCAGACACACTACATGACCAAAAGTATGTGGACACCTGCTCGTCAAACATCTCATTCCAAAATCATGGGCATTAATATGGAGTTGATCCCCCTTTGCTGCTATAACAGCCTTCACTCTTCTGGGAAGACTTTCCACTAGATGTTGAAACATTCTTGCTCAGCCACAAGAGCATTAGTGAGGTTGGGCACTGATGTGGGACGATTAGGCCTGGCTCGCCGTTGGCATTCCAATTCATCCCAAATATGTTAGATGGGGTTGTGGTCAGGGCTCTGTGCAGGCCAGTCAAGTTCTTCCACACCGATCTCGATAAACCATTTCTGTATGGACCTCGCTTTGTGCACGAGGGCATTGTCATTCTGAAACAAGAAAGGGCCTTCCCCAAACTGTTGCCACAAAGTTTGTCTAGAATGCCATTGTATGCTGTAGAGCAAAGTTTACCCTTCACTACAACTAAGGGGCCCGAACCATGAGAAACAGCTCCAGACCATTATACCTCCTCCTCCAAACTATACAGTAGGCACTATGCATTGGGGCAGGAAGCTTTCACCTGGCATCAACAAAACCCAGATTCGTCCATCGGAATGCCAGATGGTGAAGCGTGATTCATCACTCCAGAGAACGCATTTCCACTCCTCCAGAGTCCAATGGCGGCGAGCTTTACACCACTCCAGCCGCTTGGAATTGCGCATGGTGATCTTAGGCTTGTGTGCGGGTGCTCGCCCATGGAAACCCATTTCATGAAGCTCCCGAAGAACAGTTCTTGTGCTGACGTTGCTTCCAGAGGCAGTTTGGAACTCAGTAGCGAGTGTTGCAACCGAGGAGAGGCGAGTTTTAAGCACTACACGCTTCAGTACTTGACGGTCCCGTTCTGTGAGCTTGTGTGGCCCACCACCAGTGGTGGAAAAAGTACCCAACTGTCATCATTGAGTAAAAGTAAAGATAACTTAATAGAAAATGACTCAAGTAAAAGTAAAAGTCACCCAGTAAAATTCTACTTGAGTAAAATTCTAAAAAGTATTTTGTTTCAAATATACTTAAGTATCAAACGTAAAAGTATAAATAATTTCAAATTCCTTATATTAAGCAAACTGGATGAGATCATTTACAAACAAACGTGTGTTTAGTGAGTTCGCCAGATCAGAGGCAGTAGGGATGACCAGGGACTTTCGGTTGATAAGTGCGTGAATTTTACTATTTTCCTGTCCTGCTAAGCATTCAAAATGTAACAAGTACTTTTGGGTGTCAAGGAAAATGTACAGAGTAATATGTCAAATATTTTCTCAAGGAATAAAAGTAAAAAGTAAAAGTAGTCAAAAATATAATTAGTAAAGTACAGATACCCTAAAAAACTCCTTAAGTAGTCATTTAAAGTATTTGTACTTAAGTACTTTACACCACTGCCTACCACTTCGCGGCTGAGCCGATGTTGCTGCTAGACATTTCCACTTCACAATAACAGCACTTACAGTTGACCGGGACAGCTCTAGCAGTCCAGACATTTGAGAAACTGACTTGTTGGAAAGGTGGCGTTGTATGACGGTGCCACGTTGAAAGTCACTGAGCTCTTCAGTAAGGCCATTCTACTGCCAATATTTGTCTATGGAGATTGCATGGCTGTGTGCTCAATTTTATACACCTGTCAGCAACAAGTATGACTGAAACAGCCGAATCCACTAATCTGAAGGGGTGTCCAAATACTTCTGGAGATGTATGATAGTTAACACTCCCACTAGAATACATGGAGAAACAGCCCTGCAACACATGTACACATGAGAGCTAAATGCACCTCTTTTTAGTGATACATGTTCATTTATAGGCTTTTTGAAGCTGGAATCCCTAATGGTGAATCTGCCATGTCCGTTTGGGATATGAAAACAATCTCAAGAAACCGGAAATAATGAACACTGTTTTTTTTCCCCTTCGGACATCATTGCACACGCGATAAAACAGCAGAATATGTTCCGCAAAATGTTTTTACCCCCCTGCTCACCTCCGTTTGGACGCTCCTCAACTGGTTCGTATAACAATAACAAAGGGACTGGGGAGAACAGCGGCGCTGGTTCCCCTAATGTGGATTCCATCTTTAAGCAGCTGTGTACTCTACCAGACCTGGGTTCAGGTACTATTTGATCGTTTACAGTTTTGGGACTATTCTATTGGCTCATTAAGCCAGGCAAGCTCTCAAACAGGCACAGCTTTGCTGTAGCTAGGTAGAACTGGAAGTTGAACTGGAAATAAAATAAAATCTCTCTAACAACAAAACAACTGTGCAGTTAGTGGCTTTATTTGATTAGGCTGCAACGAGGTTTAAATGCACTGTTTACATGTCATAATAGTCCCTGATTATGGTGGCGATTGATAGTGGGCGCTAATTTAGCGGTGTCATCTTAAATGTGTCTAATTAGGATTTCAAACTAAAAGCACAGGGAAGAGAAATTAACCCACCTGGTTGGTTGGCACAAAGTCCAGTCCAGCCTCTGGCATGCCCAGGAACATGGCCTCACTGTCGTACTGCAAACACAACAAGAACACAACAGGAGCACAGTTAGAATGGTGTTCACTTTACTTAAGAAAATGATACGGAGACAGAGATAGAGGGGGAAGACAGAGAGGGGAGAGAGAGAGAGGGAGACAGAGATAGAGGGGGAAGACAGAGAGGAGAGAGAGAGGGACAAATAGAGGGGGAAGACAGAGAGGGGAGAGAGAGAGAGGGAGACAGAGATAGAGGGGGAAGACAGAGAGGAGAGAGAGAGGGAGACAGATAGAGGGGGAAAACAGAGAGGAGAGAGAGAGGGAGACAGATGGGGAAGACAGAGGGGAGAGAGAGAGAGGGAGACCGAGATAGAGAGGGGAGAGAGAGAGAGGGAGACAGAGATAGAGGGGGAAGACAGAGAGGAGAGAGAGAGGGAGACAAATAGAGGGGGAAGACAGAGAGGGGAGAGAGAGAGAGGGAGACAGAGATAGAGGGGGAAGACAGAGAGGGGATGAGAGAGGGATTCAGAGATAGAGGGGGAAGGGAGAGAGGAGAGAGAGAGGGAGACAGAGATAGAGGGGGAAGACAGAGAGGAGATGAGAGATGGATTCAGAGATAGAGGGGGAAGGGAGAGAGGGGAGAGAGAGGGAGACAGAGATAGAGGGGGAAGACAGAGAGGGGAGACAGAGATAGAGATATATAGAGGTGAGTGCAATGTTTACTGTTAATGTTTTTGTTTATGTTGTTAAATTAGTTTCTTCTCAGTTTTGTTTATTTCACTTATTTAGGCGATGTAAACATACATTTCCCATGCCAATAAAGCTCCTTTGAATTGAATTGAGAGAAAATAAAGAAGAACATTAGAAAAGAGAGAAGTAGAGGAAGAGAGAGAGTATTATATTAGTCAACTGATGTTTTCCTTTTGTTGGTGTCTTTGTTCAGGGTTCTTGTCTTTCCCTTTTCGGACAACTTCCCTTTGAAGGCCTTGTTCTCATCCTTATCGACTGAGATGTCAGCAATTTAAAGCAATTAGCACACTAGTAATTACAAGCCACAAAGGAAAGGCTTGAACGCAATCCTTTCATGTGCAATCTGTTATAAAACAGAAAAGCCCCTCTGTCTGTCTGTCTGTCTGTCTGTCTGTCTGTCTGTCTGTCTGTCTGTCTGTCTGTCTGTCTGTCTGTCTGTCTGTCTGTCTGTCTGTCTGTCTGTCTGTCCATTCTGCATCCCCACTTACACTTTACTGCTTTGAGTTAGGCCTATAGTGATTCACCTCACACACACATGCACACACACACTTTGGAAGCAACGGGAATGGAGATTTACTAGTATAGCTAAAATGCACATTCAAGTCTTAACATGAAAATGGACTGTATGTGAAGGATGCTATATAACCGGTCAATATACATTCCATACAGTGAGGCATCTGACATTCGTGGATACACCGACACTACACAGACACTACACAGACACTACACAGACACTACAGACACTACACAGACACTACACAGACACTACACAGACACTACACATACACTACACAGACACTACACAGACACTACACCGACACTACACAGACACTACACAGACACTACAGACACTACACCGACACTACACATACACTACAGACACTACACAGACACTACACCGACACTACACAGACACTACACAGACACTACAGACACTACACAGACACTACACAGAGACTACACATACACTACACAGACACTACACAGACACTACACCGACACTACACAGACACTACAGACACTACACAGACACTACACCGACACTACACATACACTACAGACACTACACAGACACTACACCGACACTACACAGACACTACACCGACACTACACAGACACTACACAGACACTACACAGACACTACACCGACACTACACAGACACTACACAGATACTACAGACACTACACAGACACTACACCGACACTACACATACACTACAGACACTACACAGACACAACACAGACACTACAGACACTACACAGACACTACACCGACACTACACATACACTACAGACACTACACAGACACTACACAGACACTACACCGACACTACACAGACACTACAGACACTACACCGACACTACACCGACACTACACAGACACTACACAGACACTACACAGACACTACACCGACACTACACCGAAACTACACATACACTACACAGACACTACACATACACTACACAGACACTACACATACACTACACAGACACTACACCGAAACTACACATACACTACACAGACACTACACATACACTACACAGACACTACACATACACTACACAGACACTACACAGACACTACTCATACACTACACAGACACTACACATACACTACACAGACACTACACATACACTACACAGACACTACACAGACACTACACATACACTACACATACACTACACAGACACTACACATACACTACACATGCACTACACAGGCACTACACAGGCACTACACAGACACTACACATACACTACACAGACACTACACATACACTACACAGACACTACACATACACAGACACTACACAAACACTACACAGACTACACACAGACTACACTTAGCCCTTATATCAGGTTGTAAGGGGACATTAGAATAAGACCAAGTGATCTGTGATAAAATACTTGAGTGCAATTGATTCAAAGTAGAATACATTCAAAGTCAACATTTCTTGTGATTCAGTGCATATGTCCCATATGATTTCCTTCAGCCAACTGTTCTTGAATAAACACTGAGCCCCATGGTTTTGGCAGTGTTCCAGTTTAAATGTACGTAATGCATTGCCATTTCCCCCTCTACCCTCTTAACATCTGTGATCTCTTAGTTCAGGGTGGCTTGCTCCACTTCTAACACATTATAAGTCTCAAAACAAATAAGCTACTTTTCTTTTGATGCCAGTATGTATTAGTGAAATGGGTCTGTAGTAGGGAACTGTTTTGAATCCCCAGCCCAACTTGTGGAGTGTTCAAAGAATTCTCTCCCTTACTTTAAAGTGTGTTTTAGATGAGTCAATGGTAAAGGAGTTGTCCAAAAGCAGCTGTATGGCACCAGTCTTGCTATAACCTCACTCACTCAGGGTGAGAGTAGAACTAAACTGAGCATGACCACAAATGGCTTCCAACAGACTGACATTTCCACAGGCTAATGTAACAAATATCATAAGGGATTTGTTCATATCTGCATTGGATACAAGATACAGAGTTGTGATTGGTGCTAGGACAGTTTTAGTATGAGCTGATTGGACAAAGAGCTCTGTCTCAACCTCAGCAGTAGCATCCTGTTCTAACCACCCGATGCACCTGTCCTGTCCTACAAGGGACATGACAGGTGAAAAAGCTAAGCCCATCCACACAGGTAGACACTGGACAAACGACTGCTCACAATTCGCCAGCTGTCACACCAATGCAAATGAGCGATCGGATGACTAAATCAACAAAAAGCCAAAACAGGGTGTCATGGCTGACCTTGTAAGACAACCCCCCCCCCCCCCTCTCTCTCTCTACACAGAGTTTGGAATGGAGCATCTGCCTGGCAGTCCGAGGAAAGAGGAGGCTGTAGGGTTGTAACACAGACACCCATTCCTCCAAATGAACCGACACCTCTGCATTATTAATGATTACATGGAACAGCTGATTGTGTCCGTGGAACATGGAACAGCTGCATGTGTCCGTGGAACATGGAACAGACTCGCAACAGCAGCACTGGACAAACAATCTATACAAGTTGTATGAGACCTGACTCTCTTGTACAGTATAACATGTGGTCTCAACAGTGTTTCTCTCTCTCTCTCTCTCTCTCTCTCTCTCTCTCTCTCTCTCTCTCAATTCAAAGGGCTTTATTGGCATGGGAAACATATGTTTGCATTGCCAAAGTAAGTGAAATAAATAATAGACAAAAGTTAAATAAACAATAAAAAATTAACTGTAAACATTACACTCATAAAAGTTCCAAAGAAATAGAGACATTTCAAATGTCATATGTATATATACAGTGTTATAACAATGTGCAAATAGTTAAAGTACGAAAGTGAAAATAAATAAACATAAATATGGGTTTAATTTACAATGGTGTTTGTTCTTCACTGGTTGACCTTTTCTTGTGGCAACAGGTCACAAATCTTGCTGCTGTGAATGACACACTGTGGTATTTCACTCAATAGATATGGGAGTTTATAAAAATTGTTTGTTGATTTGTTTTCAAATTCTTTGTGGGTCTGTGTAATCTGAGGGTAATATGTGTCTCTAATATGGTCATACATTTGGCGGGAGGTTAGGAAGTGCATCTCAGCTTCCACCTCATTTTGTGGGCAGTGTGCACATAGCCTGTCTTCTCTTGAGAGCCAGGTCTGTACATAGTCAAAGCTTAATATTGGGTCAGTCACAGTGGCAGAAGTACTCTCTGTTTTTGTGTTAATTCTTTCCAATGTGGCAAGTAATTATTTTTTTGTTTTCTCATGAATTGGTTGGTTTAATTGTGTTGCTGTTCTGGGCCTCTATGGGGTGTGTTTGTTTTTGTGAGCAGAGCCCCAGGACCAGCTTGCTTAGGGGATTCTTCTCCAGGTTCATCTCTCTGTTGGTGATGGCATTGATATGGAAAGTTTGGGAATCTCTTCTTTTTAGGTGGTTGTAGAATTTAACAGCTCTTTTTGGATTTTGATAATTAGCGGGTATCGGCCTAATTCTGCTCTGCATGCATTATTTGGTGTTTTACGTTGTACACATAGGATATTTTTGCAGAATTCTGCATGCAGAGTCTCAATTTGGTGTTTGTCCCATTTTGTAATTTTTGGGTTGGTGAGCAGACCCCAGCCCTCACAAACATAAAGGACAATGGGTTCTATAACTGATTCAAGTATTTTAGCCAGATCCTAATTGGTATGCCAAATTGTATGTTCCCTTTGATGGGGCAAAAAGCCCTTCTTGGCTTGTCTCTCAGATTGTTCACAGCTTTGGGGAAGTTACCTGTGACACTGATGTTTAGGCCGAGGTATGTATAGTTATTTGTGTGCTCTAGGGCGACGGTGTCTAGATGGAATATGTAAAGTGCCTTGCGAAAGTATTCGGCCCCCTTGAACTTTGCGACCTTTTGCCACATTTCAGGCTTCAAACATAAAGATATAAAACTGTATTTTTTTGTGAAGAATCAACAACAAGTGGGACACAATCATGAAGTGGAACGACATTTATTGGATATTTCAAACTTTTTTAACAAATCAAAAACTGAAATATTGGGCGTGCAAAATTATTCAGCCCCCTTAAGTTAATACTTTGTAGCGCCACCTTTTGCTGCGATTACAGCTGTAATTCGCTTGGGGTATGTCTCTATCAGTTTTGCACATCGAGAGACTGAAATTTTTTCCCATTCCTCCTTGCAAAACAGCTCGAGCTCAGTGAGGTTGGATGGAGAGCATTTGTGAACAGCAGTTTTCAGTTCTTTCCACAGATTCTCGATTGGATTCAGGTCTGGACTTTGACTTGGCCATCTGGATATGTTTATTTTTGAACCATTCCATTGTAGATTTTGCTTTATGTTTTGGATCATTGTCTTGTTGGAAGACAAATCTCCGTCCCAGTCTCAGGTCTTTTGCAGACTCCATCAGGTTTTCTTCCAGAATGGTCCTGTATTTGGCTCCATCCATCTTCCCATCAATTTTAACCATCTTCCCTGTCCCTGCTGAAGAAAAGCAGGCCCAAACCATGATGCTGCCACCACCATGTTTGACAGTGGGGATGGTGTGGTCAGGGTGATGCGTTGTGTTGCTTTTACGCCAAACATAACGTTTTGCATTGTTGCCAAAAAGTTCAATTTTGGTTTCATCTGACCAGTGCACCTTCTTCCACATCTTTGGTGTGTCTCCCAGGTGGCTTGTGGCAAACTTTAAATGACACTTTTTATGGATATCTTTAAGAAATGGCTTTCTTCTTGCCACTCTTCCATAAAGGCCAGATTTGTACAATATACGACTGATTGTTGTCCTATGGACAGAGTCTCCCACCTCAGCTGTATATCTCTGCAGTTCATCCAGAGTGATCATGGGCCTCTTGGCTGCATCTCTGATCAGTCATCTCCTTGTATGAGCTGAACGTTTAGAGGGACGGCCAGGTCTTGGTAGATTTGCAGTGGTCTGATACTCCTTCCATTTCAATATTATCGCTTGCACAGTGCTCCTTGGGATGTTTAAAGCTTGGGAAATCTTTTTGTATCCAAATTCGGCTTGAAACTTCTTCACAACAGTATCTCGGACCTGCCTGGTGTGTTCCTTGTTCTTCATGATGCTCTCTGCGCTTTTAACGGACCTCTGAGACTATCACAGTGCAGGTGCATTTATACGGAGACTTGATTACACACAGGTGGATTGTATTTATCATCATTAGTCATTTAGGTCAACATTGGATCATTCAGAGATCCTCACTGAACTTCTGGAGAGAGTTTGCTGCACTGAAAGTAAAGGGGCTGAATAATTTTGCACGCCCAATTTTTCAGTTTTTGATTTGTTAAAAAAGTTTGAAATATCCAATAAATGTCGTTCCACTTCATGATTGTGTCCCACTTGTTGTTGATTCTTCACAAAAAAATACAGTTTTATATCTTTATGTTTGAAGCCTGAAATGTGGCAAAAGGTCGCAAAGTTCAAGGGGGCCGAATACTTTCGCAAGGCACTGTATGTGGTCCTGGCAACTGGACCTGTTTTGGAACACCATTCATTTTGTCTTACTGAGATTTACTGTCAAGGCCCAGGTCTGACAGAATCTGTGCAGAAGATCTAGGTGCTGCTGTAGGACCTCCTTGGCTGGGGATAGAAGCACCAGATCATCAGCAAACAGTAGGACATTTGACTTCAGATTCTAGTAGGGTGAGACCGGGTCCTGCGGACTGTTCTACTGCCCTTACAAATTTGTTTATATGTTGAAGAGGGTGGGGCTCAAACTGCATCCCTGTCTCCCCACGGCCCTGTGGAAAGAAATGTGTGTGTTGTTTGCCAATTGGAACAGCACACTTGTTATTTGTGTACATGGATTTTATAATGTTTTTCCCCCAACACCTGTCATACGATAGTTTGGTAAAAAGACAACTTGACATTTGCTAAGTATATTGTTTACACAGAGGAAATGTACGAGTCTGCTGTTAAAGATAATGCAGAGTATTTTCGAGAGGTTGCTGTTGACACATCCCACGGTAGTTATTGGGGTCAAATTTGTCTCTACTTTTGTGGATTGGGGTGATCAGTCCTTAGTTCCAAATATTGGGGAAGATGCCAGAGCTGTGGATGATGTTAAAGAGTTGAAGTATAGACAATTGTAATTTGTGGCCGGTATATTTTATCATTTCACTTAGGATACTATGAAACCACAGGCCTTTTTGGTTTGGAGGTTTTTTATGTTGTCCTCTAGTTCATTCAATGTAATTGGAGAATCCAGTGGGTTCTGGTAGTCTTTAATAGTTGATTCAAAGATTTGTATTTGATCATTCTTCATCAAACCATTTCTCTCTCTCTCTCTCTCTCTCTCTCACTCAATCCCCCCTCATCTTCCTTAAAGTTACATAAGGATGGGAGTAAACTGTAAACTGTAGAGCAAAGCCAACATAAACACCCAAGCTAATAAACCAATACATTGACATGCTGTGAGAAAAAAAAACACATGGGGGAGTGCTACTTTTGTTAGCCTCAGTGACTTATGCTACTGTTAGATAAACCCCAAATGTGTTCTGCTTTTGTTAGCCTCAGTGACTTATGCTACTGTTAGATAAACCCCAAATGTGTTCTGCTTTTGTTAGCCTCAGTGACTTATGCTACTGTTAGATAAACCCCAAATGTGTTCTGCTTTTGTTAGCCTCAGTGACTTATGCTACTGTTAGATAAACCCCAAATGTGTTCTGCTTTTGATTAAGAAAGGCTAACAGCTATTTCATGTAATAAGTAGGGCATATAGAAACTCTGACCCCTATACTGATTGGAGTCATCTGACCCCGCCCATTCACTCAAATTAACCAATAGATGCTCTTTGCTGTCAACTATAAAGAGTGTCAGTGCACGAGACAGCATCCCATTGATTGGTTCAGGACTTCCTCCCAACAGTAATAGTCAGTCAGTCAAAGTGGTCGTTGTGACAACAGTTTCTCCCGCTGCCTTTTTTCAATATACTAAACACTGTTGCGCTGTGGGTGTGGCATCTTCCTCATCAAATATACAGTAAACATTGTAAAAGGCAAAACTAGAGAATAACCCAAGCAGTGTAGACTAGACCAATGAGAGAGAACCCATTTGATCTGAATGTATTTCTGTTGAACAGTTGGGTCATTACCGTGATGTTTATAGCCCCTGACAGGTCTTGTAGATTCCATTTTTTATTGGATGGTGTATATTGACCCCTTTGTCAAATTGGCTTTATCCATTTGCTTTTCCTGGCGTGGGATGATATGTGCCAAACTGACAGATCTCCTGCTCGCTGATACACACTGTAATGAAATAGAGTGAGTTCTATTTTCTGCCTCTGCACCTGTGCTCTTTCCTTTATTGCCTGGTTGTACTCGATAGGCTCCTGTGACGCAGATGGGCACGCCGTAATCTCCTTCATTGTTATAGTCTTTTTGGTCATAGAGGTGTAGAGGATGATTAAATGTTGTGACATACACACAGTGTTGTACCATGGAAGCTATGCTAACTTGCTAGCTTGCTAACGCTAGTTTTCAGTGCAATCTCTTCAGTGTCTGCAAACAGACCGACGCAGAGGGCATACCTGTCTAGAATATCAGTCTGACAGAGTCCAAAAAAAGAAGTGGAAATTGTGATGATTTTTGTCATTTTCTTTCCATCTTACGCGTTCTGATGTGAATCAGACGGCGGAACCTATTTCACTCTTCATCGGTTTTTCTCTGAGAGGCCGGAGAAGAGGAACATAAGAGGCTCCTATATCCTGGGAGCTTTTTATGTTGCAACCAAAAGCTTATCTTAATAAAGTATGTCTCTATATGCAGTGGGTAACATTGCAGTTTCACTACCGACAAACCCAAAATAAAAATGAGGCCCAAATAATACTACAGGTTACTTTGTGTGGACTGGTCAGATAGTGTGTCCTTACTAGCCTGTTGGTTGGCTTTAAGATCTAAAACACTACTACATCTAAAACACTACTACATCTAAAACACGACTACATCTAAAACACTACTACATCTAAAACACGACTACATCTAAAACACGACTACATCTAAAACACGACTACATCTAAAACACGACTACATCTAAAACACTACTACATCTAAAACACTACTACATCTAAAACACTACTACATCTAAAACACGACTACATCTAAAACACGACTACATCTAAAACACGACTACATCTAAAACACTACTACATCTAAAACACGACTACATCTAAAACACGACTACATCTAAAACACGACTACATCTAAAACACTACTACATCGAAAAAACTACTACATCTAAAACACGACTACATCTAAAACACCACTACATCTAAAACACTAATACATCGAAAACACTAATACATTGCTTGATGACACTTTATTTTGCTGTATGCACATATTTGTAAAAAAAAAATATTTAACCTTTATTTAACTAGGCAAGTAACTTAAGAACAAATTCTTATTTTCAATAACGGCCTAGGAACATACAGTGCCTTGCGAAAGTATTCGGCCCCCTTGAACTTTGCGACCTTTTGCCACATTTCAGGCTTCAAACATAAAGATATAAAACTGTATTTTTTTGTGATGAATCAACAACAAGTGGGACACAATCATGAAGTGGAACGGCATTTATTGGATATTTCAAACTTTTTTAACAAATCAAAAACTGAAAAATTGGACATGCAAAATTATTCAGCCCCCTTAAGTTATTCAGCCCCTCATCGCTCTTTGTAGCGCCACCTTTTGCTGCGATTACAGCTGTAAGTCGCTTGGGGTATGTCTCTATCAGTTTTGCACATTGAGAGACTGAAATTTTTTCCCATTCCTCCTTGCAAAACAGCTCGCGCTCAGTGAGGTTGGATGGAGAGCATTTGTGAACAGCAGTTTTCAGTTCTTTCCACAGATTCTCGATTGGATTCCGGTCTGGACTTTGACTTGGCCATTCTAACACCTGGATATGTTTATTTTTGAACCATTCCATTGTAGATTTTGCTTTATGTTTTGGATCATTGTCTTGTTGGAAGACAAATCTCCGTCCCAGTCTCAGGTCTTTTGCAGACTCCATCAGGTTTTCTTCCAGAATGGTCCTGTATTTGGCTCCATCCATCTTCCCATCAATTTTAACCATCTTCCCTGTCCCTGCTGAAGAAAAGCAGGCCCAAACCATGATGCTGCCACCACCATGTTTGACAGTGGGTATGGTGTGTTCAGGGTGATGAGCTGTGTTGCTTTTACGCCAAACATAACGTTTTGCATTGTTGCCAAAAAGTTCAATTTTGGTTTCATCTGACCAGAGCACCTTCTTCCACATGTTTGGTGTGCCTCCCAGGTGGCTTGTGGCAAACTTTAAACGACACTTTTTATGGATATCTTTAAGAAATGGCTTTCTTCTTGCCACTCTTCCATAAAGGCAAGACTTGTGCAATATACGACTGATTGTTGTCCTATGGACAGAGACTCCCACCTCAGCTGTAGATCTCTGCAGTTCATCCAGAGTGATCATGGGCCTCTTGGCTGCATCTCTGATCAGTCTTCTCCTTGTATGAGCTGAAAGTTTAGAGGGACGGCCAGGTCTTGGTAGATTTGCAGTGGTCTGATACTCCTTCCATTTCAATATTATCGCTTGCACAGTGCTCCTTGGGATGTTTAAAGCTTGGGAAATCTTTTTGTATCCAAATCCGACTTTAAACTTCTTCACAACAGTATCTCGGACCTGCCTGGTGTGTTCCTTGTTCTTCATGATGCTCTCTGCGCTTTTAACGGACCTCTGAGACTATCACAGTGCAGGTGCATTTATACGGAGACTTGATTACACACAGGTGGATTGTATTTATCATCATTAGTCATTTGGGTCAACATTGGATCATTCAGAGATCCTCACTGAACTTCTGGAGAGAGTTTGCTGCACTGAAAGTAAAGGGGCTGAATAATTTTGCACGCCCAATTTTTCAGTTTTTGATTTGTTAAAAAAGTTTGAAATATCCAATAAATGTTGTTCCACTTCATGATTGTGTCCCACTTGTTGATTCTTCACACAAAAAATACAGTTTTATATCTTTATGTTTGAAGCCTGAAATGTGGCAAAAGGTCGCAAAGTTCAAGGGGGGCGAATACTTTCGCAAGGCACTGTATCTCAAATGTATCATCCCACTGCATATACCAGCAGCATACCACCCTGCATCCCACTACATATATACCAGCAGCATACCACCCTGCATCCCACTGCATATATACCAGCAGCATACCACCCTGCATCCCACTGCATATATACCAGCAGCATACCACCCTGCATCACACTACATATATACCAGCAGCATACCACCCTGCATCACACCACATATATACCATCAGCATACCACCCTGCATCCCACTACATATATACCAGCAGCATACCACCCTGCATCCCACTACATATATACCAGCAGCATACCACCCTGCATCCCACTGCATATATACCAGCAGCATACCACCCTGCATCCCACTACATATATACCAGCAGCATACCACCCTGCATCACACCACATATATACCATCAGCATACCACCCTGCATCCCACTACATATATACCAGCAGCATACCACCCTGCATCCCACTACATATATACCAGCAGCATACCACCCTGCATCACACCACATATATACCATCAGCATACCACCCTGCATCCCACTACATATATACTAGCAGCATACCACCCTGCATCACACCACATATATACCATCAGCATACCACCCTGCATCCCACTACATATATACCAGCAGCATACCACCCTGCATCCCACTACATATATACCAGCAGCATACCACCCTGCATCCCACTGCATATATACCAGCAGCATACCACCCTGCATCACACCACATATATACCAGCAGCATACCACCCTGCATCCCACTACATATATACCAGCAGCATACCACCCTGCATCCCACTGCATATATACCAGCAGCATACCACCCTGCATCCCACTACATATATACCAGCAGCATACCACCCTGCATCCCACTACATATATACCAGCAGCATACCACCCTGCATCCCACTACATATATACCAGCAGCATACCACCCTGCATCCCACTGCATATATACCAGCAGCATACCACCCTGCATCCCACTGCATATATACCAGCAGCATACCACCCTGCATCCCACTGCATATATACCAGCAGCATACCACCCTGCATCCCACTGCATATATACCAGCAGCATACCACCCTGCATCCCACTACATATATACCAGCAGCATACCACCCTGCATCCCACTACATATATACCAGCAGCATACCACCCTGCATCCCACTACATATATACCAGCAGCATACCACCCTGCATCCCACCACATATATACCAGCAGCATACCACCCTGCATCCCACCACATATATACCAGCAGCATACCACTCTGCATCCCACTGCTGGCTTGCTTCTGAAGCTAAGCAGGATTGGTCCTAGTCGGTCCTTGGATGGGAGACCAGATACTGCTGGAAGTGGTGTTGGAGTGAAATTAGGAGGCACTCTTTCCTCAGGCCTAAATAAAATACCCCAATGCCCCAGGGCAGTGATTGGGGACACTGATTGGGCTGTCTTTTGGATGGGACGTTAAACGGGTGTCCTGACTCTCTGTGGTCACTAAAGATCCCATGTCACTTGTCATAAGAGTCGAGGTGTTAACTCAACCCCGGTGTCCTGGTTAAATTCCTAATCTGGCCCTCATACCATCACGGTCACCTAATCATCCCCAGTTTACAATTGGCTCATTCACCCCCCTCCTCAATTCCCTGTAACTATTTCCCAGGTCGTTGCTGTAAATGAGAATGTGTGCTCAGTCAACTTTCATTTTAAAATAACGGTAAAATAAAATAAATAAAGTATTAGTGTCTTCACATACTATTGCAGCATGTTAGCGCCCCCCCCCCTCTCAACACCATGTGCAGTGCTACGTCAAGATCCTATCCATCACCATTACCGTCCATTCATTCTCTATCTACAACACTGCACATCTCTGTGGTCTTTCTCTCTATCACTCTAACATCACAGTGGGTCTGATCTGATAGTGTTTCATTTCCAGCATCACATGTGGCTGTGTGGGGAGGGCTGTTGATATCAGGCAGCCCTACCCTGTGAGGAGCATGACTGGGTTTGTTGTCAAACCAAATTACACACACTCTCTCCGTGTATAAACCCTAGTCTGAATAACAAGCAGCTAGCTAAGTGGGTCAGGGTCGCCATGGAGAGAGAGAGAGAGAGAGAGAGAGAGAGAGAGAGAGAGAGAGAGAGAGAGAGAGAGAGAGAGAGAGAGAGAGAGAGAGAGAGAGAGAGAGAGAGAGAGAGAGAGAGAGAGAGAGAGAGAGAGAGAGAGAGAGAGAGAGAGAGAGAGAGAGAGAGAGAGAGAGAGAGAGAGAGAGGAGGGGAAGGGGAGGAGAGAGAGAGAGAGAGAGAGAGAGAGAGAGAGAGAGAGGAGGGGAAGAGGAGAGAGAGAGAGAGAGAAGGGGAGTGGGGGAAGAGGAGAGAGAGAGAGGAGGGGAGTGGGGGGAAGGGAAGGGAAGAGAGAGGGGGAAGGGAAGAGAGAGGGGGAAGGGAGAGAGAGGGGGAATAGAGATGAGGGAGGGGGAATAGAGAGGAATAATGGTAGAGTGAGAAATAAAAGAGGAAAGGGAAGAGAGGGGAGAAACAAGAGAGAGGAAGGAATGGGCTAGAGGGAGCGAACAAGGGGGAGAAACAAGAGAGAGGAAGGAATGGGCTAGAGGGAGCGAACAAGGGGGAGAAACAAGAGAGGAAGGAATGGGCTAGAGGGAGCGAACAAGGGGGAGAAACAAGAGAGAGGAAGGAATGGGCTAGAGGGAGCGAACAAGGGGGAGAAACAAGAGAGAGGAAGGAATGGGCTAGAGGGAGCGAACAAGGGGGAGAAACAAGAGAGAGGAAGGAATGGGCTAGAGGGAGCGAACAAGGGGGAGAAACAAGAGAGAGGAAGGAATGGGCTAGAGGGAGCGAACAAGGGGGAGAAACAAGAGAGAGGAAGGAATGGGCTAGAGGGAGCGAACAAGGGGGAGAAACAAGAGAGAGGAAGGAATGGGCTAGAGTGAGCGAACAAGGGGGAGAAACAAGAGAGAGGAAGGAATGGGCTAGAGGGAGCGAACAAGGGGGAGAAACAAGAGAGAGGAAGGAATGGGCTAGAGGAAGCGAACAAGGGGGAGAAACAAGAGAGAGGAAGGAATGGGCTAGAGTGAGCGAACAAGGGGGAGAAACAAGAGAGAGGAAGGAATGGGCTAGAGGGAGCAAACAAGGGGGAGAAACAAGAGAGAGGAAGGAATGGGCTAGAGGGAGCAAACAAGGGGGAGAAACAAGAGAGAGGAAGGAATGGGCTAGAGGGAGCAAACAAGGGGGAGAAACAAGAGAGAGGAAGGAATGGGCTAGAGGGAGCGAACAAGGGGGAGAAACAAGAGAGAGGAAGGAATGGGCTAGAGGGAGCAAACAAGGGGGAGAAACAAGAGAGAGGAAGGAATGGGCTAGAGGGAGCGAACAAGGGGGAGAAACAAGAGAGAGGAAGGAATGGGCTAGAGGGAGCGAACAAGGGGGAGAAACAAGAGAGAGGAAGGAATGGGCTAGAGTGAGCGAACAAGGGGGAGAAACAAGAGAGAGGAAGGAATGGGCTAGAGGGAGCGAACAAGGGGGAGAAACAAGAGAGAGGAAGGAATGGGCTAGAGGGAGCAAACAAGGGGGAGAAACAAGAGAGAGGAAGGAATGGGCTAGAGGGAGCAAACAAGGGGGAGAAAGAGCAAAAGGGGGGATGAAAAAGAGAGAGGGATGTGAGAGAGGGGGAAGGGGGAGGAGTGTTTCTGCTCCCCCAGTATTCAATATCAAGTGTGGCATTAATCTTGGACTCCAAATCATAGCCTTGATGAACAACCTCTGTCTGTGGCACATTACATATCCAAGTGATTCTCTCTCTCTCTCTCTCTCTCTCCCTCCCTCCCTCCCTCCCCAAATGCCAATTTGGTGAGGGTCTAGAGTAAGTCTGAGTGTGTCTTCTTCTATGTCCCAGCACTGTAATTGATGACTATAACAGCCAGGACACTTTCATGACTACCTATCTGACTATAACAGCCAGGACACTTTCATGACTCCCTATCTGACTATAACAGCCAGGACACTTTCATGACTACCTATCTGACTATAACAGCCAGGACACTTTCATGACTACCTATCTGACTATAATAGGCACTTTCATGACTACCTATCAAGCCCTGCTGTGACTCATATCACTGGGTAGAGGGAGAGAGTAGGTGAGAGAGGGAGTAGGGATTCAGGCCTATATAAATCATAGCCTGGTAGCATTTCACTCTCTGGCACTGCCTCATAAAGGCAGGAGTGAGTGCTGTAAGGAGCTGTAATTCATAGTGGTAAAAATGTGAGTTTATAACGACAGAGGATAAGGGGGTTTTAATGGCAAAAACGATAACGATGTTTCATATAATCAAAACATTATGATGATTTAACACCAGTGTTTGAGTTATGCCCTCAGTCAGGATTTGACACTTTCCTTTTAATCTGTGAAGAAAATTAGATTTGATATCACCTTTCAGTTTCATGAACGTTTCTCAGACCCTGCATAATCTAAGATACATTTTTGATTTGCTTGTTTGATCTTGTAAGTACAGTACATGTATTTCCTATTTTGTGATTTTTACCTGCTGAAGTGTGAGGAACCACACTGTGCAGCGTGTTTAGACCAAGGTAAAGTTGATCAGTTTATCTCAGGATCTACAGCTGAAAGTTAGATCGGTTGATATCTAGCACTTTTTTATGCTTCTTTGAAGTGGTGGGGGTGGTTTCTGTGCTGATTTATCCCAAGGCACGATGTGGAGCAATATGACCATATACCTTGTGCTCAAAGATAACCTGCATACTATATGGCAGATCTTCATCTGAGCCAGTTTGCAGCAACAGGTCATGTGAATTGTTAAGTGGATTATAATCAAGGACATTTTTGTAGGGGTTGATACATTTTATGTAAGGGAAAATCAAGTGGAAATTACAAACTTCAGAAGCCCTTTTAAAATGCAAATCCACTGCAAGTTAGACATCTGTAGGGGCTGCCAGAGATACCATGACAACACAAACACACAGACACACAATCAGAAATAACTCAAAAATTACATTTAATCACTTACACTATGACACACACGGGATATTACAAAACTATTTATACAGAATACCAAACATTCACTACTTGGTACAATGAACAAATACCAACCCAGGGACATGATAACAGGCTGGTAACTAAGTTCTCATTTCAACCATTATGTTTCCTCAGCATAACCCTTTGTCAATGTCCCATTAAATTCATCTAAAATCTAACTTCCAGCCCAATTAATTCAGATGTTGGGTGAATCATTCTCTAAGCAAAACGCCTTGCACAGTGCCTCATTAAAATATGAATCAGCATCCCTTTCAATTTAGATGCCCTCTCTTTCTCTCCACATCTCTCTCTCTCTTCACCTCTTGTGACACCTGCTTAACGCAACAGGTAAAATGCTTATTAGATCATTAACAAGCAGTTTTTTCGTCCCCAATGCAACAAACTGACAAGACCCCACATTTCCATCTTCTCAAGTCTGATTTACAGAATCTGAATTCTGAATAGAAAATAATTCCGCCATCTGTTATGAAGATCAAAACTGACTTCGGGAGTCTTGTTCAGTCATTAAGCTTTTAATCAGGAAATCATCATGGGACAATTATAAACGCATCTCCACCAGAATCAAGCAACTGATACGTCATTTATCCTGAGACCATACTGACAGAGAGTTGCTGATATGTATAATCTTTATGATTATATTTTCCAGTACAGCGGGAGACAGATAGTAGGGGCATAGACAAAGGTTTGGCAGGGGGTATATGTCACGGACACCGGCGTCACGCTTGCAGACAAACTAAACACCTTCTTTGCCCGCTTTGAGGATAATACAGTGCCAACGATGCGGCTCGCTAACAAGGACTGCGCACTCCTTCTCCGAGGCCGACGTGAGATAAACATTTAAAGTTGTTAACCCTCGCAAGGCTGCTGGCCCAGACGGCATCCCTAGCCGAGTCCTCAGAGCAAGCACAGACCAGCTGGCTGGTGTGTTTAAGGACATATTCAACCAATCCCTATCTCAGTCTGTTGTCCCCACATGATTCAAGATGGCTACCATTGCTCCTGTACCCAAGGAGGCAAAGATAACTGAACTGAATGACTATCGTCCCGTAGCACTCACTTCTGTCATCATGAAGTGCTTTGAGAGGCTAGTCAAGGATCGCAGGGAGCACCTCCCTATCCACATCGAAGGGACAGCCGTGGAGAAAGGGGAAAGTTTTAAGTTCCTGGGCGTACACATCACAGACAAACTGAAATGGTCCAACCACACAGACAGTGTGGTGAAGAAGGCACAACAGCGCCTCTTCAACCTCAGGAGGCTGAAGAAATTTGGCTTGTCACCCAAAACCCTGACAAACTTTTACAGATGCACAATCAAGAACATCCTGTCGGGCTTTATCACAGCCTGGTATGGCAACTGCAC
Source organism: Oncorhynchus masou masou (assembly GCF_036934945.1). Taxonomy (NCBI): domain Eukaryota; kingdom Metazoa; phylum Chordata; class Actinopteri; order Salmoniformes; family Salmonidae; genus Oncorhynchus; species Oncorhynchus masou. The sequence goes on along the minus strand of NC_088228.1, from coordinate 16,386,037 downwards.
CGCCCTCAACCGCAAGGCCGCAAGGCTCTCCAGAGGGTGGTGTGGTCTGCACAACGCATCACCGGGGGCAAACTACCTGCCCTCCATGACACCTACAGCACCCGATGTCACAGGAAGGCAAAAAAAGATCATCAAGGACAACAGCCAAACGAGCCACTGCCTGTTCACCCCGCTACCATCTAGAAGGCGAGGTCAGTACAGATGCATCAAAGCTGGGACCGAGAGACTGAAGAACAGCTTCTATCTCAAGGCCATCAGACTGCTAAACAGCCATCACTAACACAGAGAGGCTGCTGCCTATATTGAGACCCAATCACTGGACACTTTAATAAATTGATCACTGGACACTTTAAACAATGCCACTTTAAATATTGCCACTTTAATAATGTTTACATGTCTTACATTACTAATGTCACATGTATATACTGTATTTTATACCATCTACTGCACCTTGCCTACGCCGCCCGGCCATCGCTTATCCATATACTTATATGTACATATTCTCATTCACCCCTTTAGATTTATGTGTATTAGGTAATTGTTGGGGAATTGTTAGATTACTTGTTAAGATATTACTGCACTGTCGGAACTAGAAGCACAAGCATTTCGCAATATTCGCATTAACATCTGCTAACCATGTCGATGTGACCAATAAAATGTGATTTGATTTGATTTGATGTGGTCTGGAGTCGGGAACTTTGACTGCTACACCAGCCACGGGTACTGATATGTACAATCAACTATCTGTCTGTTGGAACCATCATAAATGAAGGAGAATTGGGATAGTCTCATAGGGAACCTGTGTAACATGGAGAGTGTTCTGTAACATGTACATTATTAACTACTCATATGTGTCACTTCGACAAAGACGTAATACTAGAATGAACAAGGGGTCTCTAACAAGAAGTGACATCATTCCAAAAGGATCCGTTCCAGAAGGATATGAGACCTCATCGTTGATGTTACTGCAAAAAGCTATTCTTGAATCCGATTTAACTTGGGATGATCTTCATATGTGGTTCAGCCTCACTTACTTTAGTTGAATTGACTTAAGTCCATCGGTATAGCTAAATGACTAGAACTCAAATGTAATACATTAGCTACAATGAAGCCGTAGCTCGCTAGTACCACCATAGTTTCACATCTCCCTTTTTTTACATGGGATTTTCCCTCGTGCGAATTGTTAAAAAAATTCAACAATAACATGTTTATTTTTCACCACTGTCAGCTACACCTGGTCGCCCATCCAGGACCGACCCTGCTTAGCTTCAGAGGTAAACCAGCAGTGGGATGCAGGGTGGAATGCTGCTGGAATGAATGTGCCAAAACATGCCACTGGAAAAAAGGCCGAGAAAGCAAAGGCCAGGGTAACATAACCAAAGATAGGGAACATTGCAGGAAAGAGGGAGGAGTTTTATTTAATTGCGCAATCATTAAAAAAAACTATTTTTTACCATCCATTTACAATTCATTTGCACTCGCATTTAAAAAATATTACCTTGCAAAATGTTGTTTTACTATCAATACTTTTGGGTTTATGTTTTGCTTTCAATAATATCATTATTTTTGTTTGTAATAATAATAATTTTTGTTCTCAATTTCAGGCATTTTCCTTGATATTAATGGCACAAAAGTAAGTCACTTACTAAAGGATTGCATCATATAATAACACTATTACTGGAACGCTTGAATCCTTCATTGAAAGATTAACAAGGCAACAGTAAACATGTTGTTCCCCACAAATTATGCAGACACAATTAGTGACAACAATTCAAGCTCAAACAGGACAGGAAATTTGCTTGTTCAAAGTTTGGAATTTCAATTCATTACTATAGCACCTCCCTTGGGCCTATCAGTGTCATTTTGTAAATGCCTGGTCTCTATGGCAAGACGCATTATTCACCCAAGTTTGTCAAAATCAGGCCAGTGCTGACTGAGATATTTTTAGGCTATACAGTGCTTACTTTGTTTACAAACATTGGAGTAAATGTGGAGTTCTTACATGTGAAACTACAAATTAGATTTTCACATGTGAAAAACATTTGTATGACTGCTAACCATGATTAAATAAAGGCAACAGTAAACATGTAGTCTCCCACAAATGATGTAGCGCCCCCCTTGGGCCAATCAGCATATGGCAAGATGCATCATTCAAACAAGTTTCTTAAAAATCGGGCCAGTTGTGTCTGAGATATTGCTTGTGATTAACGTATGTACAGTTCATTATTATAACCCCCCCCCCCCCCCTTGGGCCAAACAGTGTCATTATGTAAATGCCGGATCTCTATGGCAAGATGCTTCATTCACCCAAGAGATTTTCACATGTGAAACGACAAATCTGATTTTCACATGTGAATACTGCTCAATTCTGGTCTTGGAAGGCTGAAACACTTCTGTTTTTTGTTTCTACATGGAAGTTAATTGTACTCACCTGGTGTCCACGGTCTGAATAAGTCCTTGGTTAGAACGAGACGATGAACACCGGTAGAGTTATGACGTTTTGTTTGTTTTGGTTTTTGTCAATTTTTTTTAGGCTGTTCGCACACACAATTTTTTTTGTTTGAGGCAAGTCAAAGTTAGATAGCTGAAGTCTATGCCTCTTTGTCTGTGATTGGTCAACAGTACTACTCCTGGTAGGATTGGAAGCTATGGACAGGATTCTTCAATGAAGCTAGACATGTTATCATTCAATAAGCGATGACTAGTTTTCATGCAATTTTTTTTACTTTAGAAATACTGCACCAAACATTACATTTAAGTCATTTGGCAGACATCTTAGTTAATTAATTACAGATTTCTTCATTAATCTTAGATTCATTCTATGTATTCTGAGGAACACTGGCTATGTTGTTGCTATGGCGTCTCAAGAGGGATAAACGTTAATATTGCCACTTCTTTCTCATTTTTCAAGCAAAGAACTTTTAAGGGAGTATGTCAGGCATAGACATTTGCTGGGAGAAAACCGAACCTAGTATGCGGGTGCCTTTAGTCCCTATCGCTATACGAATTGCATCACACCTAGTGTTTCATGCTTACATTTACATATAGATTAACATGTAGATGTAGATTAACATATAGATAGGTGTAATATAAACAGGAACGCACACAGATGTGATACGACTCAGTAGGGGTGTGAGACTGTGAGGAAAACAACCCAGAGAGAGCCATATGCATCTGGGATAGCCAAGACTACAATCACAGAGCTGGGCTACAGCAAGATAACTAGACAATGCAGGGGCGCAACTTTCACTGGGGACAGGAGGGACATGGGACTGGGGACAGGAGGGACATGGGACTGGGGACAGGAGGGACATGGGACTGGGGACAGGAGGGACATGGGACTGGGGACAGGAGGGACATGGGACTGGGGACAGGAGGGACATGTCCCCCCACATTCTGAAATGGCATTTTTGTCCCCCCAGTTTTATCATTGGAATGTGATACAAAATGAGGCGACGGTGTGCTTTAGGACCATGCGGATGCCTCCGAGCAGTCGGGTAGGCTGTCCCCCACACTTCTAAAACCAAAGTTGCGCCCCTGCTTTGATGTATAGCAGTCAAAACTACTTAGTCTAAACGGAGTCTTTTTTAGATCCCAATCCCTTAAAACAAAGAGAAGTAGGAAAAGGGGAAAAGCATACAGAACACCACAGCCACAGATCTGGAATCAGCTTTATCTTACTCATGCCTAATCTTAACCATTCGGGGCACTAATCAGTCACTCCAGGATTTATCAGAGATTTTTTGTAATATTTGCAAATCAAGCATTTTGCCCCGGAAATTCTGACATTTTGCATGGCAATTTGCGATGATTTTGTCCAATTTGTTGCAAAATGCACTGACGAGGTAAAAGGTTTAATGACGTGTGGCTTGATTGAACCATATTATGCAGTAAATGTGCGGTGATTGGTTGAAATAGCGAGCCCTCTTTTTGTACTGCTGTGATGGGTCAGTTTTATATGATAATATTGCTATTATTTGACAGTTTTATGCAGAAATAGTGCGGTGATTGATAAAATTTGCAAGTCCCCGTGCAATATGCAGAGAATTGTTGATTTAGAAAAAAATATGCGGTATCATGGAATGCTGGAGGAACTGAATAATGCAAAACTGACTTTAGCTCAATGTCTTATTTGGGAAACTACAATCTGTCAATTCACTCGTGAGCTTCAATAGACCTAATCTCTCCCTACACCTCAGGATCTGCCACTACAGTATAGTAACCAGACTCCTTTGTTTGTACGGGGTTCTCTCTTCTTAACCTGTGTTTAATTACAATAGTGCAGCTGTTGCTGGTTTACACAAAGAGGTAATATATCTGTCATGTCACCCTGCCTCCATGGCGCCTGCTGTTTATACAGAACAGAGTACAGGACAGAACCCATTACCCCACTACAGCCATAGTCCCCGTTACCATGGCTACTGTACAGTAGACTACTGCAGGGGTTCCAAAAGTTTTTCACCCCCTCCCAGCATTAGGGAACACCCCCCCCCTCCTTTGCACACTCACCACGTCTATTTCTATGGACACAAGTACTGTTCACACCCCTCTTGTTGGTGGAGAGAATTTAGCAGATTTATCAGAAAATGCAATTCTATAGATTGTGCCATGTCTAATGTGTATTCATGTGAAATTTGAGTGGCAAAAAAACTACAACAAATCTAAGGGGCTAAAAACCCTACGTTAAAAAATGTTAGCTGACATGGTCAAGTTGATCTGGACATTTCTGACAAGTTATAAATAGCTCTAAGGTACACAATGACTAACATGACAAGAGGAACTGATGATGCACTACCCAATATCGAAATTCCACCTTGTGCATTCTACTACTACAACTTTTAAGAGTACGTTTAAAGCTGGATTGAGTTCTTTCTCTTGTTCCGAGACACTGATTTAAGGATTTAGGGAAGGTGAGTTGATATTAGGTCAGTGCCGAACTGCAACTTCAGACCGTTGTGTGTCAGTGTGGGACAGAACAGACATGAGCAGGGTACAGGCGTTGTTGTTATGGACAGTGTTGATGAAAGGCAGATGTTATCATCAGATAGCCCAGAGACCATAGGGCCAGGAGCTTTCCCTGTCCACAGCCATATACACTGAGTATACAAAACATTAAGAACACCTGCTCTTTCCATGATATAGACTGACCAGGTGAATCCAGGTGAAAACTATGATCCTTTTTGATGTCACATGTTAAATGCACTTCAGTCAGTGTAGCTGAAGGGGAGGAGACATGTTAAATCCACTTCAGTCAGTGTCGATGAAGGGGAGGAGACATGTTAAATCCACTTCAGTCAGTGTAGATGAAGGGGAGGAGACATGTTAAATCCACTTCAGTCAGTGTAGATGAAGGGGAGGAGACATGTTAAATCCACTTCAGTCAGTGTCGATGAAGGGGAGGAGACATGTTAAATGCACTTCAGTCAGTGTAGATGAAGGGGAGGAGACATGTTAAATCCACTTCAGTCAGTGTAGATGAAGGGGAGGAGACATGTTAAATCCACTTCAGTCAGTGTCGATGAAGGGGAGGAGACATGTTAAATCCACTTCAGTCAGTGTAGCTGAAGGGGAGGAGACATGTTAAATCCACTTCAGTCAGTGTAGCTGAAGGGGAGGAGATGGGATAAAGAATTATATTTAAGACTTGAGACATGGATTGTGTCTGTGTGTCATTGAGGGGTTGAAAGGGTAAAACAAAATATTGAAGTGCCTTTGAATGGGGTATAGTAGTAGGTGCCACACTGGTTTGTGTCAAGAACGGACACACTGCTGGGTTTTTCACGTTCAACAGTTTCCCGTGTGTATCAGGAATGGTCCACCACCCAAAAGACATCCAGCCAACTTGACACAACTGTGGGAAGCATTGGAGTCAACATGGGCCAGCATCTGTGGAAGGCTTTCAACACCTCGTAGAGTCCATGCCCCGACAAACTGAGGATGTTCTGAGGGCAAATGGGGTGCAACTCAATATTAGGAAGGTGTTCCTAATGTCTGGTATAGTCAGTGTAGATAGATGTCTCTTCAGGAACAACTCCAGGCACTCGTTATAACCTAAAGAGTAGATATGTGCAGGCCACAGACATGGCTGGGTACATGTCATTTCAGGTCAGGCAGGGATAATTTCACCAGAAAATGTGATTCTCTTTAAACCCCAAAATATAATTTTCCCTCAACATTTAGCTACAGTTAAAATGTCAAAAAATCCTAAAAGCAGTCCCATATAAAAAGTAAAAGCTATTTCATAAACAGCGAGCAAGAGCCCTATACTTATGCATGGATAAGTATCTTTCCTGTGGAAGATTATCTTGTGTAGGTTAAGCCACAAGGTTCCTTTTTAAAGCAGCCTGGTTAGGGAGCCTTTTTCAGGCCCGGCTCTCGCCCTCCATACTAAACCACTGAGAGCCTCTGACTAATGCAAAACTAAATTGGATACGACTCTTAGCTGGTTTCCTAGTGAAATGCCCTATATGTTAGTCCTCTCTCTCTGTTTCCTCCTATTTTCCTCTCCTTTCCAGTTCTTCTCATGATAATATAGAACATTATTATATATTATATTATTATTATAGCACACATTATTATCAAATCCTATCCTTTTCTATATTGCATAGTCACAGCATATAAATCATTGCTTATCTGATTATGGCTGTAAATTGATATCGATGATGCCGTTTACATAATGCATAGAGAACAACATGGCACCCCAGCAAAAGGACTACCATACGTTGTTATCAGGTAACTATTGCATTTAATACGGAAACAACCATTTATACGGTGGTGCCACAGTACTGTAGTAAATTCATAAATATCTACCAATATATCAAGAAGAAACCTATTGACTGATCCTCTGGCTTTTGAAATTAATGTGCATGGGTGCCTGACGCCTCGGAGCAGTGAACTCCACCATGAGCTCTGAATTACTGCAGTTTCCCTCAAAGTCAAACATGCAATTACTCTCTCAACGACTGCTATTCTGGCTCGATGTTAAGTTCAAATACAGCTGTTCAAAGGCCACATACTGTATATAGTAGACTAAAAACACAGAACGACAGCACACTTCAGAGAATTACAACTGTTCAGAATGAAGGAGGATAGGGAAACATATATAAGGATAACTGTTCAGAATGAAGGAGGATAGGGAAACAGATATAAAGATAACTGTTCAGAATGAAGGAGGATAGGGAAACAGATGTAAGGATAACTGTTCAGAATGAAGGAGGATAGGGAAACAGATATAACGATAACTGTTCAGAATGAAGGATGATAGGGAAACAGATATAAGGATAACTGTTCAGAATGAAGGATGATAGGGAAACAGATATAAGGATAACTGTTCAGAATGAAGGATGATAGGGAAACAGATATAAGGATAACTGTTCAGAATGAAGGAGGATAGGGAAACAGATGTAAGGATAACTGTTCAGAATGATGGAGGATAGGGAAACAGATATAACGATAACTGTTCAGAATGAAGGAGGATAGGGAAACAGATGTAAGGATAACTGTTCAGAATGAAGGAGGATAGGGAAACAGATGTAACGATAACTGTTCAGAATGAAGGAGGATAGGGAAACAGATATAACGATAACTGTTCAGAATGAAGGAGGATAGGGAAACAGATATAAGGATAACTGTTCAGAATGAAGGAGGATAGGGAAACAGATATAAGGATAACTGTTCAGAATGAAGGATGATAGGGAAACAGATATAAGGATAACTGTACAGAATGAAGGACGATAGGGAAACAGATATAAGGATAACTGTTCAGAATGAAGGACGATAGGGAAACAGATATAAGGATAACTGTTCAGAATGAAGGAGGATAGGGAAACAGATGTAAGGATAACTGTTCAGAATGAAGGACGATAGGGAAACAGATATAAGGATAACTGTTCAGAATGAAGGATGATAGGGAAACAGATATAAGGATACCTGTTCAGAATGAAGGACGATAGGGAAACAGATATAAGGATAACTGTTCAGAATGAAGGACGATAGGGAAACAGATATAAGGATAACTGTTCAGAATGAAGGAGGATAGGGAAACAGATATACGGATAACTGTTCAGAATGAAGAAGGATAGGGAAACAGATATAAGGATAACTGTTCAGAATGAAGGACGATAGGGAAACAGATATAACGATAACTGTTCAGAATGAAGGATGATAGGGAAACAGATGTAAGGATAACTTCAGAATGAAGGACGATAGGGAAACAGATATAAGGATAACTGTTCAGAATGAAGGAGGATAGGGAAACAGATATAAAGATAACTGTTCAGAATGAAGGAGGATAGGGAAACAGATATACGGATAACTGTTCAGAATGAAGGAGGATAGGGAAACAGATGTAAGCATAACTGTTCAGAATGAAGGAGGATAGGGAAACAGATATAACGATAACTGTTCAGAATGAAGGAGGATAGGGAAACAGATATAAGGATAACTGTTCAGAATGAAGGATGATAGGGAAACAGATATAAGGATAACTGTTCAGAATGAAGGAGGATAGGGAAACAGATATAAGGATAACTGTTCAGAATGAAGGATGATAGGGAAACAGATATAAGGATAACTGTTCAGAATGAAGGACGATAGGGAAACAGATATAAGGATAACTGTACAGAATGAAGGACGATAGGGAAACAGATATAAGGATAACTGTTCAGAATGAAGGAGGATAGGGAAACAGATATAAAGATAACTGTTCAGAATGAAGGAGGATAGGGAAACAGATGTAAGGATAACTGTTCAGAATGAAGGAGGATAGGGAAACAGATATAAGGACAACTGTTCAGAATGAAGGATGATAGGGAAACAGATATATGGATAGAGGCCCAACTCTGACCTATATAATGTGTAAGTATGGATAGATCTTTCATTAAAGATCTGGAGTTCAAACAATAACAGGTGGAAATATAACCTCTCTCAAATTCATAGACATAGACGCAAGTACTGACCATCCATGAGATCAAATGTATAGTTTTAGCCATGTTTTGAGGCTTTACAGTGTTTGTTTACAAACAATGGAGTAAAAAGAGAACGGCTCAGCTCTGCAGTATACTCTAACAGTAGCCAATACACTGAGCGTACAAAACATTAGGAACACCTTCCTAATATTGAGTTGCAATCTCCCCCCCAGCCTCAACTAGTCGGGGCATGGACTGGCCCATGTTGGGAGATCCATGTTGACTCCAATGCTTGCCACAGTTGTGTCAAGTTGGCTGGATGTCCTTTGAGTGGTGGACCGTTCTTGATACACACGGGAAACTGTTCAGCGTGAAAAACCCAGCAGCGTTGCAGTTCTTGACACAAACGGGTGAGCCTGGCACCTACTACAATACCCCGTTCAAAGGCACTTAAATATTTTGTTTTGCCCATTCACCCTCTGAATGGCACACATACACAATCCATGTCTTAATTGTCTCAAGGCTTAAAAATCATTATTTAACCTGTCTCCCTTCATCTACACTGACTGAAGTGTATTTAACAAGTGACATCAATAAGGGCTTTCACCTGGATTCACCTGGTCAGTCTGTCATGGACAGAGCACAGCCTGAAGATGTACTGTAACTGGGTGTTGTTGCTATAGGACTTTATAACAGAGAGCATAATATGCAGTATGAGAGTAGTAGATAGTACTATAGTATGATAACGATTGGCAGGTGCACGCACGCACATACACACACACACAAACGCACACAACATATATACACACACAGCAGACACACACACACACGCCCACAAAGAACACATACCAAGGTAGTCATTTGACAGAAACACCAGCTAAGACAATATCTAAGAAGAAATGCAATATATAAATCACGGTTATGGTAAAGACAGTCTAAACACACAACACATATTAATGTAGTCAACCATGTTATCCACAGTAGTCAGCCATGTTAACCACAGTAGTCAGCCATGTTAACCACAGTAGTCAACCATGTTAACCACAGTAGTCAACCATGTTATCCACAGTAGTCAACCATGTTATCCACAGTAGTCAACCATGTTATCCACAGTAGTCAACCATGTTATCCACAGTAGTCAACCATGTTATCCACAGTAGTCAACCATGTTAACCACAGTAGTCAGCCATGTTAACCACAGTAGTCAACCATGTTATCCACAGTAGTCAACCATGTTAACCACAGTAGTCAACCATGTTATCCACAGTAGTCAACCATGTTATCCACAGTAGTCAACCATGTTAACCACAGTAGTCAACCATGTTAACCACAGTAGTCAACCATGTTATCCACAGTAGTCAACCATGTTAACCACAGTAGTCAACCATGTTAACCACAGTAGTCAACCATGTTAATACTACAATAAAGCTATTCTTAAAATCTCTCCAAAAACTCCAGCCACCACAAAAGTCACTTAATCCAAACACTAAATAGAGGGAAGAATTATCTTCATGTGAAAATGATGGCAATATGTTTTGCTTGGAGATTAAACCAAACAATTAGGCTATTCTGGATCCGTTATTCACGCCCCATCTGTTTGGATTGTATTCTCAAACCAGGAGCCTAATCACTCTTTCATATCTTTGGGCACACTCAAGCCAGGGAAGTGTGTGTGTGAGTGTCATCGCTCTGTGTGTGTGTGTGTGTGTGTGTGTGCGTGCGTGCATGATCGTGCGTGTGCGTTCCCGCGCGTGTGCGGGTGCGTCTGCCTTTGTCGGACGGATACACATCACCATTCAGTGCCAGAGATTGTAAGTGTGCGATACGGACAGGGTGAAACACGGATAACGGCGCCAAACTGGAACCAACAGACGTCCAGATTTTATGATCATTATGTTCAGCGACTTAATTAGCTGATCCTTTGGCTTTGTCTATGCAACACTACATCCACCACAATGCCAGGGAGAAGTGGCTAATTATATAGGATTGAGGCAGTGTGTTTTGTATCACATTTTACAGAAGTTGGAAGTTGTCTTTGTGTTAGCGTCATAAGATCTGAATCTGATCACCCTGTTGCTGGAGAACTTATATTCTATTTGTAGGTATAAAAAGTCTTCAAAAGTTTGTAATTTCCAAACTTGATTTGCCCTTCCGAAAAATGTATCAACCACGAGAAAAATGTCCATAATTATAATTTACATATTAATTCACATTTTGTATTGCTGCAGGTTTATTTTCCCGCTGTAGGAGACTGGATCAAATTAAGATCTGACACCTGAATGGTTGAGAAAACCATATTAGAATCATTGTTGACAAAGTTAACACAGTCACAAAGATGTTAAACACACACAGGTGATTTTGACTGCTGACTTTTCAATGCAGGGATGCTGAATTTATGAATGCCACACTGTGCCATTTCATCCATTCTCTGTCATTTTCCAAATGTTCTGACACTCGTTGACAGAACCATGTAACTCCATCTCTGCTAACGTGCTCAAGATCACAGACACAGTAAAAAAATCTATTCCACAGTTACCTCAGCCAAAAGGAAATTCCTTTGACCATTCAAAAAGTCAGTTCCAGTTTCATTTGTAGGACCTAAAGCTAGAATCCTTAATTGAAACAATAACAAAGTAAATCAAATCAAAATGGCATTGACAAAAAATACAGTAGAATAGAATACAGTATATACAGTTGAAGTCGGAAGTTTACATACACGTAGGTTGGAGTCATTAAAACTCGTTTTTCAACCACTCCACAAACTTCTTATTAAAAAAAAACAATAGTTTTGGCAAGTCGGTTAGGACATCTACTTTAATGCATGACACAAGGAATTTTTCCAACAATTGTTTACAGACAGAATATTTCACTTATAAATCACAATTCCAGAGGGTCAGAAGTTTACATACACTAAATTGACTGTGCCTTTAAACAGCTTGGAAAATTCCAGAAAATTATATGTCATAACTTTAGAAGCTGCTGATAGGCTAATTGACATCATTTGAGTCAATTTGTGTAACTGTGGATGTATTTCAAGGCCTTCTTCAAACTCAGTGCCTCTTTGCTTGACATCATGGGAAAATCAAAAGAAATCAGCCAAGACCTCAGAAAAAATTGCTGACATCACAAGTCTGGTTCATCCTTGGGAGCAACTTCCAAACGCCTAAAGGTACCATGTCCATCTGTACAAACAATATTACTCAAGTATAAACACCATGGGATCACGCAGCCATCATACTGTTCAGGAAGGAGACGCGTTCTGTCTCCTAGAGATGAACGTACATTGGTGCGAAAAGTGCAAATCAATCCCAGAACAACAGCAATATACCTTGTGAAGATGCTGGAGGAAACAGGTACAAAAGTATCTATATCCACAGTAAAACAAGTCCTATATCGACATAACCTGAAAGGCTGCTCAGCAAAGAAGAAGCCACTGCTCCAAAACCTCCATTAAAAAGCCAGACTACGGGACTATCGGGACAAAGATTGTACTTTTTATTCTCTGGTCTGATGAAACAAAAATAGAATTGTTTTGGCCATAATGACTATCGTTATGTTTGTAGGAAAAAGGGGGAGGCTGGCAAGCACAAGAACACCATCCCAACCGTGAAATCCGGGGGTGGCAGCATCATGTTTTAGGGGTGCTTTGCTGCAGGAGGGACTGGTGCACTTCACAAAATAGGTGGCATCATGAGGAGGGAAAATTATGTGAATATATTGAAGCAACATCTCAAGACAGCAGTCAGGAAGTTAATGCTTGGTCGCAAATGGGTCTTCCAAATGGACAATGACCCCAAGAATACTTCAAAAGTTGTGGCAAAATGGCTTAAGAAACTCTAGGGGCGCTATATCATTTTTGGATAAAAAGACGTGCCCGTTTTAAGCGCAATATTTTGTCACAAAAAGATGCTCGACTATGCATATAATTGGTAGCTTTGGAAAGAAAACACTCTGACGTTTCCAGAACTGCAAAGATATTTTCTGTGCGTGCCCTAGAACGTGAGCTACAGGCAAAACCAAGATGAAACGGCATCCAGGAAATGAGCAGGATTTTTGAGGCTCCGTTTTCCATTGTCTCCTTATATGGCTGTGAATGCGAGAGGAATGAGTCTGCCCTTTCTGTCGTTTCCCCAAGGTGTCTGCAGCATTGTGACGTATTTGTAGGCATATCATTGGAAGATTGACCATAAGAGACCACATTTACCAGGTGTCCGCCCGGTGTCCTGCGCCGAAATTGGTGCGCAAACCTCAGCTGCAAGTATTTTTCCATGGAATTTAGAGAAGAATGCAGGCTTCCACGAACGATATATCAATGAAGAGATATGTGAAAAAACACCTTGAGGATTGATTCCAAACAACGTTTGCCATGTTTCGGTCGATATTATGGAGTTAATTCGGAAAAAGTTTGACGTTGTTGGTGACTGAATTTTCGTTTCGTTTCGGTAGCCAAATGTGATGTACAAAACGGAGCGATTTCTCCTACACAAAGATGCTTTCAGGAAAAACTGAACATTTGCTATGTAACTGAGAGTCTCCTCATTGAAAACATCCGAAGCTCTTCAAAGGTAAATGATTTTATTTATTTGGTTATCTGGTTTTTGTGAAAATGTTGCGTGCTAAATGCTACTCAAAATGCTAAGCTAGCTTAGCATACTCTTACACAAATTAGTGAATAGCGATGGTTCAAAAGCATATTTTCAAAATCTGAGATGACAGTGTTGTTAAGAAAAGGCTAAGCTTTAGAGCAGGCGCATTATTTTCATTTTATTTGCGATTTTCAGAAATCGTTAACGTTGCGTTATGCTAATGAGCCTGAGGCTTTATTCACGATCCCGGATTGTTGAGTTTCAAGAGGTTAAGGACAACAAAGTCAAGGTATTGGAGTGGCCATCACAAAAGCTTGACCTCAATCCCATAGAACATTTGTGGGCAGAACTGAAAAAGCATGTGCAAGCAAGGAGGCCTACAAACCTGACTCAGTTACAGGAACGGGCCAATGAAGGCTGAACAATAGTCAATGAACTGCATTCTGACGTAGGTATTTTTCTTGTCCAGATGCGATAGGGAAGTGTGCACTGCGATTGCGATAGTGTCGTCTGTAGATCTATTGGGCGTTAGGCAAATTGAAGTGGGTCTAGGGTGTCAGGTAAGGTGGAGGTGATATGATCCTTAACTAGCCTCTCAAACCACTTCATGATTACAGAATTGAGTGCTACGGCAGTCACACCGCCTCTCTTTTAGTAAAAATCTGAGGAATCAGCCTGGAGAAATGTAACCACTGATGAGGCATTCATATGTTATATTCTTCAAGAATCAAAAATGGATGTAGCAACTAAGGATTCTAGCTTCAAAACATGATAAATTCATAACATCCCAAATCTGCATCTAACCTGGCATGACATCATCAGTTGATGTTTCAGCTCAGTTCCATTCTATGTCATGTTGTTCCATGAGTCAAACAACAATCAGCAACAGGCTGTCTTCCTATTGTAATGCTTAGTGGAAAGACTCAGCAATACATCATGCCACCAACGGACATGGATCAACAACCCAATAACCTCTGATATGAATCATGTCCTTTTTAATCTTAATGACTAATCAGAATCAGATCAACTTCTGATAGCAACCTGTGTGTGTGTGTGTGTGTGTGTGTGTGTGCGTGTGTGTGTGTGTGTGTGTGTGTGTACAGTGGCTCCACAGTACCATCATAGCTAGCCCTCTGAGTTTCTCTGTCTGTCGATAGGCACACGATGCGCAATTAAATCCTTCATTGCTGTTGGGCTGAAACTGTCAATCAGAGGGCCCATGGCTTTCGACAGCGCCCAGTGAACCGTGGACCGCTGGCCGCAGCACAGGGACACCCAGCATCCCTGCTATTGTTACCAGCAAGCACGAATTCAGACGCAATTAAGCCCGGCTTTTTAGGAAGCCCTCAGCATAGTGAGCCTCGTGCTCTGCTCTGTGGTAGCTTGTTGAGAAAGAGTGAGAGAGAGACAGACAGACAGACAGACAGACAGACAGACAGACAGACAGACAGACAGACAGACAGACAGACAGATACACAATGAGACAGAGAGAGAGAGAGAGACAGACAGACTTAGAGAGAGAAACAAACACACAAAGCGACAGAAGAAGACCGAGACAGAGAGAGAAATGTCTCTAATATTTTGAAACTTGTGAGTGTAATGTTTACTGTTCATTTCTGATTGTTTATTTGACTTTTGGTTATTATCTATTTCACTTGCTTTGGAAATGTAAACATATGTTTCCAATGCCAATAAAGCCCTTAAATTGAAATTGAATTGCGAGAGAGAAGAAGACTATATAATACTATATAACCAGGCACAAGACTTATGTATCCAGGCTCATTTTATATTCTATTCGAGTATATCCTATGGATTGAATAGTAATACATAAATAAACACTTTCGAAGCATACTACATTCAGGAAAGTAACGTGAAGTAATTATGTGTTAGAGTTGACCTGATACCAAGCATTACTCATGATGTTAGTAGACAGGAAAAGCATCTAAGCAGAAGGAGCAGCCATAGTGGGCTACTTGTCATGTGTGGATTCTGTACCATTGCTTAAGTGTGAATAGTATGCATAGCACCCAGTGTAGGTTAAGTGAGAGCATTGCACTTACACTTACAGTGCTTAGCAACCAACACAACATGCATGTTGATTACGTATGTGGAGCTTTACAACCCAGGTTTGATTGAGAGGGTGTGACTAAAGACTTTAACATACAACACATGTTACTTGCATAAACCCTGCACATATCAAATCAAATCAAATTGGTCACATACATATATTTAGCTGATGTTATTGTGGGTGTATACAAATGTATTTTGTTCCTAGCTCCAACAGCGTAGTCGTATCTAACAACACACAAATCTAAAGTAAAAGAATGGAAATAAGAAATGTATCAATATTAGGACGAGCAATGTCAGAGTGGTATTGACTAAAATACAGTAGAATAGAATACAGTATATACAGTACAGTTGAAGTCAGAACTTTACATACACCTCAGCCAAATACATTTAAACGTTTTTCAATTCCTGACGTTTAATCCTAGTAAAAATTCCCCGTCTTAGGTCAGTTAGGATCACAACTGTCAGAATAATAGTAGAGATAATTATTTCTTTCAGCTTTTATTTCTTTCATCACATTCCCAGTGGGTCAAAAGTTTACATACACTCAATTAGTATTTGGTAGCATTGCCTTTAAATTGTTTTACTTGGGTCAAACGTTTTGGGTAGCCTTCCACAAGCTTCCCACAATAAGTTGGGTGAATTTTGGCCCATTCCTCCTGACAGAGCTGGTGTAACTGAGTTAGGTTGTAGGCCTCCTTGCTCGCACACACTTTTTCAGTTCAGTTTTTTCAGTTAGGATTGAGTTCAAGGCTTTGTGACGGCTACTCCAATACCTTAACTTTGTTGTCCTTAAGCCATTTTGCCCCTACTTTGGAAGTATGCTTGGGGTCATTGTCCATTTGGAAGACTCATTTGCGACCAAGCTTTAAATTCCTGACTGATGTCTTGGGATGTTGCTTCAATATATCCACATGATTTTCCCTCCTCATGATGCCATCTATTTTTGGAAGTGCACCAGACCCTCCTGCAGCAAAGCACCCTCACAACATGATGCTGCCACCCCAACATGATGCTGCCACCCCCATGCTTCCCTTATCCTCCAAACAAATTGATGGTCAGTATGGCCAAAACAGTTCTATTTTTGTTTCATCAGACCAGAGGACAATTCCCCAAAAAGTATGATCTTTGTCCCCATGTGCAGTTGCAAACCGTAGTCTGTCTTTTTTATGGCAGTTTTGGAGCAGTGGCTTCTTCCTTGCTGAGCGGCATTTCAGGTTATGTCGATATAGGACTAGTTTTACTGTGGATATAGATACTTTTGTACCTGTTTCCTCCAGCATCTTCACAAGGTCCTTTGCTGTTGTTCTGGGATTGATTTGCACTTTTCGCATCAAAGTACGTTCATCTCTGGGAGACAGAAAGTGTGTCCTTCCTGAGCAGTATGACAGCTCCATGGTCCCATGGTGTTTATACTTGCGTACTATTGCTTGAACAGATGAACATGGTACCTTCAGGCATTTGGAAATTGCTCCCAAGGATAAATCAGACCTGTGGAGGTCTACAATTATTTTTCTGGGGTCTTGGCTGATTTCTTTTGATTATACCATGATGTCAAGCAAGGAGGCACTGAGTTTGAAGGTAGGCCTTGAAATACATCCACAGGTACACCTCCAATTGACTCAAATTATGTCAATTAGCCTATCAAAAGCTTCTAAAGCCATGACATCATTTTCTGTATTTTTCCAAGCTGTTTAAAGGCACAGTCAACTTAGTGTATGTAAACTTCTGACCCACTGGAATTGTGATACAGTGAATAATAAGTGAAATAATCTGTCTGTAAACAATTGTTGGAAAAATGAATTGTGTCATACACAAAATAGATGTCCTAACCAACTTGCTAAAACTATAGTTTGTGAGCAAGAAATTTGTGGAGTGGTTGAAAAACGAGTTTTAATGACTCCAACCTAAGTGTACGTAAACTTCCGACTTCAACTGTGCATCTGAGATGAGTAAAGCAGTATGTGAACATTATTAAATTGACGAGTTTTCCATTATTAAAGAGGCCAGTGATTCAATGTCTATGTATATAGGGCAGAAGCCTCCAAGGTGCAGGTTTGAGTAACCGGGTGGTAGCCGGCTAGTGATGGCTATTTAACAGTCTGATGACCTTGAGATAGAAGCTGTATTTCAGTCTCTGTCCCAGCTTTGATACACCTGTACTGACCTCGCCTTCTGAATGGTAGCGCCGTGAACAGGCCGTGGCTCGGGTAGTTGATGTCATTGATGATCTTTTTGGCCTTCCTGTGACATCGGGTGCTGTAGGTGTCCTGGAGGGCAGACAGTGTGCCCCCGGTAATGCATTGGGCAGACCGCACCCACCCTCTGCAGTTGCAGTGGTGAGGTTGCCGTACCAGGCGGTGATACAGCCTGATAGGATGCTCTAAATTGTGCGTCTGTAAAATTTTTGGAAAGTCTTAGGGGCCAAGCCACATTTATTAAGCCTCCTGAGGTTGAAGAGGAACTGTTGTGCTTTCTTCACCACATTGTCTGTGTGGGTGGACCATTTCAGATTGTCAGTGATGTGTACGCAGAGGAACTTGAAGCATTCCACCTTCTCCACTGCAGTCCTGTCGATGTGGATAGGGGCGTGCTCCCTCTGCTGTTTCCTGAAGTCCACGATCAGCTCCTTTGTTTTGTTGATGTTGAGGGAGAGGTTATTTTCCTGGCACCAGTCTGGCTGGGCCATCACCTCCTCCCTGTAGGCTGTCTACTACTGTTGTGTCGTCTGCAAACGTGATGATTGAGTTGGAGGCGTGCGTGGCCACACAGTCATGGGTGAACAGGCATTACAGGAGGGGGCTGAGCACGCATCCTTGTGGATCAGTGAAGTGGAGGTGTTGTTTCCTACCTTCACCACCTGGGGGGCGGCCCGTCAGGAAGTTCAGGACCCAGATGCACAGGCCAGGGTTTAGACCCAGGGCCCCAAACTTAATGATGAGGTTGGAGGGTGCTATGGTGTTGAAGGCTGAGCTATAGTCAATGAACAACATTCTTACATAGGTATTCATCTTTGTTCAAATAGGATAGGGCAGTGTGCAGTGTGATGGCGATTGCATCATCTGTGGATCTGTTGGGGTGGTATGCAAACTGAAGTGGGTCCAGGGAGTCAGGTAGTCATTGAGGTCAGTTACCTTTGCTTTCTTCGTTACAGGAACAATGGTCGTGAAGCAAGTGGACAATGGTCGTGAAACAACATCGTGAAGCAAGTGGGGACAGCAGACTGGGATAGGGAAAGATTTAATATGTCCGTAAACACTCCAGCCAGCTGGTCTGCACATGCTCTGAGGACACGGCTAGGGATCCCGTCTTGTGAGAGTTAACACGCTTAAATGGCTTACACACGTCGGTCACGGAGAAAGGGAGCCCACAGTCCTTGGGAGCGGG
Source organism: Oncorhynchus masou masou (assembly GCF_036934945.1). NCBI lineage: Eukaryota > Metazoa > Chordata > Actinopteri > Salmoniformes > Salmonidae > Oncorhynchus > Oncorhynchus masou. Next base: position 16,367,091 of record NC_088228.1, on the reverse strand, counting down.
CAAAGAAGGTGTTTAGCTTGTCCTGGAGCAAGACGTTGGTGTCCGCGACGTGGCTGGTTTCCCCTTTGTAATCCGTGATAGTCTGTAGACCCTGCCACATACGTCTCGTGTCTGAGCCGTTGAATTGCAACTCCACTTTGTCTCTGTACTGACGTTATGCCTGTTTGATAACTACACTGTTTGTATTCGACCATATTCCCAGTCACCTTGCCATGGTTAAATACGGGGGTTCGTTCTTTCAGTTTTTTGCGAATGCTGCCGTCTAGCCACGGTTTCTGGTTTGGGTAGGTTAACAGTCACAGTGGGAACAACATCGCTTATGCATTTCCTGATGAACTCAGTCACCGTGTCCATGTATACATCAAAAAAATCTTGAAGCATGGATTCCGATTGGTCAGACCAGTGTTGCATAGACCTTACCATGGGTACTTCCTGTTTGAGCTTCTACCTACAGGAAGGGAGGAGCAAAATGGAGCCGTGAACTGATTTGCCCTGAGGGAGGGCTGTGGAAAGCCTTGTAGGCATCCCGGAAGGGGGAGTAGCAGTGATCAAGTGTTTTAGCAGTGTGAGTACTACAGTCAATGTGTTGATAGAACTTCGGTGGCGTTTTCCTCAAATTTGCTTTGTTAAAATCCCCAGCTACAGTAAATGCGGCCTCAGGATATGTGGTTTCCAGTTTGCACAAAGTCCAGTGTAGCTCCTTGAGGTTATCGGCTTGAGGAGGAATATACACGGCTGTGACTATAACCGAAGATAATTATCTGGGGAGGTAATACGGTCGGCATTTGATTGTGAGATATTCTAGGTTGGGTGAACAAAAGGACTTGAGTTTCTGTACGTTATCTCACACCATGAGTAGTTAATCATGAAACATACACCCCGCCTTTCTTCTTCCCGGAGAGTTCTTTATTCCTGTTTGCGCGATGTACTGAGAACCCAGCTTGCTGTATGGACAGGGACAGTATATCCGGAGAGAGCCATGATTCCGTGAAACAGAGTATGTCACAGTCCCTGATGTCTCTCTGGAAGGAGAATGTATCAACTGAGAGGGATAGGCTACTCCATGACCCGTGTTCATGAGGCGTCTCAAAGTAAGAGTGCTGATCTAGGATCAGGTTCCCCAGTCCATATAATCTTATTCATTATGATCTAAAATGCAACACTGATCCTAGATCAGCAATTCTACCCTGATATGCTTCATGAATCTGGCCCTGGGACTGAGGAGGATTCCCTCAAAGACAACTGTTGTCTTACTTTACATGTGTGCCTACAATGCCTCCTTTAAACCCACTGTGCATCCCTGGGCAGAGTTTTTAGTTTACGGGTTGGTGAAGATCATTCAATCCCTTCCAACATAAAGCAGACTAACTGGTCTACATCTACAGTTGGAGTCAGTAGTCAATTCTGACGTATGAAATGTTGTTGATGTCTCTCATCTCTGTCAATGTCATTGCCTAAAGACAAAGGCACATTTCCACAATGTGTGGATTAGAATCTGTCTATAGTATGTTGATCCACACACTTGAGTTTGTTGTTGACAGAAGCTGTTGACTCTATCCATAACCAGGTAGATATCCCTCAGTGTAATGTCACAGCTTATGAAGCCTTAAAAAAGGTTTATAATAAGCGTCTGAAGCTTTATAACATGCTTATGAATCACAAAGTAACATTCATACAGCAATTTACTGTTCACAAAAGACGACAGGGTTATTTTATGAAAGTGTCCATGTTGTACAGTAAATATATCTTAGTTGAGATCTGGATTCTGTGATTGGCAGATTTACAGCATTGCTTTGAAGTAGTGAAAAGAACAAACCAGATTGATATCTAGGTATGTAGTCGGGTTTACATTCATCTTCCTCTCAACACATTTAGAACAGTGCAGTACACACAACTTAGGCATTGCCTCCAGGTAAGTGTAAATGGAATGTAAGGTTTCTCCTGCATAGGAAACTGAGGCACCACCTAAGCCCTTTTTTGAGTCAGGACAAACCCTGGAATGTTGCTGTAGTATAACTTCATTGAATCAGAGACTGCTGCTGCCACAGCGATGTACATTGCCGTGAAAGAGAATATCCCCTGTTCTGATATTTTTGTTACTGAAGATCTTCAACCAAAACCTAATATTACATACTTGAGTTTACAAATAACACAAAAATTGATACTTATTTTATTTATTGAATTAACAAAGTTATGCAACACCCAGTTCCCCCGTGTGAAAAAGTAATTGCCCCCTTACACTCAATAACTGGTTGTGGTGCCACCTTTAGCTGCAATGACTGCAACCAAATGCTTCCTGTAGTCGTTGATCAGTCTCTCACGTCGCTGTGAAGGACTTTTGGCCCACTCCTCCATGCAGAACTGCTTTAACTCAGCAACATTTGTGGGTTTTCAAGCATGAACATTCTAAAACTTCAAATGTGTTGCTTTTTAACCATTTTCATGTAGACTTGATTGTGTGTTTTGGATCATTGTCAAAAATATGCCCAAAAAAACTAAACAAGTAGAAATACTTTTTCATAGCAAGTTAAACAAGGAGGTCTGGAACTATTGTTCTCCATCGATCAGTAAGCTGCCTTACAAAGATTACTATGCTTGACAGCTACTAGGAGCTCAACATTCTCTCTGTAGGTAGGATGAGAAATGGCAATGCCATAAATGGACCAGAAATGTAAATATAGATGCAGATAATATTCAAAACGTGAGCCAGCTCTCTGTGGATGAGGCTGACAATGAGCCTAACTGCTGTGCTTTTGTGCTCCCTGCCTGTTCTAGGCCTGTGCTGTGCAGACCTGGGTTCAAATACAATTTGAAATCATGTCAAATACTTTATCTGCTGCTCAACTGAACTTGCCTGGCTTAATGGACCAATAGAATAGTCCCAGAACTGTAAACACTGCTCATCTGGCACTCCAAGCAAGCTAGAGTAAACGCTTAAAGATATCAAATAGTATTTGAACCCAGGTCTGTGGCGCTGTGTGTGCTTGGTTAGTAAACACAAAGGACAGAGTATTAATGTCGGGGTCGACTTCCCAGAGCCCCTCAGAGTTCCAGGACCACCAAAGAGCTCAGTAATTTGGACTTAATTTAAAATGCCGGAGGCTAAGACAAACGCACAGACACACACGTGGAGAGATGACACACATGCACACACACAGAGCAATGATACAAACACTCACACTCATACAGAACAATGACACACACACGCACACAAACACACAGACAGACAAAGACACCACAGTGTCAGTACAACTGAGTAAAGTCCATGACAAGAATGCAGAACTGACATATCAGATTTATCATCTCAGATGAGAACCAGGAAGCAAAATGGCTGCATCCAGGGCATGTTGTAGAGTGTTACATGAAACCATATTTCTTCAACCATCTCGGAATCATTGAAAACTGTCACAAAAACAAAAATTACCCAGTCATCAATAAAAGCTCTGGATTGTCATTCAGTCTTTCTGCAATTCTAGACAATAAGAGCAAACAACCCCATCTCCCATAGCAACTACGATTTGATGATGTTATTACATTACAGTATCATAATCATAACAAGAAATCAAATTATGGACCACTCTCTCTTTCCTCAATTACTTTGCACCAACTAAATGGCAAGTGATTGTGAACTGATGTTCATGAATAATATTTTAGACGAGGGAGTCAGACAGAATAGCTAATCAAACAGCCAATCTACTGTCAAGAGAAATGGGCCTGAATCAAACCAAGATTCTGAATGAAACTAGAGGTGAATAAAACCTCTGCTGAGACATAGCAGCAGTCACAACAGTGATCCCCGGACAGAAATATTTTAAGTATTAGATGAATTGTTGCAGATAACAGTGCAGTAAGTATAGGACTGCCTCTATCTCTGGGTATTCACACATGCAGATACCTCAAACAGCAGCACACAGGCCATCTCTGTCTGTTTGCACTGGACATACCTCACTCCCCTCTCACAATCACATCTCTCTTTCACCCCCCCCCCTCTCTCTCTCTACCACACAGATTTATATCTCACTCCCTTTCATTCCCTCTGTCTGTATTTCTCTTGCTCTACACCCTCACTCTCTCCCTCTCTCTACCACACCCTCTCTCATTCCCTCTGATTCTCTCACTTCCCTCTCTCTCTCCCTCCCTCTCCCCCCCCCTCTCTCTCTCTCTCTCTTCCTCTCTCTCTCCCTCTCTTTCTATCTCTTTCTCTCTCTCTCTCCCTCTCTTTCTCTCTCTTTCTCTCTCTCCCTCTCTCTCTGGATATAGCACACTTCTCTTTTTCTCCTTTTCTGCCAGTCCATCTCTCTCTCTCTCTACCTCTATGAACCTCCATCTCTCTCTCTACCTCTATGAACCTCCATCTCTCTCGCTCTCTCTCTACCTCCATCTCTCTTTCTCTCCCTCCCTCTCCCTCCCCCTCTCTCTCTACCTCCATCTCTCTCTCTCTCTCTCTCTCTCTCTCTCTCTCTCTCTCTCTCTCTCTCTCTCTCTATGAACATCCCTACCCCCATTTCATTACTCTGAATGCTAAAATGGAAAATCTTGGATAGTGTTTACACTACATGGACTTTCTCCACCAGTACAATTCAATATTTCGGATTATATCTATAGGACTTCCTCCATCTCTCTTTCTCTCTTTATCTCCCTCTCTTACATTTTCATTGCAGATACTTATGAGATCTTCTATAAAAAAGACAGAGCAGTGAATCAAAATGCATAGGGAGAAATAGTACAACCCCCATTCTGCTCTAACCCTCCCTCCCTTAAACATCCCTACCCCCATACCCCCACTCTGCTCTAACCCTCCCTCCCTTCAACATCCCTACCCCCATACCCCCACTCTGCTCTAACCCTCCCTCCCTCCCTTCAACATCCCTACCCCCATACCCCCACTCTGCTCTAACCATCCCTCCCTCCCTTCAACATCCCTACCCCCATACCCCCACTCTGCTCTAACCCTCCCTTCAACATCCCTACCCCCATACCCCCACTCTGCCCTAACCCTCCCTTCAACATCCCTACCCCCATACCCCCACTCTGCTCTAACCCTCCCTTCAACATCCCTACCCCCATACCCCCACTCTGCTCTAACCCTCCCTCCCTTCAACATCCCTAACCCCATACGGTCTCTCTCTCCCACGCACACGCACGTGCACGCACACACACACACATATACACACACACACTCATGCATGTGCACACACACACACACATATAGACACACACACACACACGTGCACGCACACACACACATACACACATATACACACACACGCACGTGCACACACACACATACACACACACGCACGTGCACGCACACATACACACATACACACATATACACACACACACATACACACACACACACACACACACACACACACACACACACACACACACACACACACACACACACACACACACACACAGAATAGTATTATTATGCAGGACAGGCCTTCTTCAGACAATCTTAATGTGAAAGTCAATTTAAACTATGTGTTTGAAAGCAGACTGTAAATAACAAAGGTTTTATTATAGTGAGATTATGTGTATAAACAAGACAAGGGTTCAGTTACAGTGCGTAATAGAGGCACAGCTACTTCATATAACCAGAGGTATAGGATTGCATTGAACATAAGACATTTTTGTAATGGTTATTATATCCTAAACCCTGTAAGTGATGCAATCACATAGAAACAACAGCCCATGTTGTCATCAACTGAGATAAAAACTAAGTTGAGCACTTTGAAAGCAACTTCACTGACAGTGATGCGCTGCGTTCATCACCAGTTTATACGTACTGACAAAGGATAAAACAAGCAATCATTTTTTTATATAGCATATGACATTAAATAACTATACATGTTGTGCATGAGTGTTTGTTACTGTTATCATTGCTTTCAAATGAATGGACAGAAAGTCGTTTTATTTCAGGGCAATGCGTAACGGCTATAAACAGTGTTCACTTTCTGAACAGCGTTTTTACGCATCTCCATAACACTGTGAACAATGAAACCAATAACCTAGGTTTCTATAACCTTGTCCAGATGCGACTCACCTTATTGCAGTACGGGGAATCGGTATACTGCAAGGGTCCCAATCCGGAAGAATCTGTTGCTGATAAAGACTGTGGTGGAGGTGGATATACTCTCACGTCCATTTCAGTAAAACATCAATCTCCACACAAGCTTTTCCACTCAGGCTTCTACTTTCGATTCCTCAAAAGTTGAAGGCTCTATAAAGACTGATGGACGAAGTCGGAAAAAGTGTAGGGTTTGAATCTAAAAATGGCAAACTGTTATGCTCTCACATGCGTTCGCGGTTTTTCAGGAGAAAGAAAAACTTATGTTATCAACGCACTATGAACGACGGACTTGGCAAACGGGTAAACGCAGTTAAAATGTAACTTTCAAAATATGTAAGCTATCACTCTATTGTTGAAGAAGTTATTGCGCGTCTTTCTCTTTCTGACAGATGCATTTGCAGCGACAGTAGTTGTTTCTATCCAGCGGCTACCGTCATCTGCAAGCAAATGGGGCATGGTAGGATTGCCTGTTCACTTGTGATTCATACAAAGGACTTTACAGACGGGGCAGGGGCAAGAGTGCGGCTATGGCGACGTGCTCCACCTAGGGGGCGCAATGGGGAATGCAGTGCCTGCGTCGGTTGCATGCCGCAGTAAATTTGTTTTCAGTTTGGATAGGCTATTGGTTTGCTCCTCAATACCTCTTCGACGGAAGGTCCTATCATGATGAGGGTGATATATCTAAAAACAGATGACGATAGAGAGCAAGGTACAGCTTTTTTTGTGCCTTTTTTCCCATTCTGTTTTCAAAAAGTGACTTTCAGTTGGTTTCAAGGGGAGAATAGTATGTGGCTGCTGCCAAGGGAGCGTCTTAAAAGTGCAGTCAGCTGAACATGGTGTTTACAGAAAAACCTTCAATTACATAAAAAAATGTGATCTTGTTTACTTTTTGCCCCTTTTTCGTGATATCCAATTGACACCTTGTAGAGTCCCTGCCCCAACGAATTGAGGCTGTTCTAAGGGCAAAGGGGGTGTAACTCAGTATTAGGAAGGTGTTCCTGATGTTTGGTATACTCAGTGTAGATAGAGGCTTTAAAGAAACAGAAAAAGAGCGAGAGAGAGAGACACAGAGAGAGAGAAATTGTGTGAGAAAGAGAAATTGAATTGTCCGTGAGAGAGAGAGAAAAGTAATAAGATAGATCTGTCTTCTGCTCATTGTAAAGATTATATAAAGAGGCAGAGAGGTCAATATGACCTTTGTACAGTAAGCACCAGCTTAACTCCTTAGTGTAGACTTCCTCTTAGATCTTACCCATAATGCATTGGTTTATATATTGTGTTGTGTAATTGCCCCATTTAGGTCATTTAGGTCATTATACTCATCTGAAGATACAAATTCATACTATATAAAACACTTAGGTAGTGGTCGAGGCAGAGGGACCACTGAGTGACATATGAGTAGATAGATAAAGATTATGATATTGGTCAATGACTGTCAGATAGGATCTTCTAAAATTTCCAACAGCATTACTACACAACACAGGACTGACATAAAAAAAATTTAAATCATCACTTTAGTATTATTTTCACAAGTATGTGGTGAATTTTACAAAACTCCAAACTGGTACCACTTGTAACACAGCCAGTTTTACATTCAAGACCTTTCACTGTACATTCATTTTGTTAGTAGACATCTTTCACCACATAACCATTGATCCAAAACATGAGTTTACTGTGAAATATGATGAGAACATTGGTTTAATCCCCAAAACTCAACATACTGTAATATCTTCCTGAATTGAGTTATTTTAACAACCAGTTAATCCAATCGCAAAATTGTTTAAATATGTCTTTCAACATTGGCCTTTGAATGTAGTATGCTACAGTACTGTAAAATACAGTACATTGCACTGTTTTCACATTAGGCCATTAAAATTGACTGAACATAAAATGTCCATAATATCTACAGTATGCCATGTGTGATCATTGAAGACATCTTTCACAATGTAATAATCTTATATTTTAGTAAACACTCTTATCCAGAGCAACCTTCAGTAGTGAGGGTAAACATGTTTCATACTGGTCCCCCGTGGGAATCAAACCCACTGCCCCGGTGTTGCAAGCACCCTGCTCTACCAACTGAGCTATGCGGTACTACCATTTTTTTTAATGAAACATCATGTTTAACAGGCACTAGTTTGCATCAAGCCTGTCTTGAGCATTTGGCTATCGGTTCTCATCAAAATCACAGTAAATATTCCCATTGTTCATGCACCTGGGGAGAAAGGCTGTTGGCATGGAGAATGCAAACCTGGCATAGGTCTGAATTTAAATCATTGCATGGCTTGAAGGAGGATGGTATTGTATTGGTATTGGTTATTACTGCATTGGTTATTACTGCATTGTCGGAACTAGAAGCACAAGCATTTCGCTACACTCGCATTAACATCTGCATCTGTGTATGTGACAAATACATTTGATTTGATTTGATTTGATATTGTATTACTGCACTGCTAGAAACACAAGCATTTCGTTGCACCTGCTGTAACATCCAGTAGTGTAAAGTACTTCAGTAAAAATACTTTCAAGTACTACTTAAGTTGTTTTTCGGGGGTATCTGTACTTTACTTTGCTATTTATATTTTTATATTTTTGCCAACATTTACTCCACTACATTCCTAAAGAAAATAATGTACTTTTTTACTCGAAACATTTTTCCTGACACCCAAGTACTTGTTACATTTTGACCATAAAATGGTCCAATTCACACATATCAAGAGAACATCCCTGGTCATCCCTACTGCCTCTGATCTGGCGGACTCACTAAACACAAATTCTTTGTTTGTGAATTACTGTCTGAGTGTTGGAGTGTGCCACTGGCTATCTGTCAATAACATTTAAAAAAGACAATTGTGCAGTCTGGTTTGCTTAATATAAGGAAGTTTTACTTTTACTGTTGAGTACATTTGAGCCTTTCCATTTACTTTTGATACTTAAGTATATTTAAAACCAAATACTTTTAGACTTTTACTAAAGTAGTATTTTACTCTGTGATCTTCACTTTTACATGAGTCATGGTTACTTTTTCCACCAATGGTAACATCTGCTCATCTGTGTACGCACCCAATTTGATGTGTTACATACAGTACATCTCTCATCTTGTCAATATTCGATAGTCATCATAGTAGTGCATCGACTACATACAGTATCACACTTTTTATGTTTCTGCTTTACAGACATCATTACATAGGTCAAAACCTGTAGTAGACAAACCAGTTGACATGGTAAATCTATAGGTTTACCAAACGTTTACATGATCATCAATTAAGCAGTCAGATTAAGCAATAGTCAAATGTATTTTAACAAAAGAAAGAGAATAATATCTAAAGTAATGTGAGTATTGCATTGTGAAAGGCAATTACTTTATATGAATATGTATTGCAATGTGGAACATGAATTTCTAGATGAAACAGATTAAAATTGAGGGACTATATGATTTTGTGTGTTGTACTTAGTTAAATGAAATGTGAAAGTTTGGAAACAACTGCTTTTTTTATTATCTGTTTTGAGTTTTGTACTAAGAGTTGTGAAAATGTACCACATACCTGTGAAAAATGCACTAAAGCGATAAAAAAAACACACACACCTGTCTATATAAGGTCCCACAGTTGACAGTGCATGTAAGAGCAATAACCAAGCCATGAGGTCGAAGGAATTGTCTGTAGAGCTCAGAGACAGGATTGTGTCGAGGCACAGATCTGGGGAAGGGTACCAAAACATTTCTGCAGCATTGAAGGTCCGCAAGAACATAGTGGCCTCCATCATTCTTAAATGGAAGAAGTTTGGAACCACCAAGACTCTTCCTAGAGCTGGTCGCCCGGACAACCTGAGCAATCGGGGGAGAGGGGCCTTGGTCAGGGAGGCGACCAAGAACCTGATGGTCACTCTGACAGAGCTCCAGAGTTCTTTGGAGAACCTTCCAAAAGGACAACCATCTCTGCAGCACTCCACCAGTCAGGCCTTTATGGTAGAGTGGCCAGTCCGAAGCCAATCCCCAGTAATAGGCACATGACAGCCCACTTGAAGTTTGCCGAAAGGCACCCAAAGGCTCTCAGACCATGAGAAAAAAGATTCTCTGGTCTGATGAAACCAAACTCTTTGGCTGGAATGCCAAGCAACACGTCTGGAGGAAACCTGGCACAGTCCCTACGGTGAAGCACGGTGGTGGCAGCATCATGCTGTGGGGGTGATTTTCAGAGGCAGGGACTGGGAGACTAGTCAGGATCGAGGCAAAGATGAACGGAGCAAAGTACAGAGAGTTCTTTATGAAAACCTGCTCCAAACTATTTAATCCATTTTAGAATAATGCCTTAACCTATCAAAATGTGGATTAAGTCAAGGCGTCTGAATACATTCCGAAGGCAATGTACTGTATAGTGTGAATGCCCTCTGTGCATTTAGATGTGGCTGCTGTGGTGGAGGCACTGTACTGTATAGTGTGAATGCCCTCTGTGCATTTAGATGTGGCTGCTGTGGTGGAGGCACTGTACTGTATAGTGTGAATGCCCTCTGTGCATTTAGATGTGGCTGCTGTGGTGGAGGCACTGTACTGTATAGTGTGAATGCCCTCTGTGCATTTAGATGTGGCTGCTGTGGTGAAGGCAATGTACTGTATAGTGTGAATGCCCTCTGTGCATTTAGATGTGTCTGCTGTGGTGAAGGCAATGTACTGTATAGTGTGAATGCCCTCTGTGCATTTAGATGTGTCTGCTGTGGTGAAGGCAATGTACTGTATAGTGTGAATGCCCTCTGTGCATTTAGATGTGTCTGCTGTGGTGAAGGCAATGTACTGTATAGTGTGAATGCCCTCTGTGCATTTAGATGTGGCTGCTGTGGTGGAGGCACTGTACTGTATAGTGTGAATGCCCTCTGTGCATTTAGATGTGGCTGCTGTGGTGGAGGCAATGTGGAATGCCAGCTCAAAGCAGCTGTCCGATTCATGTCTTGTCAGCACCTTTTCATTCAGTGACTGTTAATCTCAATACAATATGACAAAGCAAGCCTCTAAAACGCTTTGGCTTCATCACATTTTTGGGTGGGAAGTCTCGCTCCCCTGTTTTGCACCCTGATCAAGGCTGGTACACTGAAAAGCATTGGTTACACTTTATTTTACTTTAGGGTCCACTATCTTGTTAAAATTATCGAGTATATTGGTTATGACAGATGATTTAGAAATGAATTACTCATTCGTTCTGAGTTTGTTAAAACACAAACAAGAAATACAAACTACTGTACAGGAACAGTTTATAGACGTTGATGATTATAGGCTACTTCTAGTTACATCCATCAGCAATTAAGTCAACAACAGAGAGGATTTACTCTTGGTTGTATTTAATAGTAAGAGTCATCACAGCTCTTTAAATAAGAAACTTAGTCATTCACACCCCTGCATTGAGGCCTATGAACTACTGACTGGCCAAATAACCTGCACACAAGCAAAGCCTGAGAAACAGTTGAAATCATTAACATTTGGAGAAACCCTGACATTTAGTTAAGGAACAATACGATGCCCACATCCAGTGAACAAAACGCACAATGAGTTCTCTGTTCCATTAACCTTTTAGAATATGAACTGGCATTCAAAGCAGGAGGCAGCAGACTAATATTACGGGGTTTAGAGTTACACTCACACACACTTACGTGGGCACCCCCCACACACACACACACACACACACACACACACACACACACTTACGTGGGCGCCCACACACACACACACACACACACACTTACGTGGGCACCCACACACACACACACACGCACACTTACATGGGCGCCCACACACACACACTTACGTGGGCGCCCACACACACACACACACACTTACGTGGGCGCCACACACACACACACACACACACACACACACACACACACACACACACACACACACACACACACCTACTTAGGTGGGCCGACACACACAAGTAAATGCGCATGCACATACACACTACGCATTAACACACACAGGTAGTTGTCCAGACACATTCTATAGGATCCTCATTATTCCATACATCCATTAATCAGTTTATTTAAAATGTCTGCGGATCAAGGGGACTGTTTTCACACACACACACACACACACACACACACACACACACACACACACACACACACACACACACACACACACATACACACACCAGAGATTGAGACTATATGTTGCCCTTGTGCCTGGGGCAAGTCAATTTAGCAGTCGTGCATGTTGAGCATGCACTGAGATTTTTTTTCTTCTGATAACAACCAAAATACAAAGAACAGTTCATTTAGATTTTCTGGCAAGTGATCATAATCTTCTGGCAACCCAAGAAATAGTCCCGACTTGCCAAATGGGCAAGTGCTTTTCAGACTTTAACGTTAATCCCTGCACACAGATACACACATTCACACTCAGAAGAACGCACACACGCACGCACGAACACACGCGCACACGCGCACACACAGGCACACACGCACACACACACACACCTGCGCACACACACACGAACCCACACGCATGCACACACACACGCACACACATACGCACGCACACACACACAGGCACACACGCACACACACATGCACACACACACCCGCACACACACACCATCATCCAACATACACTTAGCATACATAAGTAGTCTTACATTGGCCCATCCCCCCGCACACAACCCTCCCCCTCAAAAATAGCATTAATGCACACCAGCATACTTCTCCTCCACACACCACAAAACCTCATATTCTCTCTCTCTCTCTCTCTCTCTCTCTCTCTCTCTCTCTCTCTCTCTCTCTCTCTCTCTCTCTCTCTCTCTCTCTCACACACACACAAACACACACACACAAAGAAAACAGGCATGCTGCAGTTTTTCATGAAATTCCTGATTTGATTTTGAATGGTTTGTGTTATAGCACTGACTTTGCATTAGAAATGCACAGCCCTTGTGCAGAGACATACTGAGTGGAAACTGGTTTATCCTGAGAAACATTTCATGAAATGCAATACTTTTCCTCATTAGCATGGAATGCAATACTTTTCCTCATTAGCATGAAATTCTACCAACTAGCCTAGAGCATGGTCTCCTCATGTATATTCTACTTAGCACTAACTCATCATGTATGATGTCATTACAACTACCCCAGAGCAAATAGTTTCCACGTATTACAATGCAACACAACATGTCCCTGATAAGAATATACATCAACATAATATAAATCACTCATGTGAATCACTAGATGGCTTTCCACAAATGCCTACTTTTTACATACCCCAAATGTCCACTCTTAAGATGTGGATTTGTAACAAGAAGGATCAAATAATTTCAACCACTCCACAACTTCACTAAGTTATTGTAAGACGAGACAGACAATTGTATTAAGAGATATTAGCCTTTAAATCAATACAGTGTGGAGTCTGGAGCACAATAGGTAATTGGCTACCAAGCCTAATATATCTTTCCTTTGTTTCATGCAGTGCAATACACCCCAAGCAAACATGGAGAAAATATAATATGTTCATTATGTACAGTGCCTTCTTAAAGTATTCACACCCCTTGACTTGTTCGACATTTTGTTGTGTTACAGCCTGAATTTAAAATGGATAAAATATAGATTTTTCTTGTCACTGGCCTATACACAATAGCCCATAATGTCAAAGTGGAATTATGTTTTTAGATTTTATTTTACAAGTGAATAAAAAATGAAAAGCCGAAATGTCTTGAGTCAATAAGTATTCAATCCGTTTGTTATGGGAAGCCTAAATAGGTGTAAAAATGTGATAAGACTTGAAAATGGTTGTCTAGCAATAATCAACAACCAATTTTACAGAGCTTGAAGAATTTATTCAAGAATAATTGGCAAGTATTGTACAATCCAGGTGTGCAACGCTTATAGAGACTCACCCAGAAAGACTCACAGCTGTAACCACTGCCAAAGGTGATTCTATCATGTAATTGACTCAGTGGTGTGAATACTTTTCACTTCATCATTATTGGGTATTGTGTGTAGATGGGTGATGGATTTATTTTAAATCCATTTTTAATTCAGGCTGTAACACAGCAAAATGTGGAATACATCAAGTGGTACGAATACTTTCTGAAGCCACTGTACTGCTTTGACCCTCACACTTTCACCCTCTATCACTCACGGTCTTCTTTCTTTCTCTCTCTCTCTCTCTTTCTTTCTTTCTTTCATTCTTTCTTTCTTTCTTTGTCTCCTCTCTCTCCCTCGCTCTCTGACACACAAACACACACACACACGCACGCAAGCATGCACACACATACACACACACACATGCGCACACACTCACACACAATTCCTGTGATCTGACAATCTCCTCATAGATGATTGTCAAGTACATAGAATTCATTTGCACATTTTCAGCCAGAGGCCCATGCATCATTCAACACTATTTTTCTGGTGATTTTTTTTATTTTTTATCACATATCTCATCATTATTTCATGCCAGGCTATTTATTACAGAACTGCACTGCGAAGAGAAGGGAGGCACATTTACGTCACATTGATCCATACTGGAATACTTCCAGTGGGATATAGTGCTGCTCTGACATACTGTGTCAGGCTGTCACTAACAGTAGCTGAGAGGATGCTCTATCATTGATGTACAGCTAGTTATGTCTCGTACCAATTGAACTTTATGTTATACATTTGTAATAAGCTATACATTGCATTCGGAAAGTATTCAGACCCCTTGACTTTTTCCACATTTTGTTACGTTACAGCCTTATTCTAAAATGGATAGCAACATTTTAAATAATCCTCATCAATCTACACACAGCACCCCATAATGCAAATGTGTTAAAAATAAAAAACAGAAATACCGTGTTTACATAAGTATTCTGACCTTACATATGTAATAAGCTATAGCTATGCAAACACACAGCATAGGTAAGCAGCATTTGATAGAACGCCTCTTGAGGTGCATTGTATTGTGCACATTTCACTGTGATTGTGAGTCATGATATGGTATAATATTAAATGACACTGTATACATTATACCTTGTATTACAACACGCCAGCACACAATGTATTACACCACAGTAATTACACTATAATGAAGATGGTAATGTTGTTGTTGATGATGCAGTTTTTGTTTTTGTTGTTGAAGATGTTGTTGATGATGATGTGGTGATGATAATGATGTTGTTGTTATTGTCTTTACAATAGCTGTTATTGTTTGTTCCTGTGCATGCAGAGTGACCCATTTAGTGTCCTCCATTGATCAAACCTATCAGCTCGATCTGATAGCTCAGTTTAGGTTCCCTCCGGTCACCTTGACAACCAGGTCTTCCAAGGAGGTCCATCTGATCAAATCCAATTTGTTTTGTGATTCTCCAATGTGGAGTGGACAGCCTGTCAAAACGTAGCAGACATTTGTCGCACTCTGTCTTCAGACTACACAATCTGACAGGGCGTCTGCCTCTCACAGTCAAAAATACAGACAGACAGAGACAGCCTGATAAACAGACAGAGACAGAGAGACAGGCAGATAAACAGAGCAGACAGACAGAGAGACAGCCAGATAAACAGAGCAGACAGACAGAGAGACAGCCAGATAAACAGAGCAGACAGACAGAGAGACAGCCAGATAAACAGAGCAGACAGACAGAGACAGCCAGATAAACAGAGCAGACAGACAGAGAGACAGCCAGATAAACAGAGCAGACAGACAGAGAGACAGGCAGATAAACAGAGCAGACAGACAGAGAGACAGACAGATAAACAGAGCAGACAGACAGACAGAGAGACAACCAGGTAAACAGAGCAGACAGACAGATAAACAGAGCAGACAGACAGCGAGACAGACAGATAAACAGAGCAGACAGACAAAGAGACAGATAGATAAACAGAGCAGACAGACAGCGAGACAAACAGATAAACAGAGCAGACAGACAGAGAGACAGACAGACAGATAAACAGAACAGACAGAGAGACAGACAGACAGATAAACAGAGCAGACAGACAGAGAGACAGACAGATAAACAGAGCAGACAGACAGATAAACAGACAGACAGACAGACAGACAGACAGATTAACAAATCAGACAGACAGAGAGACAGACAGACAGATAAACAGAGCAGACAGAGAGACAGACAGACAGACAGATAAACAGAGCAGACAGACAGAGAGACAGCCAGATAAACAGAGCAGACAGACAGAGAGACAGAGCAGACAGACAGCGAGACAGACAGATTAACAGAGCAGACAGAGAGACAGGCAGATAAACAGAGCAGACAGACAGAGAGGCAGCCAGATAAACAGAGCAGACAGACAGAGAGACAGCCAGATAAACAGAGCAGACAGACAGAGAGACAGGCGGATAAACAGAGCAGACAGACAGATAAACAGAGCAGACAGACAGACAACCAGGTAAACAGACCAGATAAACAGAGCAGACAACCAGATAAACAGAGCAGACAGACAGAGAGACAGAGCAGACAGACAGACAGACAGATAAACAGAGCAGACAGACAGAGAGACAGAGCAGACAGACAGACAGACAGATAAACAGAGCAGACAGACAGATAAACAGAGCAGACAGACAGAGAGACAGCCAGATAAACAGAGCAGACAGACAGAGAGACAGAGCAGACAGACAGAGCAGACAGACAGCGAGACAGACAGATTAACAGAGCAGACAGAGAGACAGACAGACAGATAAACAGAGCAAACAGACAGACATACAGTACATACACACACAAACACACAAATGCATCTTCCGTAACACCTTATACTCCTTGTACTCTCGTACACGTGAACCTTTTTGCCCAACGTTATATTCTTGATTTGCGCACAAGTATCCTCCAGTTACCACTGAATGGCTTGTCAGTAGCCTGTCTTCTCTACACTAGCCTGTGCTAGACCATCCCTGCAATCTATAACCTGCCACAGTGAAGCAAGCCTACTGACAAGCCTTTCCTATGATGTGAGCCTGTCTGTCTGTCCAGAGGAGACAGTAATTGTGACTGGCTCATTAGTTGATATTAGAGTTGTCTGAAGGTTCATCCGTCTCCCCCACTATTATCTCCTTATCTACCTCACTGATTAATATGTCACAATTTTAATGTGATTAATATGTCAACATTTCTAAATTGTGAGACAAATCATGGTTGGCTTGATTAGAACTAATGTGATATTGTTCTTTATGTGGAGTGACAGTCCGCAAAACACTAGCTATATACATGAGATAATATGGGCTTGGTGGTAATGTGTGGAACTGTATCAATATAGATGGATTTGTAACTCTGATGGTACTGTTGAGGGTTAGTGCTATCTGGTATACTTGGGATGTTCCTACCCTAAATCCTAACCTTAACTTTAACTCCTACACTTGCCCTAACCTTAACCGTAACCATAAGCATAACCTAACCATAACCCTTACCTAACCTTAACGTTAACCCTTACCTTACCTTATCTAGGCTAACTGGGGCGTCAGATAGCCTAGTGGTTAGAGCGTTGGACTAGTAACTGAAAGGTTGCACGTTTGAATCCCTGAGCTGACAAGGTACAAATCTGTTGTCCTGCTCCTGAACAAGGCAGTTAACCCAGTTAACCCAGTTAACCCAGTGTACCTAGGCTGTCATTGAAAATAATCATTTGTTCTTAACTGACTTGCCTAGTTAAATAAACAAAATCTTACCTTAACCATTTTTAATGTCAACTTCATTGGAGTAGGGACATTTCAAGGATCCCGGATAGAAATGTTTCTTTATTACACACACACACACACACACACACACACACACACACACACACACACACACACACACACACACACACACACACACACGCCTGAATGCTCTTAACACAATGACACAGTGAGATTGATTCAGTCTCTTAAATGGGGCACATCACCATCAGATTGAATAATGTCACATGGGTTCATGCTGGAGAGATTTCTCCACCCTCCCTCCTCTTCTCATCAGCCCAAGTCCTACAACCCTGCAGCTTATACGCTTATATTCTCCTCCTTACATCATCTCCTTATTTCAGCTGAAGTACTATAAAGGGTTAAATGTGTTTTGTTTTCTCATATTGCTCAAGTAGCACTGTGTTGTCATGTAAAAATTGATATCTGTGTTGATAGGTAAGTCTTGATATTGATATTTATGATGCATTATGATAACTGAGTACCCTGAAAGCAATAACAATCTCATGGTTTGGATCTGGTAGTAGGGTACGGTCTTGTTTGTGCAGATGCAAGGTTTAGCATGACAACGCGTGGTCAGAATACCTGTCTCAGAGAATACTGTATAGTACCAAGGGGAGAGTGGAATACCAGTAGCTGAATGAGGTTGATAACCTCTTGGTTCAGTGTGGATTTGAAAAACACAACATTTAGACAGAACATAATAACTGTGGTCCGCTGAGTATAGTGGAATAACTGAATATAGTGGAATAACTGAATATAGTGGAATAACTGAATTTTGTTGAATAACTGAATTTTGTTGAATAACTGAATATAGTCGAATAACTGAATATAGTCGAATAACTGAATTTTGTTGAATAACTGAAGTTATGAGACGCCAAGCAAACAGCTAAAGAACACTACTTTACTAAATTGGTTCCCCAGTGCAATAACATTATCCAAGTCCAGTGATCCACTGCTTATTAGATTAACTGTTTTGAGGTGAATGGTGGTTTACTTGTGTGGCTCACTGCAGAGTAGAGTCATTACCAACCTCATAGCTTGAGATGCTGCTTCAATATATCTACATAATTATCCATCCTCATGATGCCACCTATTTTGTGAAGTGCACCAGTCCCTCCTGCAGCAAAGCACCTCCACAACATGATGCTTCCACCCCTGTGCCCCCCCTTTTTCCTCCAAACATAACGATGGTCATTATGGCCAAAACAGTTCTATTTTTGTTTCATCAGACCAGAGGACATTTCCCCCAAAAATATGATCCTTGTCCCCATGTGCAGTTGCAAAACGTAGTCTGGCTTTTTTATGGCGGTTTTGGAGCAGTGGCTTCTTCCTTGCTGAGCGGCCTTTCAGGTTATGTCGATATAGGATTCATTTTACTGTGGATATAGATACTTTTGTACCTGTTTCCTCCAGCATCTTCACAAGGTCCTTTGCTGTTGTTCTGGGATTGATTTGCACTTTTCTCACCAAAGAACGGTCATCTCTAGGAGACCTCCTTCCTGAGCGGTATGACGGCTGCGTGGTCCCATGGTGTTTAATACTTGCGTACTATTGTATATACAGATGAACGTGGTACCTTCAGGTGTTTGGAAATTGCTCCCAGGGATGAAACAGACCTGTGGATGTCAACAATATTTTTTCTGGGGTCTTGGCTGATTTATTTTGATTTTCCCATGATGTCAAGTCAAAAGGCACTGAGTTTGAAGGTAGGCCTTGAAATACATCCACAGGTACACCTCCAATTGACTCAAATTATGCCATTGACTCAAATGATGTCAATCAGAAGCTTCTAAAGCCATGACATCATTATCTGGCATTTTCCAAGCTGTTTAAAGGCACAGTCAACTTAGTATATGTAAACTTGTGACCCATTGGAATTGTGATACTGTGAATTATAAGTGAAATAATCTGTCTGTAAACAATTGTTGGAAAAATTACTTGTGTCATGCACAAAGTAGATGTCCTAACTGACTTGCCAAAACTATAGTTTGTTAACAAGAAATTTATGGAGTGGTTGAAAAACTAGTTTTAATGACTCCAACCTAAGTGTATGTAAACTTCTGACTTCAACTGTACACACACACACACACACACACACACACACACACACACACACACACACACACACACACACACACACACACACACACACACACACACACACACACACACACACACACACACACACACACAATGTACCTACTCAAATAACATTCCCATTACATTTTCCATATCATGTCAACGTAATTATCAAAAAAACACATCATGGGATAACTATTTCTGTATGAGCTTTAACATCCTGTTGCTTTAATTTCATACAACCGAGGTACAGTAATTATCAGTTTGTTTACTCAAGATTCAATAGTAGATTGTGTTGAAGCATGATGAATTTGTTGATGATTGTTCTATACTCAGGGACTGTGTAAACACTGAATGTGGCATGTCATTATGGGCAGGAACAAGGTTATTGCATTCTCAGCAGCATCTCATAAACTAGCCTGACAGACTAATAAACTATATGAAGCCTTGCTGAAGGGGAGGGAGGGAGGGAGGGAGGGAGGGAGGGAGGGAGGGAGGGAGGGAGGGAGGGAGGGAGGGAGGGAGGGAGGGAGGGAGGGAGGGAGGGAGGGAGGGAGGGAGGGAGGGAGGGGGAGGGATAGAGAGAGAGAGAGAGAGAGAGAGAGAGAGAGAGAGAGAGAGAGAGAGAGAGAGAGAGAGATGCAACAGCCAAAACAGAATGGAACATCAACCATAGGATTATTACTATTGCTGTTGCCATGGAAATATCCCTCAAGCACCACTATCTGGCCGTCATTGAAACTGTAGTGATTACACTTCTGCGAGATGAGCAAATCCACAGTGCCATGGCAACCAAGTACAATATTCTTAATCATTTTACCTCTTCCATCTTAGATGGAACAGACTGTCAACCGTTATGATACTGTATATGGTGGTCAGTGAAATTCTTTGTGTGCACCATGCGACTGTTCACAATAATGTGTGTTGTTGCTGTGTTTCATCTAAACACCATGAAAACACCCTATAACATTAAACACCATTATTCTATTTCGATGGTCTGAACATTGACCTAAAGGAAAGCTTTTCTACATATAATTCTGCTAAATACGGTTGTCTCACTGTAATAACTTCACTGTTGATATTTCTTTACTGATGTAAGACAAGGCATAGGCTTCCACAAGGCATAGGCTTCCACAAGGCATAGGCTTACATTAAAATGTTTCCACATTCGGGATCTAAAAGGTGATGCGATAATAAAAACAACAACAATAAAAAAGAAGAGTTATTTTTATTGATCAAAACCAAACAATAACTGTATATATCATATATTGATCAAATTGTAACACAGGCCCATCCCACCTCCACCACCAGAATCGGTATAGTGCTTAGATGAAACAGGACTTAAGGTGCTTGTGCTGGTCTTCTGAAGTAAAAAACAATCACCACCTGTGTCTCCCTTTCTCGCTCTTTCTTCAGATCCCCTCGTGGCAGACAAGGAGGAGATAATAATATTCTGGCATGCTGATGGCGGATGTTTGGCATATAGACAACATCATGCAAAGAAGTTATGTTTTATTAATGCTCAACTGTCAATGTGATGAGAGTCTTCAACAGAAAGGACCATCGATAGCAGGGGAATCTGCATTGATAAATAATGGATTGGGTTGTGTTGTGGTGGGGGGTTGGTACTATAAGAACGCCTGACTTTTTCCCATTATGATTCCTGCTTCAAAGGGTTAAAACCCACAAAAACTCTCTATCCTCTCTACACTCTCTATATGGTGGTAAAATATGGCTCTAGGATGAGTTATCGTCACTCCATAAACGAAGATGGTTTCTTGGACATTCTCCACTACTGTAGAACTCTGACCCCGAGTGCTTAATCAAGCCTTTAGAAGATGTGGCTGTTTGCATTTTTGTCCGACGGGCTCTGAGAGAACCGCAGAGTATATACACGTTAAGAAGCCACTCTGAGAGATGTAATGGCGGTTTGGTAACACAATGAAGGACAAAAAGGTTGAAGACGAAAGGTCAATGCCCTCTGTGTTGCTTATGAATGTGTTATGTTGATTTGATTATGAATGTGTTATGTTGATTTGATTATGAATGTGTTATGTTGATTTGATTATGAATGTGTTATGTTGATTTGATTATGAATGTGTTATGATGATGTTATGGAGGGCCCCAAAGCGTTCCCCTTAATTCAAACACTAGGCTCAAATGTGGTTTGAAGAATGACGGCGAAACTGAATACTCAAGAGGTTCAGTGGCCTCTTTTGATGGTTCAAGAGCTATAAATATAGACAACAACCAGCAGAGATTCCAACATTCAAATGTACAGTGAGTTCAAATCCTGTCTTGAGATTTGTGCATGCAGCTTCAAAGAAATAATGGATTCATGTCAATGAAAGATTTGCATTGAAAAAGCACAAGCACATTTGTCTCTCTAGTAGCATTCGTCCATATACCTTCAGAAAGTATTCATGAACCTTAACCTATTTCACATGTTGTTGTGTTACAGCCTGAATTCAAAATTGATTCCATAGATTTTTTCTCACCCATCTAAACACAATACCCCATAATAACAAAGTGAAAACTACATTTGTATTTTTATGTTGCACATTTATTGAAAATTAAATATCTAATTTACATAAGTATTCACACCCCAAAGCCAATATATTGTAGAAGCACCTTTGGCAGCAATTACTGCTGTGAGTTTTTATGTGTACGTTTCTAAGAGCTTTCCACGCCTGGATTGTGCAACATTTGCCAATCATTCTTTTCAAAATTCTTCAAGCTCTGTCAAAATGGTTGTTGATCATTGCTAGAAAACCATTTCAGATCTTGCCATAGATTTTCAAGTAGATTCAAGTCAAAACTGTAACTGTACTTAGGAACATTCACTGCCTTCTTGGTAAGCAACTCTAGCATAGATTTGGCCTTGTGTTTTAGGTTAGCCTCCTTTAAATGATTATATTTAACCAGGCAAGTCAGTTAAGAACAAATTCTTATTTACAATGACAGCCTACTCCGGCCAAATCCGGAACAATTGTGAACCACAGTATGGGAGTCACAATCAAAGCTGTATATGATACAGCCAGGATTCGAAACAGGTAATATAGGGACGCCTCTTACACTGAGATGCTGTGCCTTAGACCGCTGCACCACTCAGGAGCCTCTCCTTCTGAAGGTTGAATTCCCAGTGTCTGGTGGAAAGCAGACTGAACCAGGTCTTCTTCTAGGATTTAACCTGTGCTTAGCTCCATTCCGTTTCGTTTTTATCTTGAAAAACTTCCCAGCCCTTCTTTTGTAATATTTCTATTCTGTACAGGCTTCCTTCTCTTCACTCTGTCAACTCGTTTGATATTGCGGAATAACTACAACATTGTTGATCCATCCTCAGTTTTCTCCTATCACAGCCATTCAACTCTGTAACTGTTTTCAAGAAGAAGAATGTCGCCGAAGGGGAAGGCTGCCGTTTTATGGGCTCCTAACCAATTGTTTGTAACTTATTTTGTATATAATGTTGATGCTACCGTCTCTTATGACCGAAAATAGCTTCTGGGTATCAGAACAGCGATTACTCACTGTGAACTGGACAAAGATTTTTTCTTTAATGAGTCTGACACAAAGGATATATTGTTGCTCCCGGACCAGGCCCAAATCCCTGTCATTTACATGAAGAAAATAAGGAAATACAGGGAGCGCAGATCAGGGTAACTTGTGTGAATTCGTCGACGAGTGGGTAACCAGCCTCTACCATCCGTTTTATTGGCCAACGTGCAATGACTGGAGAATAAACTGGATGAGTGGCATTCAAGACTATCATACCAACGGGACATTAACAAATCTAATATCTTATGTGTCACCGAGTCGTGGCTGAACGGCAACACAAATAATATACAGTTGGCTGGGTTTTCCGTGCATCAGAACAGAACAGCTACGTCCAGTAAGATAAGGGGTAGGGGTGTGTGTCTATTTGTCAATAACAGCTGGTGCGCAATGTCTAATATTAGGTATTGCACGCCTGAAGTAGCATATCTCATGATAAGCTGTAGACCATGCTATCTATCAAGAGAGTTTTCATCTATATTTTTCGTAGCCATCTATTTACCACCACAAACCGACGCTGGCACTAAAGACCACACTCAAAGAGCTGTATAAGGTCACAAGCAAACAAGAAAATGCTCATCCAGCTCCTAGTGGCCGGGGACTTTAATAAAGGCAAACTTAAATTCTACCAGCATGTCAGGTGCAACCAGAGGAAAAAAACTCTAGACCACCTTTACTCCACACACAGAGATGCATACAAAGCTCTCCCTCGCCCTCCATTTGGCAAATCTGACCATAATTCTATCCTCCTGATTCCTGATTACAAGCAAAATCTAAAGCAGGAAGTACCAGTGGCTGTCTCAATACGGAGGTGGTCAGATGACGTGGGTGCTATGCTACAGGACTGTTTTGCTAGCATATGTTCCGGGATCCATCCAATGGCATTGAGGAGTACACCACCTAAGTCACCGGCTTCATCAATAAGTGCATCGATGCATTATTTCTTACATTAGTACCCCAGGTCATCTTAGGTTTCATTACATACAGTCAAGAAGAACTACTGAATATAAGAGCAGCGTCAACTCACCATCAGTACGACCAAGAATATGACTTTCGCGAAGCGGATCCTGTGTTCTGCCTTTCACCCAGGACAACGGAATGGATCCCAGCCGGCGACCCAAAAAAACGACTTCGTAAAAGAGGGAAACGAAGCGGTCTTCTGGTCAGACTCCGGAGAAGGGCACATCGTGCACCACTCCCTAGTATACTCCTCGCCAATGTCCAGTCTCTTGACAACAAGGTTGATGAAATCCGAGCAAGGGTAGCATTCCAGAGGGACATCAGAGACTGTAACGTTCTTTGCTTCACGGAAACATGGCTCACTGGAGAGACGCTATCGGAGTCGGTGCAGCCAGCTGGTTTCTCCACGCATCGCATCGCATCACAAAAACATACAGGAACTCAAGTCCTTCTGTTCACCTGATTTAGAATTCCTCACAATCAAATGTCGACCGCATTATCTACCAAGGGAATTCTCTTCGATTATAATCACAGCCGTATATATTCCCCCCCAAGCAGACACATCGATGGCTCTGAACGAACTTTATTTGACTCTTTGCAAACTGGAATCCATGCATCCTGAGGCTGCATTCATTGTAGCTGGGGATTTTAACAAGGCTAATCTGAAAACAAGACTCCCTAAATTGTATCAGCATATTGATTGCGCAACCAGGGCTGGCAAAACCTTGGATCATTGCTATTCTAACTTCCACGACGCATATAAGGCCCTGCCCTGCCCTCCTTTCGGAAAAGCTGACCACAACTCCATTTGGTTGATCCCTGCCTACAGACAGAAACTAAAACAAGAAGCTCCCATGCTGAGGTCTGTCCAACGCTGGTCCGACCAATCTGATTCCACACTCCAAGACTGCTTCCATCACATGGACTGGGATATGTTTCGTATTGCGTCAGACAACAACATTGACGAATACGCTGATTCGGTGTGCGAGTTCATCAGAACGTGCATTGAAGATGTCGTTCCCATAGCAACGATTAAAACATTCCCAAACCAGAAACCGTGGATTGATCGTAGCATTCGCGTGAAACTGAAAGCGCGAACAACTGCTTTTAATCAGGGTAAGGTGACCGGAAACATGACCGAATACAAACAGTGTAGCTATTCCCTCAGCAAGGCAATCAAACAAGCTAAGCGTCAGTATAGAGACAAAGTAGAATCTCAATTCAACGGCTCAGACACAAGAGGTATGTGGCAGGGTCTACAGTCAATCACGGATTACCAACCCCGTCACGGACCAGGATGTCTTGCTCCCAGGCAGACTAAATAACTTTTTTGCCCGCTTTGAGGACAATACAGTGCCACTGACACGGCCTGCAACCAAAACATGCGGACTCTCCTTCACTGCAGCCGAGGTGAGTAAAACATTTAAACATGTTAACCCTCGCAAGGCTGCAGGCCTAGACGGCATACCCAGCCGCGCCCTCAGAGCATGCGCAGACCAGCTGGCTGGTGTGTTTACGGACATATTCAATCAATCCCTATACCAGTCTGCTGTTCCCACATGCTTCAAGAGGGCCACCATTGTTCCTGTTCCCAAGAAAGCTAAGGTAACTGAGCTAAACGACTACCGCCCCGTAGCACTCACTTCCGTCATCATGAAGTGCTTTGAGAGACTAGTCAAGGACCATATGACTTCCACCCTACCTGACACCCTAGACCCACTCCAATTTGCTTACCGCCCAAATAGGTCCACAGACGATGCAATCTCAACCACAGTGCACACTGCCCTAACCCATCTGGACAAGAGGAATACCTATGTGAGAATGCTGTTCATCGACTACAGCTCGGCATTTAACACCATAGTACCCTCCAAGCTCGTCGTCAAGCTCAAGACCCTGGGTCTCGAACCCGCCCTGTGCAACTGGGTACTGGACTTCCTGACGGGCCGCCCCCAGGTGGTAAGGGTAGGCAACAACATCTCCACCCCGCTGATCCTCAACACTGGGGCCCCACAAGGGTGCTTTCTGAGCCCTCTCCTGTACTCCCTGTTCACCCACGACTGCGTGGCCACGCACGCCTCCAACTCAATCATCAAGTTTGCGGATGACACAACAGTGGTAGGCTTGATTACCAACAACAACGAGACAGCCTACAGGGAGGAGGTGAGGGCCCTCGGAGTGTGGTGTCAGGAAAATAACCTCACACTCAACGTCAACAAAACTAAGTAGATGATTGTGGACTTCAGGAAACAGCAGAGGGAACGCCCCCTTATCCACATCGATGGAACAGTAATGGAGAGGGTAGTAAGTTTTAAGTTCCTCGGCATACACATCACAGACAAACTGAATTGGTCCACCCACACAGACAGCATCGTGAAGAAGGCGCAGCAGCGCCTCTTCAACCTCAGGAGGCTGAAGAAATTCGGCTTGTCACCAAAAGCACTCACAAACTTCTACAGATGCACAATCGAGAGCCTCCTGGCGGGCTGTATCACCGCCTGGTACGGCAACTGCTCCGCCCACAACCGTAAGGCTCTCCAGAGGGTAGTGAGGTCTGCACAACACATCACCGGGGGCAAACTACCTGCCCTCCAGGACACCTACACCACTCGATGTTTCAGGAAGGCCATAAAGATCATCAAGGACAACAACCACCCGAGCCACTGCCTGTTCACCCCGCTATCATCCAGAAGGCGAGGTCAGTACAGGTGCATCAAAGCTGGGACCGAGACACTGAAAAACAGCTTCTATCTCAAGGCCATCAGACTGTTAAACAGCCACCACTAACATTGAGTGGCTGTTGCCAACACACTGACTCAACTCCAGCCACTTTAATAATGGGAATTGATGGGAAATGATGTAAAATATATCACTAGCCACTTTAAACAATGCTACCTAATATAATGTTTACATACCCTACATTATTCATCTCATATGTATACGTATATACTGTACTCTATATAATCTACTGCATCTTTATATAATACATGTATCACTAGCCACTTTAACTATGCCACTTTGTTTACATACTCATCTCATATGTATATACTGTACTCGATACCATCTACTGTATCTTGCCTATGCCGCTCTGTACCATCACTCATTCATATATATTTATGTACATATTCTTTATCCCCCTACACTTGTGTGTATAAGACAGTAGTTTAGGAATTGTTAGTTAGATTACTTGTTGGTTATTACTGCATTGTCGGAACTAGAAACACAAGCATTTCGCTACACTCGCATTAACATCTGCTAACCGTGTGTATGTGACAAATAACATTTGATTTGATTTGATTTGATTTGACTGTACGTACGTACATGCCCCAACCAAAAGTCATGGATTATATGTAACATCCGCACCGAGCTAAAGGCTAGAGCTGCTGCTTTAAAGGAGCGGGACACTAATCCGGACGCTTATAAGAAATCCCGCTATGACCTCAGACAAACCATCAAACAGGCAGATAGTCAATACAGGACTAACATTGAATCCTACTACACCGGCTCTGACACTTGTCAGATGTGACAGGGCTTGCAAACTATTACAGACTACAAAGGGAAACCCAGCCTCAAGCTGCCCGGGAACGAGAGCCTACCAGACAGGCTAAATGTATTTTATGCTCTCTTCGAGGCAAGCAACACTGAAGCATGCATGAGAGCACCAGATGTTCCAGACGACTGTGTGATCAAGCTCTCTGTAGCCGATGTGAGCAATACCTTTAAACAGGTCAATACCTTGAAACGTCTGGCCATGGGGGCAGACGAATTTCCAGGATGTGTACTCAGAGCATGCGCGGACCAACTGGCAAGTGTCTTCACTGACATTTTCAACCTGTCCCTGACCAAGTCTGTAATACCTACATGTTTCAAGCAGATCACCATAGTCCCTGTGCCCAAGAAAGCAAAGATAACATGTATAAATGACTAAAGCCCCGTAGCACTTGGTAACTTTGGTACACTTTGGTAACCATGAAGTGCATTAAAAGGCTGGTCATGGCTCACATCAACACTATCATCCCGGAACCCTAGACCCATACCGCCCCAACAGATCCCCAGATGACACAATCTCAATCGCACTCTAGACTGCCCTTGCCCACCTGGACAAAAGGAAAACCTATGTGAAAATACTGTTCATTGACTTCAGCTCAGTGTTCAACACCATAGTGCCCACAGAGCTCATCACTAAGTTAAGGAACCTGGGACTAAACACCTCACTCTGTAACTGAATCCTGGACTTCCTGATGGGTCAACCCCAGGTGGTAAGGGTAGGCAACAACACATCTGCCACGCTGATCGTCGACACGGGGGCTCCTCAGGGGTGCGTGCTTAGTCCCATCCTGTACTCCCTGTTCACCCATGACTGCATGACCAAGCACGAGTCCAACACCATTATTACCTTCGCAATGACACAACGGTGGTAGTCCTCATCACCAACAACAATGAGACAGCCTATAGGGAGGAGGTCAGAGACCTGCAGTGTGGTGCCAGAACAACAACCTCTCCCTCAACGTGAGCAAGACAAAGGAGATGATCTTGGACTACAAGAAAAGGAGGGCTGAACACGCCCCTATTCACATCGATGACGCTGTCGTGGAGCGGGACGTAAGTTTGAAGTTCCGGTATCCACATCACAAACAAACTATCATGGTCCAAACACATCAGGACATTCGTGAAGACGGCATGACAACGCCTTTTAACCTACATCTATCTAGACTTTTCTTAACTCATTTTCTTAACTCCATTTTGTTAAAACTGTATTGTTGGTTAAGGGCTTCTAAGTAAGTATTTCACGGTAAGGTCTACACCTGTTGTATTCAGCGCATGTGACAAATAACATGTTGTTTGATTTGATTTTGAAAGTCACCATTGGCACCCCTGAGTGGTTTCCTTCCTCTCTGACTACTTAGTTAGATAGGACACCTGTGTCTTTCTAGTGACTGGGTGTACTGATACCCCTTCCAAAGTGTAATTAATTACTTCACCATGCTCAAAGTGATATTTATCTACCAGTAGGTGCTCTTCTTTGTGAGGCATTGGGAAACCCTCCTTGTTTTTGTGGTTGAATCTACCTTTGAAATTCGCTGCTCGACTGAGGGACCTTACAGATAATTGTATGTGTGAGGTACAGAGATGATGTAGTCATTCAGAAATCATGTTAAACACTATTATTGCACACAGAGTGAGTCCATGCAACTTGTTATGTGAATTGTTGAGCTTGTTGCCATTTTTTATTAATTTGTAAATGTTCTAATAACATAATTCCACTTTGACATTATGGGGTATCGCATGTAGGCCAGTAACAAACATTCTACATTTAATCCATTTTAAATTCAGGTTGTAACACAACAAAATGTGGTGTGTGAATAAAGTTCAGGTGTGTGAATACTTTCTGAAGGCACTGTATAGGCTTCATTGTATAAGCATACCCCAGGGTATATCATTCCTTATTTGCAATAGATCCAACTCCAGGAATCCTGATGGTAAAGTGCATTGGCAAAACTACAAGCCATTGCTCTGCTTCCATCTGTCATAGAGCTCAAGGTAAAAGGCTCAAATGTGGCCTGGCTGCATACCTCTGTGAACCCAGCTATTACTGTGGACAACCACATGACCTCACCAGCCTCTGCTCTGTCTATGTGATTCTAGGACCCTTGCCAGAGACAGAGTTCCCCATTCCCCCATCCCTCAAAGGCAGTATTCAGGCCCTGGCTTACACTAATATTACCCTGGAAAACATTCTCAGCAAATCCTCACCACCATCTTTCTTTTTCCTCTTTTTTTCTTCTTTTTTTTCTACCCGTCATTCTCCTTTACCCTCTCCTGTAATTAATGGCAAATAGTCGCTATCCATCATCTCGATCACAAGCACCATTTTGTTATTTTCGTGAGTGGAATTTTTCTGAGACAAAACAGGGGATGGGTTAGGGTTGATGGCGAGGTTGATGGGTAATGACCCTGAGGACAGGATGTCTGCAAGCAGGTCAAATTGGCCCTAATTCACCCATGATATTTCCACGTAACACCGTGCAGGTTTATCAGGTTTATTTCGCTCACACAGGCTGCTGATAGAAAAGCAACAGGAAGTCCATACGGCAGACCCATAGACTTAAACAGACTTTGGTTTTGACGTAGACTGTGTAGGCACTGAACTGAGTAGGATGCCAGATTAAACACGACCACATTGGATCAGAAAGAATCTCCTGGCTCAATGATGATGGGTTGCAGAGTAGTAGTGTTTCACGCATTTGTGCAATGTGCATATATGCCAATACAACTTGACCACAGTAGATCCGCCATGTACAGACAACCGTGCCAATCACTGCTATTACTGTAATGGAAGTACTTTCACTATCAACTGTGCTAAAATTGTACACAGATCTACAATCTTTTACAATCAAAATCATCAGTTACTAAATCCATAAAGTGCAGCAGATGAGATGTGCATTGTTATCTGTTGTAATATGGCAAGAAAACTCATATCGGTGTTCTGTTTAGGGAACCGTAGCTTGTGTGTTCTTTACTGTCGCCTCAGTCCTCCAGTCCTCCAGATGGAGCGTATCCCACGCTCCACTGCGTGTGTTTCTGTACCTGCGCCACAGTCAATAAACAGGGAAATGACTCTGTGTTGAGATATCAAATCACCTCTTGTTTAAAAGCAGGAAAAGGAGAGGGAAAAATGAAAGATTTAATGAAAAAAGGTGAAAATGATGAGGCAATAAACCTCGGAGAAATAGATTGCTTTGGGTCATCTGGTTTCATTTTGTTCATCTGTAATAATATTGTGTTAAGCTGATTTTGTTTGTACTGTGGTGGTGTACTACAGACTCTTGCTGTCAGAAAAGGATATAACATAGAACAAGACTGGTCCAGCGGGACTTGAACAAAAAGCCCTCTATATAGGCTAACTGTAGAGCCCAGACTGCCTGGAACCAGTGGAGTAGTGCACAGAACATTGGCTGCTATGAGAAATAATAAACTGTTACTATCAATGCTGCTGAGAATACACAAAACACACTACTGGAACTATGAGAGCTGAGGTTATAGGTTACACTACTACAGTACACCACTGTTGTCAATGTGTACTTTCCATGTTTAACCCATTTCTTCCCACATTTTTCCCAGACCATGTTAATCTTAACGCCATTATAGCTATATTATTATTATTATTATATTGAAAAGTATGTACAAAAATATGTTTTATTCTCTGTCACAGACATGACCGATGCCTATAATAAAATTAACAGACCCATTTCCTCAGCCCCAATATCTATGTACCTCAGCCCACTTACACACACACCTATGATACACCCATACCCTAGCCCTGAATGATACACCCATACCCTAGCCCTGAATGATACACCCATACCCTAGCCCTGAATGATACACCCATACCCTAGCCCTGAATGATACACCCATACCCTAGCCCTGAATGATACACCCATACCCTAGCCCTGAATGATACACCCATACCCTAGCCCTGAATGATACACACATACCCTAGCCCTGAATGATACACCCATACCCTAGCCCTGAATGATACACCCAT
The DNA here is from genome assembly GCF_036934945.1 of Oncorhynchus masou masou. Lineage (NCBI taxonomy): Eukaryota > Metazoa > Chordata > Actinopteri > Salmoniformes > Salmonidae > Oncorhynchus > Oncorhynchus masou. The sequence continues at coordinate 16,335,234 of NC_088228.1, read as the reverse complement.
ACCCTAGCCCTGAATGATACACCCATACCCTAGCCCTGAATGATACACCCATACCCTAGCCCTGAATGATACACCCATACCCTAGCCCTGAATGATACACCCATACCCTAGCCCTGAATGATACACCCATACCCTAGCCCTGAATGATACACCCATACCCTAGCCCTGAATGACACACCCATACCCTAGCCCTGAATGATACACCCATACCCTAGCCCTGAATGATACACCCATACCCTAGCCCTGAATGATACACCCATACCCTAGCCCTGAATGATACACCCATACCCTAGCCCTGAATGATACACCCATACCCTAGCCCTGAATGATACACCCATACCCTAGCCCTGAATGATACACCCATACCCTAGCCCTGAATGATACACTCATACCCTAGCCCTGAATGATACACCCATACCCTAGCCCTGAATGATACACCCATACCCTAGCCCTGAATGATACACCCATACCCTAACCCTGAATGATACACCCATACCCTAGCCCTGAATGATACACCCATACCCTAGCCCTGAATGATACACCCATACCCTAGCCCTGAATGATACACCCATACCCTAGCCCTGAATGATACACCCTTACCCTAGACCTGAATGATACACCCATACCCTAGACCTGAATGATACACCCATACCCTAGCCCTGAATGATACACCCTTACCCTAGCCCTGAATGATACACCCATACCCTAGCCCTGAATGATACACCCATACCCTAGCCCTGAATGATACACCCATACCCTAACCCTGAATGATACACCCATACCCTAGCCCTGAATGATACACCCATACCCTAGCCCTGAATGATACATCCGTACCCTAGCCCTGAATGATACACCCGTACCCTAGCCCTGAATGCCCTATTTGTTACTGCGAGACCCCAGTTCCTTTGCCAATACACATCATCCTGGTTACTTGCCTATCTCAGCCCTGTACCCTCTTTCCTGTATTCCCCAGGTCACCAACAGTTAACAATACCCAGCTATTTGCTGCAAACCCCAACCCTGATATTTGCATATCTTAGTCCTGTGACCTGTGACCTGTATACACTAATAGTTTAATAGATAAACTCATAGTACAGCCCCATTATCTTTTTTCCTACCACAAAATTGTTGCCCGAAAAGATTTAAATGGGCAATACAAGTCCATCCAGACCCATTACCTGTATGAGCCTTGTGTATCCCTACAACCCATTACTCGTATAAACCAGGTAAATCCATGGGCATACTCGTATAAACCAGGTAAATCCATGGGCCTACTCATATAAACCAGGCAAATCCATTGGCCTACTCATATAAACCAGGCAAATCCATGGGCCTACTCATATAAACCAGGCAAATCCATTGGCCTACTCATATAAACCAGGCAAATCCATGGGCCTACTCATATAAACCAGGTAAATCCATGGGCATACTCGTATAAACCAGGCAAATCCATGGGCATACTCGTATAAACCAGGCAAATCCATGGGCCTACTCATATAAACCAGGTAAATCCATGGGCATACTCGTATAAACCAGGCAAATCCATGGGCCTACTCATATAAACCAGGCAAATCCATGGGCCTACTCATATAAACCAGGAAAATCCATGGGCATACTCGTATAAACCAGGTAAATCCATGGGCCTACTCATATAAACCAGGTAAATCCATGTGCATTATCATATAAAACAGGTCTGCCACAGTGCCCAAGCCTCAACATTCATATAAACCAGGTCTACACTTGTAGTCCCAATATTTTTACAGACCAGGTACGTTTAACCCAATATAGATTCTTTTTTAAAGCATGTCTATTGAAACATGTCAGCCCCAAATGTCATGAAAACAGGTGTACTTCAGCACCAATATTCATACAAACCAGGGTTGCACCTGCACTTCAGCTCCATTTGGCATATCTGTGAAGTCTGCAGCTGTGCTTTGAACCCAAGTCTACTGTAGCTTCACCATGCTCAAAGGGATATTCAATGTCTGCTTTTTATTCTATTTTTACCCATCTACCAATAGGTGCCTTTCTTTGCAAGGCATTGGAAAACCTCCCTTGTCTTTGTGATTGAATCTGTGTTTGAAATTCACTGCTCGACTGAGAGGCCTTTCAAATAATTGTATGTGTGGGGTACAGAGATGAGGTACACATTCAGATATCATGTTAAACACTATTATTGCACACGGAGTGAGTCCATGCAACTTATTATATGACTTGTTAAGCACATTTTTACTTCTGAACTTATTTATTTATTTGTCTCAGCCTACAATATTTATGCTGCAGTAGTTTATGTGTCGGGGGGCTAGGGTCAGTTTGTTATATCTTGAGTATTTCTCCTGTCTTATCCGGTGTCCTATGTGAATTTAAGTATGCTCCCTCTAATTCTCTCTATTTTCTCTCTTTTCTCTCTCTTTCTTTCTCTCTTTCTCTCTTTCTTTCTCTCTCTCTCTCTCTCTCTCTCTCTCTCTCTCTCTCTCTCTCTCTCTCTCTCTCGGAGGACCTGAGCCCTCGGACCATGCCTCAGGACTACCTGGCCTGATAACTCCTTGCTGTCCCCAGTCCACCTGGCCATACTGCTGCTCCAGTTTCAACTGTTCTGCCTGCGGCTATGGAATCCTGACCTGTTCACCGGACATGCTACCTGTCACAGACCTGCTGTTTTCAACTCTCTAGAGACAGCAGGAGCGGTAGAGATACTCTGAATGATCGTCTATGAAAAGCCAACTGACATTTACTCCTGAGGTGCTGACCTGTTGCACCCTTGACAACCACTGTGATTATTATTATTTGACCATGCTGGTCGTCTATGAACATTTCAACATCTTGGCCATGTTCTGTTATAATCTCCACCCGGCACAGCCAGAAGAGGACTGGCCACCCCTCATAGCCTGGTTCCTCTCTAGGTTTCTTCCTAGGTTCTGGCCTTTCTAGGGAGTTTTTCCTAACCACTGTGCTTCTACACCTGCATTGCTTGCTGTTTGGGGTTTTAGGCTGGGTTTCTGTACAGCACTATGAGACATCAGCTGATGTAAGAAGGGCTTTATAAATACATTTAATTACATTACATTACATTTAAGTCATTTGGCAGACGCTCTTATCCAGAGCGACTTACAAATTGGTGAATTCACCTTATGACATCCAGTGGAACAGCCACTTTACAATAGTGCATCTAAATCATAATTCATTGATTGATTTATTGATTGATTGATTGGTTGATTTAGGCTTGCCATAACAAACAGGTTGAATACTTATTGACTCAAGACAGTTCAGCTTTTCGTTTTTTATTAATTTGTAAACATTTCAAAAAACATAATTACACTTTGACATTTTGGGGTATTGTGTGTATGCAAGTGACAAACGCATCTAGATTTAAAAAGTCAAGGGGTGTGAATACTTTCTGAAGACATTATGTAAATTAGATCCTTTAAACATTATCTTTACAAATAAAATACATTTCAACAATGTATTTGTTTGTTATGCTGTTGAGTACAGAATTCTGGTGCCAAATTCATCCTGTAAGAGTACACCTTGGAGATGTATGCTTGTGGTCTTTTAAGAAATCATATGAAACTTCTCTGAATCATACTAGACACTTTAATAATGGATAATATATTACTTATTTGTTGATAAGTTCAAATTTTACTTCTCTAGAGCCTTTAAAGAGAGAAATAAAATGCTCACTTTTGTGACCAATTGTACTAAATGGGTTATTAAGACATGTTTGGACAATTCCTGTTATTCTTTTCAATAATATGGAAATACTGTATTTTATACCATGGAAGTTCATTTATTGGATAAAACAAAAGTGCCACACTGTTGTTTCACAAAACTACTATTCACACTGCCTCTGATGAGTATCACTATATTGTAGTTCCAGAAATTCTGAACATGTCTCCTTGTCAGGCGTGTGCGTACCTGAGGTGAAGTCAGGTGTAGGAGAGCAGAGAATTGTGAACAGGCACACTTTATTACGGCAGGAGAGATATACAGACGGACGCAGCTGCGTCAAAAACCTCCTCCAGCCAGCAAGGTAAAGTGTATAGCGTGCATAATAGTCACACAACATAAATGTATAACAATACAAATAAGTTTGTATAAAACACACGGAAAATAACAAACACTTAGCCTAGTGCGTACAACACGTAACACACAAATAATTTCACACAAAGACATGAGGGGGAACAGAGGAATAAATACAAGTAGGGTGATTGGGGAATGCAAACCAGGTGTGAATGGAACAAGACAAAACAAATGGATAATAGAAAAAAGGATCGGCGATGGCTAGAAAGCCGGTGACGTCGCACGCCGAACGCCGAGCACCGAACGCCGAACGCCGCCCGAACAAGAGAGGGGCCGACTTCGGCGGAACTCGTGACACTCCTGCACACAAATAGCATTCTGCTGTTTGCTTCATTCTCTCTCTCTCTCTCTCTTTCTCTCTCTCTCTCTCTCTCTCTTTCTCTCGCTCTCTTTCTCTCGCTCTCTCTCTCGCTCTCTCTCTCTCGCTCTCTCTCTCTCTCTCTCTCGCTCTCTCTCTCTCGCTCTCTCTCTCTCTCTCTCTTTCTCTCGCTCCCTCTCTCTCTCTCTCTCTCTCTCTCTCTCTCTCTCACTCTCTCACAGGTTTTCCTGTGTCTACCCTTCTCAATGGCAAGGCTGTGCTCACTGAGCCTGTACTTTGTCAAGGTTCTTCTATGGTTTAGATCAGTAACCATGGTCAAATAGTTAGCCATGGTGTACTGTCGATTTAGGGCCAGATTGCACTGCATTTTGATTTGTGCTTGTGTTTCCCAAATAAGTAATGTAGTTTTGTTTTGACTGTGTTGTAATTTGGTTTATTCCGATTGATTGGATCTTCTGGTCCTGAGGTATCAGTGTGTTAGTAGAACAGGTTTGTGAACTCAGCCCCAGGACCAGCTGGATGAGGGGAATCTTTTCTTTGCTCAGCTCTTGGCATTGCAGGGCTTGGTCATGAAATGAGAGAGGGTCACTATATTTTTGATGTTTCCAAACTAAATTGCTATTTTTTTTGTTTTTATTATTAGTGGATATTGGTTGTTTGTAGTTTTCCTCTGGCCATGTAGGAGAATCTTACAGAACTCTGCATGCAGGGTTTCAATTGGGTGTTTGTGCAATTTGGTGAAATCTTCTTTTGCAAGTGGACCCCACACCTCGCTGCCATAAAGTACAATTGGTTTAATGACACATGCAATTAGTTGTAGACAAATTTTTATAGATATTTCCATTTGAATTAGTTTTTTAATGGTGTAGAATGCCCTGTGTGCTTTCTCTCAGTTCATTCACTGCCTCATTAAGGTATCCAGTTGAGCTTCTTATTAAACCTAAGTAATGTAGTGTGTGCAGTACTCTACATATTTTGTACCAAATGAGAACTGCAGTTTAATTCCATGAGATCTGGATCTTCTCTGGAAAATCATAATTTTTTGTCTTTTTGGGGTTTACTGCCAGGGCCCAGGTCTGGCAGTACTGCTCTAGCAGGTCCAGGTTCTGCTTCTCGGCCATGTGCTGTGGGTGACAGCAGACACAGGTCATCCATGAAGAGCAAACATTTAACATCTGAATTGTGGAGACTAACACCAGGGGCTGAGGATTTTTCTAGAATAGTGGTCAATTCGTTGATGTAAATATTGAAGGGTGCAGGGCTCAGATTACAACCCTGGCGAAGGCCCAGCTCCTGGTTAAATAATTATGTTATTTTCTAGACAGTTTTGATGCTACACGCATTGCCAGTATACATTGATTTAAACATGTCATATGTTTTACCCCCTACACCACTTTCAATAACTTTGTAGAACAGTCCTATATGCCAAATAGAAACAATGTTTTTTGGAAGTCGATAAAAGCAAGTGTACATTTTGATATTATTTTTGGTGAACATGTTTATCTATCAGGGTGTGTAGGGTGTAAATATGATCGATTGTTTTGGTATATATCCAATTGGGCTTTTACTCAATACATAGTGCTTATTAAGGAAGTTTAGAACTCTTCCATGTATAATACTACAGAAAACCTTCCCCAGGTTACTGTTCACACAAATGCCTCTATAATTGTTAGGGTCAAATTTGTCTCCGTTCTTAAAAATTGGGGTTATAAGTCCTTGATTTCAGATGTCAAGGAAATAACCTACACTCAAGATCAAATTAAACAGTTTTAATCCAGCCAATTGAACTTTTTGCACTATTGAATATGAGCATCTCATTTAGGATGCATTCAGGTCTGCATGTTTTTTTAATTATATTTGAGGGCCTGATGTTTTTTATAGGGCTCCTGGTCAGTAATTGGGGAGTCCAATGGATTTTGATTGTCCTTTATAGCTTTTTCTAATCCATTCAACTTCTCATGAATTTGACATTATTCTGCTTCTGCGTCAATTTGAACGGTGTTGTAGAGTGTTTTAAAATGGGTGTCAATATGTCACCATTTTGTATCGCTAATTCCTCTAGTTAATTTAAAAAAAAGGTTTTTCCAATTTTGCCAGAAGTTGTATGTGTTTATGGACTCCTCAATTAGTGTTAGCTGCTTGCTGTTGTACTGTTATTTTTTGGTTCTGAGTGTACGAGTTTGATAGAGTTTTAAAATCTCACAGTAGTAATGATGTAATTTACTATTATCTGGGTATCTGTGTTCTGTGTTTCTCTCTTTCTCTCTTGCTCTCACTCTGTCTCTGTCTCTCTCTCGCGGTCTCTCTCTCGCTCTCTCCCTCTCTCTCTCTCTCTCTCTCTCTCTCTCCCTCTCTCTCTCTCTCTTGCTATCTGTCTCTCTCCTTTTAGACAAATTTGTTTGGCAAATTTGATTGCAATTCATAATCAGACACCTAGGGCCAGACTATATCCCGTAATCCCAAGCATAACAAATTACTAATCAATACATTGGTGATAAGCCACCAATGGCTCACAAAGGAGTAGAGAACTAACAGAAGAGCTTTTTTCAGTAGGATCCATCAATCATCCAGTGTATACATGTAATAAACGGTATAAAGTGCATGATGTTTGACTTGGCTCCATGACTCCGTTGTGGCATTTGAGTTTGGGAACGACAGGAATGTTTTATAAGGGGCAGCTGCATTTGCTCCCCTCCCCCCTCATCCCTTCATTCCCTTTGGGGTAGAGAGTCATGAAAAATAATACACACCGAGCTGAAGTTATGTAGAGAATAGGTTAAATTTATAAACAATGAGGAATAACTTACATGATACAAAGATGAGAGATCAGAAATAACAGATGAGCAAGATCAAGCCAAACTTATTGAACTGAGAACAAGCATAGTTTCCAGAGAACACAAAATAATTGACAGTACATACTGCAATGCAGAGCAGCAGTGATACATTAGCTTATAGAACACAGGCTAGGTCCATCAAACTTACAGAGCACTACCCATGCAACGTGTCAGTGTGGTGGTGAGTAGTTTGACACGGCATTTTTCTCAGTTAGGCATGACAAAGACCAATTAGTTGGCTAAAGTATAAACATTCTGGCACCCAGGCTCTAGCCGAGTTGCTGTTGGTCAGAAAAAGATTACCGCTCTGCCACAATTCTACCTCTTTTACCAATGATTATTTTACAGCGATCTTGCTGTTGTAAACTAAGAGTACCTTTTCACACTCATGAATAGACATTATTTCTCACAAGTCTCAGGTCTCTATGTTACATAGTCTGTCCACAACAGATCAGAGAGGTCTTTTCACCAATGGATTACGACACTGTTGAAGATGAGCAGAGCTGGTTCTGTGCCCTCACTCACACCCAAACCCAAATGTATACCATGGGTGGCTCAGTGTCACACCAACCAGGAAGTACATTTCATATTTGTGTTTTACCGTCAGTATCCATGGGTATACTTGTGCAACACCCAGGGTTTGAAAGGGACATTGTGTTGCTGCCCCCTCCAAAGAGAGTGGGCTCAATAGCAGGCTATTTTCTGGGTCCCTGCCCTCACACAATCACACATCAGCTCCAATCTGTCCCTACGATGCTCCGCTGCACTCCAGGAATGGCCCACTCCACTCAGGCCTCAGCTGCAGTCAACCCCTGCTATACAGTATAGTTTTAAGTTTCAAGTTTTATAAGTTGTATGTACAGGACACACATGTCCAACGAAATTCAGGGTGGGGTCAGTACCCTCCTCACAGATACCTGGGGTATGTACTCACATAATACATACACATGTATGCAGGAACACATGCCCGTACACTCCCCTATGTATTTATTTGGACAGTAAAGCTAAAACGTATAATTTGGCTATATACTCCAGCATTTTGGGTTTGAGGTCAAATTTTTATTTTGAGGCAACAGAATGTTCATACATACATTTTGCCATTTAGAAATGAATGCATTCTATGTATCCAATCCCCCCATTTGAAGGTGTCATACCTATTTGGACAAGTTCACTTATTCTGTAATCAATTTAGTCAAAAGTTTAGTATTTGTTCCCATATTCCTAGCACACAATGACTACATCACGCTTGTGACTCTACAAACTTGTTGGATGTATTTGCAGTTTGTTTTGGTTGTGTTTCAGATTAGATTGTGCCCAATATAAATCAATGGTAAGTAATGTATTATGTCAGTTACGAGTCAGTTTTATTCTAAATAAGAAGAGAGTATGTTTCTGAACACTTCAACATTACTATGGATGCTACCATGATAATGGATGATCATGAATTCATCATGACTAATGATGAGTGAGAAAGTTACAGGCACATAAATATCTTACCCCCCAAAAAATGCTAACCTTCCCTGTTATCGATAATGGTGAGAGGTTAGAATGTGTTGTGGTATAATCTGTTTGTCTCTGTAACTTTCTCGTTATTGTTATTTTATTGTGTTACTATTTCCTTTTTTATCTTATTTTCTCGTTTTAATTTTCATACTTTTTAACTTTGCATTGTTGGGAAAGGGCTCGCAAGTCCGTATTTCACCTGTTGTATTCGGTGCAAGTGACTAATACAATTTGATTTGATCATGTTTAATTGCTATGCTTGTAATCGTTAAGGACTGGGGTGTTTTTTAGGATAAAAAATACATGGAATGGTGTAAGCACAGGTAAAATCCTAGTGGAAAACCTGATTAAGTCTGCTTTCCACCCGACACTGGGAGATTAATTCATGTTTCAGCAGGACAATAACCCAAAACACAAGGCCAAATCTACACTGGAGTTGCTTACCAAGAAGACAGTGAAGGTTCCTGAGTGGCTGAGTTAAAGTTTTGACTTAAATCTGCTTGAAAATCCATGGCAAGAAATGAAAATGGTTGTCCAGCAATGATCAACAACAAATTTGACAGAGCTTAAAAACTTTGAAAAGAATAATGGACAAATATTATACAATCTAGGTATGCAAAGCTCTTAGCGACTTACCCAGAAAGACTCACAGCTGTAATCGCTGCCAAAGGTGCTTCTAACATGTATTGATTCAGGGGTGTGAATACTTATGTAAATTAGATATTTTTGCATTTAATTTTCAATAAATTTGCTGAAATTTCTAAGAACATGTTTTCACTTTGTTATGATGGGGTATTATGTATAGATGGGTGAGAAGAAAATACAATTGAATTAATTTTGAGTTCAGGCTGTAACACAACAAAATGTAGAATAAATCAAGGGGTATGAATACTGTAATCTGAAACACAACCAAAACAAAATGATGTACAGTCACAAACTTGATGTAGTCAGTGTGTGCTAGGAATATGGGACCAAATAGTAAACTTTCGACTACTTTAATACACATATAAGTTAATTTGTCCAAATACTTATGACACCTTCAAATGGGGGAACTAGATACAGATGTAAGATCTTAATTTTATCACTCTTTTGTTGCTGAGAATTGCTGAGAATTTTCCTGCATTGTATTCTAGGATTAGAAAGGCTTCTAAAGTTTGAAATTTCCACTTAAACATTTCAGACTAGATTTGCTGTAACAAAAAATGTATCAACCCCTAAAAGAAAATTGTGTATTATAATCAACAGAATGATTCACATTTCCTGTTGCTGCAGGATTAATTTCCTGCTGTAGCACACTGGCACAAATTAGGATCCTATGCCAAGAGCATGCCGTGAAGCATTTATTTGGGCTGCAATTTATGAGACTTGGTAACTCCTCTGCAGCAGAGGTAACTCTGGGTCTTCCTTTCCTGTAGCGGTCCTCATGAGATTCAGTTCCATCATAGCGATTGATGGTTTTCGCGATTGCGCTTGAATAAACTACCTCATGAAGCTGGTTGAGAGAATGCTAAGAGTGAGCAAAGCTGTCATCAAGGCAAAGGGTGGCTACTTTGAAGAATCTCAAATATAAAATATCTTTTGATTTGTTTAACACTTGTTTGGTTACTCCATGATTCCATATGTGTTACTTCATAATTTTGACGTCTTCACTATTATTCTATAATGTAGAAAAGAGTAAAAATCAAGATAAACCCTTGAATGAGTAGGTGTGTTCAAACTTTTGACTGGTACTGTACATTTATAGTCTCTTCACTCTGTCCAGCTTGCTAAAAGTAATCAAAATGAAAGCTAGTCAACATTCAGGAACTATCAAAAAAAATGTTTAGCAAATCCTGATGGCGAGGAAATATGATACATTTTATGTGTGTCCCCCTGGACCTCGTTGAAGACCCAATGCGACATGCAGGGAAATAGAGTTTGACACCCCTGGCCTAGCCATTACCAACCTATTAGATACCTATAGATATCTACACTCATTCCCCCACCTCACAGAGTAAGGATCGGCCATCATTACCTGTCATTACACTTTCATTACCACCCCTTGGTTCGCTGTAATGTGAATGACTGGGTACAGAATAACATTGGTGTAATGTTATGGCAGCTATAGCTTACCAAGGTCAGAGTCTCTCCTCCTCTTCTGTGTGTGGAGACCTGCCCATCTGTTTGGGCTTCTGTCTCTATTGTCCAAACAACTTGAGTCAAAAGGGTCACGTTAAGAGGTACATCAAGAAACCTCTGAATGGGTGGAGAACAATAGAAGAGCCCATTGCTGGACTATGGTCAGTACCTCTGCGTCAAACATCATCTGCTCTATGGAGATAAATCTATTACGCCGAGAGAGAATGCTGAGGTGGACAAATAGGAGGATACTCCGAGTCCATAGTCATGTCATAAGAAGGAATTCCCCTCGACCACGCCCACAAATTGGGGATAGTAAACATGCTTTCCCATAGAAGAAATAACAAAACATGCCGAAAAGCTGCTGTATTGTTCAATGTATATGTAACCAGGTCAAAAATCCCAACCTATGGTTCACAATGCTCCCATGTAGTGAAATAGAGACCTGTGGATTCAGGCTATTTGGCATTGGGGAGTGGGAAATTAAGAGACCCAGTGTCCGAGTAGGCCATACGTAGCTATGTGTGTGTGGAAACATTTCATCACAGGTAGGACATTTAACTTGTTTAGTGAAGTATTTTTGTAATCACCACTCACTAGTTGTAGCTCCATAGTCAGTTTGTTTGTGTTGTTGGTCTTGGATACCTTAATGTTCTGGTCGGTAGCTAGCTAGCACTCAACTCACGTGCCAATGTTGAAAAGTAATCTTTCGACATGGTCTTAAATGTAGTTTTGTAATTGACTAAAGCAAGCAGACAACATGAAAATTGCGTTTCAAAAAGGTCAATTTTTTTGCTGTAATCCAATGGGGTAACCTAGGTAACCATAGGTTGTTTTCCCCACAGGCAGGTAGGCCGCACATTCTATCTAATACCGACTGGGACTATACTCTGAGTCAATATTATTTTTCTTGTTGTCTGCTTGTTTTAGTCAATTACAAAACTACACGTCCCTGTTTTTGACTTGATGGGAGATCTGTCGACGTGCCCTTGGTTGGGGCGCTTGACCCTGGTTGCTCCTGTGGATCGCTCTGGATGGGAGTCTGTTAAATGACTGAATGTAATGTAAATGTTGAGCACCTTCACTGCAGGTAGATTGTATGTTCCAATAACAAATAAACACAGGACTAAGATTTGTATAATTAACCCAAGATAGACTAGGTCCTGCTGTTTCCAATGGGAGCAAATGAATCATAGAGGGCTCCTGAGTGGCGCAGCAGTCTAAGGCAATGCATCTCAGGGCTAGAGGCGTCACTACAGACCCTGGTTCGATCCTGGGCTGTATCACAACCTGCCATGATTGGGAGTCCCATAGGGCGGTGCACAACTGGCCCAGCATTGTCTGTGGTAGGTGAGGGTTTGGCCGGGGTAGGCCGTCATTGTAAATAAGAATTTGTTTTTAACTGACTTGCCTAGTTAAATAAAAACATTCAAAAAACAAGCAAAGAGGTGGACATGAACTAGTGAGATCCTAATGGCACATTCTAGCATTTATTTGCACATTTCCGTTGGGAACGTTTACTCTGTGAAATGCGCGTCTGCAATAACTCAATTCTCACTTGAACTCCTTCTAAACAAGGCAATTTTTGAAAACTTTGGCATATGGTAAAGCGCAGTCCACTCTGTTTGTTACAGATCTAGTTTTGGAAACAGAAAAGTGTATAGAAATCAAAGGTTTAATCGATGAGAAAATGTGCAGAATGTCGGCCAAAATCCATCTCGCTCCATTTTCTCCCACTGCGGGCCACTGTATATTCAAGGAAATAAGCACCTTGCTCTTGCTTACTGGATATAAAATAGGTTAAAGCGTTTTCAATGAACTGGAGAGGAAGTTTGAATGGTGAGAGCTGATCTGGTGTGGTGGTCAAAATGCAATAAACATGAATCCTCTTGTCTCCTGACGCCCAATGCTTATGTTTACAATTAAATGTACTAAGTCAGAATGCCCAAAGTTAGAATGTTTCCAATAAAATGTATGAAGTAGAATGCTTTCCTATCAGTCTAATTTGCATACACATTGTGATTGGATGATAGTTTTGAGGGTTATCGAACCAGGACCAAATCTTCTGATCTCCTTGAGCTCATTAATGATAGGATGTTCATATTTGAAGATTGCAGAAAGGCCCGTCTCTTTGGCAAATGACAGGAGTGGCAAGGAGTGGAATTTAATACCTGAACAGAGATGGCAACCAGGCTAGTGCCCGGATGCCTTTTTCTCCTGACTCAGTGAGAGAGCATCTAGTGAAGTGAAGGTACACTGTGCTATACAATTGCAATCTCTTGAGGATGCAAGGGGGACATTTTACTACAAAAAGGCTCAATTTGAATTCTCTCTCTTTTCTCTTCTCTCTCGCTTTATCTCTCTCTCTCTCTCTCGATCATATAATCATATAATGTAGCTTTTTCTATCCTCCCTCCCTGTGAGAGAGGAAGAAACTGAATAATAGAAGAAATGTCAGACAAGATGTTCCATCATCTCCAATAGTCTCTCTCGGTGTGAGAAAAGCCACAGCTGATAAGACAGTTAGATGCTCTGTGGCCCGGAACATTCCCCCTGTCTCCCCTCTTCTCCTCCATATCTGCTCTCCATGCCTCTCCGTCTCTGTACCTCTGTAGTTGATACCAGGTTCTCGCAGGATTAGATTAGAGTGCCCCCAACTGTTTCACTGAAGAACTGCAACTCAGAAACATAAGTAAGGAAACTATGGAGGCAATTGCTGTGAATGATGCATGCACACAGGGACGCCAGGGATTTTGGGCCCCTTGAAAAGATATCAGACCACGCCAACCCCAGCGCAATTGCTGTAACCACACACCTCCAGAACCCAATCGACCCATTCAAAGCTTTATATAACTACTTTTGCAGGCTTTCAACTGACTCTCTTGTAGTCCAATATTTACTGTATGATATTTACTGACAGTGAGCTGTGAAAATATAACGCTGTGCAGACATGCATGCAACATTCTGCATACAGTGGAATTCACTATTTGATGCAGGACTGATGCCCTCTATAAGAAATGTGCTAAAGGCCATCTTTTACAGTAAAATGTAATTTTAATGGTAAAATTCTTGAATGGAAAATTCTCAACATCAATGAATAACTTAAAATAAATATAACTTAAATATACATTAACCTCTTCAATTCAAATAAATTAACATCATCATCTATAGAATAATATAACAAACAAAATAATAAAATCAGCAGCAGATTTTTGAACTAGAAAATAAGCAGCTGTAAAAGTGGAAATGGAAAACAAAATGGAAATGAAAAGGCTTGATGGTGGCACTAGAGGAAAAGTCAAGAGGTCACCAAATCAATAGGTTTCTTCCACTTGGGGTCTTGATTGTGCACCACTAATTTTATGGCAATCCAGCCATTACTTTGAGATATATCTTGTTCTCAGTCTGTTCTTAGTCTTGTTCTCAGCCTGTGGGCATCTTGTGTGTAGTGATCCAATATCCACAGCCATGCCATTAAACAGTTATCACTGGGCCTTGCTCAGCCTTACTCACCAAGAGCCCAGCGCCGAGCCTTCTTGCTAGCAAAGTCACTGATCAAGTCTTTGAAGTCCAGCTTTCTAGCTAACTGACTTTCAATGGACAGCATGGCAAGACTGCAAAGCCTGTCCTGGGACATAGTGGACCTCAAATAGTTTTTCAGTTTTATCCTACTGAAAGCTCTCGCCACCAGCAACAGTCACAGGCAGTGTGCAAAATATACATAAAGCAATGCACACTTCTCCAAAAATGCAGCTGCATCTTACAAATTGCATTCAGGAGACCATGAGGGGACAAGTTAGGGGGGAAAGTGGCAGCATATACAGTGTTCAGGTGTCTTATTTCATGTTGAAACTCAGGTGTCAGATCTCTGGAATACTTCATGATCAGTGGTTGGCACACAGAAGAGACTTTATCCTCACTAATCTGCCCGACTTTCAGAACAGCACAAAATCATTCTACAATTTCTGCAGTGGTGTGGAACCCAGTGTCCAAGTCACTTATGATGTTGTCCATAGCAGAAAAACACTGTGTTCCAAAACACCGTTGCTGCACTGTCCTGAGCCGTCTCCTCTTGAGGTCTCATCATGGAATCCCTTCCTCTTCCTCTGGTGGCTGTATTCCGTGCTAAATTGAGGTGCAACATCCATTTGCGTAGCAATCAGTATTGCCTCAGACAGGAGAGACTTCCATCCATCTCTTAAGAGCCTGCATCTCTTCCTTAAAGGCTCTGATATTGGCTGCCTTTGTGTCAAGTGAGATTTTTCCTGACTGGAGAATCACATGCCTGTTCTCAATGCATTGCAGTGCCTGCAATTTTGCCAACTGACATGTCATTCAACACAATGTTGCTCACCTCCTTCAGTCGGGAGTAAGGCTTGTTAAGGGGTATGGGGATGGGGAGACAGGGTTGCTGAGCCTGAAGCTACATGTGTTGGGCCTGGCACCAGGCAGGGGCAGAGACAACTGATTTAGAATGAAAAGCTTGCTAAAAGTTTGCCTGCATTGATTAAATGTCGACTAAAATAGGAGTGAAATGTAAACACTCAGAATTTTCTGTGAAGAAAACTAATGTTAGGGGAGCAAAAGTAGCCTTTCACTATGGCCTAAGCTAATGGGTTCATTTCCACATCTCACTGACGACACCCACCTTTCTTTGTGAGAAATGTTCTCTACTGTCTTTCTTTTCTTTCTTTTCGTTTTTAGAAGCCAGAATACAGAGGCTCTCTGGATGTTTACTTTTTGCCAAAAACAAGAAAATAAAAACAAACCGTTAGTTTTACTAGTACATTGTAAATCAAATATAATATTTATGATGATAGGTTAATCATTTAATATTGAAAAAAATGTTCTAATAATTTTTTAGGACCCCTGTCAGTGTAATGAGTGTGCTGAGAGTCGGGAAGCAAGTACAGGGAGTGTTTTAATAAATAAACAAAACAATAAACACGAAACACAAACAACGCACCAACATGAACAGAGTCAATAACATCTGAGGAAAAAACCAAGGGGCGTGACAGATATAGAGAAGATAATCAAAGAGGTGATGGAGTCCAGGTTAGTGTCATGAGGTGCTTGTGCGCTTGACGATGGGGACAGGTGTGCGGGATAATCAGCAGCCTGATGACATATAGGACGGAGTGGGAGAATGTGACAGCACCCCCTCCCCAACGTGCGGCTCCAGCCGCAGGACGCCATCAAAGGGGACGAAACCCTGGAATCAGGATTGGACCAGTCCCCCCTGCTGATGCGCGAGAACCTGTCGCGCTGGGGCGCGGGAACCTGACAGGTCGGTTGAGGCAGGGGAACCTTGCGATCCGGCTAAGGCATGAAAGCCCAACGAGCCGGCGGAGGTAGGGGAGCCTGGCGATCTGGTTGAAGCATGAGAGCCTGTGGCAGTTCCCGGACCCAACGTCATTACTCTGACACAAAAATAAAAAAAACACTCCCTGATGCTTCCCTTAGGTGAGGTGTTATTCTGTAACAAGTAGGCTGAGGGTCGGGAAGCAAATACAAGGAGTGTTTTAATAAATAAACAAAACAATAAACACAAAACACAAACAACGCACCAACATGAAAACAGAGTCAATAACACCTGGTGGAAGAACCAAGGGGCGTGACAGATATAGAGAAGATAATCAAGGAGGATCATCAGCAGCCTGATGATCTAGAGGCCAGAGAGGGAGTGGATATGTGACAGGCAATCACAGGCCCTTAGAATCGTCCTAACTTTCCCCAACATACGGCTCCCTTGCATGCACACAATTAACTCCATGATTTTATAGAATTAAATGGTGAATCTTAAGATAGTCTGACTAATAGATAAGAAATATTAAGTCACAAAAACAGAGGATTGTCAAACAGGTAAGGTAATGATGGTAAATTTGTGTCAAATACATGTCTTTGCACTAAGACTCACCCTATTACACGGAACCCATCGTGCATAAATGTATTTTGTCCCAACACACCAAAAGCGATCACAACACGCAGGTTAAAATATCAGAACAAACTCTAAACCAATTATATTAATTTGAGGACAGGTCAAAAAGTATTACAAATTTATGGCAATTTAGCTAGCTAGCCTGCACTTGCGAGCTAATTTGTCCTATTTAGCTAGCTTGCTGTTGGTAGCTAATTTGTACTGGGATATAAACATTGAGTTGATATTTTACCTGAAATGCACAAGGTCCTCTACTCCACCAATTAATCCACACTTAAAAAGGTCAACTGAATCATTTCTAGTCATCTCTCCTCCTTCAAGGATTTTTCTTCTCTTGACTTTATATTGCGAATGGCAACTTTCATAAATTAGGTGCATTACCGGCACTGGCCTCGTTCGTCTTTCAGTCACCCTCGTGGGTATTACCAATGAGGAGATGGCACGTGGGTACCTGCTTCTATAAACCAATGAGGAGATGGGAGAGGCAGGACTTGCAGCACGATCGGCGTCAGAAATAGAACTGACAAATTTCTATTTTAGCCCTTGTCAATGCAGACGCTCACTTGCACAAGCAGTGTGGGTGCAATAATTGAACAACATTTATGTCTAAATGTATTTTGCAACGCTCGAGCAAGTGATGCAAACAGTGTAGTCAGCCTGTAACATAGAACCCAAACCAGCTGTGTGCGTGCGCCATCATGCTCCATCATGCTCCATCATGCTCCATCATGCTCCATCATGCATAAATGTATTTTGTCCGTCCACACCAAACGCGATCAAGACATGCAGGTTAAAATATCAAAGAAAACTCTGAACCAATTACATTAATTTGGGGACAGGTCGAAAAGCATGAAACATTTATGGCAATTTTGCTAGCTAGCTTGAACTTGCAAGCTAATTTGTCCTATTTAGCTAGCTTACTGTTGCTAGCTAATTTGTCCTGGGACATAAACATTGAGTTGTTATTTTACCTAAAATGCACAAGGTCCTCTACTCCGACAATTAATCCACACATAAAACGGTCAACCGAATTGTTTCTAGTCATTTCTCCTCCTTCCAAGCCTTTTATTCTCTGGACTTCATATTGTGATTAGCAACTTTCATAAATTAGGTGCATTATCGCCACCGACCTCGTTCGTCTTTCAGTCACCCACGTGGGTATAACCAATGAGGAGATGGAAAGGGGTACCTGCTTCTATAAACCAATGAGGTGGTGGGAGAGGCAGGACTTGCTGCTCGATCTGCATCACAAATAGAATTGACTTCTATTTTAGCACTTGGAAACGCAGACACTCGTTGGTTGGTGTGCGCGATCAGTGTGGTTGCAATAATTGAATAATATAGATTTCAAGATTTATTCTGCAATGCTCGCGATGCAAGCAGTGTAGTCAGGGTATTAGCCTACAGTACATCTAGCCACAGTCATGTCACCTCCTTTACCAGTGACCTTTCATTTTAGTAATTTAGCAGACACTCATATGGGCTCCTGAGTGGCGCAGCGGTCTAAGGCACTGCATCTCAGTGCTGGAGGTGTCACAACAGACCTTGGTTCGATTGAAGGCTGTTTCACAACTGGCCGTGATTGGGAGTCCCATAGGGTGGCCCACAATTGGGGCGGCAGGTAGCCCTGTGGTTAGAGCATTGGACTAGTAACCGAAAGGTTGAAGGATCAAGTCCCTGAGCTAACAAGGTGAAAATGTGTCATTCCACACCTGAACAAGGCAGTTAACCAACCCACTGTCCCTAGGCTGTCATTGAATATGAGAATTTGTTCTCAACTGACTTGCCAAGTTATAGAAATAAAAAAAATATCCAGAGCAACTTACAGGAGCAATTTGGGTTAAGTGTTCTGCACACAGCAGGGTAGCCTAGTAGTTAGAGTGTTGGACTAGTAACCAAAAGGTTGCAAGTTCAAATCCCTGAGCTGACAAGGTACAAATCTGTCGTTCTGCCCCTGAACAGGCAGTTAACCCACTGTTCCTAGGCCGTCATTGAAAATAAGAACTTGTTCTTAACTGACTTTCCTAGTAAATTAAAGGTTAAAAAAGGCACATCATCAGATTTTTCACCAAGTCACTGCTGCCCCAGGTGTCGTGTTTGAAAGAGTTGAAGTCGGAAGTTTACGTACACTTAGGTTGGAGTCATTAAAATTCATTTTCAACCACTCCATAAATTTCTTGTTAACAAACTATAGTTTTGGCAAGTCGGTTAGGACATCTACTTTGTGCATGACACAAGTCATTTTTCCAACAATTGTTTACAGACAGATTATTTCACTTATAATTCACTGTATCACAATTCCAGTGGGTCAGAAGTTGACATACACTAAGTTGACTGTGCTTTTAAATAGCTTGGAAAATTCCAGAAAATGATGTCATGGCTTTAGAAGCTTCTTCTGACAGGCTACCTGACATGATTTGAGTCAATTGGAGATGTACCTGTGGATGTATTTCAAGACCTACCTTCAAACTCAGTGCCTCTTTGCTTGACATCATGGGAAAATCAAAAGAAATCAGCCAAAAAACAATTGTAGACCTCCACAAAACTGGTTCATCCTTGGACGCAATTTCCAAACGCCTAAAGGTACCATGTCCATCTGTACAAACAATAGTACGCAAGTATAAACACTATTGGACCATGCAGCCGTCATACCGCTCAGGAGGGAGATGCTTTCTGTCTCCTAGAGATGAATGTACTTTGGTGTGAAAAGTGCAAATAAACCTTGTGAAGATGCTGGAGGAAACAGGTACAAAAGTATCTATATCCACAGTAAAATGAGTCCTATATCGAAATAACCCGAAAGGCGGCTCAGCAAGGAAGAAGCCACTGCTCCAAAAGCGCCATAAAAAGCCAGACTACGGTTTGCACATGGGGACAAAGATCTTACTTTTTGGAGAAATGTGCTCTGGTCTGATGAAACAAAAATAGACCTGATTGTCCATAATGACCGTCGTTATGTTTGGAGGACAAAGGTCGGAGGCTTGCAAGCTGAAGAACACCATCCCAACCGTGAAGCACGGGGGTGGCAGCATCATGTTGTGGGGGTGCTTTGCTGCAGGAAGGACTGGTGCACTTCACAAAATAGATGGCATCATGAGGAAGGACAGTTATGTGGATATATTGAAGCATCATCTCAAGACATCAGTCAACAAATTGGTCTTCCAAATGGACAATGACCCCAAGCATACTTCCAAAGGTGTGGAGAAATGCCTTAAGAACAACAAAGTCAAGGTATTGGAGTGGCCATCACAAAGCCCGAACCTCAATCCTATAGAAAATTTGTGGGCAGAACTGAAAAAGCGTGTGCGAGCAAGGAGGCCTACAAACCTGACTCAGTTACACCAGCTCTGTCAGGAGGAATGGGGTAAAATTCACCCAACTTATTGTGGGAAGCTTGTGGAAGGCTATCCGAAATGTTTGACCCAAGTTAAAGAATTTAAAGGCAATACTACCAAATACTAATTGAGAGTATGTAAACGTCTGACCCACTAGGAATGTGATGAAAGAAATAAAGGCTGAAATGAATCATTCTCTCTACTATTATTTACAACTACGCCAGGTCGCAGATGTAAATGAGAACTTGTTCTCAACTAGCCTACCTGGTTAAATAAAGGTGAAATAAAAAATTTAAAATCACATTTTAAAATTAAGTGGTAATCCTAACTGACCTAAGACAGGGAAATTTTTCCTAGGATTAAATGTCAGGAATTGTGAAAAGCTGAGTTGAAATGTATTTGGCTAAGGTGTATGTGACCTTCCGACTTCAACTGTATATACAATCACCGGACAGTTTATTTAGGTACACCATCCCATTCACGAAAATTGATCGTGTGGCCGTGGCTTGCTATATAAAGCAGGTAGACAGGCATTGAGGCATTCAGTTACTGTTCGATTGAAAGTTAGAATAAGCAACATGAGTGACCTAAGTCACTTTTTGCGTGGTAAGACTGCCGGTGCCAGGTGCCAGATCCAGTATCTCAGAAACAGCCGTCCTCCTGGGCTTTTCATGCACAACAGTGTCTAGAGTTTTCAGAGAATGGTGCAACAAACAAAAAACATTCCGTCAGTGGCAAGCCTTTGAGCGAAAACGGCTTGTGATGAGAGAGGTTGAAAGGAGAATGGCAATAAATTGTGCAAGCTTACAGGCAAGCCACAAACAGACAAATAATGGCACAGTACAACAGTCGTGTGCAGACTGGCATCTCGAAACGCACAACTAGTCGATCCTTGTCATGGATTAGTTATTGCAGCAGACAACCACACCGGGTTCCACTCATATCAGCTAACAAGACAATTGAGGAATGGAAAAACATTGCCTGGTCCAATCAAATCAAATGTATTTATAAAGCCCTTCTTACATCAGCTGATATCTCATAGCGCTGTACAGAAACCCAGCCTAAAACCCCAAACAGCAAGCAATGCAGGTGTAGAAGCACAGTGGTTAGGAAAAACTCCCTAGAATGGCCAGAACCTAGGAAGAAACCTAGAGAGGAACTAGGCTATGAGGGGTGGCCAGTCCTCTTCTGGCTGTGCTGGGTGGAGATTATAACAGAACATTGCCAAGATGTTCAAATGTTCATAGATGACCAGCAGGGTCAAATAATAATAATCACAGTGGTTGTCGAGGGTGCAACAGGTCAGCACCTCAGGAGTATAATGTCAGTTGGCTTTTCATAGACGATCATTCAGAGTATCTCTACCGCTCCTGCTGTCTCTAGAGAGTTGAAAACAGCAGGTCTGGGACAGTTAGCACGTCCGGTGAAGGGGTCAGGGTTCCATAGCTGCAGGCAGAACAGTTCAAACTGGAGCAGCAGCACAGCCAGGTGGACTGGGGACAGCAAGGGGTCATCATGCTAGGTAGTCCTGAGGCATGGTCCTAGGGCTCAGGTCCTCTGAGAGAGAGAAAGAAATAAAGAATTAAAGAGAGCATACTTAAATTCACACAGGACACCGGATAAGACAGGAGAAATACTCCAGATATAACAGACTGACCCTAGCCCCCCGACTCATAAACTATTGCAGCAGAAATACTGGAGGCTGAGACAGGAGGGGTCGGGAGACACTGTGGCCCCATCTGACGATACCCCCCGGACAGGGCCAAACAGTTAGGATATAACCCCACCCACTTTGCCAAAGCACAGCCTCACACCACTAGAGGGATATCTTCAACCACCAACTTACCATCCTGAGACAAGGCCCAGTATAGCCCACAAAGATCTACGCCACAGCACAACCCAAGGGGGGGGCACCAACCCAGACAGGAAGATCAATGAATTTCGGTACCTGTTGCGTCATGCTGATGGCAGAGTCAAGATTTGGTGTAAGCACCATGAGTCCATGGACCCTTCCTGCCTGGTGTCAACGGTACAGTATGGTGGTGGTGGTGTACCACTGTCCAATCTGCAGCAGCTGCGTGGTGTCATCGCGTCAGCATGAACCAACATCCCTGTGGAACGTTTCTGACTTGTAGAATTCATGCCCTGAAAAATTCAGGCTGTTCTGGAAGCAAAGGGGTTCGACCCGGTACTAGATGGTGTGCCTAATAAACTGGCCGGTGAAGTGTATATTAGTCATCATCAGTGTAGGAGGCATGGTAATGAGGTGCAGTGTGTTTTCTCTGACATTTGAAGGGGCTCTGTTTTCTATGCTGCCATTAGTCTTTCAGACAGAGGAGGGCACTGTCATACTAGTACTGCTGCACTCTATATTGGTTCCTGATGAAATCCATCACACTATATATTAAGTTGCTCTTTTAAATGTGTAGCAATCATATAATGAATTATAATGTATATATTTTATGACAGATGGAAAATATTTGAATGGCATTATTCTTTTTATGAATTAAACCCAATATTTGTATGAATATTTTCAAAAATGTTCCACTCGAATTTCAATCCCACCCCAAATGTAATGATGAAACCTTAAAATCAGTTTAAAAAAAATGTCAACAAATAATTTTTAATTAATTACATTTTTGGCTCTTATCAAAATGAAATTAAACCAGTAAATACATTTACACAATAAAATTAAAATGTTCAAATGATCTTTTACTGCCCCATACTGTCATTTTTTGTTCCTAAAAAGGAAAATAAAAATGTTGGCGACCGTACTGCAGTTCCGGTCACAACGCTGACTAATTCCAGTCTCTTTATCTAGTGTTTTGCTCTCTTCAAGGCCACAAACAGTAAAACATGCTGGATAGAATGGTGCCGGAGGAGATAGCTGTCGTTTTACGGGCTCCTAACCAATTGTGCTATTGTGTGTGTTTAAAAAATATATTTTGTACATAATGGTTCTGCCACCATCTCTTATAACCAAAAAGAGTTTCTGGATATCAGGACAGCGATTACTCGCCTCGTACTGGACAAAGATTTTTTCTTTAACGAGTTGGAAGCTAAGGATTTACTTCAGACACCGGACAAGGCCCAAATCCCCTCATTCACATGAAGAAGAGACGGAGATAATGGGGACGTAGGTCGGGGGTGCCTTATAAGGATCCGACGGCAAGTGAGTAATTTGCCTCTACCATCAATCCTATTAGCCAACGTGCAATCATTGGAATAAACTGAATGAGCTCCGATCAAGACTATCCTACCAACGGAACATTAACCTCTCTAGGGGGTGTGGGACAGTAGCGCCCAAAAACAGAAATACTCATTATAAACATTCATAAAACATACAAGTGTTATACATCGGTTTAAAGATTAATTTCTTGTTAATCCAACCCCAGTGTTAGATTTCAAAAATGCTTTACGACGAAAGCATACCATGCGATTATCTGAGAACATAGCCCAGCAGACAAATCATTACAAACAGTTACCAGCCAAGTAGAGGAGTTACACAAGTCAGAAATAGAGATAAAATTAATCACTTACCTTTGATGATCTTCATATGGTTGCACTCAGAAGACATGGATTTATTCAATAAATGTTTGTTTTGTTCGATAAAGTCCCTCTTTATATCCACAAACCTCCGTTTTGTTCGCGCGTTTTCTTCAGCAAACCACAGGCTCAAAGGCAGTCACAACAGGTAGATGAAAAATCCAAAAAGTATCCGTAAAGTTCATAGAAACATGTCAAACGATGTTTATAATCAATCCTCAGGTAGTTTTTAGTCATAATAATCAATAATATTTCAACCGGACAAAAGCTTCGACCATTATAAAAGGAAAACGAAAAAGGCGCACTCGGTCGCGTACATGAAAAACCTCTGGGACCCTGCAGTGTCCACTCATTCAGACTGCTCTTACTCTCTCATTTTTCAGAATACAAGCCTGAAACAATTTCTAAAGATTGTTGACATCTAGTGGAATCCATAGGAAGTTGATGTGAGTCCCAAGTGAGTCCCAAGTCAATGGAATCTGTATAGGCAGTCAATGGAAAATGACAAACATAAAAAATCCCACTTCCTGGATGGATTTTTCTCAGGTTATCGCCTGCCATATCAGTTCTGTTATACTCTCTGACATTATCCTAACAGTTTTAAAATCTTTGGAGTGTTTTCTATCTGAATCTACTAATTATATGAATATCCTAGCTTCTGGGCCTGAGTAGCAGGCAGTTTACTTTGGGCACGCTTTTCATCCGGAAGTGAAAATAGTGCCCCCTACCGTTGTGAGGTTTTAAAAACTGTAATATCTCATGTTTCACTGAGTCGTGGCTGAACAACGATATGGATAACATACAGCTGGCTGGGTTTTCTATCCATCTGCAAGATAGAACAGCTGCCTCCGGTAAGACAAGGGGTGGCGGTCTGTGTCTATTTGTAAATAATAACTGGTGCACAAAATCTAATACTAAGGAAGTCTCTAGGTTTTGCTCGCTTGAGGTAGTGTATCACATGATAAGCTGTAGACCACACTATTTACCAAGAGAGCCTATATTTTTCATAGCTGTCCATTTACCACCACAAACCGATGCTGGCACTAAGAACACACTTAATGAGCTGTATAAGGCCATAAGCGAACAAGAAAATGATCATCCAGAAGCGGCACTCCTAGTGGCCGGGAACTTTAATGCAGGGAACCTTAAATCCATTTTACCTCATTTCTACCAGCATGTTACATGTGCAACCAGAGGGAAAAAACTCTAGACTACCTTTACTCCACACAAAGAAGCGTACAAAAATCTCTCTCGCCTCCATTTGGCAAATTTGACCATAACTCTATCCTCCTGATTCCGGCTTACAAGCGAAACTAAAGCAGGAAGTACCAGTGACTCGATCATTACAGAAGTAGTCAGAATATGCAGATGCTAAGCTTTAGGACTGTTTTGCTAAGACAGACTGGCATATGTTATTGGATTCTCCCGATGGCATTGAGCAGTACACCACATCAGTCACTGGCTTCATCAATAAGTGCATCGATGACGTCGTCCATACAGTGACTGTACGTACATACTCCAACCAGAAGCCATGGATTACAGGCAACATCTGCACTGAGCTAAAGGGTAGAGCTGCCGCTTTTAAGGAGTGGGACTATAACCCGGACAGTTATAAGAAATCATGCTATGCCCTTCGACGAACCATCAAACAGGCAAAGCATCAATATAGGACTAATATTTAATCGTACTACACCGGCTCTGACGCTTGTCAGATGTGGCAGGGCTTGCAAACTATTACGGCCCACAGAAGGAAGCACAGCCACTGCCCAGTGACACAAGCCTATCAGACGAGCAAAATTACTTCCAAGCTCGCTTCGAGAAAAGCAACACTGAAGCATGCATGAGAGCACCAGGTGTTCTGGGATGACTGTGTGATCACGCTCTCCGTAGCCGAGGTGTGCAAGCCCTTTTAACAGATCAACATTCAAACAGATGCCAGGACGTGTCCTCCGAGCATGCGCTGACCAACTGGCAAGTGTCTTCACTGACATTTTCAACCTGTCCCTGACCGAGTCTGTAATACCAACATGTTTCAAGCAGACCACCATAGTCCCTGTGCCCAAGAACACAAAGGCAACCTACCTAAATGACTACCGACCCGTAACACTAAATTCTGTAGCCATGAAGTGCTTTGAAAGGCTGGTCATGGCTCACATCAACACCATTATCCCAGAAACCCTAGACCCACTCCAATTTGCATACCGCCCCAACAGATCCACAGATCTCTATTGCACTCCACACTGCCCTTTCCCACCTGGACAAAAGAAACACCTATGTGAGAATGCTATTCATTGACTACAGCTCAGTGTTCAACACCATAGTGCCCTAAAAGCTCATCACTCAGCTAAGGACTGAACACCTCCCTCTGCAACTGGATCCTGGACTTCCTGACGGGCCGCCTCCCAGGAGGTAAAGGGAGGTAACAAAACATCTGCCACGCTGATCCTCAACACCGGGGCCCCTCAGGGGTGTGTGCTCAGTCGCCTCCTGTACTCCCTATTCACCTATGACTGCATGGCCAAGCACGACTCCAACACCATCATTAAGTTTGCCGATGACACAACAGTGGTTGGCCTGATCACTGACAATGATGGGACAGCCTATAGGGAGGAGGTCAGAGACCTGGCAGTGAGATGATCGTGGACTACAGGAAAAGGGGGGTCGAGCACTCCCCCATTCTCATCAATGGGGCTGTAGTGGAGCAGGTTGAGCGCATCAAGTTCCTTGGTGTCCACATCACCAATGAACTATCATGGTCCAAACACACCGAGACAGCCGTGAAGAGAGGCACGACAACGCCTTTTCCTCCTCAGGAGACTGAAAAGATTTGGCATGGGTCCTCAGATCCTCAAAAAGTTCTACATCTGCACCATTGAGAGCAATGATTGCATCACCGCCTGGTATTGCAACTGCTCGGCCCCCAACCGCAAGGCACTAGAAGGACCTCAGTCACTGTCCTGTACTGTATTACAGCATGTTTATGGCTTAGCTGTGTGTTTAAGCTTATACTAATACTATGTGTGGAACTTTGTTGTACTGTTGCGCTGTGAGATGAGAGCTCCCTATGGGCAGATTAGTTGTGTTAGATAGGTGGGTATGATTACACCAGGATGTACACTGTAAAAAAAATCCTGTTGTTTTTACGGGAATTTACCTGTAAGCTACAGTTTAAAAAAAGTATAGGATGTTACCATAAATTCCAAATAAACTTTGGTTTAACAGTATATTACTGTCAAGAAGTGATTCTGGAACTCTTGGAGGAATGAGACACCATTCTTCCACGAGAAATGACATAATTTGGTGTTTTGTTGATGGTGGTGGAAAACGCTCTCTCAGGGGCCGCTCCAAAATCTCCCATAAGTGTTCAGTTGGGTTGAGATTTGGTAACTGAGAGACACACATGCACGCACGACCCTTCTTTTAAAGTCACTGAGATGTCTTCTTCTAGCCATGTTAGCCAAAATAATGAGCAACTGGGCCTTTTTATACATGACCCTAAGCATGAAGGGATGTTAAATGCTTAATTAACTCAGGAACAACACCTGTGTGGAAGCACCTGCTTTGAATATACAGTACTTTATATCAAATCAAATGTATCCCTCATTTACTCAAGTGTTTCCTTTATTTTGGCAGTTAGTTGGATGGAAGTGAACCTTTTTAGTGGTGTAATGGGAAATTGAGTAGGTCCATGTGACAGGCTAGATGGTTGACATAACACCAGTGACAAATGTATTACTAAGAACAGTTTGACCTTTTATTGTTAACTTACAGTAATAGTCATCTTTATCATCATCAAATGACTATCAGTACAAGAATCACAGTACAGTGTAAAATGTCTAAAAACATCACAACAAGTCTCTCATTGTTTAATTTTCATAACCTATAAATCTGAGTCATTCCGTGTGTCTGTAGCCCTTGAGGTAATTTACCTTTGATGCATGTTTCCTTTGTTTTTACAAGAGAGGGCACCCTGTGGTCTTAACGTACATTGTCAAGCTTCCTACCACTAGATAAGCAGATATCTAAAACCACCAAAACACTCTTCAGCTTTCAATACCGCAAGGACAGGAGCTAGAAGCCAACCGAAATATCTCAACAAATATTAGCCTATGAGTCTCCTGAAGTTATTATACATTATTAAACCAGACCTGCCCATGTGCACTGAGTATACAAAACATTAAGAACACCTGTTCTTTCCATGACATCGACTGACCAGGTGAATCCAGCTGAAAGTTAAAAATGAATAGGAAATATAGTCAAAACGTTGACAAGGTTATAAATAATGATTTTTAATTGAAATAATAATTGTGTCCTTTAAACTTTGCTTACGTCAAAGAATCTTCCATTTGCAGCATTTACAGCCTTGCAGACCTTTGGCATTGTAGTTGTCAATTTGGTATGTTAATGTCACGTTCTGACCTTTATTTCCTTTGTTTTGTCATTATTTAGTATGGTCAGGGCGCGAGTTGGGGTGGGCAGTCTATGTTTGTTTTTCTATGATTTTGGGATTTCTATGTTTCGGCCTCGTATGGTTCTCAATCAGAGGCAGGTGTCATTAGTTGTCTCTGATCATACTTAGGTAGCCTGGGTTTCACTGTTTGTTTGTGGGTCATTGTCTATGTTTATTGCTTGTGTCAGCACAGTTCTTATGATAGCGTCACGGTCGTTATTTGTTTATTGTTTTTGTACAGTTTACCTCGTGTTTTTCGTAATCTATTAAATGATGCATTCACACCACGCTGCGCTTTGGTTGCTTCTTACGACGATCGTGACAGGTAATCTGAAGAGATTTGACCCCATGCTTCCTGAAGAACCTCCCACAAGTTGGATTGGCTTGATGGGCAGTTCTTAAGTACCACACGGTCAAGCTGCTCCCACAACAGCTCAATAGGGATGAGATCTGGTGACTGTGCTGGCCATTCCATTATAGACAGTATACCAGCTGACTGCTTCTTCCCTAAATAGTTATTGCATAGTTTGGAGCTGTGCTTTGGGTCATTGTCCTGTTGTAGGAGGAAATTGGCTCCAATTAAGCGCCGTCCACAGGGTATGGCGTTGCAAAATGGAGTGATAGCCTTCCTTCTTCAAGATCACCTTTAACCCTGTACAAATCTCCCACTTTACCACCACCAAAGCACCCCCAGACCATCACATTGCCTCCACCATGACAGATGGCGTCAAGCACTCCTCTAGCATCTTTTCATTTTTTTCTGCATCTCACGAATGTTCTTCTTTGTGATCCGAACACCTCAAACTTAGATTTGTCTGTCCATAACACTTTTTTCAAAAATTCCTATGTCCAGTGTATGTTTTATTATTGTTTCACCTGTGGATTTGCCCTTTAAACAGCTACATATTATGAAGATACCAAGTGTCACAAACAAAAAGGTCAGCAATAGGCCTACAGCAAATGCAGCATAGAGCATTAATTTTTCACATGTAAATAGCACTTTTCGGTAGTGCTCAAACCTAGCCATTCAATGAGCGCACTATTTATTTTTCCAACTTGAATCAATGAGCCCAATCTGTCCTCAATGACAACAAAATCATAAACAACAGAGCAGGGCTGGCTAAGAAGTCCTTAGTTTTGGGGTTATGCTCAGGTAAAACAATTAGGCTAATCTATACTTCCATATTTCCAAGTCCTATTCTTGAAGATCACAGGGTATAACATTTATTGGAATGACTGGAATTCTGATATATTTACATTAAATCAATGTCTAATTGAATGGTATTACTACATGTGGTAGAAAGCGATGGGTTAGAAGAAGCCTACAAAACCGACCCATAAAGTAAAATTTAACATCCATATGGCCAGCTATGTACAGTGAGGGAAAAAAGTATTTGATCCCCTGCTGATTTTGTATGTTTGCCTATTGACAAAGAAATTATCAGTCTATCATTTTAATGGCAGGTTTATTTGAACAGTGAGAGACAAAATAACAACAAAAAGAATCCAGAAAAATGCATGTCAAAAATGTTATAAATTTATTTGCATTTTAATGAGGGAAATAAGTATTTGACCCCTCTGCAAAACATGACTTAGTACTTGGTGGCAAAACCACAGAGGTCAGACGTTTCTTGTAGTTGGCCACCAAGTTTGCACACATTTCAGGAGGGATTTTGTCCCACTCCTCTTTGCAGATCTTCTCCAAGTCATTAAGGTTTCGAGGCTGACGTTTAGCAACTCGAACCTTTAGCTCCCTCCACAGATTTTCTATGGGATCAAGGTCTGTAGACTGGCTAGGCCACTCCAGGACCTTAATGTGCTTCTTCTTGAGCCACTCCTGTGTTGCCATAACCATGTGTTTTGGATCATTGTCATGCTGGAATACCGATCCACGACCCATTTTCAATGCCCTGGCTGAGGGAAGGAGGTTCTCACCCAAGATTTGACGGTACATGGCCCCGTCCATCGTACCTTTGATGCGGTGAAGTTGTCCTGTCCCCTTAGCAGAAAAACACCACCAAAGCATAACCTCCATGTTTGACGGTGGGGATGGGCAGCATTCCTCCACCTCCAAACATGGCGAATTGAGTTGATGCCAAAGAGCTCCATTTTGGTCTCATCTGACCACAGCACTTTCACCCAGTTGTCCACTGAGTCATTCAGATGTTCATTGGCAAACTTCAGAAGGGCATGTATGTGTGCTTTCTTGAGCAGGGGGACCTTGTGGGCGCTGCAGGATTTCAGTCCTTCACGGCGTAGTGTGTTACCAATTGTTTTCTTGGTGTCTATGGTCCCAGCTGCCTTGAGATCATTGACAAGATCCTCCCGTGTAGTTCTGGGCTGATTCCTCACCGTTCTCATGATCATTGCAACTCCACAAGGTGGGATCTTGCATGGAGTCCCAGGCTGAGGGAGATTGACAGTTATTTTGTGTTTCTTCCATTCGCGAATAATCACACCAACTGTTGTCATCTTCTCACCAAGCTGCTTGGCGATGGTCTTGTAGCCCATTCCAGCCTTGTGTAGGTCTACAATCTTGAACCTGACATCCTTGGAGAGCTTTTTGGTCTTGGCCATGGTGGAGAGTTTGGAATCTGATTGATTGATTGCTTCTGTGGACAGGTGTCTTTTATACAGGTAACAAACTGAGGTTTGGAGTATCCCATTTAAGCGTGTGCTCCTAATCTCAGCTCGTTACCTGTATGAAAGACACCTGGGAGCCAGAAATCTTTCTGATTGAGAGGGGGTCAAATACTTATTTCCCTCATTAAAATGCAAATCAATTTAGAACATTTTTGGCATGCGTTTTTCTGGATTTTCTTGTTGTTATTCTGTCTCTCACTGTTCAAATAAACCTACCATTAAAAGTATAGACTGATAATTTCTTTGTCAGTGGGCAAACGGGGATCAAATACTTTTTTCCCCTCACTGTAAACTTTAACATTGATTTATCCTGCAATTGATGTCCTTCAATTGGTAACATACATGGTTGTCTTTTTCTAATGCCTCTTAAGGGGAAAGTAATCTAAAAGTAACTGAATGTAATCAGATTACGTTACTGAGTTTGGGTAATCCAAAAGTTACGTTACTGATTACAATTTTGGACAGGTAGCTAGTAACTGTCATTCGTGACCTGATTCAGGAAACTACATGTATGTCGCAAGTCACGACTTCACAGGAGAGCCGTTTGGTCATAACCTACCCAACCTTGTTAACGTTTATCCTTTTAAGCTTTGGAAAGAGACCCTTAAACCGAAGACTTGAACCACACACCTTCTCCACCGAATAGCAGGCAGGGGATGAAAAATGGTGATTGCTTTGCAACGCTTGCAGTTAGCCACTAATTCCTTCCACCACCTCATTGTTGAATTTGCGATTTCCAACTTGTTGTGTAATGTTTATGTCCAATGGCCGATGAGCACCAATACTTTTTATCTATAATTTCTCTACATATGACAAGGATTGAAAAGGATTTGGCAGTAGATTGTCGACGTGATTCATGATGATAACAGCTTATCTAGCTTGCTATCTGTGGCCAATGACCTTGAGCCTTCATGGATGGGCACTTCTAATGTAAATCTATGGCAGCACCCAAAGGGGCTTGAACTTTCTAGCTTTCCCTGTAGATTTTGCTGTGACGCAGTGTCTCCGTGACTGACAAGACAGAGCCAATCACAGCTCAACTAGAGAAGATTACCAATCCCTACACTGTATTTTCCGCATGCTGTCCCTCCACAGAAAGCACTGAGCGAGGCTGAAACTGAGCTGCCTTACTCAAGAAAGAAGAAAAGAGACCATGTTTGTATGCGACTTTATTAACTCAATATATATATATTTTTTACATTGTTTGAAAACTGATATATGACACGTATTAATGCCATTGGTTCCAGGTCACAGGTGAAGTAAGCCGGTTGATCTGTCAGCACTGCCTTCATCAACACAGAGTAAAATAGTGCCTTTGTTAGCTCCCTCCCAGTCCAAGTGATCCAATGTAACATAACATCCAACCATCTAGCCGAGTCAGCAAGGTTGTTTCTCCCTCTCCTCTCCTTTATCTCCTCCTCTTGTTTCACTATGAAAAGAAAAAATTTAATATTTTGTAGATGTCGGAACATTCCAGCAATAATGTCGCCCTAAGACTTTGGAAACAAAGGTGGCAGATAGAAGAGCAAAGTGTTATTTTATAAGTCCCTTGTTTTGGATTGGAGTTGTTGGACATTGTGCAATGTTAAGATGTAATATTTTCCGCTCTAAAATCCACAAACTAATATCTTGTTTTCTTTGGATGAGCTATGATGGTTACAGAGCTAGAAATGTGATGTTTTCGGCCACACGTTTTGTCACATAATCCTTAATCCAGAGTACCTACTGGTGCAATAACCTATAAAATCACTTATGCACTTCATATGACTGTTACAATTATATCTAGTAAGTACATGCAATTATGCAGTAGTGACCACTGTCCATTTTGTATTTCCATGGTAAACAGAACTAACATTTGGCAGACCCATTTAACTACAGTACCTGCATTTACAAACATGCTACAATGTAATTACATGCATTATTCCCTTATAATTAACTACGAATGGTTTGGCAATGTAATTTAAGGTATTGCTTAATTAAGCAATTGGAGTCCCTTCAGATCCCCCTTCCTCTATCCCTCTTACTTCTTCCTCTATTCCCCCTTTCCTGGCCCCTCTCAGGTCTGGCCAGGTCACATGACCACTTAAATATCCCTTACCAGAGACAATACTCCACTATCTCTTCCACAGTCCCTCTGGCATTTCCCTCTGTAGCTACATAGCAGCTCACAACTATTATACAACCTTTTCCACCCAGTTGAAACGTTGATATACTTATACTGTCAAACTACCAAACAATGGGCTTATCTGGCTCTTTGATACAATCCTGTTCTTTCTCTTCACTGTTTGCATAAAACAGTTGTGAGTGTTGACACACTTTGTCCATGTGCCCTCAATTGAGCACATCCAAATCCACCCACTCCTTTCAAAATGAGTAATTTGCCAGTATCCTAGGTGTTCCCAATGCTAGCTCTAAAATAGATATAACGCTCCGGTCCACACACACACACAACACAGCTAGTCCTAGATTAGTGGGAGAACTGGGTTAGCTCATTATTACTATAGCTCTGCCACGGCTCCAGTGTTCAGTGGTACCATTATGATTGTACCTCTGGGAAATACCTGGCCTATTTCCGTTAAAGTATAACTTCCAGGGCAAGCCAATGTGAGCCTGATACATGGTTCTTTGTGGTATACATTATTATCCATCAATCCAGGTCATGGAAGAACATAGTCTATGCATCAATATTTTATTTTTATTTAACCCTTTTAAATGAGGCAAGTCAGTTAAGAACAAATTCTTATTTACAATGACGGCCTACTTGTAAAGTTCCCCCCAGCCAAGCCCTCCCCTAACCCGGACGCTGGGCCAATTGTACGCTGCACTATAGGACTCCCGATCACGGCTGGTTGTGATACAGCATGGGCTCAAACCCGGGTCTGTAGTAACGCCTCTAGCACTGCCTTAGACCGCTGCGCCATTCAGGGCCGCTGCTAAACTATTGGCTGTATTGCTAAAAGTACCTCTCCGCAAGAAAGAGGGCCACAACTTCTAAAAAGAAACCTTCTAAGGGCCTGAAACTATATGTGAGGTTGTGAGGGGCTCAGAACAGTCTGACTGTTGACCTTTACCTGTGGAACATGTAGCTAGGGATTCCCCATGGAGGATGGACTGGGGGAGGGGGTGTCACTGGAAGGCAGCACGGACCGTCCTGTCACTAAGGGGCTGAGTGGGGCGGAAGTTGTCTCCCAACATCCCATCGTTTCCCTCAGGAAGCTCAGCACCTTTTAGATGGGACCTCAGCCTCCTGAACTCCTCTATCTGGGAGAGAGGGATGAGAAAGAGAGTGATGAGATTAGGGAAATTAGGGAAATTGAGGAAGAAAGAGAGAGAAGTTACATGGAAGGGAATGAGTGATGATAGATTAATTAAGTGTTCTGTGTAGTGATTATGGTGTGGATAAATATTAGCATTTTACTGAATGCCTGTCCTGGGCTATTTTAGACTCCTCTTTCCATGTAAGCCCTATTATGTTTTTTTTATTATTTTTATTTTCTTATTTCACCTTTATTTAACCAGGTAGGCCAGTTGAGAACAAGTTCTCATTTACAACTGCAACCTGGCCAAGATAAAGAAAAGCAGTGTGACACAAACAACACAGAGTTACACATGGGATAAACAAACATCCAGTCAATAACACAATAGAAACATCTATATACACTGTGTGCAAATGTAGTAATATTGGGGAGGTAAGGCAATAAATAGGCCATAGTGGCGAAATAATTACAATTTAGCATTAACACTGGAGTGATAGATGTGCAGAAGATGAGTGTGCAAGTAGAGATACTGGGGTGCAAAGGAGCAAAATAACAATATGGGGATGAGGTAGTTGGGTGGGCTATTGACAGATAGGCTGTGAACAGGTGCAATGGTCGGTAAGCTGCTCTGACAGCTGATGCTTAAAGTTATTGAGGGAGATATAAGACTCCGGCTTGAGTGATTTTGGTGACAAAACAGATGGCACCGTGATAGACTGCATCCAATTTGCTGAGTAGAGTGTTGGAGGCTATTTTGTAAATGACATCGCCGAAGTCAAGGATCGGTAGGATAGTCTGTTGTACGAGGGTATGTTTGGCAACATGAGTGAAGGACGCTTTGTTGTGAAATAGGAAGCCAATTCTAGATTTAATTTTGGATTGGAGATGCTTATATTAGTCTGGAAGGAGGGTTTACAGTCTAGCCAGACACCTAGGTATTTGTAGTTGTCCACATATTCTAAGTTAGAAACGTCCAGAGTAGTGACACTAGAAGGGCAAGCAGGTGCGTGCAGCGATCGTTTGAAGAGCATGCATTTAGTTTTACTAGCATTTAAAAGCAGTTGGAGTCCATGGAAGGAGAGTTGTATGGCATTGAAGCCCGTCTGGAGGTTTGTTAACACAGTGTCCAAAGAAGGGCCAGATGTATACAGAATGGTGTCGTCTGCGTAGAGGTGTATCAGAGAATCACCAGCAGCAAGAGCAACATCATTGATGTATACAGAGAAAAGAGACAGCTCGAAGATTGAACCCTGTGGCACCCCCATAGAGACTGCCAGAGGTCCGGAACACAGGCCGTCCGGAACACAGGCCGTCCGATTTGACATACTGAACTCTATCTGAGAAGTAGTTGGTGAACCAGGATATGCAGTCATTTGAGAAACCAAGGCTGTTGAGTCTGCCGATAAGAATGTGGTGATTGACAGAGTCGAAAGCCTTTGCCAGGTAGTTGAAGAAGGCTGCACAGTATTGTCTTTTATCAATGGTGCTTATGATATCGTTTAGCACCTTAAGTGTGGCTGTGGTGCACCCAGGACCAGCTCGGAAACCCGATTGCATAGCAGAAAAGGTACAGTGGGATTCGAAATGGTCGGTGATCTGTTTGTTAACTTGGCTTTCGAAGACTTTAGAAAGACGGTAGGATAGATATAGGTCTGTAGCAGTTTGGGTCTAGAGTGTCTCCCCCTTTGAAGAGGGCGATGACCACGGCAGCTTTCCAATCTTTAGGGATCTCAGACGATACGAAAGAGAGGTTGAACAGGCTCGTAATAGAGATTGCAGCAGTTTCGGTGGATCATTTTAGAAAGAGAGGGTCCAGATTGGGGCGGCAGGGTAGCTTAGTGGTTAGAGCATTGGACTAGTAGCCGGAAGGTTGCAAGTTCAAAACCTGAGCTGACAAGGTACAAATCTGTCGTTCTGCCCCTGAACAGGCAGTTAACCGACTGTTCCTAGGCCATCATTGAAAATAAGAATTTGTTCTTAACTGACTTGCCTGGTTAAATAAAGGTAAAATTAAATTGTCTAGCCCAGCTGATTTGTAGAGGTCCAGATTTTGCAGCTCTTTCAGAACATCAGCTATCTGTATTTGGGTGAAGGAGAAGTGGGGAGGCTTGGGCAAGTTGATGTGGGGGGTGCAGAGCTGTTTAGCGGGGTAGGGGTAGCCAGGTGGAAAGCATGTCCAGCCATAGAAAAATGCTTATTGAAATTAGCGATTATCGTAGACTTATCGGTGGTGACGGTGTTTCCCAGGCGGGAGGATGTGCTCTTATTCTCCATGGACTTTAGTGTCCCAGAACTTTTTGGAGTTTGTGCTACAGGATGCAAATTTATTTTTGAAAAAGCTAGCCTTTGCTTTCCTAGCTGCCTGTGTATATTGGTTCCTAACTTCCCTGAAAAGTTGCATATCGCGGGGGCTATTCGATGCTAATGCAGTACACCACAGGATGCTTTTGTGCTGGTCAACGGCAGTCAAGTCTGGAGTGAACCAAGGGATATATCTGTATTAAGTTCTACATTTTTTTAATGGGGCATGCTTATTTAAGATGGTGTAGAAAGCACTTTCAAAGAATAACCAGGCATCCTCTACTGACGGAATGAGGTCAATATCCTTCCAGGGTACCCAGGCCAGATCAATTAGAAATGCCAGCTCGCTGAAGCGTTTTTGGGAGTGTTTGACATTGATGAGGGGTGGTCGTTTGACCGTGGACTGATTACGGACGCAGGCAATGAGGCAGTGATCGCTGAGATCCTGGTTGAAGACAGCAGAGGTCTATTTGGAGGGCAGGTTGGTCAGGATGATATCTATGAGGGTGTGCGTGTTTACAGATTTAGGGTTGTACCTGGTAGGTTCCTTGATAGTTTGTGTGAGATTGAGGGCTTCTCGCTTAGATTGTAGGATGGCCGGGGTGTTAAGCATATCCCAGTTTAGGTCACCTAACAGTACAAACTCTGAAGATAAATGGGCGGCAATTAATTCACATATGGTGTCCAAGGCACAGCTGGGGGCTGAAGGGGGTCTATAACAAGCGGCAACAGTGAAAGACTTATTTCTGGAAAGGTGGATTTTTAAAAGTAGATGCTGGAACTGTTTGGGCACAGACCTGGATAGCATAACAGAACTCTGCAGACTATCTCTGCAGTAGATTGCAACTCCACCGCCTTTGGCAGTTCTATCTTGGCAGAAAATGTTGTAGTTGGGGATGTAAATTACAGAATATTTGGTGGCCTTCATAAGCCAGGATTCAGACACGGTTAGGACATTAGGGTTGGGGGAGTGTGTTATAGCAGTGAATAAAACAAACTTAGGGAGGAGGCTTCTGATGTTAACATGCATGAAACCAAGGCTTTTGCAGTTACAGAAGTCAACAAATGAGAGCGCCTGGGGAATAGGAGTGGAGCTGGGGGCTACAGGGCCTGGGTTAACCTCTACATCACCAGAGGAACAGAGGATGAGTTGGATAAGGGTACGGCTAAAGGCTATAAGAACTGGTCATCCAGTGCTTTGGGAACAGAGAATATAAAAGGAGCCGATTTCTGGGCGTGGTAGAATAGATTCAGGGCATAATGTACAGACAATGGAATGGTAGGATGTGAGTACAGTGGAGGTAAACCTAGGTGTTGAGTGACAATGAGAGAGGTTTCGTCTCTGGAGGCACCAGTTAAACCAGGTGAAGTCTCCGCATGTGTGTGGGGTGTGACAAAAGAGCTATCGAAGACATGTTGAGCGGGACTGACGGCTCTACAGTGAAATAAAACAATAAGAACTAGCCAAGACAGCAGTAGACAAGGCATATTGACATTAGAGAGAGGCATAAAGCAATCACAGGTGTTGATCAGGAGAGCTAAGACAACAAACGGGTAAATGGCGATGAATGGGCAGAGTGGGTCAGTTAGGTACATATAGGACCTGAGTTTGAGGCTGGGGCCGACAGGTAAATAAAATGAGGTACCGTGTTATTGAAACAGTCCAAGGGGCATCAGCTGTGTAGCCGAGTGATCATAGGGTCAAAAGAGCAGCAATAGGCAAGTCAGGGTGCCGTTCGGTTGTCACTACTAAGCTAAGTGAGCAGGGGACACAGCATTCAGAAAAGCTAGTGGGCCGGGGCTGGTAGATGGTTCTTCGGCGACATCATAACAGAATAGCCTGTTGAGACCACATCCTGCGATCACGTCGGCAGTGCACAGTGTACAAAGCAGGTGAATCCAGGTCAAAGCTATGATCCCTTATTGGTGTCACTTGTTAAATACACTTCAATCAGTGTAGATGAAGGGGAGGACACAGGTTAAATTTAAACTTTGAGACATTGATTGTTTATGTGTGTATTAAGAGGGTGAATTGGCAAGACAAAAGATATAAGTGTGACAACTGCTGATGTAAAAATAGATTTATAAAATACATTTGATTGCTTTGACCAGGCCATTGTGTCAGATGGCCTACTTGTAACTGTGAGATAGTGAGTGGGTAGCGGTACAGGATCCAGGTGACGTTCTCACTACATGGAGGTGTGGTCAGGGAGCCCTCATATATCCAGTAGTCTCTCAGGAGGGGGTCTGGAGGGAGCAACAAACACATACCATAACTTCATCTAATACTGTGTCACACCATACATGCAAGCAGGAATTACACACAATTAGATCAAATCAAATCAAATTTTATTTGTCACATACACATGGTTAGCAGATGTTAATGCGAGTGTAGCGAAATGCTTGTAATGAAGATGAAGGACTCACCAGGAAGTAGTGTGTTGGGATTGAAGCATGGTATTATTTTGGTCTTCCCCTGTAAAGATAAGTCAAAACAAAACAAAGAATATTGGTTGTTTTGCTTCATTTGTAATGTACTCTTCATTTAGCCACCATGTCATCTGTACTACTGGACCTCTTCCTTCACATTCTTCACATTCAACATTTCTCCTGTCTAATCTTACATGTTTTACATGGTCTCAAATCAACCTGGAGCATTAATTGCATCAGGGTTCATTATCTATAAATTAATAAATTGCTGCATGCTCCAACTGTTGCAGCTGCTGATTTGTCTTTTAACTGCCTAATTTGATGGTTAATGCTATTTAGGGTAGGGATGTCTTGGGACCTGAACTCCTACCCTTACCCTAACCTTAACCCTAACCTTAACCCTAACCTTAACCTTAACCCTAACCTTAACCCTTACTTTAACCCTTTTAAATGTCAACTTCAATGGAGTAGGGACGTCCCAAGGAGCCCTGATAGCACAGACCCTAATTTGAATGTCTATGTTTTGGATGTCTTCCTCTATCTCTCAGTTAAGCATTGGGCTTCTACACCCATAGGTCATATCAGTAATTTATCATAACATCTGCCCTCTCATCACCATGAAAACTCATAACCACAACATCATCGCCATAACAATATCACTTGGACAACAAAATGGGCGGCAACGTCTTACCTTGTACTGTAAGTCCTGCAGCACTTCTGTTATGGCCTTCAACCCCAGATGCTCCTTCCCTATCTGAAGGAAACAATGTCAAGGGCATTGAGTCAGAAAGAGTTAAGGAAAGAGGGTCCTAACACAGTGGTATTCAAACCTTTTCAGCAGGGACCCTTTTTGACTGACAGAATTTCTGGGGACCCCATTTGTGTTAGCATTTTTTTCAAGACCCCACCCCAAATATAATGACACAACCTTAAAAATACATCCATTTCGATTTTTACATGAACCTCTCTAGGGTATGTAGGGACGCTAGCGTCCCACCTGGCCAACATCCAGCGAGATTGCAGAGCGGCAAATTCAAATACAGAAACACTCATTATAATAATTCAGAAAAGATACAACTATTTTACATAGGTTTAAAGATTAACTTCTTGTGAATCCAACCACGGTGTCAGATTTAAAAAATGCTTTACGGTGAAAGCATACCTTACTATTATCTGAGAACATAGCCCAGCAGACAAATCATTACAAACAGTAACCAGCCAAGTAGAAGAGTTACACAAGTCAGAAATAGAGATACAATTAATCACTTACCTCTGATGATCTTCATATGGTTGCACTCAGAAGACATTAATTTATTCAATAAATGTACCTTTTGTTTGATAGTCTCTATATATCCAAAAACCTCCGTTATGTTTGCGTGTTTTCTTCAGTAATCCACAGGTTCAAAAGCAGTCACAACAGGCAGACAAAAAAAATCCAAATAGTATCCATAATGTTCGTAGAAACATTTCAAACGATGTTCATAATCAATCCTCAGATTGTTTTTAGCCTAAATAATCAATAATATTTCAACCGGTCAATAACGTCGTCAATAGAACGGCAGTCTCTGTCGCACGCATGAAAAAGCTCTGTGACACGGCAGGGTCCACTCATTCAGACTGCTCTTACTCCCTCATTTTTCAGAATACACGCCTGAAACAATTTCTAAAGACTGTTGACATGTAATGGAAGGCATAAGAATTGCAATTTGAGTCCTAAGTCAATGGATACTTTAATGGCATTCAATAGAATACTACAACAACAACAAAAATCCTACTTCCTGAATGGAAATTAGTTCTGTTATACTCACAGACACTATTTTAACAGTTTTGGAAGTTTTAGAGTTCTATCCAAATCTACCAATTATATGCATATCCTATCTTCTGTGCCTGAGTAGAAGGCAGTTTAATTTGGGCACGCTTTTCATCCAAAATTCCAAATGCTGCCCCCTACCCTAGTGAAGTTTTAACAAATAGCCTTCAATTCATTAAATTTTCATCTCTTAACAAAATTCAAATAAACCATTTAATGGCCCATACAAAAATCTGTACTCTTACGAAAAAAAAAATATTTTTTAAAATTAAAAATTAATAATTTGGCGACTCCACTGCAGTTTTTGCGACACCGAGTTTGAATATCACTGTCCTAACATATAAGCATTATGTTGTGACGTTAACAGCTGTAAACATGGGGCTGCTGACATGAGTCCCGCCAGGATGTGGTGGTGGCGGGGGAAACTCTTCGAGCTTTCAAGAACTAGAAGGGTTCACTTAAAACAGACGGTTTTATACATTTAGTAAGCCTCAAGCCAGCTCACGTCAATCAAATGTTATTGTGGTTATTTGTGGTTATTTGAATGTTGGGGGTTTTCTCAGTCCAATTGAAAAACAAGTGGATGGATATATGTAGACTTTAGTGTCAAAGCTCATATGATATAAATTACAGTACCAAGTTGGCAAGTCCCTAAAAACCATACAGACCACGAGAAGAGAGGACTCATATCACTACAGAGTGAACCAAATCAATACCTGCACAAACAGAGCGATGATGAGAACTCCGTTCTTCTTCACCAGAGCTTCTTCCACACTGTTGAACAGCGTTGTGTTCCAGTGGATCAGATGGAGCTGGGGGGGAAGCACACTTATTGTATTATATTTATATTGTATCATATTACAGGGAAGTTGATCACAAAAGAGATCAACCACATTTGATACTCAGAGAAAGAGACAGACAGACAGAAAGATCATAGGCAGAATGAGGCTGTAGACGACAGGGCCGAGACAGAGCAGGTGTATGGGACGTAAGTGCACTCTTCAATTTGAAATAGAGTACCAAGCACCTGTGATAGAGAAGGAAGCTTATAAAGCCGAACCACCAGCGGCATAGCTTCTTCAGGGCCTTTCAAACACTTGTTTACATCAATGGTCTCAGTGATTTGTAAATACATGAAACATAGTAACGAGCTAATATACTGTATAATAATAATAACAATAATATATGCCATTTAGCAGATGCTTTATCCAATGCAACTTACAGTAATTTGTGCATACAATTTTGTGTATAGGTGGCCCCAGGAATTACAACCCTGCTCTACTAACTGAGCCATACAGGACTCTGTTACAAAAGCCCTGACCTTAAATAACCTTGTTTTATGTGAAAATAACATACCAACTCCCTCTAGCTGAGTACTGTGACAGTGGCCTCTAACTGAGACAAACATCCATGGTCATGGCCTTGAAGTAGACTGTGTGTGTGATGGTGTGTGTGTGTGTGTGTGTGTGTGTGTGTGTGTGTGTGTGTGTGTGTGTGTGTGTGTGTGTGTGTGTGTGTGTGTGTGTGTGTGTGTGTTTGGCTGAGACCCATACCTCCATGGGGAAGGCCTTAAAGTTGATGGTGTGTGTGTGTGTGTGTGCGTGGCTGAGACTCATACCTCCATGGGGAAGGCCTTAAAGTTGACGATATGTGTGTGTGTGTGTGTGTGTGTGTGTGTGTGTGTGTGCTGAGTGTGGGGGAAGGCCTTGAAGTTGTGTGTGTGTGTGTGTGTGTGTGTGTGTGTGTGTGTGTGTGTGTGTGTGTGTGTGTTTGGCTGAGACTCATACCTCCATGGGGAAGGCCTTAAAGTTGACGGTGTGTGTGTGTGTGTGTGTGTGTGTGTGTGTGTGTGTGTGTGTGTGTGTGTGTGTGTGTGTGTGTGTGTTTGGCTGAGACCCATACCTCCATGGGGAAGGCCTTAATGTTGACGTGTGTGTGTGTGTGTGTGTGTGTGTGTGTGTGTGTGTGCGTGGCTGAGACTCATACCTCCATGGGGAAGGCCTTAAAGTTGACGATATGTGTGTGTGTGTGTGTGTGTGTGTGTGTGTGTGTGTGTGTGTGTGCGTGGCTGAGACCCATACCTCCATGGGGAAGGCCTTAAAGTTGACGATATGTGTGTGTGTGTGTGTGTCTGTGTGTGTGGCTGAGACCCATACCTCCATGGGGAAGGCCTTGAAGTTGACGGTGTGTTC
Organism: Oncorhynchus masou masou; assembly: GCF_036934945.1. NCBI lineage: Eukaryota > Metazoa > Chordata > Actinopteri > Salmoniformes > Salmonidae > Oncorhynchus > Oncorhynchus masou. The sequence continues at coordinate 16,292,478 of NC_088228.1, read as the reverse complement.
TGAGCCCCGCTGGTTCTCCTTGCCCCAGTGGAAGCGCACCTCATGCAGCTCATACTCGTGGTCACTTGGCAATGGGCCACCAGTTACCACTGCAGGAAACCCAGAGCGTCAAGAGCAGACACAAGAAATGAAGACCATATTAAATATTGGGGGTTTTGAATGTAGGTCTGAATTCTGGTGCAACTCTGATTTCTCTATGTGTGTATCACACGCAGCACACAGTCATTGACTCAACGCTCAGTTATTACGGTTAATGTGAGCTCATTGAAAAGGTGTTTGCAAGATCCTCAGTCTAGTGGAGTGTTCAGGTACAGTTAACCCATTCATTGTTTTGATGATGCTATGGTAATGTAATATCAACTTTCACCTGATTTGGACCTCAGAATGATGCGTGCGGTGTGTCCATCGTTGATGACCTCACAGTCCCGACACACCACATAATTGGGCGTGAGCCCCACGTCCAGGAGAGAGGGGTCATAACGGGCCTCCCGGGAGTTCAGGTTGATCGGGGACTGGTACTCCCCATTCGCATCAGGGAACAGCAAACCCCACTCTACACCTGAAAACCCACATAACTTAGACTTAAACTCCACCAAATGCTCTCCTTAGAGTAACCTCAGTGAGGTTACAACCTCTGGCTTGCACTGAGACCTCCATGCAGAGTCCTCTATGGTGTGTGGTGAAGTCACAAAGTGGTGACGGAGTATATCTGGTGGAGTGTAAATCCAGCCTTTGAATACACAAGCAGCATAAACAAAGTATACCTGAGGACACACAAATGTGTATGCACACACACGCACACACACTGAAGCTAAACTGGGCTAAGAGTACGCCAATCGCTGAGTGTCACTGAACTGAGCACCTAGGGAGTCTGTACCAGGAATAACCCTCACCAGAGGGACACAAGGATGTTCTTGATCTTCTTTCTTAACACCGCTCACACTTCCTCTCTTTTTACTGGATCCTCTTCCTCTCTGTCTATACCCTACTGACACCATCTTCCTCTCTGTCTATACCTCACTGACACCATCTTCCTCTCTGTCTATACCTCACTGACACCGTCTTCCTCTCTGTCTATACCTCACTGACACCATCTTCCTCTCTGTCTATACCTCACTGACACCATCTTCCTCTCTGTCTATACCTCACTGACATCCTCTTCCTCTCTGTCTATACCTCACTGACACCGTCTTCCTCTCTGTCTATACCTCACTGACACCGTCTTCCTCTCTGTCTATACCTCACTGACACCGTCTTCCTCTCTGTCTATACCTCACTGACACCATCTTCCTCTCTGTCTATACCCTACTGACACCATCTTCCTCTCTGTCTATACCTCACTGACACCGTCTTCCTCTCTGTCTATACCTCACTGACACCGTCTTCCTCTCTGTCTATACCTCACTGACACCGTCTTCCTCTCTGTCTATACCTCACTGACACCATCTTCCTCTCTGTCTATACCCTACTGACACCATCTTCCTCTCTGTCTATACCTCACTGACACCATCTTCCTCTCTGTCTATACCTCACTGACACCATCTTCCTCTCTGTCTATACCTCACTGACACCATCTTCCTCTCTGTCTATACCTCACTGACACCATCTTCCTCTCTGTCTATACCTCACTGACACCATCTTCCTCTCTGTCTATACCTCACTGACACCGTCTTCCTCTCTGTCTATACCTCACTGACACCGTCTTCCTCTCTGTCTATACCTCACTGACACTCTTCCTCTCTTTTTCACATTTCGTCATACCCCCTCCTTCAATCTTCCACAAAGAGTACAAATCTTATCCTTCTCATTGTCACTTCTTTTCACACTTTGTAAGAACATTCTGTTAGCTAGCGGTCTTAGGTCTCTGCTCTTTCCATAGCATGCCCTGAATTATTTAAAAGTTATTTATCATTTGGCTGTAAGTGTGAAATATTTGTTACTCGTTCCTTTCAATGCAGTAAAATGTCAAACAAGTACACAAATAATAATCAAAAACTAGAACAAGAAATCACAAATGTCACAACGAATCCAGTTAACAACCCAAACAACACTATCAGTAATCCAAATACAATCTATGCGTATACAAACCAAAAATATATACTACCCACTGGGCACAGACGTCAATTCAACATCTATACCACGTTGGTTCAACGTAATTTCATTGAAATGATGTGGAAACCACGTTGATTCAACCAGTGTGTGCCCAGTGGGTAAGAATGACATGTACAGAGGTAGATAAATGACAGTGAGCCATGTCAAGAATCCAGTATATAAATACGCAGTGTGAATAAACAGTGTAACAAAATGCAATGTAGAGTAGTAGATATATTAGAATGAGCTGAGTTAATATATGAATACACAGTGTGAAAAACAGAATAAGAAGAATGTGCGGAAACAGTGAGGCTAAGTTAGTTAGCGCTACAGACAAGTCCTCTCTTCTCTTTCAGTGTATGGATGACTTTATCCCCTACCAACCAGATTCTTTTTTATTTCAAGTCAACACCAATAACAACATTAGTTACTAAAAGTTTAGCTCTTGACTTTAGCTCTTGGTTATAAAAGCTCTCTTTTTTCCCCAGCTACTGGAAACCTTGACAATTACCCTCCAAGAGCCCAGAGGCATTTTGAGACAATGCACACAATGGTGCCCTGGACAAGAGCACTTAAAAGCCCAGAACCATAAAAGCATGGTAGCTAGACCACTACTCTCTTAGAATACTTAATCATGGGTGTGACTCCAGAATCTCAAGCTCAGCTCTATACATCATTTGCATGATCAAGTTACCCCAAAAAGAAGTGCATTGATCAAAATACCCTACCTTCTTTGGGTTCTTTACCTACTGTATGTTAGAGAGAGAGAGAGAGAGAGAGAGAGAGAGAATAGATAATGAAAGAGGGGGAGAGAGAGAATAGAGAACGAGAGAGAGGGAGAGAGAAGAGATGGCTATTTTTTTTCTGTTTATATCTGAGAAGAAAGAATTTCCATATCAATGCATGCATTGTTTAGTGCCCAAATGGTAAAGAAAGTTATGTTTTGTGAGAGAAAAGGAAACAAGTGTTCAGTACACAAGTGTTTACTAAAAACCTCCAAAGCCCTTACCTTCCTGATATCCCCAGTCCAGATCATCCTTCCCAGGGTAGTAGTCAGACTCCTCAGTCATGCTGTCTGCCATGGCAGTATGGAACAAGTCTTTTTACTGAACACACCTGCTTTGATTTGATGTCAAAGTCTTTGGCTTTTGATTTGATCCGTTTTCTTTCTTCCTGCTCAGTCCATCTAATAGGAGAGAGTGAAAGTCTCTCTCTCTCGGCTGCAGTGTAGACTCTCCCATCAACAGACACTCGAGGTAAGTTTCAAAACTCTCTTTCAGCACTAGCAGCCCACAGAGTCCCCGCCCCACACAGACAGAGATTGGATTGGACGAGTCAAGTCCTTGTCAAAGTGGAGCACCTTTTAAAAAGCTCAGCAATTCACTGTGGTGTAAGGAAAGGAAGATCTGTGTGTGTGTGTGTGTGTGTGTGTGTGTGTGTGTGTGTGTGTGTGTGTGTGTCTGTTGGGGTAAGTGTGACACACACTTACCCCACCAGACATGTCAACAAGAGTCTTTTCATAGTCCGCAAATCCAGAACAAATTCAAGAAAGCTTACAGTATTATATAGAGCCATTATTGTATGGAACTCCCTTCCATCTCATATTGCTGTTTTTTGAAACCTGGTTTAAAAAACAGATAAAGCAACACCTCACGGCACAAGCCTCTCTCCTATTTGACCTGGACATGTAGGCTGTGTGCCATTTTTAAATGTATGTAGTTCTGTCCTTGAGCTATTCATGTTCTGTATTATTTAATGTTCTGTATGGACCCCAGGAATAGCAACAGCTAATGGGAATCAATACCAACAACAACAAAAAGAGAGGGAGAGGGAGACGGGGAAGAGAAGTGGAGCGCTTTCCAGAGGGGTTACTGTTAGGAACAGATATTATGATCCTGATGTTTTTGAGGTGAAGAAATTGACAGTCAGCATTTCAATATTAGAATGTGATCCGCTTGTCCAGAATTGTGTTTCCTCAGAGATTTCCGGAAAAAAAATGTCTATCTGTTTGTGCAAAGAGAACAGATTAACACTATTCTTGAAAAATAGAAGGTTTATGTAAAATTGGTGTCACATATTCCACATGCACATTCCTGTGGAAGTCCTTTACTGGCTAGGCTTTTTGTTGACTAACTCAGCACTTAGTGGCCTTGTGCCTGTCTTGAGATTTGAAGGTTGGGAGTTTGATCCAAGTCATACCAAAGACAATAAACTGGTACTCAGTGCGTCTCTACTTGGCCCTCAGAAATAATGAGAGAGATTGGGGGTAAGACTAGTGTCCTGTTGAGGTGGTGTACATCAAACTGTCTCATGCTACAGAAATATGACTCCAGCTCCTATGAGCCATTCCTGCTCGCACAAGGCTTGTGCAAGGCTCCTTACTTACAGCACAAAGTAAACCAATCATTTCATTGTCAATAGATGCAAACATAGAGGATTAGCTTATAGAGTAGAACTGACCAGTACTGTTCTGGCAAGATATGATATATCCCGCTGTGTCATATGCCTGTCCCAAAGTATAGAATTTGTCAAAGGGAATAAGATTGATTAATCGCTTAATATTCTGTCCTAGGAAACCACCTTGACCCTCATTTCCTAAATGGAATAGATTGCACATCCCACTCTCTGTCAGAATCTTCATAATGAGGTCATTTAGATCCCATAGGACCAGATATGAGGTTAAAACAATTTGTTTTTAAATAGCATGACTTTAGCCTGATAATCCTCCTCGGACACAAATCAATTCTGGATATATTTTGGAAACTGGTCTACTTTTCTTTCTTTTCTAATCTTGACTTCTTCATATACTGTAGTTTTAACGTTTATTTTCTCATATTCTTTGTTGATTCATTTTGATAACAACCTTGTATACACTGAGTATACCAAACATTAGGAACATCTTCCTAATATTGAGACCTCCCCCCACTACTAAAGGACACCAATAAGAAGAAGAGACTTGCTTGGCCCAAATGTGAGTTTTTTTGGTTCCAACCGCCGTGTCTTTGTGAGACGCGGAGTAGGTGAACGGATGATCTCTGCATGTGTGGTTCCTGCATGTGATGGTGTGGGGGTGCTTTGCTGGTGATACTGTTAGTAATTTATTTAGAATTCAAGGCACACTTAACCAGCATGTCTACCACAGCATTCCGCAGGAATATGCCATCCCCACACCATCACATGCATTGCACTTACTGGGACTATCATTTGTTTTTCAACAGGACAATGACCCAACACACCTCCAGACTGTGTTAGGGCTATTTGAACAAGTGCTGTATCAGATGATGGAGTGCTGTATCAGATGACCTGGCCTCCACAATTACCTGACCTAGGATGAGTTGGACCACAGAGTGAAGGAAAAGCAGCTAACAAGTGCTCAGCATATGTGGGAACTCCTTCAATACGGTTGGAAAAGCATTCCAGGGGACTACCTCATGATCTGGTTGAGAGAATGCCAAGAGTGTGTAAAGCTGTCATCAAGGAAAAGGGTGGCTACTTTGAAATATCTCAAATCTGAAATATATTTTGATTTGCTTAACACTTTTTTGGTTACTACATTATTCCATATGTGTTATTTCATAGTTTTGATGTCTTCTTCACTATGATTCTACAATGCAGAAAATAGTAAAAATAAAGAAAAGCCCCTTGAATGAGTAGGTCTGTCCAAACTTTTGACTGGTACTGCATATATTCACTAAATCTATTAGTGTTATAATATAGTATTATTAAATGTATTCTGTCAGATTTGTATAATGCTGTAGGCATTTCTTATAACAAATAGTTTCTCCATCCATCAGAGTATGCCAGATCTGACTCTCAACTCCTGTCCAAGGCACCTTTTTCAATTTAGATCTAAAGTCAATAACACCACCGCTCTCTGGTGGACAATATAGGATATTGCAGGACACTTACTGTACATTTAAAAAAAGGTAGGGGCGTGGATCAGAAAACCAGTCAGTATCTGGTGTGACGACCATTTGCATCATGCAGCACGACACTTCTCCTTTGCATAGAGTTGATCAGGCTGTTGATTGTGGCCTGTGGAATGTTGTCCCACCCCTCTTCAATGGCTGTGCGAAGTTGCTGGATATTGGCGGGAACTGGAACACGCTGTCATACATGTTTACCCAGAGCGTCCCAAACATTCTCAATGGGTGACATGTCTGGTGAGTATGCAGGCCATTGAAGAACTAGACCATTTTCAGATACCAGGAATTGTGTACAGATCCTTGCGACATGGGGTCGTGCATTATGAAGTGATGGCGGCGGATGAACGGCACGACAATGGGCCTCAGGATCTCGTCACGGTATATCTGTGCATTCAAATTGCCATAGATAAAATGCAATTGTGTTCATTGTCCATAGCTTATGCCTGGCCTATATATAACCCCACCATGGGGCACTTTGTTCACAACATTGACATCAGCAAACCGCTCGCCCACAAAACGCTATACACTCTGTCTGCCATCTACCCGGTAGAGTTGAAATGGGGGTTCATCTGTAAAGAGCACACATGTCCAGCGTGCCAGTGGCCATAGAAGGTGAGCATTTGCCCACTGAAGTTGTCTATTACGCCAAACTGCAGATGAGCTTACCTGAGACGGTTTCTGACAGTTTGTGCAGAAATTATTTGGTTGTAAGAACCCACAGTTTCATCAGCTGTCCGGGTGTCTGGTCTCAGAAGATCCCGCAGGAGATGAAGCCGAATGTGGAGGTCCTGGGCTGGCATGGTTACACGTGGTCTGCAGTTGTGAGGCCGGTTGGACATACGACCAAATTCTTTAAAATGACGTTGGACTCGGCTTATGTGTCCCGCCCTGACCTTAGAGATCCTTATTATTCTCTATGTTTGGTTAGGTCAGGGTGTGACTCGGGTGGGAAAGTCTATGTTTTCTATGTACTAGAAACCTGGTGCGGGGAGCTGCCACTGTTTAGTGTTTTTTGCCTGACAGAACTGTTCGCTTTCACGTTTGTTATTATGTTTGAGTGTTTTTGAATATTAAAATCACTTTCCACGCTGCGTCTTGGTTCACTCCTCATGCTACAAACGAGAGCAGTTACAGAAGATCCCACCAAAATCGGACCAAGCAGCGTGACCAGGAGGACTGGACATGGGAGGACATCTGAGATGGTAAAGGATCCTGGATGTGGGAGGAGATCCAGGCCGGAATGGAGCTCCTCACGTTTGCCGTGCTAGAGTGGGCATTCAGCCAGGATGGATTGTGCCAGCTCAGCGCTCCTGGTCTCCGGTGCGTCTACTCGGTTCAGGATATCCTGCGCCAGCTCTACGCACGGTATCCCCAGTTCGCCAGCACAACCCAGTGCGGCCTGTTCCTGCTCATCGAACTTGCCGTGCTATAGGGGGTATTCAGCTAGGATGCGTTGTGCCAGCTCTACGCTCCAGACCTCCAGTGCGCCTCCATGGCCCAGTATATCCTGTGCCGCTCTCCACACTCACCGAGCTAAAGTGGGTATCCAGCCAGGACACGTTGTGGCAGCTCCCCGCACCAGGCTTCTAGTACGTCTCCTCAGTCCGGTGAGACCTGTTCCGGCGCCACGTATGAAGCCTCCAGTGATGATCCATGGCCCGTAGACTCCAGTAATGATCCATGGAAGGAAGCCTCAAGTGATGATCCAGGGAAGGAAGCCTCCAGCGACGGTCTCCAGTCCGGAGCCTGCAGTGATGATCCAGGGATGGAAGCCTCCAGCGACGGTCTCCAGTCCGGAGCCTGCAGTGATGATCCAGGGAAGGAAGCCTCCAGCGACGGTCCCCAGTCCGGAGCCTGCAGTGATGATCCAGGGAAGGAAGCCTCCAGCGACGGTCCCCAGTCCGGAGCCTCCAGCGACGATCCCCAGTCCGGAGCCTGCAGTGATGATCCAGGGAAGGAAGCCTCCAGCGACGGTCCCCAATCCGGAGCCTCCAGCGACGGTCTACGGTCCGGAGGCCCCGGCAACAATCCTTGCACCAGAGGTGCCACCAAAGTGGAGGGAGCCTCAAGCGGAGCGGGGTCTGCATCCCGCACCGGAGCCTCCACTGAGAGTAGATGTCCACCCGGACCCTCCCCTATGTTTTCCATTTCTTTGTTTTTGACCGAGTGTGGTTCCCAATCAGAGGCAGCTGTCTATCGTTGTCTCTGATTGGGGATCATATATAAATTGTCATTTTCCTTTTGGGTTTTGTGGGATCTTGTTTTCTGTTTGTTATTTTGTTTGAGTGTTTTTGAATATTAAAATCATGAACACTTTCCACGCTGCGTCTTGGTCCACTCTTTATTCAACAAATGAGAGCCGTTACATTATGGTAGAGAAATTAACATTTAATTATCTGGCAACAGCTCTGGTGGACATTCCTGCAGTCATTATGCCAATTGCACATTCCCTCAAAACTTGAGACATCTGTGGCATTGTGTTGTGTGACAAAACTGCCCATTTTAGAGTGGCCTTTTATTGTCCCCAGCACCTGCGTAATGATCATGCTGTTAAATCAGCTTCTTGATATACCACACCTGTCAGGTGGATGAACTATCTTGGCAGCGGAGAAATGCTCACTAACATGGATGTAAACACATTTGTGCACAAAATTTGGGAGAAATAAGCATTTTGTGAGTATGGAATATGTCTGGGATCTTTTATTTTAACTCATGACACATGAGACAAACACTTTACATGTTGCGTTCATATTTTAGTTCAGGTTAGTTCCCATTATTTCATCTGAGCAGATGGCACCGCCATTAAGGCAATCTCCATTCAGAAGTAGTACATTTTATTCTTCACAATTGGCTGCTCCCTCCAACAGGGTCATCAGCAGGAATCAGCCAATAAAGTTTGAAGTCCCACCCAGTTGACTACATTAAAATGGTGGAAGCCCTCAATGGTGCTGCCAATGCTATAATTAAGCAATAAGGCCTGAGGGGGTGTGGTATATGGCCAATATACCACGGCTAAGTTCTTCACAACGCAACGTGGAGTGCCTGGACACAGCCCTGAGCCGTGGTATATTGGCCATATATCACAAAGGTGCCTTATTGCTATTATAAACTGGTTACCAACAGAATTAGAGCAGTAAAAATAAGTATTTTGTCATACCCGTAGTATACGGTCTGATATACCAAGCCTGTCAGTCAATCAGCATTCAGAGCTCAAACCACCCAGTTTATAACAGCCTTTTGGCCACTAGAGGCCTCTATCCTGCTCTATGCCGGGGATAGAGTATCTTCAACCTAGCTTTCTGTTCCCCTTGAAACTTCTTATTAAATCAATGTAAAAAATAATAATAATTGGGGATAGGCTAATAAAAATTTGGTTGGGAAAGACAGATTCCATTTACATTTTAGCAAACGCTCTTATCTAGAGCATCTTACAGGAGCAATTAGGGTCAACTGTGGGTAACACTTTACTTGACACCCAGCATCATAACACGTTTTGATATGGTCATAACTATGTCATAATATATGTCATAACTATGTCATAATATATGTCATAACAGCTGACATAACTTGTCATAATATGGTCATAACACTGTCATGACATATTTAGACCTATTGTGACATATTGAGTTACTTTATGGCTGTTTATGACGCCTACATAAGAGGGTCAAAACCCACAAAACCTACCTACCACACAAGGCAAAGCCTACCACACAAGGCAAAGCCTACCACACAAGGCAAAGCCTACCACACAAGGCGAAACATTCCATTAAACCATAGCGTACTTGTCAACAGTATGCTTATGTTATATAACATTTTCTAAAATTGACTATATTAAATGATTATTGTAATTGTGCACACATTGATGTCAGACATGCACCTACCCCAATGCTCTGTTGCTGATGAAATGTGGAAGCAGATTTCAGGAGCAGGACAAGACACCCTCTTTTTGACGGATGACTGACATATGTACTAGATCTATACGTGCTCGGTCTATATGGCTTATATGCAGTGGTGGAAAAAATACACAATTGTCATACTTGAGAAAAGCAAATATATCTTAGAAGAAAATGACTCAAGTAAAAGTGACCCAGTAAAATACTACTTGAGTAAAAGTTTAAAAGCATTTGGTTTTAAATATACTTAAGTATCAAAAGTAAATGTAATTGCTAAAATATTCTTAAGTATCAAAAGCTAAAGTATAAATCATTTCAAATTCCTTATATTAAGCAAACCAGGCGGCACTATTTTCTTTTCTTTTCTATACGGACAGCCAGGGGCACACTCAGACATCATTTACCATCAAAGCATTTGTGTTTAGTGAGTCAACCAGATCAGAGGCAATAGGGATGACCATGGATGTTTTTTTGATACTGTAAGTCCGTGAATTGGACCATTTTCCTGTCCTGCTAAGCATTCAAAATGTAACGAGTACTTTTGGGTGTCAGGGAGAATGAATGGAGTAAAAAGTCGTGAAGTAAAAGTAAAAGTTGTCAAAAATACAAATAGTAAAGTACAGATACCCCAAAAAACTAGGAGGTGTCATAAAATAGTGCAATACATGACACAACAGGTGTAAATATATGAGTCATGGCAGTTTTATGAACATATTATGACATGGCTACGACCACGACATAACGCTGGGTGTCAAGTAAAGTGTACCGTGCTTTGCTTAATGGCACAGACAGATTTTTCACCTAGTCGGCTCAGGGATTCGAACCAGCGACCTTTCCGTTCCCAGCCTAACGCTCTTAACCGCTAGGCTACCTGCCGCCACATTTAAATGTTCCATCGCCAAGGGTGAAACCCATGATTATCCTTAATTATGATGTGATCATCCTGAAAACTGGGCATTTGGTTTGTAGGAGGCAGGCGTTTGATGTTATTATGTTGATTGGGTAGAGTACTTGGCATTTTATTATTAGTTTGGTATTTGTTGGTATATACGCCACAGTATAAGAAAATTATTGAATGAGATATTGGCCTATAAGACTATTGTTGGAAAAAGGTTGGAATTGGTTGTCATAATTATGACCTTACACATTTCTTCCATATAGACAGTCAGAAAATACTATGCAATAATGGATTACATACATATTGATTGATTACATCACAATCATAACATAGTTAGTAATAACAGTATGTGTGTCTGGTTAGTGGTTACTATGACATTGGTGAATATCACTATGACCTCGAGATTTCCTAGTTAATAAGCAGTCGTGATTATGAATCAATAATATGTCATAAAACTGAGCAATACCTGTACTGTCTCATCCTCCAGGCCCAAAGCTGTGTATCAATCTATTTTTGACCCAGCCAGGATGCTAGCTTCTGGCTTCATTCATCTAGAACGCTAACCATGGAAACCTCTCCAGTAAGTGCTCAGACAACACATTCTTGACTTTCTTTTATACCTCCCATACCTAGAAGCACTGCCTTAAGTAGAAATGTTAATGTTCTTTCTCTGGAATTGCTAACAAAATGTTGACTTGACTAAGGATTCTTCACAATATGTGCAAAACGGGGACAATATATGCCAAAAATAACAGGGGCCAATATTTTCACGGAGCAAAGCAAATAACCTTCGGATGGGTCTAATGCTTGTATAACTTTATCTAAAAGTGAGTGTGAACCCCAGAGCTGGCGTTATTCTTTTAACAATTAATAGCAGCACCCTGCCCTTCTGGGCGGTATATCATGAAAACTGAATGATTTTACAATCAGGTTTTTTGGTCTCTGGATATGCCACTAAAAATATTCAAATTTCCAGCTTTGTCCTCTTATCTGAATCACATTTCTCCATCAGTGAGCAAGACATCCCATCAGTCCAAAGGCATCTGTCAAGGTAAGGCTTTTCTAAATAGGACTTAACATCTACACAATGGTGCTTTCCTAATAAGATTGGTGTTAAGTGAGAAAGAAACATAGATGGTCCAATGGGTATGAAGCCTCTCTCTTTATCTCAATCTGTTGACCTCTTGATTTCCTCTAGGGGTGACATTTTGGTCCTGCTGAACAATGTTAAGCAGTCGATGAACCACATGCAGGGGCAGCTGAACAACACGAAGGGGCCGTTTGAGATGCAGAGTACCATCTCTAATGTAGTGTCAGAAGAGTCTCAAATAGAGTAGAATAAGTACACTACATGACCAAAAGTATGTGGACACTTGCTCGTCGAACATCTCATTCCAAAATCATGGGCATTAATATGGAGTTGGTCCCCCCTTTGCTGCTATAACAGCCTCCACTCTTCATGGAAGGCTTTCCACTAGATGTTGGAACATTGCTGCGGGGACTTGCTTCCATTCAGCCACAAGAGCATTAGTGAGGTCGGGCACTGGTGTTGGGCGATTAGGCCTGTCTCGTAGTCGGCGTTTCAATTCATCCCAAAGGTGTTCAATGAGGTTGAGGTCAGGGCTTTGTACAGGCCAGTCAAGTTCTTCCACACCAATCTCGACAAACCATTTCTGAATGGACCTCGCTTTGTGCATAGGGGCATTTTCATGCTGAAACAGGAAAGGGCCTTCTCCAAACTGATGATGCCACAGAGCAAGGGGAACCACTATTTCAAGGTCTCAGAGCAAGTGACGTCACCGATTGAAATGCCACTAGCGCGCACCACCGCTAACTAGCTAGCCATTTCACATCGGCTACACTAAACACGGCTGCTAGAATCCTGACTAGAAACAAAAAATGTGATCATATTACTCCAGTGCTAGCCTCTCTACACTAGCTTCCTGTTAAGGCTAGGGCTGATTTCAAGATTTTACTGCTAACCTACAAAGCATTTGGTCCTGCCGTACATACCTACACGTACGGTCACAAGACGCAGGCCTCCTTATTGTCCCTAGAATTTCTAAGCAAACAGCTGGAGGCAGGGCTTTCCCCTATAGAGCTCCATTTTTATGGAATGTTCTGCCTATCCATATGAGAGACGCAAACTCGGTCTCAACCTTTAAGTCTTTATTGAAGACTCATCTCTTCAGTGGGTCATATGATTGAGTGTAGTCTGGCCCAGTAGTGTGAAGGTGAACAGAAAGGCACTGGAGCGACGAACGGTCCTTGCTGTCTCTGCCTGGCCGGTTCCCCTCTTTCCACTGGGATTCTCTGCCTCTAACCCTATTACAGGGGCTGAGTCACTGGCTTACTGGTGCTCTTCCATGCCGTCCCTAGGAGGGGTGCGTCACTTGAGTGGATAGAGTCACTGACGTGATCTTCCTGTCCGGATTGGCGCCCCCTCGGGTTTGTGCAGTGGGGGAGATCTTCGTGGGCTATACTCGGCCTTGTCTTAGGGTAGTAAGTTGGTAGGTTGAAGATATCTCTCGTGGTGTTGGGGCTGTGTTTTGGCAAAGTAGGTGGGGTTATATCCTGCCTGGTTGGCCCTGACTGGGGGTATAGTTGGACGGGCCACAGTCTCTCCTACCTGGCCTGATAACTTCTTGCAGTCCCCAGTCCACCTGGTTGTGCTGCTGCTCCAGTTTCAACTGTTCTGCCTGTGGCAATGGAACCATGACCTGTTCACCGGACGTGCTACCTTGTCCCGGACCTGCTCTTTCGACTCTCTCTCTCTAACGCATCTGCTATCTCTAACTCTGAATAGTATGCTATGAAAAGACAACTGACATTTGCTCCTGAGGTGCTGACCTGTTGCACCTTCTACAACCACTGTGATTATTATTATTTGACCCTGCTGGTCATCTATGAACGTTTGAACATCTTGGCCATGTACTGTTATAATCTCCACCCGGTACAGCCAGAAGAGGACTGGTCACCCCTCCTAGCCTGGTTCCTCTCTAGGTTTCTTCCTAGGTTCCTGCCTTTCTAGGGAGTTTTTCCTAGCCACTGTGCTTCTACATCTGCATTGCTTGCTGTTTGTGGTTTTAGGCTGGGTTTCTGTATAGCACTTTGTGACATCGGCTCATGTAAGAAGGGCTTTATAAATAGATTTGATTGATTGAATGTCATTGTATGCTGTAGCGTTAAGATTTCCCTTAATTGGAACTAAGGGGCCTAGCCCGAACCATGAAAAACAGCACCAGACCATTATTCCTCCTCCACACAAACTTTACAGCTGGTACTATGTATTGGGGCAGGTAGTGTTCTCCATGTATCTACCAAACCCAGATTCATCCGACGGACTGCCAGATGGTGAAGCATGAGTCATCAATCCAGAGAACCCGTTTCCACTGCTCCAGAGTCCAATGGTGGCGACCTTTACACCACTCCAGCCGACGCTTGGCATGGCGCAAAGTGATCTTAGGCTTGCACGCGGCTGCTCAGATATGGAAACCCATTTCATGAAGCTCCCAACAAACAGTTATTGTGCTGATGTTGCTTCCAGAAGCAGTTTGGAACTCAGTAGTGAGTGTTGCAACTGAGGACAGACGATTTTTACACGCTATGCGCTTCAGCACTCAATGGTCCCGTTCTGTGAGCTTGTGTGGCTTACCACTTCGCGGCTGAGCCGTTGCTGGTCCTAGACGTTTCCACTTCACAATAACAGCACTTACAGTTGACCGGGGCAGCTCTAGCAGGGCAGACATTTGATGAACTGAATAGTTGGAAATGTGGCATCCTATGACGGTGCCACGTTGAAAGTCACTGTGCTTTTCAGTAAGGTCATTCTACTGCCAATGTTTTTCTATGGAGATTGCATGGCGGTGTGCTCGACTTTCTACACCTCTCAGCGATGGGTGTGGCTGAAATAGCTGAATCCACTCATTTGAATCATGACACTTACATTCTCTTGGAAATTAAACGTTTTTAAACAAATGTCCCCCTCTCCAGCATGGGAATCTACCAGCTCATATTTGTTGCCTAGGCGGGGCACTTGATACGGGGCAGGGGACAGGCCGTAAAAAGCGCATGCTGAGGTTTTATTTTAATATGAGCAGTAAAACATCACAACCTACATTATTTGTTTTAAGCCTATCTCAATAGTGTCCAGTCTTTATTTGTTGTTCTATTTATCAAATAATGAGATCATTTTTATTTAACTAGGCAAGCCAGTTAAGAACACATTCTTTTTTTACAATGACGGCCTAGGAACAGTGGGTTGACAGCCTTGTTCAGGGCAGAACAACGGATTTTTACCTTGTCAGCTCAGGGATTTTAATCTAGCAACCTTTTGGTTACTGGCCCAACGCTCTAACCACTAGGCTACCTGCCACCTCAATCATATTGAGATTAGCAAATCTCTTTTTCAGAGTAGACAAGAATAGGCCTATAGGCTATGGAACGCTGACATACTACGCTACCCCAGGTTTAAACAAGAGCATAGGGAGCTCTGCCGAACACTATACACAGGTTCTATCAATCCATGTTGAGCTGGCAAATGTGGAAATTAGCAAAACAACACCTTGTAACAGTTTAGGATTGGGCATCAAACGATAAATTATTCTTCAAAAACTGAGTCAAATTTAAATCTCAAATCACCAACACCAATTCCCTCTCACCTCTCCTTCCTCTGGGTGGCCTCACCCAGGTCTCATCACACCTGGTATTAGTCAACCTAACCTGGCCTGCACTGGGTTACACAACAGCACGCAAGAAAAATGGTGCCAAGGGCTTTGTCAAGGTCAACCATGTTAGAGCTATAATGGGAGAAAAAAAAATCACAGAAATAGTGAGAAGGAGGCTAAAACATCACAGATATACAACAAATAATTTATGATATAGTGTCCAGTCTTGATGTTATTAGATTCTAGGACCCCAGAGCATATGCCTAAACCAAAATACTTTGTACCTGTTTATTCATAGGTGGAGAGTTGTTGTTTTAGCCTCTCTTTGTAATGTCCATTGTCAATTCAGTTGCTGCTATTCCACTCTGTAATGGTCCATATTACCACTCCTATGTGCCTTACCTTTGGCAGAGCATAGGCCTTTCAGCTCTGCATTGAACCAGGGTTTGTCTTTGCTGAATGTGACAATGTGCTGGTTGGAATGCAGTTTTCCTAACAGATACCGATGTAAGATGTGGCCCTGTTAAAAATCCTGAATTGGTTTGTCATTTTTGAAAATATCCCAATCGTTGGATTCCAGGCTGTCCTTAAATTTCCCTATGACTTCACCGGTCCATTTCCTCACCGTTTAAAAAAAATGCTTGGTGGTTGTCAGTTTCTGTCTGTATAAGGGAACTAGTTGGATCATCACATGGTCAGAGTTCCCCAGGGGGGAGCGGGGGGAGCGTGGTATGCTCCTTTGATGGTGTTGTAACAGTGATCTAAGGTTTTCGGGTTTTCTTGTGTGGCCTTTCAACAATTGTTTGTAACTGTACAGCTCATGGCTCAGACTGGTGTTGTTAAAGTCGCCCAGAATAGTGAACAATTAATGAAATGGCCACCCGGAGTATTTACATTGACCCTCCCCTTTTTTGTTTTACACTGCTGCTAATCACTGTTTATTATCTATGCATAGTCACTCTACTCCTACCTACATGTACAAATGACCTTGGGTGACCTGTACCCACGCACATTGACTTTGTTTTATTGTGTTACTTTTTATTACATTTTTAACTTCAGTTGATTTAGTAAATATTTTCTTAAATCTATTTCTTCAACTGCATTGTTGGTTAAGGGCATGTAAATAAGCATTTCACGGTAAGGTTGTATTCGGCGTATGTGACAAATAAAATTGGATTTGAGTGGAGAATCTGGGTATTTCCTTTTCTACCATGGGGATGATGGGAGGTGGTGGAGGAATGATACCTGTGGAGAGGATCCCCTCCCTCTGCTCAGGTACGCTGGCAGTTTGGAGGAATGGCTGCTATTCATATGGTGGTAAGGCTGTTATACTTTGGGCTGTAACAGAGTATCAGAGCAAGATGCTCCTAATGTCAGCTAGTAGTGATTGTTCTGTGTAGTGACATGAGCGGAGTCTCCTGACTTCTCCCATTTGTCACAGATATCCAAAGTAGATATGTTGTGGACCATGCTAAGAGGACCACCACCAACTAGAGGCCAAGCTGATTAGCCTGAGACCCCTGCAGTACAGAAATCACCAAACAGTGGAGGCTGGCTCAGCTGGGTCATTGGTGGCAAAAAGAAAGGGGTTCATCTACCTGATGACAAAGACAACTCCATTAAGAACCTGTTATTTACAGTGCCTTGCAAAAGTATTCGGCCCCCTTGAACTTTGCGACCTTTTGCCACATTTCAGGCTTCAAACATAAAGATATAAAAATGTATTTTTTTTGTGAAGAATCAACAACAAGTGGGACACAATCATGAAGTGGAACAACATTTATTGGATATATCAAACTTTTTTAACAAATCAAAAACTGAAAAAATTGGGCGTGCAAAATTATTCAGCCCCTTTACTTTCAGTGCAGCAAACTCTCTCCAGAAGTTCAGTGAGGATCTCTGAATGATCCAATGTTGACCTAAATGACTAATGAAAATAAATACAATCCACCTATGTGTAATCAAGTCTCCGTATAAATGCACCTGCACTGTGATAGTCTCAGAGGTCCGTTAAAAGCGCAGAGAGCATCATGAAGAACAAGGAACACACCAGGCAGGTCCGAGATACTGTTGTGAAGAAGTTTAAAGCCGGATTTGGATACAAAAAGATTTCCCAACCTTTAAACATCCCAAGGAGCACTGTGCAAGCGATAATATTGAAATGGAAGGAGTATCAGACCACTGCAAATCTACCAAGACCTGGCGTCCCTCTAAACCTTCAGCTCATACAAGGAGAAGACTGATCAGAGATGCAGCCAAGAGGCCCATGATCACTCTGGATGAACTGCAGAGATCTACAGCTGAGGTGGGAGACTCTGTCCATAGGACAACAATCAGTCGTATAATGCACAAATCTGGCCTTTATGGAAGAGTGGCAAGAAGAAAGCCATTTCTTAAAGATATCCATAAAAAGTGTCGTTTAAAGTTTGCCACAAGCCACCTGGTAGACACACCAAACATGTGGAAGAAGGTGCTCTGGTCAGATGAAACCAAAATTGAACTTTTTGGCAACAATGCAAAACGTTATGTTTGGCGTAAAAGCAACACAGCTCATCACCCTGAACACACCATACCCTCTGTCAACCATGGTGGTGGCAGCATCATGGTTTGGGCCTGCTTTTCTTCAGCAGGGACAGGGAAGATGGTTAAAATTGATGGGAAGATGGATGGAGCCAAATACAGGACCATTCTGGAAGAAAACCTGATGGAGTCTGCAAAAGACCTGAGACTGGGACGGAGATTTGTCTTCCAACAAGACAATGATCCAAAACATAAAGCAAAATCTACAATGGAATGGTTCAAAAATAAACATATCCAGGTGTTAGAATGACCAAGTCAAAGTCCAGACCTGAATCCAATCGAGAATCTGTGGAAAGAACTGAAAACTGCTGTTTACAAATGCTCTCCATCCAACCTCACTGAGCTGTTTTGGAAGGAGGAATGGGAAAAAATGTCAGTCTCTCGATGTGCAAAACTGATAGCGACATACCCCAAGCAACTTACAGCTGTAATCGCAGCAAAAGGTGGCGCTACAAAGTATTAACTTAAGGGGGCTGAATAATTTTGCACGCCCAATTTTTCAGTTTTTGATTTGTTAAAAAAGTTTGAAATATCCAATAAATGTCGTTCCACTTCATGATTGTGTCCCACTTGTTGTTGATTCTTCACAAAAAAATACAGTTTTATATCTTTATGTTTGAAGCCTGAAATGTGGCAAAAGGTCGCAAAGTTCAAGGGTGCCGAATACTTTCGCAAGGCACTCTATATTCTTTATACAGACACTTCAGTGGATTCATCTATTTCTCTGTAGCTTGATTCCCATTGCTCCCTCAGATTGTCTGGGATTAGGCCATACGGAGTTGGTCGACAAAAGTGAGCCCAATGCTGAGGTAATTCACTCCAAATAATCAGATCAATTTAAATCAATTGATGACTGTTGAATTTCAATGTGAGAATGTAACTAATTTTGAAAATCTGTTGATGTGTTTTACAGAACAAACTTGTTCCACTTCCTCCCCTGTTGGGGACGAATGGGTATCTGGGGAACTCTGGCAGTCTTTCTAAAGGACTGAAGGAGTGAAGCAGTTGAATATTGCTCCAATACTGTGCCAGCCAGTCATTGCTTTCTCTGGTGATCTCCTGCTAACATATTTAACACTTACAGCTGGTCTATGGGGCAGCAGATACCCTACAATGATGTACCCTAATAGGACCATCACAATGCCTCAAAGTCAGGGGCCTGGCCAGCTCCCTTGCCCACACACCACCCTCGTGGCACCAATGGCTGTGCCATTTGATTGCTCCCAGGTTGGCAGACAGGCTGTGCCATTTGATTGCTCCCAGGTTGGCAGACAGGCTGTGCCATTTGATTGCTCCCAGGTTGGCAGACAGGCTGTGCCATTTGATTGCTCCCAGGTTGGCAGACAGGCTGTGCCATTTGATTGCTCCCAGGTTGGCAGACAAGCTGTGCCATTTGATTGCTCCCAGGTTGGCAGACAAGCTGTGCCATTTGATTGCTCCCAGGTTGGCAGGCAGGCTGTGCCATTTGATTGCTCCCAGGTTGGCAGACAGGCTGTGCCATTTGATTGCTCCCAGGTTGGCAGGCAGGCTGTGCCATTTGATTGCTCCCAGGTTGGCAGACAAGCTGTGCCATTTGATTGCTCCCAGGTTGGCAGGCAGGCTGTGCCATTTGATTGCTCCCAGGTTGGCAGACAAGCTGTGCCATTTGATTGCTCCCAGGTTGGCAGGCAGGCTGTGCCATTTGATTGCTCCCAGGTTGGCAGGCAGGATGTGCCATTTGATTGCTCCCAGGTTGGCAGGCAGAAACGTTCCCCATGCACTCTACCCTATTGAGGTATAACTCTGGACAGTCCTTCCTAAATGAATACATTTCAATAGCAGAGCTTTTATTTTGCAGTAATATAACATATGGCTGAAGTAGCTGTGATGTAAATAATTGTTATTCTTGTTCCACAGGCGATTTGCCAATAATGGGTTTTCCCATATACATAAGTGGAGTTTTCAGCATTTTAAAAGAAATGGCAAATCAATTAAGAAAAAATATTGAAGTAATGGGGCACTTCTGGTATCACAGGTCTGAGTGGGTTCCAGAATAGTAGCCTGATTTGTGCATCTTCATGGTCATGTACACCACAGCAGAATATGCATTGCATTGGTAATCAACTATTTCCTGTTAAAGAGAAAATACTTACCTCGTTGTCATTCTGCTCTCCAACAGTTCTGGTGGACATGTCATGCACCCCTTTTGAGTGTCTTTCACTGACCTGTTTTTGCCCCCAATAAAATGAATATTGACATGTCATAAGGGGTTAAATAATCTGCAAGCAACTATCAAAGAATGAAAACAAATGGATTTACAGGTGCTCCTTGGAATGCGTTCAGGGGGACCCTTTTTTAACAAGGACTACCAGGCCTACATCAGATTGTGCAGGTCTAAACAGCTATGCTATATCATGTGCACATTAATTACATGTCTTGCAAATGGTTTAGTTAATCAGGTTTAGATTTGTTTTAAAGAGTCTAAGTGACACAATATAAATTAATAGCCGACTACCAGTGGCAACTGGGGTGAATGATTGCTTTTAGTTTGCGTGGCGAGGGCGGAACTAATGACGTTTTCAGCTGAAGCTTGGAGGTGATATTTGTTCCTTCCCGTCGAAGAGCGAAAGGAGGCTAGAAAGGGGAAGATTTAACGATTACATAGACCATTTTCATACGGTTTCAATTACACAAAACAACGGCAGAGGAAGGTTGACACAGGACCCAGTGGCCATGGCATATGCATACCTTTTCAAATACATCATTATCGGAGACACAGGTAAGCACTAGTCAATAGCAGCAAATATTGCTAACGATAGTTAGCAAGCAGATATATTTTATTTCCGCAGTGTTGGAGAGTCCAATGTGACGTGGTAAAAGCGGAGACGCGGGAGGTGGGATGACTGACAGATTTCTCGCTTGCAAACGTCGTTAATAGCTTGTCATTAACGTGAAATAATCCTCCCAAAAAATTCCCACCTTACATCGCATAATGTTGTGGTCAACTAGTAGCGTGTTAATTTAGCAACACATCCAACAAGCCGACTGCCTATTGTCCTTCGGTTGTGCACTGAGGGTGGGGGTGCTAAGCTAGTTTTGCTACTTAGCCTATTAGCTAGCAAGGTAACGTTAACGTTGGCAAAGTAGCTGTTCACAGCGACATAAAAAAACCGCTAGTTTGACAGCTTCTCTACAACATGGGCGTCAGCACTGGCTATGTCAGTCACTTGGACAGAGTCAAGCCAAGGTTTTTTTTTTTTTGTTGCGCGGTTGTATTGCTAGGCCACAAGCACCAAGCGCCCTCCCTCGAAATGGCGTTTTACCTACTTTTTTGTACGGTTGCCTACTACGGCAGCATTCTAGTTTAGCTGTTTTTATGCTCGTGTTGTTAAAATGTACTTTTACACGGGTGTTATGTTAATGAGGTTAAGCAGTTCATCACTGTCGTTTGTTTACCTAGACGAGGCAGACTGAGTAGGTTTCCCAAATATTGTGGATGCTGCCAAAGCCAACCTACATTTTTGTCCAGATAATTTATTGCAGGTTGCATTAGAAGCAGGCGACGTATGTACTTGTTTATCAAAAACAGTACAACTTATGTGCATCTTATTTGATTAGATCTGTTATACATCTATTGCTCAACCCGGATCCTTGTTGAAATAGCCTAATAGCAGCACCGCTTGCTATGCGTATTACGCAGGGAAAACGAGGGATACTGAGATTACCTATATCTCTGACTACAGATTAACAGTGTTTGATGCTGAGAAATAAACACATGGTTGGCATCTCAAGACCACAGGGGGAATGTTGTGATGCTAAGACTTCCATTACTTTAGTTTATTAATTGATCAATAAGGCTTGTACATTCAAAGGGTACATGCAGCCTTTTTAAAAGTACAAATTTACTGTGGTTTATTCTGCTTGAAAGTATCAGTGAAGGGAAGTGTACCCTGTTTGCAGGAAGGCCAATAACAGATTAAGCAGCATGCTCCCCTGCATTTCTCTGAGATGAAAGGGCAGAATTTTACTTGAACCAGACTATTTGCTTCCAGGACCACATATCATATAATGCTTGTATCAAACTGGAGACATCATTTCCAACCCAAAACAGTGGTCAGCATTTGGGAGTACAAATCTGTCAGTGCATTTTTCTCCAGGCTCCATCCAGCAGAGTTTCCCCTTTGTTTTATTTGTATAATTAATAGGGTCAGGACGATACCAGTATCGCGATACTCCTTAGTATTGTGGCTAGGAAAGAAAACACAAAGGGATTACACATCAAGAAAAACAGCCCTAATGTGGAAACAAACATCATGTTGTCATCGAGTCACATTTATTTTCTAAACTATAGCACACAATATTTTACATACAGTAGGTTTTTAAAGGACCAACGAGTTTGGTCTGCTTTGTTTTCATTTCTGCCATGGGATTTTTTAGCGATACTGGTATCGTCACAGCTCTAGTTGCAACACTGCAGACCTGTCATCGCCCTGGCTTCACTGGGGGCCATCATGTGACCCCCTGCAACCCAAGCTGTTGATCATTCAGTGTTTTCACATTACCCACTCACATTCTACATTACTTTGCTGTTTAGTTATGGCTATCCCAGCTGTTCAAACAGTTAGATATAGTCTACGCTATGTGGTTGGGAACTTGGCTTGATGAGGTGATAGTTGAGAAACCCCTATCCAAAAGGATGCATTATTTCTTAGCCTCCATACCATAAACTGTAGTTTTCACCTGAATCAAAATCCAGTTGTACACCTCTTCCTGCCCAATCAAAGGCAATTTTTCAATTAGTGATGGGGGGGAGGGGGGTAATTAGGCTAGTCTTTGATTTGGCACCCCTGTCTAATTGCTGTTGCTTTAAGATAATGACCTGACCACGAAAGAACCAGATGGACTATCTATTCGGTGCCAGAGACTGATTGTCTGGCAGGTACACAGTTAAAAGGGTGACAGCTTTGTTTTGTTACATCCTTCTCATGATGTCTTCTATTACCCTGACTCCCCTGCCTAGCAACGGTGGTGGTAACCCATAGAAACACTAATGATAGCCTTCTCTGGTGTCCTAAAGGTTTCACCTGTTTGCATTATAACCATACAGTGCAGGACACGTTTTCACAGGTCCCCCCTCCACGATATGGCAGTGTGTTTCACTGTCACCGTTTACTTTTTTAAATGATTCACACAGGCGCACGCCACACATTATATTTAGGTGTACTTTGTAATAAATGGAGTTAGCAGCCCATCATAAGGCGAATTATTGCATTCATTATGGTCCGTGCTAACTGGAAATATCTTTGTTTCATCACACCAAACAACCTCATGAGTCATGACATTTGTGTGTTGACATTTTTGATAAAATGTCCATCCCTATCAGGAGCTTCATCATCATGTTGACAGTGCATCGAACACAGGTCCTCCTAAAGAAACAAGCTTGAGGTGGAAATGGCTCATCTTAACCACTGATCCCACCCTGGACCATTGAGGGAATAAAACGATATCTCACCCTGAATGTGTTTTAATGCAGCCTCTCCCTACTCCAGAAAAAAATGACAACCAGAATTCTACTTGTTTGACAAGCCTCTTGGCTTCAGCAGGACTGACTATGAGCTTCTTTACCATTGTGTGTGTGTGGGTGTAGTCAGGGCTGTAGGGCCTGATACAGTCTGACATTTTTATCTCATTAAATTACCCTCCTTATGTAATTTTTTGTTCTCTGACACATCATATCAAAGAATGGGATTCAACTTCTTTAATGTGTGTGTGCGACCAGATGTGTTGTTGGTTTTCCAATGTGTGTGTGACTGGCTAAATGATGTTAGTTATGCAGATAGAGTGCCTATTTGTTCATGTGTGTGCCTCTGTTTAACTGTGCATGTTTGTTTTACAGGTGTGGGGAAGTCATGCCTATTATTACAGTTCACAGACAAGCGGTTTCAGCCGGTGCACGACCTCACTATCGGTAAGGCTCCTCTATATTCATTATAACGTTTAACAACGACTTTGATTGAAATGTATCCTGCCTCTGCACTGCCTAGCTGCACTGGAGGGACCTCAATTAAATCATCTGTGCTCAGATCTCCACGTCCAGGGCTTGGCATGAACCTTATTAGCCATTTGTCTGAAAGCTCAGGTCACTTGCCCCTCCTCCCCCAAAAAAGGTATAACACCATGGGCCAAAAAGGTGACAAATTGAGTTGTATGATTTATTTTAATTTTATTTCACCTTTATTTAACCAGGTAGGCAAGTTGAGAACAAGTTCTCATTTACAATTGCGACCTGGCCAAGATAAAGCAAAGCAGTTCGACACATACAACAACAGTTACACATGGAGTAAAACAAACATACAGTCAATAATACAGTAGAAACAAGTCTATATACGATGTGAGCAAATGAGGTGCGATAAGGGAGGTAAAGGCAAAAAAAGGCCATGGTGGCAAAGTAAATACAAAATAGCAAGTAAAACACTGGAATGTGAGATTTGCAGTTGAAGAATGTGCAAAGTAGAAATAAAAATAATGGGGTGATGCAAGGACCCACTTCACAAAATATCATTCATTATTTTCACTGGTATTGACAATATAAGGCTGCTGGTCTCTGATCCCATACATTATATCTCCTGCCGTTGTGGCCTTGAGCAAGGCTCTTACCCCCCCCACAAAGTGAAATACTGCACTGATATGCTACTGTATAAAACACGTGATCCGTCAACCCTCCATTTGGAGAGCTGCTGGGTGAAAAGGCTTTGTTCCAATTCTGATTGGCGCAGCCTAATTGTTTCCATGTTGTGATCTCCATATCGGACAACTTTTCTTTAGTTGCCCCGGACAAGCGTTAATGTCACGCCCTGCCCTTGTCTTAATTAATTTCTTAAGGATTTTCATCACTCCTCTGGTCTAACCTCTGACGATGAGGGAGATGGATTTTATTTTAGCTTGCTAGCTTCTTCCAGACACATAACAGAACACCTCACTCTTAACATTTTACTCGCCCTAGCAGAGCTGATTTGTGTTATCAAGAAAGTTAGTGACTGCACTGTGTTACTGGCAACAATTGAATTCAGTTTTTTTTCCACTATTTTATTAATCATTTAATGTTTGGCCAGTGCCTGTCTGCCTCCTCTACTACACTGTGTCAACCATTAGTCACCATAGGCTTTTAGGGTGTTTCTGTGGTGGAGGCAGGGGAGAGGTTCTAGAACAGTGTTTCCCAAACGTGTGATTCAAATAACTGATTCAAATAACCACCTAATCATCAATCTAGTGCTAGGGTAACCATGGTCTTGGTGGTTAGGGTTAGTGGGTTATGGTTAATAGGGCTCGTGGTTAAAGTTAGTTTGGAGTTTAGGATTACACCTCATGATTAGCGCCAAGGTTTTTACCATACCACATGACCTGACCAGGCTACACTCTGACCAGAGTCAATGAAGTTGACATTTAAAAAAATGTTTAGGGACATCCCAAGGATCCCTTATAGTACCAACCATTCATGATTTCCATTGAATCTTGGTATTAGTGTTTTCATGCAAGTGAGTTGTAGACTGACTGTGTAACCTGATGGTTGTCTTTCCCAGGTGTGGAGTTTGGGGCGCGGATGATCACCATAGATGGTAAACAGATCAAGCTGCAGATCTGGGACACGGTAAGATACCTGCCCTGTTTCACATTGAACAGATATGATTCTTTACCTGAACACACGATACAGTTGACTCCTGATACAGCAGTGTGGGACAGTTCTCATCAGTTAAGTTGTCCACTACTGCATGCAGTTCAATCATAAAGAATGTAGTCAGTGTACTGTTGAAGTGATACAAGTTCATTCTGCCAATTAAACCGTTTATACTTGGCCTATCTCAAGTGCACTTATCAGGGGTTGACTGTAATCATGATATTCTCGGAATACTCTTTGGTACATCGGTATCTTATCAGTGATAAGGAGATTTTTAAATCTTGGCGTCATTGGAATCTTGTACACCTGGGGAAAATATGTTTTATTTTCAACATACAGTACATGCTGTTGACGTTTTGTTCAGCATGTGTATCACCATTTTGTGTCACCATGGACATGTTGCTTGCTTTGTAAAGAGAACAATGACAGAGCCCTACACAACAGCATTTGTGTCAGTTCGCTGTTCACATGTTTCACCCTCTTCTCAAATAACCTCAGCTTTGTCATTGTGAGTTTTCTATTTTTAAATGTTTTTTTGTTGCATACTAACTGACCCTCATTAACCAGTCAACAAACAGTTACATTCTTTCCAAACAGTAAAATGATGTGACCAGCAGAAAATACAGTACTGTGCATGCATACAAGGACCGGACATTTTTCATGAAGCAGTTAATGGAGACATACAACAATAGAAAGCCCATCGTCATGCAGTCAAAAGGCTATAGTCTATTATTGAACATTCAACTCTTGTAATGAAGCAGCAAAAAAAATGTATTTTTCAAACATTTACCAAAATGCATTTTACAGGAAAACACTGTTTTAAACAGTACACATAATGAGAGCGGTGCCATAATGAAAATATCTGTAGTAGAAGGGGGAATCTAATAAGCACTAGGATGGGTTGTTAATATGACTAGGATTGTGACTTTGGTTTCTGGACAACAAAAGTTGATGTAAAACCAATAGAACCACAGAGAAATGCTGATTTGATGTCATGAAGTCTTTTTTTCTAAAATATCTGCCTCCACTTTTCTATGGCTGGATTTCGTCGAGGCTACTTTGAAGCAAGGTAAGACATGACTCATAATATGAGGTAAAGTAAAACGTTCAGGTTTCAAACAATCACTGCCTCAAGCTCACGTTGCAAAGTGGTGGTGATGCGCTGATAGCCTGCATACAGTTGACTATAGCCTATCCACTCGAATAACAAATGGGTGGCGCGCTTTAATTACCAGTTTAGATTGAGATGGTAGCTATTTTTAATCGTGGCCGTCAAAACAGTTTAACATGCGATTGCATTTTATAAATGTTATATGTTGCTTAATGCCTGGGCTTACAAAAGCACATTTCAGTCCAGTACCAGCTCTTTGAGCAGCTGCTCTCGTGCTGTCTGATGGGTGATACAGCGCAGTGTTCAACACCATAGTGTCCTCCAAGCTCATCGCTAAGCTAAGGACCCTGGGTCTGAAAACATCCCTCTGCAACTGGATCCTGGACTTCCTGACAGACCGTCCCCAGGTGGTGTGGGTAGGCAACAACACAGCCGCCACGCTGGCCCTCAACATGGGCCCCTTGGGGGTGCGTGCTTAGTACCCTCCTGTACTCCCTGTTCAACCACAACTGCGTTGCCAAGCACGACTCCAACACCGTTAAGTTTTCTGATGACACAACGGTGGTAGGCCTGATCACCGACGACGATGAGATAACAGCCTCTCCCTCAATGTCAGCAAGGAGCTGATCGTGGACTACAGAAAAAGGAGGGCCGAGCACACCCCCATTCACATTGACAGGGCTGTAGTGGAGCTGGTCGAGATCTTCAAGTTCCTCTGTGTCCACATCACTTAGTATCTCTCAATGTCCACACACACCAACACAGTCATGAAAAGGATAGAATAATTTATCTTCCCCCCTCAGGAGCTGAAACGATTTGGTATGGACCCTCAGATACTCAGTTCTACAGCTGCACCATTTGAGAGTATCTTGACTGGCTCCATGACTGCTTGGTATGGCAATTACTGCCATCTGACCATAAGGCGCTGCAGAGGGTAGTGAGTACGGCCCATTGGGGCCGAGCTCCCTTCCTTCCAGGACCTCTGACACAGCCTGGTATAGACAAAGGCCTTAATTGTCAGACTCCAGACACCCAAGTCATAGAATATTATCTCTGCTACCGCACGGCAAGCGATACCAATACACCAAGTCTGGAACCAACAGGACCATGAACAGCTTCTACCCCCAAGTCATAAGGCTGTTAAATAGTTAGTCCGGGTGGCTATTGGTTAACTATTTAACTATCTGCATTGACCCTTTTTGCACTAACTTCTTTTGGACTCATCACATATGCTGCTGCTGCTACTGTTTCTGTCCTGTTTTCTAGTCACTTTATTCCTAGCTATATGTACTTACCTACCTCAATTATCTCGTACCTCTGCACATCAACTCAGGAATGGTACCCCGTGTATAAAGACATGTTATCGTTACTTATTGTTTACTTTTATTATTACGTGTTACTTTTCTATTGTCTTTTCTCTGCGTTGTTGAGAAGGCTCCATATGTAAAAATTTCACTGCTAGTCTGCACCTCTTGTTTATGAAGCATGTGACAAATAAATTGGAGTTTGATTTGATAGGCTATTCCGCTCATCAAACTAGGCTCTGTATGCTGTGCGCATGTGATAAATAAGGTGCATGACGACTAACACACACCAGAATTTTTAATTACACTAAATTATACAAATTAACCTATAGACTGATAAGCATGACCAGTCAAATGTGTTTTCGGTGCCTAGCCAATTAGCCGTTAACCATTTAACATCCCTAATGAGGAGTAAAGATGTGTTAATTAGGGTTTCTCAGTGTGCCCTACTGTTAATTATGTGGGATTCCCTGTGCTTTGCTAGGGCCCATTAAAAGCTGTTTACATTTTTTGGCCTGATTTTATTTTTTATTTTATTTTTCTTCTAGAATTTACCCAAATTTTGTATTTTTTTCCCACCATTTTGTTTTTCTAGGTTTCTTTTCATTTATCTATTTTTCTCTCTAAATCATACTTAAAATATATAGAACATCCAATTTGTAGTTCTTTAAGTACACAACACTGCTTAAACCACATCATGAGACTTTTGAGGTTTAGGAAAAAAAAAATTTTTTTTTGGGGGGTGTGCAAAACAAATTGGCACTGGATTGATAAACTATCATCATATCGATCTGCCATAGGCTACTTTTTGTAGTACATTTTTTTTTAGAAGAAACTAGCCAGGATCTAGCCAGAAGCTAATCAGAAGCTAGTTCAGAAGCTAGTTAGCTTCTTTACTGGCAAATCGTTAGTATTCAGCTAACCACGGTTTGTGGTCATCAGCTATCCTTTAGCTCGAACATCTATCGCCAGTTTTGTACGACTCGGAACGGAACATACTGGACCAATTTTTCTCTCCATGTCCCTGGATTTCAACCGCTAACTCTGGACATTCATACCTGGATCTCACAGCTAGCTTACTGCTATCCGTGTGACTATCGGCTTTCGTCGATTCCGGAGCAAACATCAATTATTCCGGAGCTAACCAGCTGAAGAGTTCCATCAATCACTCCTGGGCTGCAGTCACCTATCCGGACCCCTTTTACTGCCTACGCAGAGCCCCACCGGGCCTTCACAACTGGACTGCCGACGTTATCTACCCGAAGGAGTTATCCGGCTGGCTCCTCTGTCGCGACGTTACCTGAACACCCATCTGCGGCCTGCTAACAGTTAGCTGTCTTATCGGCTGCTATCTGAATAGACAATCGGACGATTTATTTATTATTATTTATTATTATTATTTTTTCTTCTTGGGCCTCTATAACTATATCTATTGTTTTTATTTTTGTTGTTGTGTGATTTGGATTAATCCCCTCTACCACACGGAACCCCACTAATCTACTGACGGAACGCAAGAGGTGGCTAATAACAGACCTCCATCCTATGCCAGCTTGCTACCGATGGCCTGGCTAGCTGTCTAAATCGCCGTGACCCCCAACCAACCTCTCCACTCACCGGACCCTTTTGATCACTCGACTAAGCATGCCTCTCCTTGTCCATGCTGTTCTGGTTAGTGTTTATTGGCTTATTTCACTGTAGAGCCTCTCGTCCTGCTCACTATACCTTATCCAACCTATTAGTTCCACCACCCACACATGCAATGACATCTCTTGGTTTCAATGATGTTTCTAGAGACTATATCTCTCCATCACTCAATACTTAGGTTTACCTCCACTGTATTCACATCCTACCATACCTTTGTCTGTATATTATACCTTGATGCTATTTTATCGCCCCCGGAAACCTTTTACTCTCTGTTCTAGACGTTCTAGACGACCAATTCTTATTGCTTTTAGCCGCACCCTTATTCTACTCCTCCTCTGTTCCTCTGGCGATGTAGAGGTGAATCCAGGCCCTGCAGTGCCTAGCTCCACTCCTATTCCCCAGGCGCTCTCTTTTTACGACTTCTGTAACCGTAATAGCCTTGGTTTCATGCATGATAACATTAGAAGCCTCCTCCCTAAGTTTGTTCTATTCACTGCTTTAGCACACTCTGCCAACCCGGGTGTTCTAGCTGTGTCTGAATCCTGGCTTAGGAAGACCACCAAAAATTCTGAAATTTTAATTCCAAACTACAACATTTTCAGACAAGATAGAACTGCCAAAGGGGGCGGTGTTGCAATCTTCTGCAAAGATAGCCTGCAGAGTTCTGTCCTACTATCCAGGTCTGTACCCAAACAATTTGAACTACTTTTAAAAATCCACCTCTCTAAAAACAAGTCTCTCACCGTTGCCGCCTGCTATAGACCACCCTCTGCCCCCAGCTGTGCTCTGGACACCATATGTGAACTGATTGCCCGCCATCTATCTTCAGAGCTCGTGCTGCTAGGCGACCTAAACTGGAACATGCTTAACACCCCAGCCATCCTACAATCTAAACTTGATGCCCTCAATCTCACACACATTATCAATGAACCTACCAGGTACCTCCCCAAAGCCTTAAACACGGGCACCCTCATAGATATCATCCTAACCAACTTGCCCTCTAAATACACCTCTGCTGTCTTCAACCAAGATGTCAGCGATCACTGCCTCATTGCCCGCATCCGTAATGGGTCAGCGGTCAAACGACCTCCACTCATCACTGTAAAATGCTCCCTAAAACACTTCAGCGAGCAGGCCTTTCTAATCGACCTGGTCGGGGTATCCTGGAAGGATATTGATCTTATCCCATCAGTAGAGGATGGCCTGGATATTTTTTTTAAATGCCTTCCTAACCATCTTAAATAAACGTGCCCCATTCAAGAAATTTAGAACCAGGAACAGATATAGCCCTTGGTTCTCCCCAGACCTGACTGCCCTTAACCAACACAAAAACATCCTATGGCGTTCTGCATTAGCATCGAACAGCCCCCGTGATATGCAGCTGTTCAGGGAAGCTAGAAACCATTATACACAGGCAGTTAGAAAAGCCAAGGCTAGCTTTTTCAAGCAGAAATTTACTTCCTGCAACACTAACTAAAAAAAGTTCTGGGACACTGTAAAGTCCGTGGAGAATAAGAACACCTCCTCCCAGCTGCCCACTGCACTGAAGATAGGAAACACTGTCACCACTGATAAATCCACCATAATTGAGAATTTCAATAAGCATTTTTCTACGGCTGGCCATGCTTTCCACCTGGCTACTACTACCCCGGTCAACAGCACTGCACCCCCCACAGCAACTCGCCCAAGCCTTTAATTAATTAATTAATTTTGCTCCTTTGCACCCCATTATTTTTATTTCTACTTTGCACATTCTTCCATTGCAAATCTACCATTCCAGTGTTTTACTTGCTATATTGTATTTACTTTGCCACCATGGCCTTTTTTTGCCTTTACCTCCCTTCTCACCTCATTTGCTCACATCGTATATAGACTTGTTTATACTGTATTATTGACTGTATGTTTGTTTTACAACGACACAGAGTTACACATGGAGTATGTGTCGAACTGCTTTGCTTTATCTTGGCCAGGTCGCAATTGTAAATGAGAACTTGTTCTCAACTTGCCTACCTGGTGAAATAAAAGTTAAATTGAGGATCTTTTTGGGGAAGCCTTTCCATATCTACCAGAAGAAGCTAATCATTACCATCTTGACTGACGGTTACATAAAGTGTAGGCATACACGCACACCACACACACAGAGGCATTCCTGTGCCGTTGCAGGAAAATACACTGCCATTTGTTCATGTCATATGATTAACTTGGGAAAATGTATTAATTTCAAGTTGAATATATTGTTGAATTCCATTTAAAAGTTTGGATTCCATGATTCCGTCCATTTTCTACTTAACCCGGATTTTAAAGTGCCTTACTGACTGTGCTGAGGTAATATGAACACTACAGGATACGGTGATCTTGGTGTTAGTGTAGTATTTCTATTGGCCTGTAGGGGGAGACACAGTTCTATAAATAAGAATTGAGTCTCTCAGCAGTAATTCTGATGGATGGTGCAAGTCGAGGCCCTATAGGCCTTTTGGCCTTCAGACCAAGCCAGCTGCTGTGTGCTTACTAGGCCACATGGCAACACAGGTGCATTTTGGTTGATGAAAAGGTAAGGCTGGAATTCAGCAGAAATGGATGCAAAGGGGGATAAGAATGGCAACCTTTGATTGGGCACTTTGGTAATCTAGCTGCCATTTTGAGAAATGACAATTTCACTTTTATATTTTCAAAACACCACTATGAATATACCCTCTCTTAGAATTGTCTGTGGCTTAGCTTACATCCCCAGACCACTACATGTTCACCCCGTCAAGACAGAGTTCAAATCAAACACAGGGCGTGGGTACCGTCAGTGTAGCTGTATCAGTGTGTGTTCCGGCATGTGTGTGAGCACAGGAGGAGGAGTAGGGAGGTACTGCCTGGCCTGGGAGTGATGTAATAGCCAAAATCTGCATTTCTGGTCTTCCTGTAACCTTTGAGATCCAGCAGATGGCAGGCATAACGGTGTCATTCATCATTTATTCACAATGGCCTCCATTAGCTCCAACGTTAGCAGCTGCCTCGGGGGGACTGTTGCCACTGACTCACTGACTGGGCCTTATTGAATTCAAATGTGCTGGGCTGCCTGGTTCTCACTCACCTGCTGCCAGGCTGGAATTGATGTAGAACAGCATAGAGTAGGCCAAGGTACAACGGCTGCTAGCCAGGGAACAGGGAAGCCATTTTATAAGCTGCTGACAATGGCATCTATCGACAGGTCTTATCTGCCTGCCTGCTGTTTTAACCCAACACTGAGTGTGGGGAGAGAGGTAGAATGTGGTATTGTGGGCTATAGTGGAACACAATGAGCCCCTTGTTTATGAGGAGTCAGTCAGTCAGGTATGGGATGCAGAGAAAGAGAGGAGCCTTTTGTACACAGTGACAGGGTTTTTTCCTGTGCTCTGTCTCTGCACAGGCAAAATCAGGAGGCTTGGCTCTCTGGTTGGGAATATCTATGGTGTTGGGAATGTATATGGATTAGGAGAAAGCTGCTGGAAAGCCTGGACTGGAGGAGTGTAGTAGGCGCTAGGCAGGACATACATGAGTAATACATGGCTCGGGCCAGGAGTTTTTCAGGACATGGGCTCAGAAGAACCCCTGACCCTAGTAAC
This sequence comes from Oncorhynchus masou masou, assembly GCF_036934945.1. NCBI lineage: Eukaryota > Metazoa > Chordata > Actinopteri > Salmoniformes > Salmonidae > Oncorhynchus > Oncorhynchus masou. The sequence continues at coordinate 16,259,117 of NC_088228.1, read as the reverse complement.
ACAGTACATCTGTGTTGGTATTTTGTCCAACACACCCTTGAGCACTTGAAGTAAGACTCCTTTAAGAGTAGTTGCTTTGTTCAGCTTACAACTACTACTTTGAAATACTGCTGGCTCTTGTTTGTACCCTTTCTATGGGTTACTATGCTTCTGTGCTGAACTTTGTCTTTGCTTTAACAGAGCGTCTGTGTGTGTGTGTACTATGTCTGTCTTTGGCACTAATTGTGTGTGTGTGTGTGTGTGTGTGTGTGTGTGTGTGTCAGGCCGGCCAAGAGTCCTTCCGCTCCATCACCCGGTCTTACTACAGAGGGGCAGCTGGCGCCCTGCTCGTGTATGACATCACAAGGTCAGTCTGGTGGCCATTTTCTCCCCAGGTCTTATCTATGTAAACACTTTGGCCACTAAGTCTACCCTAGGATTTAGGACATGACTATTGCTCTTGACAAATGTAAAAAAATAAATTTTATATATTATATTGTTTTAAGAGGAAAGGAAATGTTGTTTTCTTATCAAGTTCATTCAGTTTAACAATAGTTGGAGCCACTGAGATTTGTTTGTATAGTACATTTTGGATGAAATTTAATCTCCCGCTCCAATGCCCTTATTTTGCTCATGTGGGTCAACTGTAGTTACAAAAGGGACCTACATTCACCTAATGAAGGACATGTTTATGCATTAGTTTACTAGGAAAGGAACATTTATTGTTCTTATGTTAAGTGTTGCTCAACTGTTTTTGTTTTAGAAGGGACACCTTCAACCACTTGACAACCTGGTTAGAGGACGCTCGCCAACATTCCAACTCCAACATGGTCATCATGCTCATTGGGAACAAGAGGTCAGATTCATCTCCCTGTCACTCATGGTTACCAAACAACCTAGTCATGGTTGTCATGGCAACTAAACAGGCTATGCCTCAAAGGTCTGAAATGGCAACCTTTCTTCTTTTGTCTTATCTTAAAGCATGGGTTATGTCAAGTCTAAATGGTGGATGCTTTGTGTTCTTTGCTTTCAAATGAAGGAAAGGAAAAAGTGAGGAAGCCATTTTTGACAATTGAGATACACCCACCCAGGTCACAGCCCTGCTCTCTGTGTGCTCATGTCTCCTCTAGTTAATGACATATCTCCTAACTGGAAAACGTAACAGAATGAATTAACATTTGCAATAAAACAGAGAGACACAAGACCATGCTAGCATAACAGGTCTATGGTAATGTGTGTGAAATACTGAATGTGTGTGGCGTTTTCCCCAAAGTGACCTGGAGTCCAGGAGAGAGGTGAAGAAGGAGGAGGGAGAGGCCTTCGCCAGAGAGCACGGCCTTATCTTCATGGAGACCTCCGCCAAGACCGCATCCAATGTAGAAGAGGTACCTCCTGCTTACACTAAATTGTGTGTGTGCATTTGTTTGTTTTGAACTGACACGTTTGCCTATTAATATACCCACCTCTCAAACACTCCAACGCACACATACACATCTGTTCTTCAGTGTGCTGGGAGGCCAGGCTCTCTGAGGATTTAAGGCAGGGGGAGACTGGTTTATATAACCCCTCCCCCCAGCAGAAACCCCTGATATGATTAATTTGTCTCATTAGTGTCTTCTGAATCCTTCCGATACCTCTCCTCTCCCTCAGTGACGTGTACATCGCCTACATAGCCTCCCCTCTGCTCTCCTGTCCTAAGTGACAGCCAAATGCCAATCAGGCTCCCATGCTACTATCGTATGCACTATATGGAGAGTAATGTGTTGAGGATAATGCTGGGTCCCTGGGTTATGCCCTGGGCCTCCATGGTCAGGTGGGGGAGCTCTGCCTCAGGCTGAGGGAAACCCATCTGTTGCTGTTAAACAATTTCATGTGTGAAGAGGCAGGGAGGTTAGAGGGGACCAGATCAGGCCAGAGCCTCCTGAGCTAAACTGAGGTGCACATTTGCTTTCAGATTCTAAAGTAGGCCTCCCTCTGTGGTAAAAAGCTGAATTACAGGCAGTATTTACTATAGATGGGCACCCTGGACTAGTCTCGCTTTTGAGGTGTACTTAATGATTATATAAGGCCTACCATGCTGTACATTCAGGCTAAAACTAAGACTCTGTATACGTCTGCTTGTTTGTACAGCGGAGTGACGAAGATGTATTATCTGTGGCAACAAGTCAGAGGCTAAACTCCTGTAAATCACACTCTTTTAGAACTTATTCAGTTAACGAGAACCACGTATATGGTTTGACTGGTCCAAGGCTTGATATGTTGCAGGGGAGTTTATCAGTTATTACAACGGTCACATCTAGATGCTGTGGATTTCAGCTCTGATCCTATACTAACTAGGCACTCTCTCTTTTCAGGCATTCATCAACACAGCGAAGGAGATCTACGAGAAGATCCAGGAGGGTGTCTTCGACATCAACAATGAGGTCATTTGACATGGGAGAGACACATTTGGTGTCCATTTTGTACACCGCAGCTTTGACAAAGACCATCTTCTTGACATGGCTTGACTTCTTAGATTTAAGTCATCAACTGAGATATGGCCAAGTGGTCAAATGCCCTTGCTCCCTTCGTAGTGCCCTAAGCCCACGTCATAAACAGAGTAAAGAGTATAAAACCTTGACAGAGCAAGGTTCCTATTGGGGGGAAAAAGGCCCATTTGAAGGCCAGAAAGTCATTGTGTTAGCTTACTCTGTTACGAAGTCACATGCTCCTAGGAGACATTGCACCCATATTCATATTTTCGCGGCAGCCCCTCCACATCAGCTTATTTGTAGTGGCCCACACCCCATCTCTCTCCTCTAAAGAAAGGCAAGAAGAAGCAGAGCAGGTTCCAGTCTGCAGAGTTGAGCAAAACTTCCACTGTTTTTCCCTTCTCCCCTCCCTCTCTCCGCTAGCCCTGGCTGCTGGCCAGTGCATAAATTCCTCACATCCCACAAGGTTACAGCCAGCGTGAAGGAGGCGAGTCCCTGAGCAGCCGTTGGGTATGCTTTCTTTGAGAGGTAGTAAAGGGTAAAATAAGGGGGAGCGGGGGTGGGGGAAAGTGAGGCCAGGGACACGGTCCAAACCACATCAGCTGACTGACGAGGGGGGAAGCCCTGGTCAGAATTCCCGTCGCTTGCTGGCAGGAGTCGTGAGAACCCCCCCCCTCCTCCTCCTCTTCCCTGAACACTATAAATGTGATTTAGAACGATTGAGTTGACTTAATAGCTACTACTGCTTAAAGCCACAGCAGCACAGGCTCACATAGGAGTGATGCCTTTTAGCCACTCTGTGTCCTCTTCAGCCAATAAAGGACTGGAGAGATGAAAGTGGGGCAATGGATGAAAGTGCCACTTGCTGGTGTGTGTGGGAGAGATGCTTACAAAAGAGTGTGCATGTGACTGTGAGCCAAAGAGAATTTGTCACCATTGATATTTCTTGTTATATCCATTTCATCCACCCCAGAAAAACACAAACACTCAAACTCTAAATCGTCAAACCACACCTGACCATCATCACGTTCCATTTTCCTGACTAACAGTTTGCATGTTCTGGTTTTGTCTCGGCAGGCTAACGGCATTAAGATTGGGCCCCAGCACGCTGCCACCAACTCCACACTCTCCGGTAGCCAGGGGGGCCAACAGGCTGGAGGGGGATGCTGCTGAACACCCTGCCCTCTGTCTCATACCCCCTCCCCCAACCACCCATCCTGCCCCTTGCGTTTCTTCTGGACTGGTCGGGCTCACTAACATTTTCTTAACCCCTCTCTCTACACAGCCTTGCCACAGGAGAGTCTAATTGTATACTCCATGGCTGTCAGTCAAAATATACCAAGCAAAACACGTTAAAGTACCCCCAGTCCTGGGGCAAAAATGCTTGTCCTGCATTGGAGCCTGTCTGGGTTGTAGAATGGTAGGGTTTACAGTTACTATTGTGGCAGGATACTTTAGGATAGGGTCTCATATCTATCTGTACATCAAACAGGCAGGATGCTTTAGGATAGGGTCTCATATCTATCTGTACATCAAACAGGCAGGATACTTTAGGATAGGGTCTCATATCTATCTGTACATCAAACAGGCAGGATGCTTTAGGATAGGGACTCATATCTATCTGTACATCTGTGAGCCAGTTGTGGATCATGTCTTTCTTTTTGACGTTTTGACTTAAAGCTGAATTGTATCGAACACTACAAGCTTGGTCATCAATTAGTATTTGAATTGGTTTCATGTGGGAGAAAGAAAGCTTTGGGAACGTGTGGTTAACGCAGAAGTTTGAAATAAAAGAGAAAAAGAAACGTAGAGTTGTGTCGAGCAGCGGCCATGTCTGAAGTGAAGAAGCTAAAAGGAGAAAAAACAGGGCTGTTTTAATTCTGTATTTATCACTCACATTCTGTATATATATATAGTAATCCTTTCTTTCTTTGGTGTATGTTGACCGAGCTAGAAGTCTTTGAATTTCCTGGAAAAATCTAGACTTTATGAATAGAGCTTGAAACTGCAACAGTATTGCTAAAAAACCTACTTGGACACCATTTTAAGATTTTACTTTTAGTTTGTCCTGCCATCTGCCTCCCCCCTCCCCTCGCTATCTCTCTGTGCCCTAGATCTGCTATGACTGTGTATAGAAACTTTGGCTCAATATCTGCATCTTATCTATTTTAATGCCAAAATGTTGTTTACCTGTGTTCAATAACCACAAACCCCAGAATTTGATCACCTTTACTCTGGAAAGGGATCTCAGCTGTTTGCCTTAATGAAAAGATTGGGACAGCAGAAAAACAATAGAAAAACAATCTGGTTGCAAAGGAATCATTCCACTAACTACATATGCATAGTCTTATACATACACAGCACTTTTTTTTTTTTTTTTTTTTTTTACATTCAAACACGTGTTGCAGACATTCAGACATTCTCTAAATCACTGGTTCTCAATCCTGGTCCTGGGGACCCAAAGGGGTGCACATGTTTTCTTTTTGAACTACACACCTGACTCTAATTATCGAAGCCTGATGATGAGTTGGTCATTTGAGTCAGGTGTGCAGTGTTATGGCAAAAACAGAACTGTACACTCCTTTGGATCACCAGGACCAGGATTGAGAACCCCTGCTCTAAATGTGTATATGTATACACGTATATTAACAAAGTACATGCATTCCTAAATGCGTACATGTGTACCTACATGCGCACACACAGTTGTCTATTTATACATACAAGTCTGCATGCATACATATTTTCTCTTCAGGATTTTGTTTTCCAAGCAGTCTGCTGTGGAGCATCAGTGCAGAGCAGCGTTTTCCTGTAGGTGTGTGAGTGGCTGTGTAAAGCCTTGCTTTCTTTGGCAGTGCGTTCTGTTAGTAGATGTTATGGTGAACATCGCGTCTGTTGTAAGAGCGGCGCGGGAAAAGCCGAACCTGGAGTGTCTGTGACCCCCGACGTTTGCTGTGTTGGTTTTTCTTAAAAATAAAAAAAATGCTATCACAAATAATAAAAAATTATAAAATGAAATATAAATTTATGTGGAAGAAATGTGCAATGTTTAAACTTACATTTTGTAATTTCCTTTTTAGAGTTGATGTTTTGCATTTTGCATCTCCCTATAGTACTTTTGAGTGTCTGTGTTGGTATATGAATGAAACGATTATATATGGATCCATACTGTATTGTATCTCTTGATTTATCAATTTATAAAGTGAAGCATGTGTGTCCTCAGAGCTGCCTGGAGTTTTGGAATTCCTGTAAGATCATGCAGCATCCTCATAACCAAAGGGGTGCACCTTTTGTTTTTTCCTCATAGCACACTACACAGCTGATTCAAATAATCAACTAATAATCATGCTTTAATCATTTTAATCAGCTGTGTAGTTTTATGGCAAAAAAACTAAATGTGCACCCCTTGGGGTCCCCAGGACTGAGTTTGGGAAATGCTTTCATACAGGCTTGGTTCTGAAATGGTCACTGCACCCTTTCCATGTATTTATCTTAGTCCAAAATGGGTACCCCTACACGCAGCAGTGTCCTAGAATATTGGACTGTTGGCTTTCATACTTTCTGAATATTTCAGCAAGGCTCAAGCAATTTCTCCAAATGTCAACACATTCAAATGAATAGAGGATGCATACTGGAGCCGAGTTGGTTGGGAATTGTGGGGAGGAGCATGTTTGGGCTTTGCATCCTCAGAACACACTTTGCTCTGTGTTACATGTGTTTCAGGTAGGCCTTGATACTTTTCAGGTGATATTCAATTGAAAGTGTGATTTAATTTCTAGGTCTCCTATGTCGTTATGAAATAATTCCACATAACTTACTGGATATGCACCTTATTTCACCTTATTTGTGTGCTTTAGTCTATTATTAAAAAAAAAACACTGCTCTGGGCCTGGTTTCCCAAAAGCATTCTAAGGCTAAGTTCATCCTTAGAACCATATGATCCTACAGTTCTAACAATCAATTTATTCTTAATATGCTTTTGGGAAACCGGCCCAGTGCGCAAGGTTTGTCAAATAGGCCAACAGCAAATCAAAAATCAATGTTGGGTGGGGGTGCATTGCAGTCAGATATAGTTCATGAGATATATTCTTTACTCATCATCCCCATTACATCCCTTAACATTAGGATGTAACCTGAAATTGTTTTTTGATGGTAGTCACGCACAGCAACAGCTTATGATGTTATAGGTGAGATCACATGATCAAATCCTTACAATTCTCATGACCTACTTTTGAAAGCCGTAAAGAAAGGAAATGTGAAGACGGAAAAGCTTGTGTTGAACAGATTAGTGAACCCTCTGAAACGGTAGTAGTATGCCTACTGCATGAATTGTATTAACTGTTTCAAAAATGTAAGTTTGATTTTAGTGAATGCAATTCAAGCAGTGTGACCTTCACGATAGCCTTCTCTCATGCAAATTAAACCCACAAACGCGAAGGGCGTTTATATTTTTAAAGACATGCTCTATTAAATTATGTTCCGAATACTGCAAAATGTACAAGTGATCCATTGGAATATTTACAAGCTTATATTCATCACCACATACACATGTAAACACCAAAATATATCCAGTCGATTTGAGAGGACATTTATTTGGGCATACAGAAAGTGGATGCTTGCGCCTTTAAATACAGTACTCCTGTGGGGCAGGTTGTTATGCTAAGCAAATGAATGACCGCGCAAAGGACTTGCGGGTTACTTACCCGATGATTCCTCTGTAGTGTTCATCAAGGATGAGACCTTCACACAAGTGTGGAATACATATTTCTTCATTTTGATATATTTCTATCCAAAATGGTTGCACATGTTTAGCTTTTAACTTCGCAAAATGCAAGGACTCGAACTACTCTGAAATCCTCAGGTTGGCCCTGTGCGTGCCCAAGGGGCCAGGTAGAATAGGCTCTCAGGCTCGGTAGAAGAGCAAGTGTCAATTTGAATCGTGAACTTGCATGATGTCCATCTCTAATAATCATAATTATTAATCTGCAGTTCACGTGGAATTATTATGAAAGTCATAATCGGTGACGAACTGATGCTCCAAACAAATAAAACCATCCACTCATTTCAGTTGATACAGTTCCATTTCAATTGGGAACATGTTTTGAACTCGTTTTGAACCTGTATGAGCTTTTAGAATACCATAATCATTTGAGGTTTATAATTTATAGACGTCATTATCCCATGCCAAGTTCCAGTTGATAATTTGAGAATCAATTGGAGCAATTTAAAAGCAAGTTGATGTCCACACTGCATGTATGAATAACTCCCATAACCCTACGCCAAAATAAGAAATGAAAAGGTGCAGCTTTAATCGCATCTACTATGTTACAAGAACTGAAAAATAAAGCGCACATTCGTCACAGCCCAGCAGGGTCATTCACGCGCACGCATGTTTATCCATTGGAGCCATGAACGCGCCCCCTGCCCGTAGAAGGTGAGAGAGTAACTGGAAGAGACGACTCGAGTACGCGACTGCAGGGATCGATCGGATTAAACTCGAATTGAGTGAAATTAATACAAAGGAGAAAACGAGCCGGTGAAGACGGGATACCGACTCGCAGAACATTATAAGATAACTTGAATTTCGTAATTTGTTAACGGACCCGAAAGGATTGTACTGGAGATACTAACGGGAGTTAATTTGAGAAACCCTGAATTGACCAAGCTTGTTGGGTAAGCGAGCAATGATTTTTTTTGAATGGTTGAATTCCGTAGTCGCTCTATATCCCATTTGTTCACATGGTAAATTAGTTGTGTGTTACTCTTACCTGTAAGTAACCCATGTAATGTTATAGAACGGGTTTTCCCACTTACAATCGACTTTTAATCCACCATGCAAGTTTGTTTGGAAACTGACTTTTGGTCTATTCAGCGAATTACTGTAAACGCAGTTTATTCTGGAAAGTATATGAGAATGGGATACAATAATTTCCCAACAGAAGTTACTGCAGGTCCGTAAACTACCATGCTGAAACGCTAACTACAGTTAGCAAGTTTAACTCGCCTTCCGCAAAGAGCCCAATAGTTTTTTTTTCACTAGGTGAAGAATATTATCTAGCCAACACGATGAGATCTCGATAAGCAGACAATGTGAACAACTTGTTGAATTTGGAAACCTTTTGAATTGGTTTTATTTATGTATAATACAATAGGCAATGGTGAGTTCGTTAGCTTGGGTTAGCTAGCTAATTGTGTGTTCAGCTAGTGAGACACGAGGTGGCTCAAATGTAGTTAGAGGTGAGTCGGTGGCCGAGCTGAATTATTTAATACTGTAGGTTGCTAGCGCAAAGGATATTCCCTGGGTGCACACTAGCTATAAACTATATATTTTTTAATGCGGCATACCACACAGCTGGATTTTGATACATAGTCCAGACAGAAGTCCAATTTACATTTCTTAAATTGAGTTCATTCACATGGTATTTAACTTGCTAATGACGAAAAAAAAAAAGTAGCCTGTCGTTTTTATTGGACGATGAATATGGACAAGGGGGTTGCTTGAGGATAGACGGTCATCCCTGTTTAGCCATGTTTTTTTACTCTCCCTTTATCTATATATCATTGTTAAAGTACATTGACTATATTCATTGGATATGGTTCGGGATTATTATACTTTAGTAGGGAATAACTAGGCGAGCTCTGGGTTTCCGTCAGCTGTGTGATGGCCTTAATTAGCTTGCTGCTAGCTAGTTGGAAGTGGCCCCATTGTTGAGTGGAGAAGTTGAGCCTGTAGCCAACATTCGAGCACTGCATCATCGCCCTCGTTGTCTTGCTGCTAGCCCAATGGCTAATCCTGTGCCGGTGGACTCCACCGATGGCGGTTGTTGCTAGTCGAAAAAAAACCTGCACAAACATTTTCCTGCGGTGCCACTTTGATCAACAGCAAGCGATGGTTGCAGTTTTAATGCGTTTCCGCATTTTAACGTTTAAAGGGGCTTGTTTATCATAAACATTGGATCTGGGTGAACTTAGAATAACTACACTTGTTACCATCGGTTCATCCATGTATTTTAGATTAAAAAGCACCTGCCGCTGTATAGTTCCTGGCTGTATTTCTAAGTGCGAGATGACCATTATTTTCCCGAACGCGTCGGTCTTCTCTCCATTGTTTTGTAATCAGTCAACCAGCATAATGGGTCGCCAGCAACTACAGACGTGACTACTTTCAACCTTTCATAACAGAACGAAAACGAACTGTTATTTAAAAAAAACTGTGCACATAAGAAAAAAACACACTTTTATTGAACGACCAGGCTAGCTACGTGTTCACAGATAATAGAGCATCCCATGAAATACTACCCCACCTTCCGCGAATTCTCTAACCTAAGATGGCAGCTTTTAAAGTCAGTGGGGTCACTCAGCCAACAGATAAGAGGTCCCGGGTATGTCGGGCGGAAGAGATGTTTTTAACTATTGTGGCTTCCACCATAGCCTGCCCCTTCTTGTGGTTGTTGAGGTACTTTATTCGACTGCCTTATATAGCTGCGTTAACTTCATGAAGTGGTCGGGTATGAAGTGTGGTGGGGTTCTTTTGAACAAACGTTTTTAGCAATGGTACCAGTGTTGAGTTCAGCTTTCTTTGATGCCCAACTGTTAAAGTTTTTGCAAAAATATATATTTATTTGACGACAAAATCCAAGGCCCTGTCAGAGTTCAAGATCATTTGAAGGATTATGACCATGGAATTTCTGAATCCACCTAGCACAAGTGTAGGAAAATTGCATACAGTACTTTGGGATTGATCTCTACTACCTAATATTTGTATGATATTGTGCCAGTTCATCCATCTTTAGACTAGGGAGAAACTGTGGTCCGGCAAGATGTATGCGAGATCAGATTTTAAGATCTGTGGTGTCAGTATTTAAAACAAAAAAGAAACATGACTCAAAACCCATGTCACCTGTGGCTCAGTTGGTAGAGCATAGGATTGTGGGTTCGATTCCCACAGGGGACCCGTATGAAAATGTATGCACTCACTAACTACTGTAAGTCACTCCGGATAAGAACGTCTGCTAAATTACTAAAATGTAAAAATAGATGCAACTACAGGATCCTAACAAGCATACACTGTCGATGCCTAGGGGCCACGCTGGAGAAACTAAACTTAAAATGCAAAGATGGAGAGTTGAGGGGAGGCCAAGAGGAAACAGATACATTGTTTCCCTCTTGACATAGTGAACACTAGGGACCCTTGTAAACAGTTCCATGTTGTTTTTTTTCTGTGAAAATTAGCATTGTTTAGCAGCGGCCCCCCCCCCTCCCTCCCCGTTTTTATGGTGTAGAGCAGTGGTTCCAAAACTTTTTCTAGTCCTGTACCCCTTCGAACATTCAACCTCCAGCTGCGTGCCTTCTCTAGCACCAGGGACAGAGCACTCTCAAATGTGTTTTGCCATTGCTCTTTAAGCATCTTACATAAAACCTTATTTGTTCATCAAATTGTGAATAACTCACCACAGGTTAATGAGAATGGTGTGTTTGAAAGGATGCACAGAACTCTGCAATAATTTTCCACACAGTATATGCCTGTATTTAGTTTTCATGCTGGTGTGGGGGCTGAGAATCCACTCTCACATAGGTATATGGTTGCAAAGGGCATCAGTGTCTTATTAACAGTGCAATTTACCAAGGCAAGAAACTTTGAGCGCAGCCCTGTCCAGAAATCTGCATCTTTACTCCTACTGGTTTCAGTTGCTGGTTCAAACTACTACTCTGGCTTAATCAGGACTTAAATGGTTCTATAAAGACAGTTTTAAGACTCTCAACTGAGTCTTTGTATGAATGCTATGGACACTGTCTGTGTGGATTATCACATCTGACCACTTATTATTGCTGCCATTTTGTTTAGGTATGTGGTGGCGGTTGTTGCTCCTGTCAGTGGAAGAAGCTTCGCATGGTTCTCTCATCATACTCCTCTCCCCCAGGCCTCCCTTTGCTCCTCTGCCTCTCCTCTCCTCCGAGGTTAGCAGGAGGGCTGTGCTGGCCTCGTGTGCCTGGAAAACAAGCAACCCCCCCCTCTTCACCCATCTGTCTACCTCTAGTAGTGGTGAAGCAGCAGGAACCCAAATCTATCTGAAGTGAAGCCTAGCCAGCCCCCAAGCCTTGCTTGTGTGTCACAGTACCTTTCTTCTGAACAGAATGTGTTTAAAGATTGGCCACAGCTGATTAGATTGTATTATTCACTCTGCTCACCTTTGTATGGCTCCTGCGAGGCAGCTTTAGTCAAATCTGTATTTCTAGATGCCCCATTTTCATCCAGTAGCATCATCTAGTTATGACAGAAGTAGAAGGTATTTCCCTCTGTCCATTCATTAGGTGGCCTTTTCTCTCAGTCCTCATCCTCTTATTCAAACCATGGCACAGTCACAGCTGCGATTCAGTGTAGTGCTTAAGTGTCAGTGTCTGAAGGATAATTCATCTCAAGATAGCCTAGAGGAGATTTAAATACATCAGTCAGGGTAGCATCTCACTAAATTAGTGTAAAGTAGGTCCTTCCTAGGCATTGATTTGAAATGATAGTATGATCATATACACTCGGTGTACAAAACATTAGAGGAACTTTCTAAAATTGAGCCCGCCCGCCGGCAGAACAGCCTCAAACTCGTCAGGGCATGGACACCACAAGGTGTTGAAAGCTTTCCACGGGGATGTTGACACTATCCATGCTGACTCCAATGCTTGTCATAGTTGTGTCAAGTTGGCTGGATGTCCTTTGGGTGGTGGAGCATTCTTGAAACACAGGAAACTGTTTAGTATGAAAAACCCAGCAGCGCTGCAGTTCTTGAAACTCAAACCTGTGCGCCTGGCACCTACTACCACACCCCGTTCAAAGGCACTTAAATCAAGTCTTGTCCATTCACCCTCTGGATGGCACACATACACAATCCATGTCTCAAGGCTTTCATACCCTTCTTTAACCTGTCCTCTCTTCCATCTACACTGATTTGAAGTGGATTTAACAAGTGGCATCAGTAAGGGATCATAGCTTTCACCTGGTCAGCCTAAATCATGGAAAGAGCTGGTGTTCCTAATGTACACTCAGTGTAGGTGAAGGCAATACGGCTAAAGACAACAAGGGCTCGCGTTGACCTGTCCAGGGCTATCAGTGCAGCGGTAGAAAAGGAGACACCATTCATGACTTGAGTCCTACCGCATGAGTGGGGTGAAGTTGCCCCTACACCTCGCCCCTAAGGCGAGTTTTGTGTTCTGTCGGAAGGGCCTCAGGAAATACAGTCAGAAATCATTTGCCCTGAGGGAGCGTGTCATAAAACCAATAGGTTAAAGGCATCCATCCGCCGCATGCTTCCAATCTGAAACAGTTCGGAAGAGTTTGTATAAATGAATTACAGTATTTTGTGATGTTTTGGACTTTGGCTGTTCGGGGACACACTTTTCTCTAAATACAAGCTGAATTTCAGAGCCGAAGTCTACGCCCCCCTCGTTGGTGATTGGGCAACAGTAGGGATTCTTCAATCGTCTCATTCAATGAGATATACCTTGTTTTCAATGCACATTTTCTAATTGAAAAATACTGCACCAAACATCTTAGATGGTTGATGTTAGACGAAGATCTCCCCTTCAAAAATGTTAATTAATGACAGCTTTGCGTACTTTTAGTTTCATTTTAACTTTTGTGGGGAGAGTATACTGGCTACGGCATCTCAATATGAACAAACAAGCACACTTGTTCGGCTAGCAAATTTTGGCTAGGCGCCAGCCAAACTGAAGCATGCTGACGTCTTAAACCCACCTGGAGGCTTCAGCTTTTAACTACATTGGTAGCCCCTGCACCACCTCCCACCCAGTCACACTCACAGCCACTGACTGAATACTTTCAGCATGGTTGGGTTGGTGGTCTCTCTGAAAAATGATTTAGCTCTCTGGGAGGCCCGGGAATCCTGTAATTAATTCTTCTTAATGGAAGGATAGAGGTTTTGTGATTTAACTGTTCACCATGGAAACTGTTAAACTTATAGTAAGACCAACTTTGAACATGGTATTTGGTGCAAATTGAATGTTAAACTTATAGTAAGACCAACTTTGAACATGGTATTTGGTGCAAATTGAATTGCTCAATAGTCAGAGGCTAGTAGTAGAATTAAATTCTACTGTATCTTAGTCTAGGCTGCTCTGACATTGCTCGTCCATATATTTATATATTCTTAATTCCATTCCTTTACTTAGATTTGTATATTTTTGTGAATTTGTTAGATATTACTTGTTACATATTCCTGCCCTGTTGGAGCTAGAAACACAAGCATTTTGCTACGCCTGACAACATCTGCTAAACATGTGACCAATAAAATTTGATTAGTAATCTCAACATTAAAAAATGTGCTGGAGCAAACTTGGGATACATTTTTAGTATGACCCAGCCCATTTTTTAATTTGTTATTTACGTATAACCTGTAAATGCACTCTAAGCACATCATTCTGGATGATTTGCAAACAAGATTCTTCCAGGAAAAATGGCACACAACTACAGTACAGTTTGGGGGATTGTTTCAGACTGAATTTATGGAGGAACAAGTTAATGAATTGAGCCATTCATACAAACATTCCCTCAATGCCGCGGACTCCAGACAGAAAAAGATAACCTCCAAAGCTGAACTTCTTCTCTCCCCACGTCTTTCCTCTTAACTTCGTCTCTCTCTCGCTCTTCCCCTGGCTCTCTGTCATTTCTTTCTGCTGAGCCAGACATCCCTGACAGGAAGTTAAAGCCCCCCCCCCCCCCCCTTTATTCCCACACGCCATTGTCAAGGCCACATGCATGGCTGCCGCCCCCAGGCCTGCTACGGGCCAGCCCAAAAGCCCCAGGGGTGAGTGGTTAGGGGGAGCTGCAGCAGGTCCCTCTGCCGGTGGGCAGTCAGTCAGACGAGATGTGCCAAAGAGGAAGGCAAGGTGCCGCCATTCCCTGGGAGTCAAGTTCTGCTGAATATATTACTGACGACCTTTTGTATTCCCCAGAATACTCTTGACCAGGGAAAGGCCTCGGAGTTGGACAGTGATTTTTTTCCCCGGGAGATATTAAGCCCACATGTTTAAAGCGGAGAGCAGATTGCATAAACAGAACTCCTTCCTGTTTTACCCCTCCCTGCTGTAGACAACTGAAAGTCCATTAACCTCTTAAATGTAATGGCAACATTTAGATTTCTGCCTAAATAGACATGCTATTCATGTGTAATTACTTGATTCTGACAATGAAAAACTGGGTTTATTTGGAAAGAAGAAATCTAGGCGATTATGAGGAAATGCTCAGAAAACAGAAGTTATATAGTTCAGAATACACAAGATCAAGCACACACAAAAAAAAAATGAAAGTCATCTTTATTTGAAAGGCTATAAGTGAATTTTAACGACTAGACCTGGAAATGTATCAGACGGCTTCCACAACGTGAACAATATCAGAAAAAAAGGATTGATAGACCTAACAACTTGAAATGGGCAGATGTTTTAGTAAGTGGTGTCAGGTGTGTTCGCGGGATGTACCCAAATGTCCCTAAACCTCTCCAAAGTGCTCTTATATCTGTAAATTAGATAATTACATATTTGCATTCCCTAAATGCTATTTGTTCAGCATAGAAACTATTTCTGCCATACCAACCTCTCTCAAACATTGGAGAGGTTGATGTCCCCCGACACCACCACAAAGTGCCTGAATGTTTGGCCTAGGCATATCCTGTTTGGCCTAGGCATATCCTGTTTGGCCTAGGCCTATCCAACAAAAACATTAGAAATGCTATGTATGTATGTATATAAAAAAAAGTCTTATCGAACACACACTTGGTTACACGTGTCCTTCTCAAAAATATAAATAAGCTGAACTATTTACAAATGTCATTTGTGTTAGTTTTACATTCCAGGTGTAGATTAGCTTTCCCTTTCACCATAGCTTGTGCCTGTCGTGATTGTCTTTGAAGCAGTCCCTCTGCCAGGAAACAAAAGGCGTACTGGTATTTCACCCCTTCTTTCCCCATGTGTTTTTTGCAAAACTTGCAGTTCTTCCTTTTGGCATGTGTGTTGGATGATGATGCTGACCTTGAGTGGGGGGTCTTGTGAGGTTGCTTTGGGCCCCCATTTCAGCCATTTCCAACACCAGCTGCTCTCGGAAGGCCAACTGGGAGAGAGGGGTTTAGACCTTTTGCTTTGGACATCTGCTTGTGGAGAATGAAAACATTTACTGTAGCAATGTCCACAAAGTGGTAAAAACAAAGTCTTATACCACTTCCTGGTCTGGTGGAGGACCTGGTTGCAGCCTATCAGAGCACCAAATAGGTTGACAACCCCCATGCTGGCATTGTAGTCCTTCACAGGAACTGGGACATTCTTTCTCACCCATGTCCCATTGGTATTTTTCACCCTCCTTGAGACATGGTCATTATTGAATACCTCATGCTGTGTGGTAAGCATGGTTACTTCCCTAGTGTCCTTCTATTTAACACAAAACGGCATGTTAGTCCTGACCCAACGTATGGCCCCCCTCGCTGCTGTCTTTGTGATTTTGTTTGCCTTGGACTTGGGGAAACCAGTTCTGTCAGGGGCTTGTGGCACCATTTGTCCTATTTTATTTTTCAAGGGGTCTATGAAAAGTGGATGTAGAACCATCAGATAGGATGATTGACACAGCAGTGAGGGACTGAAGACCTTGACCGGCAGGGGGGGGCTTGCTGGGGAGGGGTGGCTCCCGAACGTCATCATTCAAATCCTCTGCATCCTGAATAAAATAAAGGGATATATTGTTGTAAGACACATAATTACAGTTGACTCAATTTACAAAACGACATTGCTGTAAAGTAAAAACACAAGCCTAAACTATATCTGTACAGTGACTCACACAGAAGGTGTGAAGCACACATACAATGTAAACAGTAACACTGTCTCCAAAGGCAGAGGTGAGAACCACAAATAGTGGCCATGAGAGTGTAGTGGCCTCTCCAAAGTTACAAGGATGAAACAGTGAACTAATATGAAACAGACAATAACTACTTTGGAATTATTTAACATTGAAATGATTTGTTACAAAGGCCTAATGTAAACTAAAAGTACAAAAACAGACAACTTATAAAAACAAAATACATTAAATTAGCAATATAAAGTCAAATATTTTTTCTTATAGGTCTTAGTGGATCCAATCCTTCTAGAAAGCAATCTTCGTTGGTCGTGTCGAAATCCTCATGATCTGTGGAGTCCCGTCTTTTGGTGTTTATCAATGTATTCCGTGTTTATGCTTCAGAGCGCTAACTGAAATGTAGATAGCAGCCATCTTGAAATGAGGTCATCGTCTCGACCTGCCCTTATATATTCGTATGCCCTTATATATTCGTATGCCCATATATATTCGTATGCCCATATATTGTAGAAAGTCACACAAGATTTTGAAGGCACAGATCAATAACCAAGATACCCTGCTTTTGCAGATAGGGGCTACCATTGTCATACCAGACTGAATTGAATAGAAAAATCAAATAGGGTCCCCAAATATGGGGACTTTACATTTAAGAGAAAGGCAGCTGTGTGAAATAACCAGATTCCCCCCATGCAAATAACAGCCCAAACATTCTGCTCAACCCTCCCTGCTCACATCTATTCACATTCTCACACTGTGCGATTAGCCACAACAGGCATCCCTACCCTCCTTGTGGGGGGTAGTAGTAGAGAGAGTTTAGTAGATTGGGGAGGGAGGGGGTTAGGATATATAAAATCAGTGACAAGGTGTGCCTCTAGAGGGCTGGCCTCTCGCTGGGGCATGATGTGCCACCTGTACTCCGAGGGCTCTCAAGGCTGAGGGAGGGAGACACCCCAGTTGGTTATACCAGGCCAGTCCACAGGGACACCACTGAATCAGATAGCCCCAGATTAGTGGGACCAAGACATTGAGAGCTCTGAGGCATTTTACTAATATTTTTTGTGTAATTCGATGTCTAAAAATAGGACCCCTGTGACCATTACTTTTGAAATAGAAGCGTGGTTAGCTTTTGGAAGTTACAATGGCAGTGTTCAAGTTTATTCAATTGGGACTGCTTTAAGTAGGCTATACATAAAAGAGAGCAGACAGTTGAGTATGACAATTAATCTTGAAATGTTGACAGTTTGGTTAGGACATGTCAGTCATTTGTCAGGTACCCAATTAGTAAAACCTGTTGCTAAACTTGTCTTCAGATTCTTTTGAGGAGATCTTTTCAACATGCCAAGTGAAAATGACTTAGTGTCATTTGATAAGCAGAGATCTAGCCAGTTGCCAACAAACTTAGACCACCACTCTACTTGTAATATATCAGTAGTAGATAGCCAGATATACTAACCCACTTCAAATTAAGTCCTTGAGAACAGTTTCTGCACCAACCTGTTTAGATACCCTGCAGTGAAACTATTCTCATAGTTAAGCTTGTTTGCTACTCGCACATTTACATAATTAGTGTTATCATTAAAGCCAAAGAACATAATCCGTCATTAGCTTAGGGTGTTTATGAAGTGAGAAGTAGGCTAGTTGCTGTAGCATAAAATTTAGTGTCAAATATTCTCATTTCTTGAGCACACTCCAAAATGTGTAAAACTCCACTGAATGCTACTGGAGAACTTAGACCACTGCGCCACTTGGGAGCCATATACTAAGGCACTGCATCTCAGTGCTAAAGGTGTCACAACAGACCCTGGTTTCGATTGCATGCTGTATCATAACCGGCCGTGATTGGTTGTCCCATAGGGCGGCACACAATTGGTTTGGCTGGGATAGGCCTTCATTGTAAATAAGAATTTGTTCTTAACTGACTTGCCCAGTTAAAGGTAAAATAAAAATAGGCCTGTTTAGAAGGGTGTGAACAAGAGCATTTGGAAAGCAGAACTTCCCTACCTTTCCAACTGGGAAAGTAGTCTGTTGCTTTTGCTCTTTTGTTCTAACTTGAATCATTCCTTTGTTTATAAACACATACGGATACAGTGCAGTTTGGGATAAATATGGCGTCAGGTTTTTCTCATTTGAATTTTCAATTTTCTTCCTAGACCTCTCGCAATCTAAACTGCATAAAACCACAAGCACTGTGAGAGTAGCTAAAGTGGAGGCCAACTGTTTTGAATGATCCCTAATCACGTATAATTAGAAGCTTGTCTGTCACCGTTGCTCGTGTCAATAGCAGCACAGCCGTTGGGCGTGCCAGCCAACATTCAAAACAAAACAGCAGCGCACATTTAATGAAGACCTGTGGTCACGCTATCTGGAACAATCAACATTTCGACTTCCCTTCCTTCCCCACCCTGCCTACCTTCTATACATGGCCATGGCTATGTTCTGATAGTATTTCCAATGAAAGGCTATTACTATGATGGTATTGTGTTAGTGTGAAAGCAAAAATGGCATTGTCAGCAGTCGGGAGAGAAGGTCCTTGGTCTGGGAGGTGACCAAGAACCCGATGATCACAGAGAGCTCCAGAGTTCCTCTGTGGAGATGGTAGAACCTTCTAGGAGGACAGCCAGTAAAAGGCACTTTGCCAAAAGGCAGCTAAAGACTCTGACCATAAGAAACGAGATTCTCTGGTCTGATGAAACCAATATGAAGATCTTTGGCCTGAATGCCAAGCAATGACCCATGGTGCTAAATAAATGTACACTTACATGTTGTTCAATCATTGACCCACACTGCTCAAGTAGCCAGGTGCGAAAATATAACTTGGTTCTGTTTGTGATGCTCAACGCTCTCAATCTCCTCATTGGTTTTTAGGAGCATATACCCACGTGGGTGATTTGAAAGATGAACTGAGGTCCAGAATCCAGTTAGTTGTGGTAATACACCTTTTTAAAGTTGGTTGCCAACCACCAGAAGAATAAGATGGAGGTTTACCGCTTTATCTGTGGATTCATTGTCGGAGTAAAGGACCTTGTGCATTTCAGGTAAAATGCCAACCTGAAGTTTATATCCCATGGACAAATTAGCGAGCAACAGCAAGCACTCTAAATTGCCATAAATGTTTAACCTGTCTAGGTCAAACCCGACAACATTTCAATGAAAAAGGCAGTGCGCAAAATTATTTCTTTTTTTTTTAGAAATGTGTAACTTCCACACATTAACAAGTCCAATACCGCAAAGGAAAGATTAACAAGATGTGTATCTACCCACGGTGTCCAATTTCAAAAATGATTTACAGCGAAAGCACAACATATGATTATGTTAGCTCATAGTCGAGTCAAAACAACACAGCCATTTTTTCCAGCCAAAGATGGCAGTCACAAAAAGCAGAAATATAGATAAAATTAATCACTAACCTTTGATCCTCATCAGGTGACATCATGTTACACAATTCATGTATGTTCGATAATGTGCATATTTATATCCAAAAATCTGTACATTGGCGCGTTACGTGCAGTAATGTTTTGATTCCAAAATTTCTGATTTTGCAGAAATACTCATAATAAACATTGATAAAAGATACAAGGATTAAAGGTAGACTTCTCCTTAATGCAACCGCTGTGTCAGATTTAAAAAAAACTTTACGGAAAAAGCATAATCTGAGAACGGCGCTCTGTACCTGCATATAAACAATTAGACAATTCCGCTATCTTGGAGTCAACATTAGTTAGAAAAAACACTAAATATTCACTTACCCTTTGATCTTCATCAGAAGGCACTCTCAGGAATCCCAGTTTGACAATAAATGACTGATTTGTTCCATAAAGCCCATCATTTAGCCATTTGTTGTTAGTGTGTTCAGCCCAGTAATCCATCTTCATGAGGCGCGACCATTTCCTCCATGACAAGAACTCAAAAAGTTCCGTTACAGGTCGAAGAAACGAGTCAAAACATGTCTCCAAATCAATCTTCAGGATGTTTTTACATATCATCAATAAGGTTCCAACTGGAGAATTTCATTGTCTGAATATAAAAGCATTGGAACGGGAGCTAACATTCCCGGGAGCGCGCATCATGAGACCGAGGATCTCTACCAGACCACCCACTAAAAGCGGTCTCATGAGCCCCTCCTTTATAGTATAATCTTAAACTAGGATCTAAAGATGGTGACATCTAGTTGAAGCCCTGGGAAGTGCAAGCACATCCATAACTATCAGGGATTTAAATAGGCATTGTTTTGAAATTCGACTTCTCACTTCCTGTTTGGATTTCTTCTCAGGGTTTTGCCTGCCATATGAGTTCTGTTTATACTCAGACATCATTATAACAGTTTTAGAAACTTCAGAGTTTTCTATCCAATACTAATAATAATATCCACATATTAGCATCTGGGACAGAGTAGGAGGCAGTTAAGTTTGGGCACGCAATTAATCAAAAAGTGAAAATGCTGCCCCCTAACCTAACAGGTTAATGCTTTTTGACCTGTCCCCAAATGTAATATAATTGGTTCCTGAATTTGATATTTCAACCTGCCTGTCCTGATCGCGTCTGGTGTGGGGGGACAAAATCAACATGTGCACGCAAGCGTGTGGCCTGGTCAGCATGTTATACAACGCAGGAGTTGCTTCAGGACAAGTCTACGAAGGTCCTTGAGTGGCCCAGACTTGAACCTGATCAAACATCTCTGGAGAAACCTGGAAATAACTGTGTAGCAATGCCCCCCATCCAACCTGACAGAGCTTGAGGGGATCTGCAGATAAGAATGGGAGAAACTCTCCAAATGCAGGTGTGCCAAGCTTATAGCGTCATACCCATGAAGACTCCAGGTTAGAATCGCTGCCAAAGGTGCTTCAACAAAGTACGGAGTGAAGGGTCTGAATACTTATGTAAGCTAGATTTGTATTTTTTATAAATTCGACATTTCGCAAAACCTGTTTATGCTTTGTCATTATGTGTAGATTGAGAGAGGGAAAAACAATGTAATGCATTTTAGAATAAGCCTGTAACCTAACAATGTGGATAAAGTCAAGGGGTCTGAATACTTTCTGAAGGCGCTGTATGAGTGCACCACACTTCGACTAACCCCAAGAGAGAAAGTGTTGGTCTGGTTGTTAGTGTGTGTACCGGTAGGTGCCTCCTAATGTTTTCTGCATTTAGGGCATGCCTGACCGCCCACTCGCGCCCCGCCACACACTCATAGGTCGTCACCCAGCCCGCTGACTGAACTCCATCTTTCTCTCATTCCACCTCTTGCTGGCTCCCTCCCCTATTTTTATTTAACCTTTATTTAACCAGGAAGGGCTCCGGAAGGGCTCATTGAGTTTTGAAATCTCTTTTTTGAAGATCGTCCTGGTCAAGATGCAACACCAAGTCATTTCACAGACAACACAGACAGACAACATGCAAAACTACAAGTACTCTAGTAAAAACCATATAACAAAATCATAAAACAGCAAATTAAAAACATTTACCGGTCAGGGAATTAGTCTCAATCCTTCATCAGTGATTTAAAAACACCAATCAGGAAAAGGTCTTCCAGTTTAAAAGTATTTTGTAATGTGTTCCAAGACGATGGCGCAGAGTACGTAAAAGCCCTATTACCAAATTCAGTTTGGACATTTGGAACAGTTAGCAGGACAAAGTCCTATTACTGAAGAGGACCTACCACATTTCTCAACAATAAAAATGCCCAAATAAAAAGATGGTAAACCAAAAATTGCTTTGTAAATAAAAGTATACCAGTGACTGAGCCTACGAGTGACTAGAGAAGGCCAGCCAACCCTGGTATACAAAGTGCAGTGGTGTGTAAGGGTTTCGCTGTTTAAAATACATCTCGAAGCACCATGGTAAAGGGTGTCCAATTCATCTCAAACACTGAGCGGAAGCATTCATATATAAAATATACCCATAGTCTAGTAAAGACATAAATGTAGCTGATACTAGCCTCCTCCTGGCTTCAAAAGAAAAACGGGCCTTATTCATAAAATAAAATCCCAACTTAAGTTGTTGAATATGCAATTTAAAAGATGCCATCAATAAAAATTCCACGATATTTGAGGTTAGTCTCATTGCCCTGACAGGTAGTAATAGACAAAAGGTTCAGAGAGCTATTTCTTGCTTCAGAAAATAACTTTAGTTTTGTCAGTATTGAGGATAAGCTTCAATTGCCACAACGTTTGTTGAACAGTATATAAAGCAGTTTGCAAGTTCTGGAAAGCTTTTGTGAGAGGCAAGGCACAACAATGAATAACAGTATGAGTATAAAAGTTAAGTTGCGCATTCTTGTCTTATATAAATAGTGAATAAGAGGGGACCAAGTACAGAGCCCTGGGGCACACCATTACAGACGGACAATTTAATAGACATGAGCCCATCAAATGAGTGCACTGAGTTCTAATCATAGATAGTTAGCAAACCATGCAATTGCATGCTCTGAAAGACCTACACTCAACCATCTCTGCCTCAGTATAGCATGATCAATGCTATCAAAAGCCTTAGAGATCAATAAAAAGTGAGACCCAGTGCTGTTTTTTTTTGTCAAGGGCTTCGGTGATATCATTTAAAACCTTCATGGCTGCTATAATTGTACTATGCTTATTCCTGAAGCCTGATGTAGCCTGTATGTAACTCTTTTAGCCTCTATGGGATATGTGGGACGGTAGCGTCCCACTTGGCCAGAGAAAATGCAGAGCTCCAAATTCAAATAAAAATAAAAAATCAAATGTAAGATACCAAATTAAAGCTACACGCTTTGTGAATCCAGCCAACACGTCAGATTTCAAAAGGCTTTTCGGCGAAAGCAAACAATGCTATTATCTGGGCATAGCACCATAGTAAACAAGAGAGAACATTTCAACCCTGCAGGCACGATACAACGCAGAAATAAAAATATAAATCATGTCTTACCTTTTGAGCAAGATGGCAGTACTTCTTCATTACACAAAGGAATAACCTCAACCAATTTCTAAAGACTGGTGACATCCAGTGGAAGCGGTAGGAACTGCAAGCAAGTCCCTTTAGAAATCTGGATTCCCAATGAAAACCACAGTGACCTAAAAAAAGTCTGTGGTTTGTCCTCTGGGTTATGCCTACTAAATAAGTTCTGTTATAGTCAGACACGATTCAAACAGTTTTAGAAACTTCAGAGTGTTTTCTATCCAAATCTACTAATAATGTGCATATCTTATATTCTGGGGATGAGTAGCAGGCAGTTGAATTTGGGCACGCATTTCATCAATGTGAAAATGCTGCCCCGTATCCCAAAGAAGTTAAACGTTCACTCACAAGGGCGTCAAGTATTTTCACCAGGGGTGACAGCTTTGAGATTGGCCTAATAATTACTTAAAAGGGTTGGATCTTCCCCTGTTTAAAAGTGGTAAGACACATGCTGATTTCCAAATATTTGGAATGTATGTGGTTCAGCTATGAAATCAGCTGCCAGATTTAAAAAGCAGGACTCAAGAAGATCAGGACCTGCAGGCTTTCTCTGATCGAAGGATTTCAGGGCTTTATGTACCTTCTACACTGAGAATGGCAACAAGCTCAAAGTTTGACCAGCTCTCGCTGGTTCGTCTACACAGGGTTGTAAAGGAGACTGAGAACACTAAATCCAACAGCCTACCAGATGATACAAAGTGCTCATTGAAACAATTCAGCATTTTAGTTTTGTCATATACAGCAACAGAGTCCTTCAATACACATAATGGTAATTCATGAACATTATGGTTTCCAGAGACTTAATAGCCTTCCAAAACTTTCTAGGGTCATTCAGGTTATCAGTGGTAACAGACATAAAATATTCAGACTTGGCCTTCCTGAGAAGAAAAGAACACTTGTTTCGTAACTGCCTAAAAAGAAGCCAATTAGCATCAGAACATGATTTCCTTGCTTTAGCCCAGGCTAGATTACATTTGTGAATAATACAAGACAGCTCAGAAGAAAACCATGGATTATCCCGCCCTTTAACCCTGAACCTGCGGAATGGGGCATGTTTATTTATTTGGAAAAAACCACCATGAAAGAATTTCGAGTCAGTTTCCACATCAAGGATAAACTCAATCTGCACCAGTCAAAATAAAACCAATCATGAAGGAAAGCCTGCTCATTAAAACTCTTAGGAACCCGAGTATTTCTAACAGCAACAACAGCACAATGGTCTCTTAAATCATTACAAAAAACACCAACCGCAGAATATTTGTGGAACATTTGTCAATATCAAATCAGGGAGGGGTTCTATAACAGCCAATCACAGAGAGCGGGGGGTCTATAACAGCCAATCACAGAGAGCGCGGGGCTGGGGCTATAACAGCCAGTCACAGATGCAGAGGGGGGGGGTCTATAACAGCCAATCGGGGGGGATCTATGACAGCCAATCACAGTTATAGAGAGACCCTTTGAAACCCCACTATTCAAAGCAAGAAATTCCAACTGTTTACAAATAGTTTCAGACTTTGCCACACTTTCAAGGAATTTAGTCTTTACATGTGTAGCCACACCCCCACCTTAACTCGATCAGTGTGATTAACATTGTAACCACTTGTACAAATATCCTTCTCAAAAACAGACTTGCTGAGCCAGCTTTCAGGAAACACAATTGCATCAGTTGTTTTAGCCCAAAACCCCATCCATTTTTGACAACCGGCTGCGTACATCTAAATGAAAAATACCAAAACCAGATCTAGGTTTAAAATCAGAGGGGGTTTAGAGACATTGCATATCAGGGCCAGGTTGCACGTTACCTGATATCAACAAAAGAAGAAAAACTAGGCACTTCTGTTTAATAACCTTGCACGGACTCTCTTTTTTAACCTTTAGCGTCAAGCAATCCCGTATCCAGGAGCGTAATCATAGCCTCAAGCTCATTAGCATAACGCAATGTTAACTATTTTTGAAAATCGCAAATGAAATGAAATAAATATTTTGGTTTACATGCTTAGCCTTTTAACAACACTGTCATCTCAGATTTTCAAAATATGCTTTTCAACCATAGCTACACAAGCATTTGTGTAAGAGTATTGATAGCTAGCATAGCATTAAGCCTAGCATTCAGCAGGCAACATTTTCACAAAAACAAGAAAAGCATTCAAATAAAATAATTTACCTTTGAAGAACTTCGGATGTTTTCAATGAGGAGACTCTGTTAGATAGCAAATGTTCAGTTTTTCCAAAAATATTATTTGTGTAGGAGAAATCGCTCCATTTTGTTCATCACGTTTGTCTAAGAAAAAAAACCCCGAAAATTCAGTCATTGCAACGCCAAACTTTTTTCCAAATTAATTAACTCCATAATATCGACTAACATGGCAAACATTGTTTAGAATCAATCCTCAAGGTGTTTTTCACATCTTTTCAATGATAAATCATTCGTGGCAGTTGCCTTTCTCTTCTGAACCAAATGGAAACGTGCACGCAGCTGGAGATTACGCAATAATTTCGATGGAGGACACCAGGTGGACACCTGGTAAATGTAGTCTCTTATGGTCAATCTTCCAATGATATGCCTACAAATACGTCACAATGCTGCAGACACCTTGGGGAAACGACAGAAAGTGTAGGCTCATTCCTTGCGCATTCACAGCCATATAAGGAGACATTGGAACACAGCGCATTCCAAATCTGGGGCATTTCCTGTATGAAATTTCATCTTGGTTTCGCCTGTAGCATTAGTTCTGGGGCACTCGCAGACAATATCTTTGCAGTTTTGGAAACGTCAGAGTTTTCTTTCCAAAGCTGTCAATTATATGCATAGTCAAGCATATTTTCGTGACAAAATATCTTGTTTAAAACGGGAACGTTTTTTTAAATCTAAAAATTAAGAGCGCCCCCTATATCAAAGAAGTTAAGAGACCTACTGCAAGTGAATTCTACAAGTGAGTTTCCAGACAATACAAAACAGTCATTTAAAACCATTAGACTTTGGTAGTGACACAAGTTCGTACTGTTCACATCATAACACAAATGCATCGGCACTTGGACGGAGTGAAAAAGAGTGAGTTCCTGCAGACAATGTTCAGTAAATTCACAAAGCAATACCACAAATTGTCATTTTCTCTGAGAGATGTAAAGGCCAAGGAAAGGTAAGGGGAGAGCGGGACAGTGTGCGCGTGTGAGTAGATTGGGTGTTGGGGTAGATTGAGAGAATGGGTTGGGGATTGTTGCGCTGCCTCAGACAGCTAGGCGGAGAGGGAAGAGGAGCAGCTTGGTCGAGACACGCCGCTGAGGGAAAACTGAAGAAAGAACTCAGGCCAGCCAGAGATGGGGTTACCTTGGTTAACCTCAAGTAAAGAAGTGCAAATAGCGAGGGGGAAAAAATGTATCCGAGTTGAGGGAGACCCACGATCTTTACACCAGCAAAACAAAATAGTTTGCACTACACAACAAGGAAATTGTTATTAGTAGGTTCAAATCTACTTGTCACAGACACACGACTTGACATGCTGCCATCTTGGATTTTGCAATCCCCTATACCTCCAGCTTGTTCTCTATCCAAACCACCTTCCTTTCCCACACACACACACTGGGGTGTAGAGAAAGAGGGAAAGAGACATGGGAATGGCCCTGTCAATAAGCCACATGTCACTGTAGAGGGAATTGGGTGAACGGTCAGCCCCGGCAGCTTAGACTCCAAATCAGATCGAAGGGATTCAAATTTGCAGCTTTTGGCATGGCTCTGTTCCGCCCCCTATTAGCCTACTGCCTGGCACCCTATCACCCTAAATACCATTTTAGTCTGGGTCACCGTTTGTCATTTTACCCACAGTACAAGATCTCAAGTTTTGAGGGAGTGTGCAATTGGCATGCTGACTTCAAGAATGTCCACCCGAGCTGTTGCCAGAGAATTGAATGTTTCCTCCACCATAAGCCTCCTCCAATGTCGTTTTAGAGAATTTGGCAGTACGACCATGTGGGGCGGCAGGGTAGCCTAGTGGTTAGAGCGTTGCACTAGTAACCGAAAGGTTGCAAGTTCATATCCCCGAGCTGACAAGGTACAAATCTGTCGTTCTGCCCCTGAACAGGCAGTTAACCCACTGTTCCTAGGCCGTCATTGAAAATAAGAATTTGTTCTTAAATAAAGGTAAAATAAAAATGTGTAACCATGCCAGCCCAGGACCTCCACATCCGGCTTCTTCACCTGTGGGATCGTCTGAGACCAGCCACCTGGACAGCTGATGAAACTGTACAAAAGCCCTTTTGTTGGGGAACTCCTTTTCATTGGCTGGGCCTGGCTCCCAAGTGGGTGTACCCCTGCATTGTCATGTGAAATCCATAGATTAGGGCCTAATGAATTTATTTAAATTGACTGATTTTCCTTGTAACTCAGTAACATAGTTGAAATTGTTGCATCTTATATTTAAGTATAATTACAGTATGCTTTTCACAGCTAAATATTTGCCAGCTAAATATCTTATAACTATCAAGTTAACTGTCTCCAATGTTCCAAATGCTTTGCAGTTGTGCATTTGGTTTGCTCATTTAGTTGCTAGTTAGCGAAGTGGTTAGCTTCTTCAAAAATCAAACATTTACTTGAACTACAGAGAATCCCCTTCCGGATCAAGCCTTGCCTGCTAATATTTGTTTTGTGTTTGCAGCAAAAGTGCCATTTTTCGACTTATTTGTGTAGTTTTGATCAGAAACTGTACAAAATGTTCACAATGTGCTTGTTAGCATTTAGCATTCTCTTTGGGATTTTACATGTTAGCATTGCTAACCTACGGATTAGAGCATCAATGGTGTTTTGAAAACAGCGCCCCATGTGTTCAGTGCTGGTTTGTAATAGTTACCGTTTTTTTCCAGGGCGTCTGTCAGGAAAAATGGGTCATTGCTGAGTATTTGTCGTCATATTGTTGAAGAAATGAACACTGACACACACACACACACACTCCTCCTCACACACACTTCCACTGCCTCGTCTCCAACCCCAGGATGTGGTGTCATAAGGAGGCCATGGGAGTTCTCTCTATGCTGGAGGAGCTCAGCTGCTGAATGGCAGCAGAGGGGATCTATGGCCCAGGAGGTGAGTATAAGCAGGGAAATTCCTCCTGCTCAGTGAGATCTTTGAGATGATGAAAGACATTTTAAATCATAAGACTCAATCTCTCCAAATGTACGCCAGATGACAGAAGAGATCCTTTCCCAGCCATGCAGTAATATGACAGTTTTTATTTTTAATGGAAGAGCGTGGCTCTGCCTCGTTAATTCTCCATCCCTCGTGAGTCTTTTCCTCGAAGGCCCAAGTGGCATTAAATTAATTTGAGTGTTGTGTTGATTGCTACTGACTCATTATCATACATTTCACTGGGCTTCTACTATGGCTGAAACTACGTAGGGCAGGGTAGCTTAGTGGTTAGAGCGTTGGACTAGTAACCGGAAGGTTACAAGTTCAAACCCTCGAGCTGACAAGGTACAAATCTGTCGCTCTGCCCCTGAACAGGCAGTTAACCCACTGTTCCTAGGCCGTCATTGAAAATAAGAATTTGTTCTGAACTGACTTGCCTGGTAAAATAAAATGTAAGGAGCATGATGATGTGGGCGTGTAATTGAAGGTGACTGGAAATGAGTACTGTAAGTGGTAGTATTAGATGTCTGTGCTCTAGGTCTATATTGAGGTTGAGACTTGTCCAATCGTATCTGTAGATGTAAGCAATAAGTGTATTATGGTTGTTCTACAAATGTAGCAATTCTAGTTTAATTAAATATGTTGTAGTACATCTGTTTGCTATACGGTGTTTACACTACTGCGTAAGCTACATGTCTGTCTCCTCTCTGTCGACACTGCTACCTGTGTTGCGGTTTGTCTTTAGAGATCGGTTACAGCTGATTTCTTCATCTGGTGAGTCGCCCAGCACGTTTCTTTTCATTCCTTTTCTAGTCTGTTGCTAAAGCATGTTGTGTAGCAACTTAAGTTGCGGGATGCGCTCTCTTTCTCACCTCAGGCATTTCATACCTTTTTTTGAGTTTGAGAAAGTGAAGTTCAGTGTCTCTGAATTGTTTTACAAGGGCTTATGCCCCTTTTTGAAAAGTCGCTATTTTGCAGAAAATGGCTTCCCTTCTGTTCATTGACGTAAGGTCAGTGGTAGTGGTGCTAGCACCCACGAGGAGAGGCTTTGTCCTCTGGGAAATATCCCCAAATAGTAGAATTTTCCTTATTTTACTGTCCTTGTGGGGATTTTTGGGTATTTAGAGTGCCCATGAGAATAGTAATACAGGCACACATATAGCCTCAAGTCTGCACATGCACAAGCCCACACATAAACACACGTCGCGTGTTGAGTTGGACATCCAATCCCTGTGCTGGCTCTCCTTTCAGCCCGGTTTCTCACACCTCCGTAATAACCCCTGCTCATCTGATTAGAGCTCAGGGGATGAGCAGGTTGAGGACACACACACACACAGCTACTCTAAAATATATGTGCATACACTCACTCCCTTACACATTCACATTCTGAATCTTTGCCTCTTTCTCTCCTTCCCTCTCTCTCTGCCCAACAAAACACACACTTGAGCAGGTGGCTCCCTCCTTGTATTTTCACATCTGCCGGGCTGATCTGGCAGCTGCTGCTGTTTAAACACCCCTGCTTCTGCCCAGGCCTTTGTTCTTTCCCTAAAGAATGAATGGGTTTAGGTTTGGTGCCTGTCTTTCTCTGTGTCGGAAGAAAATCTTTTGTTTGAAAGCAAATGGAAACAGAGGTGGGATGGGATGGTGGGGGATGCGATGAAAGGGCCATCTTGTGGGGGGGGTTGCTTACAACTGTTTAAACTGCTGAACATGTGCCACTTTAAACTCCAATTCAGTTAGCAGGAGGTTAAAGAACGGGGGTAAGGTTGCACAATGAGCAGGAGGTTAAAGAACGAGAGGAAGGTTGCACAATGAGCAGGAGGTTAAAGAACGGGAGGAAGGTTGCACAATGAGCAGGAGGTTAAAGAACGGGAGGAAGGTTGCACAATGAGCAGGAGGTTAAAGAACGGGAGGAAGGGTGCACAATGAGCAGGGGGTTAAAGAACGGGAGTAAGGTTGCACAGTGAGCAGGAGGTTAAAGAACTGGAGTAAGGTTGCACAATGGACCTCATCTGTTATAGCCCCTGCTTTGTGCAATTTCTGCCTGAAGACATACCCAAATCTAACAGCCTGTAGCTCAGGCACAGAACCAAGGATATGCATATTCTTGGTATAATTTGAAAGAAAACACTCTAGATCTGGTTTAGATAAAACAATGGAAAAAAACATAGTATTTTTGTATCGTCATCTTTAAAATGAACAAGATAAAACATTCAGATAGGATGATGGGGACAATATCAGTGAAAAATAATAAGAGGGTAACAGTACTTGTACAAAGTTTCAGAATGATAACTTCCAAAATGCTACATGACATTTATCATGAAGTCACCCAGGTGTCCCACACAAGTAGCCCAAATGTACCCATGTGGCCAAATTGGTGAAGGTATACATTTTGAAACATAACTATATACATAATGGCAAAATGGTTCTCTAACACCCCCCCCCCCCCAAAAAAAAAAATTGAGGGGGAAAACTTTCACTATTTGGAAGACCCTCAGTCCTCTATCAATTCAATTTATATAGCCAGAGCCTAAAACCCCAAACAATGCAGGTGTAGAAGCACGGTGGCTAGGAAAAACTCCCTAGAAAGGCAAAAACCTAGAGAGGAACCAGGCTATGAGTGGTGGCCAGTCCTCTTCTAGCTGTACTGGGTGGAGATCAGTGGTTGTAGAGGGTGCAACAGCACAGCACCTCAAGAGTAAAAATGAACAGTTTAGGGTTCCATAGCCGCAGGCAGAACAGTTGAAACTGGAACAGCAGCAAGGCCAGGTGGACTGGGGACAGCAAGGAGTCATCATGCCAGGTAGTCCTGACGCATGGTCCTAGGGCTCAGGTCCTCCTCCGAGAGAGAGAATTAGAGAGAGCATACTTAAACTTCTTGATACTACCCATCCTGGATCCGGGATCGTGAATACAGCCTCAGGCTCATTAGCATAACGCAACGTTAACGATTTATGAAAATCGCAAATGAAATGAAAATAATATGCCTGCTCTCAAGCTTAGCCTTTTCTTAACAACACTGTCATCTCAGATTTTCAAAATATGCTTTTGAACCATAGCAAATCAAGCATTTGTGTAAGAGTATTGCAAGCTAGCTTAGCATTTTGCGTAGCATTTAGCACGCAACATTTTCACAAAAACCAGATAACCAAATAAATAAAATCATTTACCTTTGAAGAACTTCGGATGTTTTCAATGAGGAGACTCTCAGTTACATAGCAAATGTTCAGTTTTTCCTGAAAGAATCTTTGTGTAGGAGAAATCGCTCCGTTTTGTACATCACATTTGCCTACCGAAACGAACCGAAAATTCAGTCACCAAAACGTCAAACTTTTTCCGAATTAACTCCACAATATCGACCGAAACATGGCAAATGTTGTTTAGGATCAATCCTCAAGGTGTTTTTTCACATATCTCTTCATTGATATGCAGTTCGTGGAAGCCTGATTTCCCCTCAGAATCCCATGGAAAAATACCAGCAGCTGAAAATGACGCACCAATTTCGACGGAGGACACCGGGCGGACACCTGGAAAATGTAGTCTCTTATGGTCAATCTTCCAATGATATGCCTACAAATATGTCACAATGCTGCAGACACCTTGGGGAAACGATAGATAGGGCAGGCTCATTCCTGTCGCATTCACAGCCATATAAGGAGACAATGGAAAACAGAGCCTCAAAAATCCTGCTAATTTCCTGGTTGCCGTTTCATCTTGGTTTTGCCTGTAGCTCCTGTTCTAGGGCACTCACAGACAGTATCTTTGCAGTTCTGGAAAATTCAGAGTTTTTTTCTTTCCAAAGCTATCAATTATATGCATAGAAGAGCATCTTTTTGTGACAAAATATCTTGTTTAAAACAGGAACGTTTTTCATCCAAAAATGAAATGGCGCACCCAGAGTTTCAAGAGGTAAAATTCACACATGACATCGGATAAGACAGAAGAAGTACTCCAGATATAACAAACTGACCCTAGCCCCCCGACACAAACTGCTGCAGCGTAAATACTGGAGGCTGGGACAGGAGGGGTCAGGAGACACTGTAGCCCCATCCGATGAGACCCCCGGACAGGGCCAAACAAAGGATATAACCCCACCCACTTTGCCAAAGCTCCACACAATATTGTGCTGCTGATGCCAGGTGCCATAGCAGTCTCTTTCTGCTGTAAAGAAGGGGGACCAAGCATGTGGCGCATGTGATATGGGACTTAATTTTGCAAAGAACACAGCGACGCCTCCATGCTGTGCCTTTTTTGCCCTGAGGCACATCCATGCCTGCAGAAATACATTTGGGCAGATGAACACCACTTGTGGCAGGAGCTGGATGAACCAGCTTCAGTGGGGGATGGAAACCTTGGCCCTGGGGGCTGCCATTCGGAGTCAGTGTCACTGTGAAAGAAAATGTTCAGTTAGAATAGTTTCACATGAGCCCTGTATCAACAGGTATAATAAACAGAGATATATATATATATATAATCTCTGAGTACAGGGAACATAAGGTTGAATATATTATTATGACCTGCTAGATCTACTGTCTCTTATATTATGACAGACCAGTTGTATCTACTGTCTCCATTTCACTTTGGTCATTGTTGTGGGCCTGCCCTCCCCTCAACAGCCTCAAATAGGCTATTTCATGTGGGTTGGGGTGGGGTGGCACACGCATCTCACATTTCATGACATTACATGTTTATATATTGCTTCTAAAATAAATAAAAAAATCACATATTTTAATTATTAATTTCAAACAAGGGCATTAGCATGATAATAACTTACCAGTCCAAAACGATGTCCTCTCCCGTTCAAAAAATATTCCTCCACAATCGCTAAATGAATCGTCCTACAATTTGTCTCACTTTCCCAATCAATTTATTCTAAAATTGTGTGTATATCTAGACTTAGATTTAGCTTTCCCTGACTTTGTCGTCATACTGATTTTGATATATATATATATAAACAGCTGAATCTGCGCATTTACCAAACAATGCAGTGCGTAATATGTGATTCTCCTTCCGGTATGAAACTTTAGTAGCGAGTTACTCTCTTTACGCTGGAGCTTACTACATGGGTTGGTCTTGCAACACATTAACATGACCTATTGCCATTTACCTCAGCTCATTGGCTATCTACCCAGCTAGATTTCAAGACTATCAGTGGTCATTGGGTTAAAATACAGTCAATCAACGAAACAGCGGGCAAATCATTGGTGCACAATGATGTCATCAAATCGGTTTCTTTCAGGCTATACGTTCCGCAAAATGACCAATCAGGTTTGATTGTGTTACAAACAAACCAGTTGATTACAGTGAAACCAAACATGACTGGAAAAGTCACGTTCTGTGTGGGTTATTTACCTGGAATGTGTCGTCAAATGGAATGAGACGGAATTCACGACGTAAGCGGTTCACAAAGTGTTTCGTGTTAGGCTATAAAAACAGATTTTATCAAACAAAAGATCATTCATTGTGTAACAATGAGCATTGGAATTGCAAACAGACGAAGATCGTCAAAGGTAAACTATTTTAATGCAGTTTGTGATTGTTATGCCTGTGCTGGTTGAAATAAAAAAAATTATGGGGCTCAATGCTCAGATAATCGCATCGTATTCTTTCGCAGTAAATCCTTTTTTAAATCTGACAACGCAGTTGGATTAGCAAGATTCTAGGCTTTCAATACATGTGAGACAGTTGTATTTTCATGAATGTTTAATATGACTATTTATGCGATCACCGTATGTTGTGGAATTTCAGCCCGCTAGCGGGTTCCGTGCTCAGAGAGGTTGACACTCTGTTCTTATCTCTCTCTCCTCCTCTCCCTCCAGGTCCTGTAACCTTTCTTTGCCTGACTCTGCATTCTCATTCTCTGGGAGAATTAGGGAAATATGGAGTGACATGCTGCAGATTAGTTAGCGGATTAGAGGCTTTGAGGTCATCCACCTCTGTGTGAGCGCAGGTTCCCTAGAGCCTCATTCCCCCCAGCAGCAATGGCTGACCCGGGGATGTTGAGCCTGTTTGGGGATGATGCCAACCTGTTCTCAGACGGGTTGGAGGGCCTGGGGGACTGTGGCTTCCCCCAGGGCCAGCCCAACCCCATAGGACAGCAGGAGCACCAGGGCTACGGGTCGCTCTCCTCCAACTCACTCCACCACCCCTCGCAGGGCGGACCCGGACAGCCCAAGATGGGCCACCCCTACGACCCCTTTGCAGGCTACGAGCAGCAGCAGGGCAACGGTCCCGCCGTCAACGGCATGGTGACCCCGCACTCGCGCTACCACAACAGCCCCCAACAACCCGGGGGGGGGCACCATGTCTACCCCAGAGCCCAAGGCGATGGGCACGGGCAGTCCTTCCCTGACGGAGGAGCCGTATGGGGCCCCCAGACTGGCCCCGGGCAGGGCAGGCCTCCATTCCAGCAGCAACAGGCATCCCCCCAGGGCCCCTCCCACCAGCAACACGGCCCCTCTGGGCCCCAGGCCCCCTCCCACCAGCAGCACGGACCCTCTGGGCCCCAGGCCCCCTCCCACCAGCAGCACGACCCCTCAGGGCCCCAGGACCACGGCCACCGTATGGGCCCCTACATGGGCCGGTCCGACTATGCCACTATGCAGGGCCACCCTGGCCAGACCCAGACGCCACCCAGGATCAACCACTTCCCTCCGGGCATGGGCCAGGAGCCCAACCTCTACATGGGCCACGTGGGGCTCCAGCAGAACTCCAGCATGACGGGCCACCCGGCACAGCAACAGCAGCCCCCCCAGCAGTTTCTCCACCGGCCCGGCCAGGGCCCTGTTCACACCCAGGACCACATGGCCTCCCACACCTCTCACCAGCAGCACCAGGGCTTGGCCGGGAGGCCACACCAGAACATGGGGTTTAACATGCACGGCCAGGCAGCCTCTCCTGGTGCTGTAACCAGCTCAGGGCCGTACCCCCCCTACCCCCATTACGGCAACCTTAATCAGGGATTAGCCGGCAGTGCAGGGATGAGTCCCGGCATGAGCCTCAGCAGCAACAACAACAGTAGTGCAAGCGGGCCTATGGGGACAGACCAAGTCCAGTGTTACCCCAACGCAGGGGGTGGCCCACAGTGCTACCCGGATCCTCAGGTACACCAGCAGCCTGTCCACCCCAACCCAATCACCGGCCAGCCCATGCACCCCTCCCAGGCCCAGGCCACCCCCCATAAGCAGCCCCACCTCCCCACACCACCTCATGGATCTTACGGCTCTCCCACCTCCCCCATGAAGGGCATGGGAACCACTGCGGTCACACCTCCGCCTCAACAGGTCCGACCCCCTAGTGCAGGTCTTGCTCCCGAGGTAGGGGGGTACCCCGGAGTGCCACTCCAGGCCCCTAACCCCATGGCCCCCCCTCAGAGAAACACCACTCCCCTGGGCGTGCAGCAACCACAACATCATTCCCAGCACCTCTCCCACCCACAGCAGCACCCCCACATGCCCCAGAGCCAGCAGCTCTACCAGGGTATGTCCCCCAACCAAATAGGCCCTCTCGACCAGGTGAGACCTCCAGGTCCTATGGCCCACGGTGAGCATCCAGGACCACAGAACCAGCGGCTGCTCACCCCCCAGCAACAGGCACCCAAATCTGGGCTGCAGCCTCCTCCCATGGCCTTCCAGCAGCAGGTGCACCCAGCCCAGACCGCTTTGCCCCCATCGCAGGCTCAGACACATCTGGCCGGCCCCCACCACCAGAGCTCCCCACCCAACCAGCCACCTTGGGCGCCGGCAGGACACCAGTCGCCTCCAACCCCCCAGAAAGTGCCTCACATTCAGGTGAGTTTGCTTTGATGTTTGTGTGTGTGGGGTTTTTTGCGAGTTTGTTTTCAGGTGCGTATTTGTGTGTGTGGGAGAGTGGGTGCATGACATTTAAAAACTCAGCGTTCCTCTGTTGATTGGGGGTTTTGAGGTGTTTGTGTGTGGGGAAATAGATTTTTACAGCTGTTTGTTTCCTCTCCACTGCATATCCTGGCCCTCCCCAAGATCCAGGCGCCACTGTGCTAATCTCCTAACCCCCTCCCATCCCCACCCCCTCTCTGAGTGGGAATACTCCCTTCCTGCTCTCTAAGAATCTCTCCTCTCCAGTCTGCTCTCTTTCCGCCCGCTCTGCTCTCTCTCCCTCTATTCCTTCTCGCTCTCTGTGTGTGTTTGCCTTGTCTGTCTCTGAGGACTCATGCGTGAGTTAATGGTGTACAGCAGGATGTGCCCTGTCGGGGAGGGGGAAAGGGGGCGGAGAAGAGAGGATGGGGCAGCCGGAGGGGAGTGGAGGTTAGCAGCTCTCAATAACTCACTCTGTGTGTGTTTGTGTGTCAGTCACGTGTCCTGCGTTCCATTAGCTTGTTTTGTGCTCAAAGCCGCCGCCTCTGCTGACCCATTAACATACAATGGTCGCACCGTGGCAGCGCACACATCCAGCACTTAGCATCTCTATTAGGCGTCTTCCTCATTCACACCATCGTTGCCACTCTCCAGTCCTCTTCCCCTTTACCAGTGTCCCCCTCCCCCATCCTCCCGATACTGGGGCTCTGATTGGGGAGTTTTGTGGTTGACATTTAAGATGTCGGAGTTAATTTGTCCAATGCGAATGACCTAGATGTTAGGCACACAGTTAAGTCTCATAGCATCGCTTTGGTGCGCTTTGGTCCCTGGCTGCAAGAACATACCCCCATTATCTCTTAGTCTGGCTCTGGGGAATGTGCCCAGAGGATGTCTGACCATGATGGTGTTTTCTGATGCGTGGTCGTGGTAGCCGTCTCGCAGTACTCTCTCTGGTTATAGGGTGGCATGCAGGGCTACGTATTCCTAAATGTCTGAGACCACCTCCTGCAGCTCTTAGCCGTGTCTGCGCTGTATGCTGTAATATGGTTATGGGTGTGTAGTGCACACTGCACTGGGCTACCTACGTACTCTTAAAAAGCTAGTCAGCAGCTCAAGGTCGCTGAGCTGGTTCCATGACCTTTGGAGCTGCTTGCTATATAGAACGCTCACAAGATAGGGTGTGTGACACATCTAAATATCACTATTGGCCATCCCACCTCTAGGGCCTTTTACATATGGTAGGTTTTTAAAGGACCATAGAGTTTGGTCTGCTTTGCGTTTTCTTTTTGCCATATAAAAAATATTGCCATACTGCTATTGTCACATCACTAGCATTGTCCGTCCTATGGCTCTTTCAAGGAATACTGAATATAACATTTAAAAAAAACATTTGTAGCGTCTCGATTAGAGGTCGACCGATTGATTTTTCAATACCAATTATTGGAGGACCAAATAGAGCTGATACCGATTTATCAGCATTTTATTTATATATATATATATATTTTAAATTAAATGTAAAATTTAATTTAGAAAATATATGTTATTTTTATAATATTGTAATAATGACAATTACTGAATGAACACTTTTTATTTTAACTTAATATAAGACATAAATAAAATCGATTTAGTCTAAAATAATGAAACATGTTCAATTTGGTTTAAATAATGCAGAAACAGTGTTGAAGAAAGTAAAAGTGCAATATGTGCCATGTAAGAGAGCCAACGTTTAAGTTTCTTGCTCAGAACATGAGAACATATGAAAGCTGATGGTTCCTTTTAACATGAGTCTTCAATAGTCCCAGTTCTGAAGTTTTAGGTTGTAGTTATTATAGGACTATTTCCCTCTATTCCATTTGTATTTCATTAACCTTTGACTATTGGATGTTCTTATAGGCACTTTAGTATTGCCAGCCTAATCTCGGGAGTTGATAGGCTTGAAGTCATAAACAGTGCTGTGCTTCAGGAATTGCGAAAAGCTGCTGGCAAATGGAGGAAAGTGTGGTTTGAATGAATGCTTACGAGCCTGCTGCTGCCTACCGCCACTCAGTCAGACTGCTCTATCAAATCATAGACTCAATTATTATAAACACACAGAAATATGAGCCTTAGGTCATTAATATGGTCAAATCCGGAAACTATCATTTCAAAAAAACAAAAGTTATTCTTTCAGTGAAATACGGAACTGTTCCATATTTTATCGAATGGGTGGCAACCCTAAGTCTAAACATTGCTCTTACGTTGCACAACCTTCAATGTTGTGTCGTAATTATGTAATATTCTGGCAAATGATGGTCTTTGTTAGGAAGAAATGGTCTTCCACAGTTCGTAACGAGCCAGGCGACCCGAACTGCTGCATATACCCTTGCACTGAACGCAAGACAAGTGACACAATTTCAGGCACCACATTGATTATATGCAACGCAGGACAAGCCAGGTAAACTAGTAATATCATCAAGCATGTGTAGTTAACTAGTGATTGTTACCCAACACCCTGATAGTGTTGGGTATGAAAGACCACAGCCACTCAACAGCGGTGGCAGGCCTCTGCTCTGCTCCTTTAAGGAGTATTTAGCTTCGAGAGCGAGCACTTTGGCTGTCAGATTAACCGACAAGTCACTCTTCCCCCTCCGAGAGATGAAACCCAATACCGTCCGTATCGTATTCGTCACTGCTGCTGTCACATTAGTGATGCAGTAAGTGTGCGCACCGGGCCCATTGTCATTCATGGGATTGATTATCGGGGAAGCTGGGCAAGAGGAGACATTTATCCATTTAAAGCAGCAGCTCTCCTCTCTCGCCTTGCTCTCTTTCTATGGTCGGCCTGTCTTCTGCACACCTCTGTTTGGGGATGGGCGTAAACGCTTTCTCTGTGACCTTGGTGATGTTTGGCATGCACCATGCAACCAATCTGTCTGCTCGCCTGTTTACAGGAAATTTGCATTCGACTGCCGCAGTTGATGTGGTTTCTCAAGTTTTGTCTTTGAGTGAACTGCGGGCCTCCGGGATAAAGCAAGTGCTCTACAAACAGAACCTCACATCTTTCATTCTTCTGAATTTTCTTTCTTTCACTCTACTGTCTTTAGTGGAAACACTTGCACACACTTGAACTAGCTCAGACTAGGGTGTTGTTTTCGAAGACTCCTTTTGGAGAGCAGTGTGGCATATTGCAGTACATTTGCTGATGTCCATAAATGCTGCCCCTTCCCCCTCCCAGCTGAAAGCCCCAAACAGCTGCCAACTGGTTCCCTATCAGCCCAGCTCTGCTGGGGCTGTGGTGGGGAGAGGGCCAGCGCAGTCTCTATAGGAATAGAGGTTAGACAAGAATTTCCAAGTCCCTCTTTAGGATTTGAGGCTAGAGGAGTCCTAGCCCCGCACTCTCTTTAGGTATATAATTCTCAATTGAACCAGCAGTCTGAATAAATTACATGTTTTGTCTCTATAGGTTTAAGTTAGACATTTGCTCTTTCTCTATTGAGCTATATATTATCGTTGTCACTGTGCTGAACTTAAGAATAGTATAAAGCTAGTAATGGTCATATGGAGATAAAGTTAAGGACTCAGGTAAGCAGTGGAAATTTGACTTGAGGTTTAAACAGTTTTTGTTAAGATTTGAACAAAAGATATTTGCCACGAGGAGTTTGTTGTCTGATGAACCGTCTCAGAGCGGTTGGTTGGTTTTTGTTTCTCCTGCTGCCAAAAATATTTACTAGTTTATTATTCCTTCCCCTTCTCCTGGCAGTATTCTACGTCATCTGAGATGACAGCTTCTGACAGGACACCCGCTTCGGGGGTTAACCTCCAGCCAGCCAACCGTGACAAGAAGCCCACCGAGCAGAAACCAAAAAAGAAGAAAGCGATGGTGGAGGGGGAAAAGAAGCCCAAAAAGAAGAAAGGATGTATAGAGGAATGTGGCAAGGAGGGGAAACGAAAGGTCGGGGACGGTCCCTGTGCGGAGGTTAACTGTCTGACAGGTGCCCTGGAGGAATCGCTTGTGGTGAAGACAAAGAGGAAACCAAAGGAGCCTAAAGAGCCCAAGACTCTGAAAACACCCAAGACCCCCAAAGAGCCCAAGGAGAAGGCCAAGAGCACTACCCCCAAGGTCAAGATGCCCAAGAAGCCCAGGTAGGTTACTTTTGCTTTACATAAACTAAATGTACTAAATGTCACTTTAGTTTAGGCCTAACTAATTATACCAGCACTACACAAGCTAGGCTAGATCTAGGCCATTTATACCAACACAACATTAGCTAGGCTAGATCTAGGCAGGGCCCATACCTCAAAGCCAGCTTCTCTGTTACTACTTTTATTGAATGCTTTGAATGAGAGCTTTGGTGTTCCTCAGGGATCAGTATTCACTCCGGTGTGAATGTGTTTTGGCTAGGGTCTTAAAGCTGATTTGTGTTCAGGTCAGTATTTATGCTTTTAGGACTTTGTTGGATAAACATTACTCTCAAGTCGACTTGGAATTGATAACGCATACTCATCAGCAACTTAATTTCCAAGATCAGAGATTTGATCTACGTTTCATTGGCCTGTTTCCCAGGCCATATGGGAGGATCACCTTATCAATGTTGCCAATTTCGCGACTTTGTAGCTATATTTACAGAGTTTTCAAACCTTTCCAGCGACGTTTATTGGTAAGTGTCTAGCAACAAATATACAGCTACATTTCAGTCTGCCTTTGGAGATTTTTGACAGTGGGTATTTATGGTTTTTATGACGTCGCGGCAATGGCAAACGTCATCTAGCGACAAATCAAGGAGCCAGTAGCAAAAATTGTTGCTATTACTGCAGCTGAGCTGTGCGGCACTCTTTATACCACCCCTCACTCATGTGACCAGTCAGTGAGAAACACAGGTTAAGACCCAGAGTTCGCTAACTCCTAGGTGGATGAGGAGTGAGGTCCATGGTCTTAGTACATGTAAGGGGGTGGGGGGGGGTTGTTTTAAAAAAATGCTGTGGTTTTGTGATCTGCGGGAAATGTCTAATGTGGTCATACATTTGGCAGGAGGTTAAGTGCAGCTCAGTTTCCACCTCATTTTGTGGACAGTTGGGAAATATCCTGTCTGCCTATGGTTACCTTTTTCAATAGCAAGGCAATGCTCACTGAATCGGCACATGATAAAGGATTTTGGGTCAGTCAGTGGTCAGGTATTCTGCTACTGTATATTCTCTGTTTAGGGCCAAATATCATTCCAATCTTGCTCGGTTTTCTTGTTAATTTCTTTCCAGTGTGTGAAATAGGTATCCTTTTTGCTTTTTCATAATTTGGTTGGGTCCAATTGTTGCTGTCCTGGGGGTCTGTGGTGTCTGTCTGTGAACAGAACCAGCGGTTTGAGGGGACTTTTCTCTAGGTTAATC
Source organism: Oncorhynchus masou masou (assembly GCF_036934945.1). Classification (NCBI taxonomy): domain Eukaryota; kingdom Metazoa; phylum Chordata; class Actinopteri; order Salmoniformes; family Salmonidae; genus Oncorhynchus; species Oncorhynchus masou. Next base: position 16,217,585 of record NC_088228.1, on the reverse strand, counting down.
ACTGTAGTTGAGGGCTTTGTGGTGAAATGTGTGGGCATCACTTCCTTTTTAGGTGGTTGTAGAATGTAACGGCTCTTTTCTGGATTTTGATAACTAGTATAGTCCCAATTCTGCTCTGAATGCATTGTTTGGGGTTTTCTGTTGTACATTTAAGTATATTTTTGCAGAATTCTGCATGCAGATTCTCAATTGAGTGTTTGTCACATTTTGTTAATTCTTGGTTGGGGAGTGGACCTCAGACATCACAACAATAGAGTGCAATGGGTTCTATAACTGATTTGAAGTATATATATGTTTTGCCAGATCCTAATTGGGATGTCGAGTTTTATGTTCCTTTTGATGGCATGAAGGCCCTTGTCTCAACTTACACAAGGCTGTGAACGATCTAACTGTGGTGGTGTTTAGGCCGAGGTAGATGTAATTATACAGTGCCTTGCGAAAGTATTCGGCCCCCTTGAACTTTGCGACCTTTTGCCACATTTCAGGCTTCAAACATAAAGATATAAAACTGTATTTTTTTGTGAAGAATCAACAACAAGTGGGACACAATCATGAAGTGGAAAGGCATTTATTGGATATTTCAAACTTTTTTAACAAATCAAAAACTGAAAAATTGGGCGTGCAAAATTATTCAGCCCCTTTACTTTCAGTGCAGCAAACTCTCTCAGTGAGGAGAGTTCAGTGAGGATCTCTGAATGATCCAATGTTGACCTAAATGACTAATGATGATAAATACAATCCACCTGTGTGTAATCAAGTCTCCGTATAAATGCACCTGCACTGTGATAGTCTCAGAGGTCCGTTAAAAGCGCAGAGAGCATCATGAAGAACAAGGAACACACCAGGCAGGTCCGAGATACTGTTGTGAAGAAGTTTAAAGCCGGATTTGGATACAAAAAGATTTCCCAACCTTTAAACATCCCAAGGAGCACTGTGCAAGCGATAATATTGAAATGGAAGGAGTATCAGACCACTGCAAATCTACCAAGACCTGGCCGTCCCTCTAAACCTTCAGCTCATACAAGGAGAAGACTGATCAGAGATGCAGCCAAGAGGCCCATGATCACTCTGGATGAACTGCAGAGATCTACAGCTGAGGTGGGAGACTCTGTCCATAGGACAACAATCAGTCGTATAATGCACAAATCTGGCCTTTATGGAAGAGTGGCAAGAAGAAAGCCATTTCTTAAAGATATCCATAAAAAGTGTCGTTTAAAGTTTGCCACAAGCCACCTGGTAGACACACCAAACATGTGGAAGAAGGTGCTCTGGTCAGATGAAACCAAAATTGAACTTTTTGGCAACAATGCAAAACGTTATGTTTGGCGTAAAAGCAACACAGCTCATCACCCTGAACACACCATACCCTCTGTCAACCATGGTGGTGGCAGCATCATGGTTTGGGCCTGCTTTTCTTCAGCAGGGACAGGGAAGATGGTTAAAATTGATGGGAAGATGGATGGAGCCAAATACAGGACCATTCTGGAAGAAAACCTGATGGAGTCTGCAAAAGACCTGAGACTGGGACGGAAATTTGTCTTCCAACAAGACAATGAACCAAAACATAAAGCAAAATCTACAATGGAATGGTTCAAAAATAAACATATCCAGTTGTTAGAATGGCCAAGTCAAAGTCCAGACCTGAATCCAATCGAGAATCTGTGGAAAGTACTGAAATCTGCTTTTGACAAATGCTCTCCATCCAACCTCACTGAGCTCGAGCTGTTTTGCAAGGAGGAATGGGGAAAAAATTCTGTCTCTCGATGTGCAAAACTGATAGACATACCCCAAGCGACTTACAGCTGTAATCGCAGCAAAAGGTGGCGCTACAAAGTATTAACTTAAGGGGGCTGAATCATTTTGCACGCCCAATTTTTCAGTTTTTGATTTGTTAAAAAAGTTTGAAATATCCAATAAATGTCGTTCCACTTCATGATTGTGTCCCACTTGTTGTTGATTCTTCACAAAAAAATAGTTTTATATCTTTATGTTTGAAGCCTGAAATGTGGCAAAAGGTTGCAAAGTTCAAGGGGGGCGAATACTTTCGCAAGGCACTGTATGTGTGCTCTAGGGCAACGGTGTCTAGATTAGAATTTGTACTTTTTGTTCTGGCAACTGGGCCTTTTGGAGCTGCATTATTTGTCGTACTGAGATTCTGTAATTGGCTGGATATATAGGTGCTACTGTAGGCACCAGATCATCTGTAAACAGACATTTGATTTCTCAGTCCAGTATGGGGAGGCCGATTGCTGCTGACTGTTCCAGTGTCCATGCCAATTTATTGATATACCGTATGTTCAGAAAGTATTCATACCCCTTGACTTATTCCACATGTTACAACCTGAATTCAAAATTGATTAAAACCTCTCTGGGATATGGCCAAAAGCCCGTGAAAATGCAGAGCGCCAAATTCAAATAAATTACTATAAAAATCTTTCATGAAATCACACATGTTAGATATCAAATTAAAGCTACACGTGTTGTGAATCTTGTTAACAATTCAGATTTCAAAAAGGCTTTTCGGTGAAAGCAAACAATGCTATTATCTGAGGATAGCACCTCCGTAAACAAAGAGAGAGAACATATTTCAACCCTGCAGGCACGACACAAAACACAAAAATATAAATCATGCCTTACCTTTGACGAGCTTCTTCTGCTGGCACTCCAATATGTCCCATAAACATCACAAATGGTCCTTTTGTTCGATTAATTCCGTCGATATATATATCCAAAATGTAAATTTACTTGGCTCGTTTGAGCCAGAAAAAACACCAGAAACAACACACTTGCACAACGTGACTACAAAATATCTGAAAAGTTACCTGTGAACTTTTATAATACAACTTTAGGTATTTTTTAAAGTAAATAATCGATTAAATTGAGGACTGGAGGATCTGTGTTCAATAAAGGAAGAAAACAAACTGACGCTACCTTTCTGGTCACGCGCATCTATCAAACAGTACACTTGAAGTGACCCTCGTTTTGAACAGGGCTACTTCATTACACAAAGGAAAAACCTCAACCAATTTCTAAAGACTGTCATCCAGTGGAAGCGGTAGGAACGGCAAGAAGGTCCCTTAGAAATCTGGATTCCCAATGAAAATTCATTGAAAAGAGTCACCTCAAAACAATTATGAATGGTTTGTCCTCTGGGTTTTGCCTGCTACATAGGTTCTGTTATACTCACAGACATGATTCAAACAGTTTTAGAAACGTCAGAGTTTTCTATCCAAATCTACTAATAATATGCATTTCTTATCTTCTGGGGATGAGCAGGTAGTTGAATTTGGGCATGCATTTCACCCGGACGTCAAAATACTGCCCCCTGTCACCAAGAAGTTATATACATTTTTTTCAAAGATCTACACATACTACCCCATAATGACAAAGTGAAAACATGTTTTTAGACATTTTTGCAAATCTATTGAAAATTACACCAGGGATGCAAATAATTCACCTTTTTGGCAAAATTTTCCGTTTTTGAATCCGATATAGGTGGCCTATGGGATTTGTGTGACTCCAATGAGAAGTTTGGGAGTGGGGGTGGGTGGCTTTGGCTCACTACTGGCTGTATGCAAACGAGTGATTCGTGTTTGGAGCAATGCTGGCTGTATCCAAGGCTCAGCCAATTATTTGCAGCACACCACTGAAGAGAGAAGAGACAACCAAGTTTCTAGTTACAGCATAGCGCATGCTCTGGAAAGACCGCAGTAGGCTGCAAAGGCAGTTTGCTAGTTACAGCAGTGCGTCCCTGAACCATAACGAAGAGGTAGGTGATAGTCGACCGATTAATCGGAATGGCCAATTTAATTAGGGCCGATTTTCAAATTTTCATAATAATCGGTAATGGTAATTTTTGGACACTGATCATGGCTGATTACATTGCACTCCACGAGGAGACTGTGGGGCAGGCTGACTACCTGCTATGTGAGTGCAACAAGGAGCCAAGTTAAGGTGTTAGCTAGCATTAAACGTATCTTATAAAAAACAATCAATCTTAACATAATCACTAGCTAACTACACATAGTTGATGATATTACTAGTTTACCTCTTTTGGGATAGGGGGCAGCATTTTCACTTTTGGATGAATAGCGTGCCCAGAGTGAACTGCCTCCTACTCTGTCCCAGATGCTAATATATGCATATTATTATTATTAGTATTGGATAGAAAACACTCTGAAGTGTTTGAATGATGTCTGTGAGTATAACAGAACTCATATGGCCTGAGAAAACCCACCAGGAAGTGGGAAATCTGAGGTTTGTAGTTTTTCAAAGCTTGGCCTACTGAATACACAGTGGGATATGGATGAAGTTGCACTTCCTACGGCTTCCACTTGATGTCCGTCTTTAGCAACTTGAATGAGGATTCTACTAGAAAGGAGGGGCTCATGAGACCTGTTTGAGTCAGTGGTCTGGCAGTGTCTCAGGCTCGTGACGCGCACTCCCGACAGTTACCTCTCGTTCCAGTGCTTTTCTTCATACATAGGAATTCTCCAGTTGGAAGCTTATTGATGTTTTATGTTAAAAACATCCTAAAGATTGATTACATACATCGTTTGCTTGTTTCTGCGGCTGCATTAAGAAGTCTATCTTTAATTCTGTGAATAACAGTTGCATCTTTTATCAATGTTTATTATGAGTATTTCTGCAAAATCACCGGATGTTTTGGTATCAAAACATTACTGCACATAACACGCCAATGTAAACTGAGATTTTTTTATATAAATATGCACATTATCAAACAAAACATGCATGCATTGTATAACATGATGTCCTATGAGTGTCATCTGATGAAGATCATCAAAGGTTAGTGTTTAATTTTACCTATATTTCTGCTTTCTGTGACTCCTATCTTTGGCTGGAAAAATGGCGGTGTGTTTTTTTCGACTTGGCTATGACCTAACATAATCATATGTTGTGCTTTCGCTGTAAAGCATTTTTGAAATCGGACACGAAGGGTAGATTAACCTGTAACCTGTTAGAGATCGGGCTACTTTTTTCAACATTCTGTTAAAAATTGCGCAACATTTCAACGTCCTGCTACTCATGCCAGGAATATAGTATATGCATATGATTAGTATGTGTGGATAGAAAACACTCTGAAGTTTCTAAAACTGGTTAAATGATGTCTGTGACTATAACAGAACGTGTTTCGTGGTCAAAATCACAAGGAAACCTGATCACAAAATCGACGAAGAAAAAATCAATCCGCCAGTCTCTGTATTGTCTATTGCAAGGTATAATAGATAGCGACCGGTTTACAGTTCCTACAGCTTCCACACGATGTCGCCAGTGTTGTTAATTCTATGCAGGTAAATCCTTGGTCATATGAGTAAAAGGCACATCCTGTCTTCGGGTACACAACAGGAAGTTATGGAAGGGGGAAAGTGGATGTCGTTTTCCAAACTTGCTTCTATTGAATACAGATCGCTCCGTGATCAATTTAATCGTTTATTAACGTTTACTAATACCTAAAGCTGGATTACAGAAGTAGTTTGAAGTGTTTTGTCAAAGTTTATAGGCAACTTTTTTAATTAAAAAAAATAACGTTGCGTTTAGAAACTGTGTTTTTCCTGGATCACACAGTCTTCATAAATGGACATTTTGGGTATACAAGGACCGATTTAATCGAAAAAAAAGACCCAATTGTGATGTTTATGGGACATATAGGAGTGCCAACAAAGAAGCTCGTCAAAGGTAATGAATGTTTTGTATTTTATTTCTGCGTTTTGCGTAGCGCCGGCTATGCTAATTCTTTTGTTTACGTCCCCTTCAGGTATTTCGGGGTGTTGCATGCTATCAGATAATAGCTTCTCATGCCGTTCGCCGAAAAGCATTTTAAAAATCTGACTTGTTGGCTAGATTCACAACGAGTGTAACTTGAATTGAGTACCCTGCATGTGTGTTTTAATGAACGTTTGAGTTTTAACAAGTGCTATTAGCATTTGGCGTAGCGCATTTGCATTTATTGGTGGCAAGGTGGGACGCTAGCGCGTCGGGTTGCCCAGAGAGGTTAAGCACATTTTTACTCCTGAACTTATTTAGGCTTGCCACAACAAAGAAGTTGAATACTTATTGACTCAAGACATTTCAACTTTACATTTTTTTATTAATTTGTAAAAGTGTCTAAATTTTCCACTTTACATTATGGGGTATTGTGTGTAGGCCAGTGACAACATCTCCGTTGAATCCATTTTAAATTCAGACTGTAACACAAAATGTGGAAAGTGAAGGTTTGTGAATACATGTTGAAGAGGGTGGTGCTCAAGCTGCATCCCTGTCTCATTTCGCAGCCCTGAGAACACATCTTTATTGCCAATTGTTTTCCCCTGATTAATCGGAATGGCCGATTTTAGGGACGATTTCAAGTTTTCATAACAATCGGAAATCGGTATTTTTGCGGCGCCAATTTTGCACGATTTAAAAAAAATAAAATAATAATAATAATAAATAAAGTATTTAAAATATTTTTATATATTTTTTTTTAACTAGGCAAGTCAATTAAAAACATTATTTTCAATGACAGCCTAGGAACGGTGGGTTAACTGCCTTGTTCAGGGGCAGAACGACAGATTGGTTCCCCGAGCTGACAAGGTGACAATCTTGCAACCTTACAGTTAACTACTCCAATGCTATAACCTCTCGTTGCACTCCACAAGGAGGCACCTGCATTCGTCTGTTACGCGAATGCAGTAGAAGCCACGGTAAGTTGCTAGCTAGCATTAAACTTATCTTATAAAAAAACAATCAATCATAATCACGAGTTAACTACACATGGTTGATGTTACTAGTTTATCTAGCGTGTCATGCGTTGCATATAATCAATGCAACGCTGGGGGATGATTTAACAAAAGCACATTTCACAATCGTTGAACGACTGTACCTAACCATAAACACCAACGCCTTTCTTAAAATCAATACCAGCAGTATATATTTTTAAACTTGCATATGTAGCTAAAAGAAATCCAGGTTAGCAGGCAATATTAACCAGGTGAAATTGTGTCACTTCTTGCTTTCATTGCACGCAGAGTCAGGGAATATGCAACAGTTTGGGCTGCCTAATTTGCCAGAATTTTACGTAATTATGACATAACATTGAAGGTTGTGTAATGTAACAAGAATATTTAGACTTAGGAATACCACCCGTTAGATAAAATACCGAACGGTTCCGTAATTCACTGAAATAATAAACGTTTTGTTTTCGAAATGATAGTTTCCGGATTCGTCCATATTAATGACCAAAGGCTCGTATTTCTGTGTGTTATAACTAAGTCTATGATTTGATAGAGCAGTCTGACTGAGCGATGGTAGGAAGCAGCAGGCTCGTAAGCATTCATTCAAACAGCACTTTCGTGCATTTTGCCAGCAGCTCTTCGCAAACACAGCGCTGTTTATGACTTCAAGCCTATCAGCCTAATGGCTGGTGTAAACAATGTGAAATGGCTAGCTAGTTAGCGGGGTGCGCGCTAATAACTTTTCAAACGTCACTCGCTCGGAGACCTTGATGTAGTTGTTCCCCATGCTCTGAAGGGCCGCGGCTTTTGTGGAGCGATGGGTAACGCTGTTTCGAGGGTGGCTGTTGTCGATGTATTCCTGGTTCGAGCCCAGGTAGGGGCAAGGAGAGTGACGGAAGCTATACTGTTACACTGGCAATACTATAGTGCCTATAAGAACATCCAATAGTCAAAGGTGTATAAAATACAAATAGTATAGAGAAAAATAGTCCTATAAATACTGTATTAACTACAACCTAAAATATGTTACCTTGGAATATTGAATTCTCATGTTAAAACGAACCACCAACTTTCATATGTTCTGAGCAAGGAACTCAAACGTTAGCTTTTTTACATGGCACATATTGCACTTTTACTTCTCCAACACTTTGTTTTTGCATTATTTAAACCAAATTGAACATGTTTCAATATTTATTTGAGGCTAAATGGATTTTTATTGATGTATTATATTAAATTAAAATACGTGTTCATTCAGTATTGTTGTAATTGTCATTATTACAAATAAATATAAAAAATCTGCCAATTAATCGGTATCGGCTTTTTTTGGTCCTCCAATAATCTGTATCGGCGTTGAAAAATCATAATCGGTCGACTTCTATTACATAGATTATGTCATGTTTCTCTATCAATTTGTAAAGCAGATCAAATTGAGTCAAATGATTTTTTGAAATCAACAAAGCATGAGACAAATGTTTTTGTTTGTCAATAATGGTGTGCAGGGTGTATACGTTGTCTGTCGTACGCTATTTTGATAAGGAGCCAATCTGTTCACTGAGGAAATGCTGGAGTCTGCTGTTAGTATTGCAGATTATTTTTCCAGGGTTGCTTTTGATGCAGATTTCACTAATTATTGGTCAAATTCATCTCCACTTTTGTGGTTTGGGGTGACCAGACAATGGTTCCAAATTTTGGGGTTAGATATCAGAGCTGGGGATGTTAGCCCTTTTGAATTTGTGGTCTGTATACACAATGAATGCACAAAACATTAGGAACACCTGCTCGACCAGGTGAAACCTATGATAACTTATTGATGACACCTGTTAAATCCACTTCAATCAGTGTAGATGAAGGGGAGAAGACCGGTTAAGGGGCGGCAGGTAGCCTAGTGGTTAGAGCATTGAACCAGTAACCGAAAGGTTGCTAGATTGAATCCCCGAGCGGACACGGTAAAAATCTGTCATTCTGCCCCTGAAACACGGCAGTCCCAGAATCCCAGCCAAATTGTTTGCCGCATGCATATAACAAATATTAGACAGCAAGACTCCTGATCCAGGAGGGATTTCTCTGCTGTTACCAAGCCAAGTTGATTTTAGAAGAAGTTAACCACTAAATTGGCTAACCAAATGCACAACTGCAGAGCATTTAGCACATTTTAGAATGTTAACCTAATAGTTTTAAGATATCTAGCTGGTAACATTTAGTGGTGAATTCCATACTGTAACTAGGTCACCTGGGGCATGCTGCACTACATTGAGTGACACAAGGCTCCGGTATCTCATCGTTGTGTGCTTGTAAATAAATACCACACAACTATCATATATTTTCAGAATGAAAAATAGTGATTAGTGAAATCTTTATCTTCTAGCATGTTGCACAAGTTGTCTCAGGTATTTAAAGTAACTACAAATATTCAAATGTGTAAACAAATAAATAGTTTCCACCGTTTTAAAGATATAAAAAAAAATCTAAAAATTGTCGTATACGGTATACCGCCCAAGCCTGATATGTAACACACAATGTACCTTCCCTGTTTCACTCCTGGTAGTTTGGTGGTTTTGACTCCCCGCTCTCTAACCTAAAGTGCAACCGGTGGGTCTGTCTCCCAGGCCAAAGGCAGATTACTTCAGACATTGTATATTCCAGCATGAAATGGTAAAAGCTTAGTTTTCCAAAGTGTCCAGTGTTATTTGTGTAGTTTAGTTTTGGACCATTAGCTTTGAGCAGAGCATGTTGAGCATCTGGTCAATGCCTCTTACTCTCTCTCGCTTTTGACCTTGTTTGTGTGCTTGGTCATCCTGGGAGAAAGCTGAGCTATTATTAGCTGCCCGTTGTCTCCTGTGTCATCACTCCTCTTGCTGCCACACCCACAGATGGGTGTGACGTGGTGTGTCCTAGATTTGTTTGCACTGCACACAGCTGTCAGGAAGGAAGCACACCTGCAGCCACCTCACCTGTGTGTGTTTCTCTCCCTGAATGCAAACTAAACCATGTGTTAACCCTTAAGGGCTCAGACACACAAAGTGTTTTCTGGCTAAGAGTACCCCTGAACACAATTTGCTGACCGCGTGCGCACCTATTTTGCAAAAACAAATGTCAGTCAGATGTCTACAGCGGGTCGTCCCTAAAACACCGCGCAGAGGAACGCTATGCATTTAGAGGCGTGGTACGACAATGTCTCCTGCTCATACTGAAAGGACAGAAGTGCCTTCAGCCCCCAATCAGCACACACAGCTCTCACCATTCCATTTGTTTATCTTGTTGCTTACTCTCTCTGCATCGAGGCACCTCCCCTCCCAAGCCAGTGACTGAGATAACCGTACCTTGTTAATGTCTCCAGAGTTATTGCAGGCACTATGCTGAAGCTCTGTGTATATACCCCTGTGTGCAAGTATGCAAAAGTGTGTGTGTGTGTGGGGGGGGGGGCAGGAGGAGGAAGTGTCAGGGGGTCTAGCTGTGTATGACTCTTCTCACCAGCAAACGGCAGATGTCCTGTAACTCTCCCTCGGACCTTCTTCCTTCCCTCTCCTCCTGCTGGAGGACCACATGCCTAAATGCCACCCAGTGCACATCAGACACTGCATTCTAGATGAATTCCAGTGGTCCACTTTAACAAATCCCACTTGGTAATGTAGTTAAGCACCATAATGGCCGACTGGTATTTTAGCCCTACATACTAGAGCCACCATCTTCTAAAACCTAGTATTTCACATCTGGCCATGATTGGGAGTCGCATAGGGCGGCGCGCTATTGGCCCAGCGTCGTCCGGGTTTGGCCGGGGTTGGCGTCATTGTAAATAAGAACTTGTTCTTGCCTAGTTAAATAAAGATTAAGTTTTAAAAAACAATTCTATAACAGCGTTGGTTAGAGGCGTTAGCCCTCTGTGTTGCTGCCTCCTCTACCTTCCGCCTCCCCTGGTTGCATACACACAGCCTTGAACCCTGCCCACAAGCCATTGTTACTGGAGAGCAGCATTAAGGAGTAAGTGGGATAGTAGGGAAGAGAAGAATGAGTGGTTAGGAGAGAAAGGGAGACTTGATAGCGGGGTAGAGAAGGAGCGGAGACAGGAGAAGAGGTTGAGAGGCTGACTAAGTGAAAAGAGATGAAGGAAAGAAGGGTGAGAGAATGGTGGAAAGGGACATTAGGTCGACAGAGAAAAGGGGTGAGAGAACGGGGGAAAGGGACATTAGGTCGACAGAGAAAAGGGGTGAGTGAACGGGGGAAATGGACATTAGGTCGACAGAGAAAAGGGGTGAGTGAACGGGGGAAAGGGACATTAGGTCGACAGAGAAAAGGGGTGAGTGAATGGGGGAAAGGGACATTTGGTCGACAGAGAAAAGGGGTGAGTGAACGGGGGAAAGGGACATTAGGTCGACAGAGAAAAGGGGTGAGAGAATGGTGGAAAGGGACATTAGGTCGACAGAGAAAAGGGGTGAGAGAATGGGGGAAAGGGACATTAGGTCGACAGAAAAGAGGGGTGAGTGAACGGGGGAAAGGGACATTAGGTCGACAGAGAAAAGGGGTGAGTGAACGGGGGAAAGGGACATTAGGTCGACAGAAAAGAGGGGTGAGAGAACGGGGGAAATGGACATTTGGTCGACAGAGAAAAGGCGAGTGAACAGGGGGAAAGGGACATTAGGTTGACTGAGAAAAGAGGGGTGAGAGAACGCGAGAAAGGGACATTAGGTCGACAGAGAAAAGAGGGGTGAGAGAACGCGGGAAAGGGACATTAGGTCGACAGAGAAAAGAGGGGTGAGAGAACGCGGGAAAGGGACATTCGGTCGACAGAGAAAAGCAAGAGAATGAGAGCGAAGGGATGAAGAAGCTGATCAATAAGATGGAACCGTAGAATGGAGAGAAAGGAGCAAGTCTGGTTGACTAGGAGGGGGGAAGAATGGGAAGCTTATCTAACCAAGATGAGAGAAACATGGAAACGCAATGGAGTTATATAGTTATGTACACTGAACAAACATATAAACGCAACATGTGAAGTGTTGGTCCTATGTTTCATGAGCTGAAAGAAAAATATCCCAGAAGTGTTCCATAAGCACAAAAATACTTTGTCAAATGTTGAGCACAAATGTGTTTACATCCCTCTTAGTGAGCATTTCTTCTTTGCCAAGCTAATCCATCCACCTGACGGGTGGCATAACATGAAGCTGATTAAACAGCATGATCATTACACAGATTCACCTTGCGCTGGGGACAGTAGGGCACTCTAAAATGTGCAGTTTTATGTCACAACACAATGCCACAGATGTTTCACATTTTGAGGGAGCATGCGATGTTCACCAGAGCTGTTGCCAGAGAAATAAATGTTCATTTCTCTACCAATGTCGTTTTAGAGAATTTGCCAGTATGTCTAACCGGCCTCACAACCGTAGACCATATGTAACTATGCCAGCCCAGGACCCCCTCATCCGGCGTCTTCACCTGCGAGATCGGCCGAGACCAGCCACCCGGTTTGTACATGAAACTGTGGGTTTGCACAACCAAAGAATTTCTGCACAAATTGTCAGAAACAGTCAGGGAAGCTCATCTGCGTGGTCGTTGTCCTCACTAGGGTCTTGACCTGCCTGCTATTCAGCGTCATTAGACTTCAGTGCTAACCTTCGATGGCCACTGGCACGCTGGAGAAGTGTGCTCTTCGTGAATGAATCCCAGTTTCATCTGTACCGGGGTGGTAGCAGACGGCATGTATGGTGTCGTGTGGGTGAGCGGTTTGCTGATGTCTATGTTGTATGTGAACAGAATGTCCCATGGTGGCGGTGGGGTTATGGTATAGACAGGCAAGAGCTATGGACAACGAACACAATTGCATTTTATTTATGTCAATTTGAATACACAGAGATACAGTGACGAGATCCTGAGCCCCATTGTTGTGCCATTCATCCGCTGCCATCACGTTTCAGCATGATACTGCACGTTCCCATGTCACAAGGATCTGTACACAATTTCCTGGAAGCTGAAATGTCAGTTCATCCATGGCTTGAATACTCATCAGACATATCACCCACTGAGCATGTTTGGGATGCTCTGGATCGACGTGTACGACTGCTTTTTCCAGTTCCGGCCAATATCCAGCAACTTCACACAGCCATTGAAGAGGAGTGGGACAACATTCCACAGGCCACAACAGCCTGATCAACTCTATGTGAAAGAGACGTGTCGCGCTGCATGAGGCAAATGGTCCCAGCAGATACGGACTGGTTTTCTGATCCATTTTTAAGATCGCTGTGACCAGCAGATGCATATTTATATTCAGTCATGTCAAATTCATAGATTAGTGCCTAATTCATTCACTCAAATAGTTAATTTAAGGAAATCAGACAAACTCAGTAAAATCTTTTGGAATTGTTTCATGTTGCATTTTATTTTTGTTCAGTGTAGCAGCAGTAGGAGGAATGATAGAGAAATGATAGAGGGAGAGGAGTAGAGTGTCTGAGTAGAGCAGATGGCTCCAGCCTGTGGAGTCCAGCCAGAGGAACAGGTGTGGATCACGTGACCACGGGTTACCAGGGCGATGTGATTGCTCTTGGCTGCAAATGAAAGTAGAGGGGGACCCTAGAGTAGAGCCAGCAAGGGAGTGAGCTAAGGAGGGAGGGGGGTTGACTGCTTGCCTCCGGGGCTTTGTGTAATCTGTGGCAGGGAGGAGCGGTCTCTCGCGCTCTCGCTCTCTGTCTCTCTCTCTGTGTGGAAAGAGAGACAGCTTCCCTCTTCCCTTCTCTAGCTGTTCATGTTTCAACCGTCCGTCATCCAGCCTCAAGGAAATTAATTGACCTCAAACTGTTAATTTAAAACATGGCATCTCCAAGATGGTTACTAGAAATCTCACGGCTTCCATCTCATTGTGTATCTAAACATCAACTTTGAAACCACAGGTTTAACTTGCTAAACGCTCTTGTGTACGGATGATTGTTGATTGTTCCAACAGTCATCAAAATGGTTTCCGCTGGTGTCATGCTGTGGAAAGTCTATATAGTGGAAGCAGATGATGAGTTTTTCAGGAGTTTAAAGATTGTGGTGTAAAGTTAACTATACTTTAGGCAGTGTATCCTAACTCCAGTCCTTCAGTGAAAACATGTCTGCTGTTGAGTGTACCCGAGGCCTGGGGTTGGGAAACACTGTTTCAAGTGTTGTTGACATCATACTATCAGAGACAGAAGCGAAAGCTGACTGTAGTAATACCTGTTTTAAGATGATGACATGAGATGGTGTTCACTCATCAGCCCTTCTCTACATATTCTCCACCTCTTTCATATCAACCTCTCATTCATCTCTCTTCCTAATCCCTTCCGTCCTTTTCTCTGTCGCTCTTTCATCTTCATCCCACCCTCTCCTCTTCTGTCGCTCTTTCATCCTTCTCCTAACCCCTCTCTTCCCCTCCTGCCTCTAGAAGCACTAAGAAGGTGGAGTCAGCGGAGGGCAGTGGCAGCAGTGTGAAGGAGACTAAGAGGATGAGGGAGCCCTCAGTCAGCTCCGATGTGGAGAAGTCACCCCCAGGCCCCTCCGATGAGGACGACGATGATGACGGTGTCCAGGTACACACACACACACCCACTGTAACGTTAGTGACACACACAGTAATATCAGTTTTGAGCTAACCTAACATAGCAGGTGTAAAATAAATGCCTGACAGTAGATCCCCTACATACTGGCCTGAAGCTAGATCCCCTACATACTGGCCTGAAGCTAGATCCCCTACATACTGGCCTGAAGCTAGATCCCCTACATACTGGCCTGAAGCTAGATCCCCTACATACTGGCCTGAAGCTAGATCCCCTACATACTGACCTGAAGCTAGATCCCCTACATACTGGCCTGAAGCTAGATCCCCTACATACTGACCTGAAGCTAGATCCCCTACATACTGGCCTGAAGCTAGATCCCCTACATACTGGCCTGAAGCTAGATCCCCTACATACTGGCCTGAAGCTAGATCCCCTACATACTGGCCTGAAGCTCGATCAACTACATACTGGCCTGAAGCTAGATCCCCTACATACTGGCCTGAAGCTCGATCCCCTACATACTGGTCTTAACCTCTTAACACTGTTTTTTTTTTCTCATTATCTCCTGCACTGTTCAACCAATCCGGTAAATGTGGTGGAGAAGACTGAGTCTCCTTTTTAACATCCAAAAGTGGAAGTCATGTGGCAGGCTCTCTTTCCATTTCCTCTGAAAACCAGAACATCTGGTTGTTGGGGGACTCTGCAGAGGCTAGTTGTAAACACACACCGTAACGGTGTTACAGTAGACGGACAAACACTTTCCAAATGAAATGCATAAAAGTTATCCAATGTTGGCATGAGCCTGGGGGTCGGTGTAGTGACAATACAAGCAAACAGCACTTTTCTACAAACATCCACTATTACTCAATCATGGAAGCTGGTGGTGTTTATTGTAGAACAAGTTTGGGATGAAACTGTTCAGCACCACAGAACGCTCGACTAGAAACATATTGGAACAGAGATTACACATTCAGAACCTCTTAACCCAGGTCTATCTGCAACGTTCTAGACCCTCTATGAAGATGCCTGTGTTCATTTATTGACATACTTCTGGTCTTAATTGTTTGAATAAATTATGCAGCCATACAGAAGTCGTGTACTATATAGGGACTAGGGTGCAGATTGAGACGCTTTCTGACTCTAGTTTCTACGGCATTCTTGTTCAATTTTGGACGAGTCCTGTGGTTTTGGACTGGTTATTGCGTTTTGGACTGGTTTGTACCGGTTTTGGGCTGGTTCTGGGGTTTTGGGCTAGTTTTGGACTGGTTCTGGGGTTTTGGGCTAGTTTTGGACTGGTTCTGGGGGTTTTGGACGGGTTCTGCGGTTTTGGACGGGTTTTGGACTGGTTTTGGACTGTTTCTGGGGTTTTGGACTGTTTCTGGGGTTTTGGACTGTTTCTGGGGTTTTGGACTGTTTCTGGGGTTTTGGACAGTTTTCAGCGGTTACGGTTTACCCCTTCAGGACGGACAGGGCTGCCTGCCTCGCGCTAGACAATGGTCGTGTGGCTTGCTCCTCGGTCAGACACTGCTGTCGATTTTGGAGGTTGTGGGAGTGATGTGAGCCTACCTGATTTAAAATTAATCTGTAGACGTTTCTCCTGTGATTTATCTATGATCAATAACATAACTGGGTCATGTTCGTTAAACACCAAACAGAAGACAACTGAGGCACCGTCAAAACTCATTGTTTGTATGCAGGGCCTAAAATGAACACCCGCCACCTGCCAAATATGGGTGGATTTGGACATTGTCGGGTAAGATGTCCATTTAACCAGCCACGTTTGCAGGTGCTCAGGGCTCCAGTGTGAGCATTTCACTAAATGAATCACACAACGTCAAAGAACTATGACTCCTATAGCCTATCCCACCTCGCTCCGCAACACTGCTTGACTGAAGCGCTGAGTGAAAGATTTGTTTTTAGAAGCGCTGTGGACAGGCATAACAGTTGGTCTAGTTTACTTTAAATGAAAGTCTACTGAAGTGAGACTTTGTCCTTGTGTTTCTTGGTCTATTTACATTGTTTTGTTCACAGGTTGTTTTTCTATGTTTGAGTTTCAGCTGCTAGAGAAGACAACACGGCTATTAGTCAGACTCTCAATCTCACAGGCACATGACTCTGGGGTTGCATTACTACGGTAACACCCCACCCTTAAAGGGGCAGGTGAACATTGGTCTTATCTCTGAAATTTTGTTTAAAAGACCCAGGTCTCAAAAAAATAATGTATTACTTGTAAGAAGTAAATTAATTTATCTATTGTTTGTTTTAGAAACATTACAACACATTTTTTTTGTTGCTTTAATTTTTTGTGGCAATATGTGGCCTGGTAAAAAATCTGAGTGGCTGGTAGATTTTTTTCAAAAATCTAAAAGTACATTTTAGGCCCTATTTGTGTGCGTATTGAACAGGACCCAGGTGTGTTATGACTGCAGCCTTAATTCAGGGCCGTTAGCCCAATATGGTACACCTGTTTAATCTCTCTCTCACCCCCCTCTCTCTCTCACCCCCCTCGCTCTCTCACCCCCCTCTCTCTCTCACCCCCCTCTCTCTCTCTCTCAACCCCCTCGCTCTCTCACCCCCCTCGCTCTCTCACCCACCTCGCTCTCTCACCCCCCTCGCTCTCTCACCCCCTCGCTCTCTCTATAGAAGCGTCGTTCCAGTCGTCAGGTGAAGAGGAAGCGCTATACAGAGGAACTGGAGTTCAGGATCTCAGACGATGATGGAGATGTTTCCCCTGCTCCCAAGTTGCCCTTCAACACCTCTGAACAGCAGGTCAGCACCCACAATGTGTGCAGGTGTGCATGCGTTCCAGAGGGAAAATGTGTGAATAGGTTTGTGCTCATTGCTCTTACATTTGACCGTGCTAATGTTGTTCAATCTGTGTGATTGTAGGAGGTGGAGACAGAGGGGCCTGTGGTGGAGAAAATCCTGTCCATACGCATGGGGAAAAGAGAGGTGAGGCAGCTGGGTCTGGAGAGAGAGAGAGAGGGTACCGGTGCCCTGGTGTCATCTTATGATGTGCTGCTCAACCAGCTCCAAGCAGATTACACACCCACATACCCTGCCTCTTAGACAGCCACTTCATAGAGCAGTCTAGCAGTGGTCTGGAGAGGACACACTAGCAGTGGTCTGGAGAGGACACACAAGCAGTGGTCTGGACAGTTACGAGACTTGTCACAATTCTACATGTATACTTATTTTCACTCTTTTGTGCTTGTAGTTGATCCCTTAAACAGTGTTTTTTTAAATATTTTGTTTCATAACAGAGAAAATTGGTAGAAACAGTTCGGGGTCAACTCATTGGCTACATTGCGTTGTGAAACTGTCTGAAACATGTTAGAAAATGCTCCAAACGAACAAAGTATTACATCAGAATCCCATTCTACATTCTCTCAACAATTTGTAGTTATTTTTAAATGGTCCACTGTCCCATGAATCCATATTTTTTCAACATCAATATATGGCACAGTGGAGCATTTCTTTAATAGAATGTACTGCAGAGACTTCATTTAGTTGGTGTGAATGTAGTGCAGAGACTTCATTTAGTTGGTGTGAATGTAGTGCAGAGACTTCATTTAGTTGGTGTGAATGTAGTGCAGAGACTTCATTTAGTTGGTGTTTTCTAATATGCTTGAGACATTCGCATATTGCATTATAGTCAATGGCAAGTGATGACCCAGAAAAATGTCTCCCAATTTTCTCTAATGAAAGCAGTTTGGTGGGGATCCACTATAATCAGAGAGAAAAATAAGGCACCATGTAAAAATGGGTGAGGTGACACTTTAAACGTCCAGGTTCTTCATGGTGACTATCTGTTGTTTCCAGTGAAGGGTGGCAGTGTAGATCTAGTAATGGTTGTGTAGAGAGGTAAAGTAGGGGATGAGAAAAGGAGAAGAGCATTCCAGCTTGTGTTCCTACAAAACCAGCCAGTCTTGTATTTTACATTACACTTCAGACGAGGTGTGTGTGTGGTGAGAGGTGTGGTGAGAGGTGTGTGTGTGTGTGTGGTGAGAGGTGTGTGTGTGTGGTGAGAGGTGTGTGTGTGTGGTGAGAGGTGTGTGTGTGTGTGGTGAGAGGTGTGTGTGTGTGGTGAGAGGTGTGTGTGTGTGTGGTGAGAGGTGTGTGTGTGTGTGGGGTGAGAGGTGTGTGTGTGTGTGGGGTGAGAGGTGTGTGTGTGTGTGGGGTGAGAGGTGTGTGGGGTGAGAGGTGTGTGTGGGGTGAGAGGTGTGTGTGTGGGGTGAGAGGTGTGTGTGGGGTGAGAGGTGTGTGTGGGGTGAGAGGTGTGTGTGTGGTGAGAGGTGTGTGTGTGTGTGTGGGGTGAGAGGTGTGTGTGTGTGTGGGGTGAGAGGTGTGTGTGTGTGTGTGTGTGGGGTGAGAGTGTGTGTGTGTGGGGTGAGAGGTGTGTGTGTGTGTGTGTGTGTGTGGGGTGAGAGGTGTGTGTGTGTGTGTGTGGGGTGAGAGGTGTGTGTGTGTGTGTGGGGTGAGAGGTGTGTGTGTGTGGGGGTGAGAGGTGTGTGTGTGTGTGGGGGGTGAGAGGTGTGTGTGTGTGGGGGTGAGAGGTGTGTGTGTGTGTGGGGGTGAGAGGTGTGTGTGTGTGTGTGGGGGGGTGAGAGGTGTGTGTGGGGTGAGAGGTGTGTGTGTGGGGTGAGAGGTGTGTGTGTGTGCGCGGGTGAGAGGTGTGTGCGTGTGTGGGGTGAAGGTGTGTGCGTGGGGGTGAAGGTGTGTGGGGTGAAGGTGTGTGGGGTGGGGGTGAGGTGTGTGCGCGGGGGTGAAGGTGTGTGTGTGTGCGGGGTGAAGGTGTGTGTGTGGGGTGAGAGGTGTGTGAAGGGGTGTGTGTGCGGCGGGGTGAAGGTGTGTGTGCGGGGTGAAGGTGTGTGTGCGGGGGGTGAGGTGTGTGCGCTTGGGGGGTGAGAGGTGTGTGCGTGGGGTGAGAGTGTGTGTGTGTGGGGTGAGAGGTGTGTGTGGGGTGAGAGGTGTGTGCGGGGGTGAGGAGGTGTGTGTGTGTGTGGGGTGAGAGGTGTGTGTGTGCGGGGGTGAAGGTGTGTGTGTGTGTGGGGTGAGAGGTGTGTGTGTGGGGTGAAGGTGTGTGTGCGCGCGGGGGTGAGAGGTGTGTGTGGGGTGTGAGGTGTGTGCGTGCGCGGGGTGAGAGGTGTGTGCGTGTGCGGGGGTGAAGGTGTGCGTGTGCGCGTGGGGTGAGAGGTGTGTGTGGGGGTGTGAGGTGTCGTGGGGTGTGAGGTGTGTGCGGCGGGGGTGAGAGGTGTGTGTGTGGGGGTGGTGAAGGTGTGTGCGGGTGAGGGGTGAGGTGTGTGTGGGGGGTGAGAGGTGTGCGTGCGCGGGGGTGAAGGTGTGTGTGTGGGGTGAGAGGTGTGTGCGCGCGCGCGGGGGGTGAGAGGTGTGTGCGCGTGGGGTGAAGGTGTGTGCGCGGGGGTGAGAGGTGTGTGCGGTGGGGGGGTGAGAGGTGTGTGTGTGCGGGGGTGAGGTGTGTGCGCGCGGGGGTGAGAGGTGTGTGTGCGCGAGGAGTGGGGTGAGAGGTGTGTGCGCGGGGGTGAGGTGTGTGCGCGTGTGGGGGTGAGAGGTGTGTGTGCGGGGGTGAGAGGTGTGTGTGCGCGGGGGTGAAGGTGTGTGCGTGGGGTGAGAGGTGTGTGCGTGGGGTGGGTGAAGGTGAGAGGTGTGTGTGCTTGTGGCGGGGGTGAGAGGTGGTGTGTGCGCGTGGGGTGAAGGTGTGTGTGGTGGGGGTGAAGGTGTGTGTGTGCGCGGGGTGGAGGTGTGTGTGCGGGGGTGAGAGGTGTGTGTGGCGGGGGTGGGGTGTGTGCGCGGGGGTGAGAGGTGTGTGTGCGGGGTGAGGGAGTGTGCGCGTGTGCGGGGGTGAGAGGTGTGTGCGCGGGGGTGAGAGGTGTGTGGTGTGTGGGGTGAGAGGTGTGGGGGTGGGTGTGGTGAGAGGGGGTGAAGGTGTGTGGGGGTGGGGTGTGTGTGTGCGTGCGGGGGGGTGAGGTGTGCGTGCGTGTGTGGGGTGAGGTGAGGGTGTGTGTGGGGGTGAGGTGTGTGTGTGGTGAGAGGGGTGTGTGAGTGTGGTGGCGGGGGGGTGTGTGTGTGAAGGTGTGCGGGGGGTGAGGTGTGTGTGTGTGGTGAGAGGTGGGTGTGTGGTGAGAGGTGTGTGTGTGTGCGTGCGGTGAGAGGTGGGTGTGCGGGAGGTGAGAGGTGTGTGTGTGGTGAGAGGTGTGTGTGTGTGTGTGTGGTGAGAGGTGTGTGTGTGTGTGTGTGGTGAGAGGTGTGTGTGTGTGTGGTGAGAGGTGGGTGTGCGGGAGGTGAGAGGTGTGTGCGTGTGCGTGCGGTGAGAGGTGTGTGCGTGTGCGTGCGGTGAGGCGTGTGCGTGCGGGTGAGAGGCGTGTGCGTGCGGGTGAGAGGCGTGTGCGTGCGGGTGAGAGGCGGGTGTGCGGGTGAGGCGGGAGTGAGGCGTGTGCGTGTGTGCGGGAGTGAGGTGTGTGCGGGAGTGAGGTGTGTGCGGGAGTGAGGTGTGTGTGTGCGTGTGCGTGCGGGAGTGAGGTGAGGTGTGTGTGTGCGGGCGGGAGTGAGGTGAGGTGTGTGTGTGCGGGCGGGAGTGAGGTGTGTGTGTGTGTGTGCGGGAGTGATGTGTGTGGGTGTGTGTGCGGGAGTGAGGTGTGTGGGTGTGTGTGCGGGAGTGAGGTGTGTGTGTGTGCGGGAGTGAGGTGTGTGTGTAGGTGTGTGTGTGCGGGAGTGAGGTGTGTGTGTGCGGGAGTGAGGTGTGTGTGTGCGGGAGTGAGGTGTGTGTGCGGGAGTGAGGTGTGTGTGTGCGGGAGTGAGGTGTGTGTGTGCGGGAGTGAGGTGTGTGTGTGCGGGAGTGAGGTGTGTGTGTGCGGGAGTGAGGTGTGTGTGTGCGGGAGTGAGGTGTGTGTGTGTGCGGGAGTGAGGTGTGTGTGTGTGCGGGAGTGAGGTGTGTGTGTGTGCGGGAGTGAGGTGTGTGTGTGTGCGGGAGTGAGGTGTGTGTGTGTGCGGGAGTGAGGTGTGTGTGTGTGCGGGAGTGAGGTGTGTGTGTGTGCGGGAGTGAGGTGTGTGTGTGTGCGGGAGTGAGGTGTGTGTTTGTGTGTGCGGGGGTGAGGTGTGTGTGTGTGTGTGTGTGTGTGTGTGTGTGCGCGCGCGCGTGCGCGGGAGTGAGGTATGTGCGTGCGTGCGGGAGTGAGGTATGTGCGCGCGCGCGGGAGTGAGGCGCGCGCGGGAGTGAGGCGCGCGCGGGAGTGGGAGAGAGGTGTGTGTGTGTGTGCGCGCGGGAGTGGGAGAGAGGTGTGTGTGTGCGCGGGAGTGGGATAGAGGTGTGTGTGCGGGAGTGGGAGAGGTGTGTGTGTGTGTGTGTGTGTGTGTGTGTGTGTGTGTGTGTGTGTTTGTGTGTGTGTGTGCGCGCGCGGGAGTGGGAGAGAGGTGTGTGGAAGGGGGGGGTTGTTGTTTGAAAAAGCTGCTCCAAAATAAAGCTTGGTTCACCTCTGCCAAGAACAATATGAAAACTCACACAGGCTGTCTGGCGGGCGGGACTCAAAGTAAGGTAGCTGTGAATGGGTAACCCCACACACACACACACACCCTTCCCGAGGAAACGCTGGCGTCTGTCGTAGCGCTGTGGTTTTGGCAGGAAGCCAGGCCTTGGGTCAGCTCTCTGAATGGAACCGTGTGTGTCTGTGAGCGTGCACAGTGTAGCGGGCCCACGTGTGTCTGTGAGCATGCACAGTGTAGCGGGCCCACGTGTGTCTGTGAGCGTGCACAGTGTAGCGGGCCCACGTGTGTCTGTGAGCGGGCCCACGTGTGTCTGTGAGCGTGCACAGTGTAGCGGGCCCACCTGTGTCTGTGAGCGTGCACAGTGTAGCGGGCCCACGTGTGTCTGTGAGGGTGCACAGTGTGGCGGGCCCACGTGTGTCTGTGAGCGGGCCCACCTGTGTCTGTGAGCGTGCACAGTGTAGCGGGCCCACGTGTGTCTGTGAGCGTGCACAGTGTAGCGGGCCCACGTGTGTCTGTGAGCGTGCACAATGTAGCGGGCCCACGTGTGTCTGTGAGCATGCACAGTGTAGCGGGCCCACGTGTGTCTGTGAGCGGGCCCACGTGTAGCGGGCCCGAGTGTGTCTGTGAGCGTGCACAGTGTAGCGGGCCCACGTGTGTCTGTGAGCTTGCACAGTGTAGCGGGCCCACGTGTGTCTGTGAGCGTGCACAGTGTAGCGGGCCCACGTGTGTCTGTGAGCGGGCCCACGCGTGTCTGTGAGCGTGCACAGTGTAGCGGGCCCACGTGTGTCTGTGAGCGTGCACAATGTAGCGGGCCCACGTGTGTCTGTGAGCATGCACAGTGTAGCGGGCACACGTGTGTCTGTGAGCGGGCCCACGTGTAGCGGGCCCGAGTGTGTGCGTGTTTAAGTTTTATTAGTCATATGTACAGGATACAAATGGTATACACTGTCCAATGAAATGCTTACTGGCAGGTTCCTTATTGACAAGTCAACCACAATAAAAAAGTAATAGAAGAATTTCAACACAAAGTAAATGGCTCAGCAGAATATAATTAACATTTTAGCACAAGTATAATGCAGGAAGTCATAGAATATAGTCCAACATTTCCATGTATCATAGAAGGGGCATAGGGGCCATGGGTAAGGGCTTCATGAGCCATCGTACAGCACCATGTGGAGATGGTTGGTAGGGGGAGGGGGGATATTGATCTTACAGCACCATGTGGAGATGGTTGGTGGGGGGGGGTTATTGATCTTACAGCATCATGTGGAAATGGTTGGTAGGGGGGGGTTATTGATCTTACAGCACCATTTGGAGATGGTTGGTAGGGGGTATTGATCTTACAGCACCATGTGGAAATGGTTGGTAGGGGGGTTATTGATCCTACTGCACCATGTGGAGATGGTTGGGGGGGGGGGTTATTGATCTTACAACACCAGGTGGATATGGTTGGGGGGGGGGTTATTGATCTTACAACACCAGGTGGATATGGTTGGTGGGGGGGGTGTTTGATCTTACAGCACCATGTGGAGATGGTTGGGGGGGGGTATTGATCTTACAGCACCATGTGGAAATGGTTGGTAGGGGGGGGTTATTGATCCTACTGCACCATGTGGAGATGGTTGGGGGGGTTATTGATCCTACTGCACCATGTGGAGATGGTTGGGGGGGTTATTGATCCTACTGCACCATGTGGAGATGGTTGGGGGGGGGGGTTATTGATCTTACAACACCAGGTGGATATGGTTGGGGGGGGGGGGGGGGGTTATTGATCTTACAACACCAGGTGGATATGGTTGGTGGGGGGGGGGGTTATTGATCTTACAGCACCATGTGGAGATGGTTGGTGGGGGGGGGGGGGGTTATTGATCGTACAGCACCATGTGGAGATGGTTGGTGGGGGGGGGGTTATTGATCTTACAACACCAGGTGGATATGGTTGGTGGGGGGGGGGGGGGTTATTGATCTTACAACACCAGGTGGATATGGTTGGTGGGGGGGGGGGTTATTGATCTTACAGCACCATGTGGAGATGGTTGGTGGGGGGGTTATTGATCGTACAGCACCATGTGGAGATGGTTGGTGGGGGGGTATTGACCTTACAGCACCAAGTTGGGGGGGGGGGGGGGGGGTTTATTGATCTTAGAGCACCATGTGGAGATGGTTGGTGGGGGGGGCACCATGTGGAGATGGTTGGGGGGTATTGATCTTACAGCACCATGTGGAGATGGTTGGGGGGGGGGGGTTTATTGATCGTACAGCACCATGTGGAAATGGTTGGTAGGGGGGTTATTGATCCTACTGCACCATGTGGAGATGGTTGGGGGGCGGGGTTATTGATCTTACAGCATCATGTGGAAATGGTTGGTAGGGGGGTTATTGATCTTACAGCACCATTTGGAGATGGTTGGTAGGGGGGTATTGATCTTACAGCACCAGGTGGATATTGTTGGGGGGGGAGGGGGGTTATTGATCTTACAACACCAGGTGGATATGGTTGGTGGGGGGGGTGCTATTGATCTTACAGCACCATGTGGAGATGGTTGGGGGGGGGGGGGGGTTATTGATCTTACAACACCAGGTGGATATTGTTGGGGGGGAGGGGGTGCTATTGATCTTACAGCACCATGTGGAGATGGTTGGGGGGGTATTGATCTTACAGCACCATGTGGAAATGGTTGGTGGGGGGGGGGTTATTGATCCTACTGCACCATGTGGAGATGGTTGGGGGGGGGTTATTGATCTTACAACACCAGGTGGATATGGTTGGGGGGGGGTTATTGATCTTACAACACCAGGTGGATATGGTTGGTGGGGGGGGGGGTTATTGATCTTACAACACCAGGTGGATATGGTTGGTGGGGGGGGGGGGGGGGTTATTGATCTTACAACACCAGGTGGATATGGTTGGTGGGGGGGGGGGTTATTGATCTTACAGCACCATGTGGAGATGGTTGGTGGGGGGGGGTTATTGATCGTACAGCACCATGTGGAGATGGTTGGTGGGGGGTATTGACCTTACAGCACCAAGTTGGGGGGGGGGGGGGGGTTTATTGATCTTAGAGCACCATGTGGAGATGGTTGGTGGGGGGGGCACCATGTGGAGATGGTTGGGGGGGTATTGATCTTACAGCACCATGTGGAGATGGTTGGGGGGGGGGGGGTTTATTGATCGTACAGCACCATGTGGAAATGGTTGGTAGGGGGGGTTATTGATCCTACTGCACCATGTGGAGATGGTTGGGGGGCGGGGTTATTGATCTTACAGCATCATGTGGAAATGGTTGGTAGGGGGGTTATTGATCTTACAGCACCATTTGGAGATGGTTGGTAGGGGGTATTGATCTTACAGCACCAGGTGGATATTGTTGGGGGGGGGGAGGGGGTTATTGATCTTACAACACCAGGTGGATATGGTTGGTGGGGGGGGGGTGCTATTGATCTTACAGCACCATGTGGAGATGGTTGGGGGGGGGGTTATTGATCTTACAACACCAGGTGGATATTGTTGGGGGGGGGAGGGGGGTTATTGATCTTACAACACCAGGTGGATATGGTTGGTGGGGGGGGGGTGCTATTGATCTTACAGCACCATGTGGAGATGGTTGGGGGGGGTATTGATCTTACAGCACCATGTGGAAATGGTTGGTGGGGGGGGGGGTTATTGATCCTACTGCACCATGTGGAGATGGTTGGGGGGGGGTTATTGATCTTACAACACCAGGTGGATATGGTTGGGGGGGGGGGTTATTGATCTTACAACACCAGGTGGATATGGTTGGTGGGGGGGGGGGGTTATTGATCTTACAACACCAGGTGGATATGGTTGGTGGGGGGGTTATTGATCTTACAGCACCATGTGGAGATGGTTGGTGGGGGGGGGGTTATTGATCGTACAGCACCATGTGGAGATGGTTGGTGGGGGGGTATTGACCTTACAGCACCAAGTTGGGGGGGGGGTTTATTGATCTTAGAGCACCATGTGGAGATGGTTGGTGGGGGGGGCACCATGTGGAGATGGTTGGGGGGTATTGATCGTACAGCACCATGTGGAGATGGTTGGTGGGGGGTATTGATCTTACAGCACCAAGTGGAGGTGGGGGGGTTATTGATCTTACAGCACCGTGTGGAGATGGTTGGTGGGGGGGGGGTTATTGATCTTACAGCACCATGTGGAGATGGTTGGTAGGGGGGTTTATTGATCGTACAGCACCATGTGGAGATGGTTGGTGGGGGAGGTTATTGATCTTACAGCACCAAGTGGGGGGGGGGGGGGGGGGTTATTGATCTTACAGCACCATGTGGAGATGGTTGGTGGGGGGGGTATTGATCATACAGCACCATGTGGAGATGGTTGGTAGGGGGAGGTTATTGATCTTACAGCACCATGTGGAGATGGTTGGTGGGGGGCGTTATTGATCTTACAGCACCACGTGGAGATGGTTGGTGGGGGGGTATTGATCTGACAGCACCATGTGGAGATGGTTGGTAGGGGTGGGGGTTATTGATCTTACAGCACCATGTGGAGATGGTTGGTAGGGGAGGTTATTGATCCTACTGCACCATGTGGAGATGGTTGGGGGGGGGTATTGATCTTACAGCACCATGTGGAGATGGTTGGTAGGGGAGGTTATTGATCTTACAGCATCATCTGGAGATTTTTGGTAGGGGGTGGTATTGATCTTACAGCATCATGTGGAAATGGTTGGTAGGGGGGTATTGATCTTACAGCACCATGTGGAAATGGTTGGTGGGGGGGTTATTGATCCTACTGCACCATGTGGAGATGGTTGGGGGGGGGTTATTGATCTTACAACACCAGGTGGATATGGTTGGTGGGGGGGGGTTATTGATCTTACAGCACCATGTGGAGATGGTTGGGGGGGGTTATTGATCTTACAACACCAGGTGGATGTGGTTGGTGGGTGGGGTGGGGGGTTATTGATCTTACAGCACCATGTGGAGATGGTTGGTGGGGGAGGTATTGATCTTACAGCACCATGTGGAGATGGTTGGTGGGGGGGTATTGATCATACAGCACCATGTGGAGATGGTTGGTAGGGGAGGTTATTGATCTTACAGCACCATGTGGAGATGGTTGGTGGGGGGCGTTATTGATCTTACAGCACCACGTGGAGATGGTTGGTGGGGGGGGTATTGATCTGACAGCACCATGTGGAGATGGTTGGTAGGGGTGGGGGGTTATTGATCTTACAGCACCATGTGGAGATGGTTGGTAGGGGGAGGTTATTGATCCTACTGCACCATGTGGAGATGGTTGGGGGGGGGGGGTATTGATCTTACAGCACCATGTGGAGATGGTTGGTAGGGGGAGGTTATTGATCTTACAGCATCATCTGGAGATTTTTGGTAGGGGGGTGGTATTGATCTTACAGCATCATGTGGAAATGGTTGGTAGGGGGGTATTGATCTTACAGCACCATGTGGAAATGGTTGGTGGGGGGGTTATTGATCCTACTGCACCATGTGGAGATGGTTGGGGGGGGGTTATTGATCTTACAACACCAGGTGGATATGGTTGGTGGGGGGGGTTATTGATCTTACAGCACCATGTGGAGATGGTTGGGGGGGTTATTGATCTTACAACACCAGGTGGATGTGGTTGGTGGGTGGGGTGGGGGGTTATTGATCTTACAGCACCATGTGGAGATGGTTGGTGGGGGGAGGTATTGATCTTACAGCACCATGTGGAGATGGTTGGGGGGGGGGTTTATTGATCGTACAGCACCATGTGGAGATGGTTGGTGGGGGGTATTGATCTTACAGCACAAGTTGGGGGGGGGGTTATTGATCTTACAGCACCATGTGGAGATGGTTGGTGGGGGGGTATTGATCTTACAGCACCAAGTGGGGGGGGGGGTTATTGATCTTACAGCACCATGTGGAGATGGTTGGGGGGGGGTTTATTGATCGTACAGCACCATGTGGAGATGGTTGGTGGGGGGGGTATTGATCTTACAGCACCATGTGGAGATGGTTGGTGGGGGGGGGTATTGATCTTACAGCACCATGTGGTGATGGTTGGTAGGGGGGTATTGATCTTACAGCACCATGTGGAGATGGTTGGTAGGGGGAGGTTATTGATCTTACAGCACCATGTGGAGATGGTTGGTGGGGGGGGGCGTTATTGATCTTACAGCACCATGTGGAGATGGTTGGTGGGGGGGGGTATTGATCTTACAGCACCATGTGGAGATGGTTGGTGGGGGGGGTTATTGATCGTACAGCACCATGTGGAGATGGTTGGTAGGGGGGGGGGTATTGATCTTACAGCACCACGTGGAGATGGTTGGTGGGGGGGGGTATTGATCTGACAGCACCATGTGGAGATGGTTGGTAGGGGTGGGGGTTATTGATCTTACAGCACCATGTGGAGATGGTTGGTGGGGGGGTTATTGATCTTACAGCACCATGTGGAGATGGTTGGTGGAGGGGGGTTATTGATTGTACAGCACCATGTGGAGATGGTTGGGGGGGGGGGTATTGATCTTACAGCACCATGTGGAGATGGTTGGTAGGGGGAGGTTATTGATCTTACAGCATCATCTGGAGATTTTTGGTAGGGGGGGTGGTATTGATCTTACAGCATCATGTGGAAATGGTTGGTAGGGGGGGTATTGATCTTACAGCACCATGTGGAAATGGTTGGTGGGGGGGGGGGTTATTGATCCTACTGCACCATGTGGAGATGGTTGGGGGGGTATTGATCTTACAGCACCATGTGGAGATGGTTGGTGGGGGGGGGCGTTATTGATCTTACAGCACCATGTGGAGATGGTTGGTGGGGGGGTATTGATCTTACAGCACCATGTGGAGATGGTTGGTGGGGGGGGTTATTGATCGTACAGCACCATGTGGAGATGGTTGGTAGGGGGGGTATTGATCTTACAGCACCACGTGGAGATGGTTGGTGGGGGGGGGGGGTATTGATCTGACAGCACCATGTGGAGATGGTTGGTAGGGGTGGGGGTTATTGATCGTACAGCACCATGTGGAGATGGTTGGTGGGGGGTTATTGATCTTACAGCACCATGTGGAGATTGTTGGTGGAGGGGGGGGTTATTGATTGTACAGCACCATGTGGAGATGGTTGGTGGGGGGGTATTGATCTTACAGCATCATGTGGATATGGTTGGTGGGGGGTTATTGATCTTACAGCACCATGTGGAGATGGTTGGTGGGGGGGGATTTATTGATCGTACAGCACCATGTGGAGATGGTTGGTGGGGGGTATTGATCTTACAGCACAAGTTGGGGGGGGGGGGTTATTGATCTTACAGCACCATGTGGAGATGGTTGGGGGGTGGTTTATTGATCGTACAGCACCATGTGGAGATGGTTGGTGGGGGGTATTGATCTTACAGCACAAGTTGGGGGGGGGTTATTGATCTTACAGCACCATGTGGAGATGGTTGGGGGGGGGGGTTTATTGATCGTACAGCACCATGTGGAGATGGTTGGTGGGGGGTATTGATCTTACAGCACAAGTTGGGGGGGTTATTGATCTTACAGCACCATGTGGAGATGGTTGGGGGGGGGTTATTGATCTTACAGCACCATGTGGAGATGGTTGGGGGGGGTTTATTGATCGTACAGCACCATGTGGAGATGGTTGGTGGGGGGTATAGATCTTACAGCACCAAGTGGGGGGGGGGGGGTTATTGATCTTACAGCACCATGTGGAGATGGTTGGTGGGGGGGGGGGTATTGATCTTACAGCACCATGTGGAGATGGTTGGTAGGGGAGGTTATTGATCTTACAGCACCATGTGGAGATGGTTGGTGGGGGGGTATTGATCTTACAGCACCATGTGGAGATGGTTGGTAGGGGGAGGTTATTGATCTTACAGCACCATGTGGAGATGGTTGGTGGGGGGGCGTTATTGATCTTACAGCACCATGTGGAGATGGTTGGTGGGGGGGGGGTATTGATCTTACAGCACCATGTGGAGATGGTTGGTGGGGGGGGGGTTATTGATCGTACAGCACCATGTGGAGATGGTTGGTAGGGGGGGGTATTGATCTTACAGCACCATGTGGAGATGGTTGGTAGGGGGAGGTTATTGATCTTACAACACCATGTGGAGATGGTTGGTGGAGGCGGGGGGTTATTGATTGTACAGCACCATGTGGAGATGGTTGGTGGGGGGGGGGGTATTGATCTTACAGCACCAGGTGGATATGGTTGGTGGGGGGGGGGGGGGTTATTGATCGTACAGCACCAT
Organism: Oncorhynchus masou masou; assembly: GCF_036934945.1. Lineage (NCBI taxonomy): Eukaryota > Metazoa > Chordata > Actinopteri > Salmoniformes > Salmonidae > Oncorhynchus > Oncorhynchus masou. The sequence goes on along the minus strand of NC_088228.1, from coordinate 16,187,594 downwards.
GTGGAGATGGTTGGTAGGGGGAGGTTATTGATCTTACAGCACCATGTGGAGATGGTTGATGGGGGGCGTTATTGATCTTACAGCACCATGTGGAGATGGTTGGTGGGGGGGTTATTGATCGTACAGCACCATGTGGAGATGGTTGGTGGGGGGGTTATTGATCGTACAGCACCATGTGGAGATGGTTGGTAGGGGGGTTATTGATCGTACAGCACCATGTGGAGATGGTTGGTGGAGGGGGGTTATTGATTGTACAGCACCATGTGGAGATGGTTGGTGGGGGTGGGTATTGATCTTACAGCACCATGTGGAGATGGTTGGGGGTGGGGGTTATTGATCGTACAGCACCATGTGGAGATGGTTGGGGGGGGGTATTGATCTTACAGCAGCATGTGGAGATGGTTGGTAGGGGGGTTATTGATCTTACAGCAGCATGTGGAGATGGTTGGTAGGGGGGGTATTGATCTTACAGCACCATGTGGAGATGGTTGGTAGGGGGTATTGATCTTACAGCACCAAGTGGAGGGGGGTTATTGATCTTACAGCACCATGTGGAGATGGTTGGTAGGGGGGGGTTATTGATCTTACAGCACCATGTGGAGATGGTTGGTGGGGGCGTTATTGATTGTACAGCACCATGTGGAGATGGTTGGTGGGGGGGTTATTGATCGTACAGCACCATGTGGAGATGGTTGGTGGGGGGGGGGTTATTGATCGTACAGCACCATGTGGAGATGGTTGGTAGGGGGGTTATTAAATGTACAGCACCATGTGGAGATGGTTGGTGGGGGGGGGGGGTTATTGTCAGTGTTTTGTTATTGTCTCCTAAAATATACAGAACTCAGCCAGAAGACGTCTGTTAGATGACTGCTTTGTCAGAAAACGGTGGCTTTGATTTTATATATTTTTTGAGAAACATTAAAACTCACCCATCTTCTGACTCTAATCAACAACTGACACAAATCTAACTTTTTCCAAAGATGGAATCGGGAGAGAAAATGGAAGTGGAAGAATTCTATGTCAAATTCAAGAGCTTGTGAGTACCAACACGACTGGCCTTGGTTCACCGTGTCATTTTATTTCCTCCAGCTTCGGGGGAAATTGTGGATTAATGTGAAATCAAATAAACACTCTGTAAACCACAGGTTTAATGTTTGGACCGAAGAGGAAATTCTATAATGCTATAGATCTCTAGATTAGCACATTTGGTTTTGTGATGGTGCGTCTGAGTTTTGCATTGTCTTTTTGTGAGGTGTGTTTATGGTGTATGAGATATGATGTGTATATTATAGCATCTGTCACGGGTGGGTGTATTTGAGTGAGAGTGAATAGTGTATATGTATGTAATGGTGTGTGTTCCCCCACTCTCTCTGTGTAGCTCCTACCTGCACTGTCGCTGGGCAGATCTGGAGGAGCTGGAGAAGGACAGAAGGATCCACCAGAAGGTCAAGCGGTTCAGGGCCAAACAGGCCCTGCCCACCTTCGTGACAGAGGTCAGTCCCACAGTTCTGTCTTCCCTCACCAGGCCATTCACACTCTGCTATGGTAACATGAACCTCAAAGTCTCCATCCTTCTCTCATCCCTTTCTCCCTCCCTCCAGATGGATGACGAGCCTTTCAACCCTGACTACGTTGAGGTGGACCGGGTACTGGACGTGTCAGAGAGCACAGATGAGAACGGAGAGGTGCGCTCCTTTTCTTGCTCTCTCCCTCCTTCCTGTTCTATATGGCCTCTAAACGACCTCAAACGTTGGAATACGTTTGGTTATGTCGTTGATGCTTTGGCTAAACGTTCCTTTTTAAGTTCCGAACAAACGTTGCCCTTTCCTTTCCTGTCGCAGGAAGACACGCACACACTATTCCCCACACACACACACTATCCCCCCCAACACACACACATGCACACTAACCCCCCCCCCCCCCAAAAAAAAATACACACGCACACTAACCCCCCAACACACACACGCACACTAACCCCCCCAACACAGACTTTACCCCTCCCCACATACTAAGCCCTCTCTGCCCCACCAAGCATACAGTAACCAACACGCTTATCTCCCCCCCCCCCCCCCCCGCGCGCGCACACTAACTCCTCCGGACGCGCGCGCACACACACACCCCTCCCAACATACTCACGCCCTCTCTGCCCCAACACACACACTAACCCCAACCTCTCTCTAACCCCCAGCCTGTAAAGCTGTACCTGGTGAAGTGGTGTTCCCTGCCCTATGAGGATATAACTTGGGAGCTGAAGGCCGACATCGACCAGACCAAGATCGATGAGTACGAGGCCGTGGTGGCCCGTCAGCACGAGACCAAACGCGTGGTGTGTAAAATAAAAACATCACACACACTGTACACTCTCCTGCTGCCCTTTTCTGGCCCCAGCCCTTTAACGGTCGCACAGAAACCACTAACGGTAGACTTTTATTTGAACCAGGAGCGACCTCCCACCGAAAACTGGCATAAATCCGAGAGTTCCAGGGATTATAAAAACGACAACGCACTCAGGGAATACCAGCTGGAGGGAGTGAACTGGCTGCTCTTCAACTGGTACAATACGTAAGGAGAAGTACTAAAGCTTACTGTTTGTGTGTGCATGTGTTAAGATATATGATGTGTGTGTGTGTGTGACTCAATTACAGTGGCGAGAACAAGTATTTGATACACTGCCGATTTTGCAGGTTTTCCTACTTACAAAGCATGTAGAGGTCTGTAATTGTTGTCATAGGTACACTTCAACTGTGAGAGATGGAATCTAAAAAAAATCCAGAAAATCATTATGATTTTTAAGTAATTCATTTACGTTTTATTGCATAACATAAGTATTTGATACATCAGAAAAGCAGAACTTAATATTTGGTACAGAAACCTTTGTTTGCAATTACAGAGATCATACGTTTCTTGTAGTTCTTGACCAGGTTTGCACACACTGCAGCAGGGATTTTGGCCCACTCCTCCATACAGACCTTCTCCAGATCCTTCAGGTTTCGTGGCTGTCGCTAGGCAATACGGACTTTCAGCTCCCTCCAAAGATTTTCTATTGGGTTCAGGTCTGGAGACTGGCTAGGCCACTCCAGGACCTTGAGATGCTTCTTACGGAGCCACTTCTTAGTTGCCTTGGCTGTGTTTCGGGTCGTTGTCATGCTGGAAGACCCAGCCACAACCCATCTTCAATGGTCTTACTGAGGAAAGGAGGTTGTTGGCCAAGATCTCGCGATACATGGCCCCATCCATCCTCCACTCAATACGGTGCAGTTGTCCTGGTCCCTTTGCAGGAAAGCATCCCCAAAGAATGATGTTTCCACCTCCATGCTTCACTGTTGGGATGGTGTTCTTCGGGTTGTACTCATCCTTCTTCTTCCTCCAAACATGGCGAGTGGAGTTCAGACCAAAAAGCTCTATTTTTGTCTCATCAGACCACATGACCTTCTCCCATTCCTCCTCTGGATCATCCAGATGGTCATTGGCAAACTTCAGACGGGCCTGGACATGCGCTGGCTTGAGCAGGGGGACCTTGCGTGTGCTGCAGGATTTTAATCCATGACGGCATAGTGTGTTACTAATGGTTTTCTTTGAGACTGTGGTCCCAGCTCTCTTCAGGTCATTGACCAGGTCATTGACCAGGTCCTGCCGTGTAGTTCTGGGCTGATCATGATCATTGATGCCCCCGAGGTGAGATCTTGCATGGAGCCCCAGACCGAGGGTGATTGACCGTCATCTTGAACTTCTTCCATTTTCTAATAATTGTGCCAACAGTAGTTGCCTTCTCACCAAGCTGCTTGCCTATTGTCCTGTAGCCCATCCCAGCCTTGTGCAGGTCTACAATTTTATCCCTGATGTCCTTACACAGCTCTCTGGTCTTGGCCATTGTGGAGAGGTTGGAGTCTGTTTGATTGAGTGTGTGGACAGGTGTCTTTTATACAGGTAACAAGTTCAAACAGGTGCAGTTAATACAGGTAATGAGTGGAGATCAGGAGGGCTTCTTAAAGAAAAACTAACAGGTCTGTGAGAGCCGGAATTCTTACTGGTTGGTAGGTGATCAAATACTTATGTCACGCAATAAAATGCAAATTAATTACTTAAAAATCATACAATGTGATTTTCTGGATTCTTGTTTTAGATTCCGTCTCTCACAGTTGAAGTGTACCTATGATCAAAATGACAGACCTCTCTACATGCTTTGTAAGTAAGAAACACTGCCGATTTTGCAGGTTATCAGATACTTGTTCTCCCCACTGTATATAACATGTATAGTACCAGTCAAAAGTTTGGACATCTACTCATTCAAGGGTTTTTCTTATTTTTTTTTACAATTTTCTACATTGTAGAATAATAGTGAAGACATAAACTTTGAAATAGCACATATGGAATCATGTAGTAACCAAAAAAAAGTGTTAAACAAATCTAAATATATTTGAAATTCTTCAAAAAGCCACCCTTTGCCTTGATGACAGCTTTGCACACTCTTGTCATTCTCAACCAGCTTCATGAGGAATGCTTGTCCAACAGTCTTAAAGGAGTTCCCACATATGCTGAGCACTTGTTGGCTGCTTTTCCTTCAATCTGCGGTCCAACTCATCCCAATTGGTTTGAGGTTGGGTGATTGTGGAGCCCAGGTCATCTGATTAAGCACTCCATCACTCTCCTTCTTGGTCAAATAGGGGTGGCAGGTAGCCTAGTGGTTAGAGCGTTGGGCCAGTAACCCCAAGGTTGCTTCATCAAATCCTCGAGCTGACAAGGTAAATATCTGTCATTCTGCCCCTGAACAAGGCTGTTAACCTCTAGCGTCGAGCAATCCCGTATCCGGGAGCGTAATCATAGCCTCGCGCTCATTAGCATAATGCAACGTTAACTATTCATGAAAATGGCAAATTAAATGAAACAACACTGTCATCTCAGATTTTCAAAATATGCTTATCAACCATAGCTACACAAGCATTTGTGTAAGAGTATTGATAGCTAGCATAGCATTAAGCCTAGCATTCAGCAGGCAACATTTTCACAAAAACAAGTAAAGCATTCGAATAAAATAATTTACCTTTGAAGAACTTCGGATGTTTTCAATGAGGAGACTCTCAGTTAGATAGCAAATGTTCAGTTTTTCCAAAAAGATTATTTGTGTAGGAGAAATTGCTCCATTTTGTTCATCACGTTTGGCTAAGAAAACCCCCGAAAATTCAGTCATTACAACGCCAAACTTTTTTTCAAATTAACTCCATAATGTCGACATAAACAGAATCCTCAAGGTGTTTTTCACATATCTATTCGATGATAAATCATTCGTGGCAGTTGCCTTTCTCCTCTGAACCAAATGAAAAGTGGACGCAGCTGGAGATTGCGCAATAATTTCGACGGAGGACACCAAGCGGACACCTGGTAAATGTAGTCTCTTATGGTCAATCTTCCAATGATATGCCTACAAATACGTCACAATGCTGCAGACACCTTGGGGAAACGACAAAGTGTAGGCTCATTCCTGGCACATTCACAGCCATATAAGGAGACATTGGAACACAGCGCATTCAAAATCTGGGGCATTTCCTGTATGAAATTTCATCTTGGTTTCGCCTGTAGCATTAGTTCTGCGGCACTCACAGATAATATCTTTGCAGTTTTGGAAACGTCAAGAGTGTTTTCTTTCCAAAGCTGTCAATTATATGCATAGTCAAGCATCTTTTCGTGATAAAATATCTTGTTTAAAATGGGAACGTTTTTTTTATCCAAAAATTAAAAGAGCGCCCCCTATATTGAAGAAGTTAACCCACTGTTCCTAGGCTGTCATTGTAAATAAGAATTTGTTCTTAACTGCCTTGCCTAGTTAAATAAAAAATAAAACATAGCCCTCACACAGCCTGTATGTTGGGTCATTGTCCTATTGAAAACAAATGATAGTCCCACTAAGCGCAAACCAGATGGGATGGCGTATTGCTGCAGAATGCTGTGGTAGACATGCTGGTTAATTGTGCCTTAAATTCTTAATAAATCACTGTGTCACCAGCAAAGCACCATCACACCTCTTCCATGCTTCACGATGGGAACCACACATGCGGAGATCATCCGTTTACCTACTCTGCTTCTCTCTCACAAAGACACTGTAGTTGGAACCAAATATCTGAAATTTGGACAGAGGACAGATTTCCACTGGTCTAATGTCCATTGCCAGTGTTTCTTGGCCCAAGCAAGTCTCTTCTTATTATTGGTGTCATTTAGTAGTGGTTTCTTTGCAGCAGTTTGACCATGAAGGCCTGATTCACACAGTCTCCTCTGAACAGTTGATGTTGAGATGTGTCTGTTACTTGAACTCTGGCGCATTTATTTGGTTTGCAATCTGAGGTGCAGTTGACACTAATGAACTTGTGCTCTGCAGCAGAGGTAACTCTGGATCTTCCTGTCCTATGGCGGTCCTCATGAGAGCCAGTTTCATAATAGTGCTTGATGGTTTTTGCGACTGTACTTGAAGAATCTTGAAATCTTTCGGATTGACTGAGCTTCAAATCTTAAAGTAATGATGGCCTGTCATTTCTCTGCTTATTTGAGCTGTTCTCGCCATATGGACTTTAACCAAATAGGGCTATCTTCTGTATACACAACACAACTGATTGGCTCAAACGCATTAAGAAGGAAAGACATTTCAAAAATGTAGCAAATAGTAAAAAAATAAAGAAATACAATGGAACGAATAGGTGTCCAATTTTTTGACTGGTACTGTATATATTATGGAACTATTACATAGTATCATATACAAGATATCTACTGGTACTGTATATATTATGGAACTATTACATAGTATAATATACAAGATATCTACTGGTACTGTATATATTATGGAACTATTACATAGTATAATATACAAGATATCTACTGGTACTGTATATATTATGGAACTATTACATAGTATAATATACAAGATATCTACTGGTACTGTATATATTATGGAACTATTACATAGTATAATATACAAGATATCTACTGACTAAAGTCTGCCTTCATAACCCACAACTACACAATAACAAGTAGGACCATATATGCTATGTGTTTATCCAACACACTCGCATAGATAATACTGAACCATGTCACCCAGCATGTGTAAATACAATCAACACATCCATGCCCCATATTGTGTCCTCCAGCCCATGTGTTGCAGGGACATGTGTGTACCCAATCTGTGCTTTTCTCACACCAATCATTAATGTGTGATCTACCACTGCTGCACACAACACACACACACAGTCAGTATGATGCAATAGCCACACAGCCAACTTCTTAGTTTGTGTCATTGATCTGCCTTTACAGGGTTATCTAACTGTTCATTAGATTACTCACTCACGAATAGAGTGCACAGAGACTTAAGGACACACTATTGCCAATATAGTGCTCTATCTGGTCTCTGGTCATAGGTAGGGCACTACATTGTGAATAGGGTGTTATTTGAGACACGGACTATCCCTGTTACATCTCATTCATTTGCACTGTTTTCTTTCCTTTCTGTCCTCCTAGGAGACCCATTCACATTACTCACTACTGCTAATAGTGACTGGTGACTCATTGTTGTTCCCCTTTCATCATGTTCTCTCTTTGTTCCCCTCCAGACGGAACTGCATCCTAGCAGATGAAATGGGCCTGGGCAAGACCATCCAGTCCATCACATTCCTCTATGAGATCTACCTGAAGGGGATCCACGGGCCCTTCCTGGTCATCGCCCCCCTCTCCACCATTCCAAACTGGGAGAGGGAGTTCCGCACCTGGACCGAACTCAACGTGATCGTCTACCACGGCAGCCAGGCCAGCCGCAAGACCATCCAGGCCTACGAAATGAACTACCGCGACGTGCAGGTACGTTGTGACCGTACTGTAACCATGACTATAACAGTACCATCCACTTCAGGCATGACCTGATGTAACAAGACCATTAAGGCCAGATGCACAGGTAACATGACCTGGTACAGTCGGTTCTAAACCCTAATCTAGGAATAATCCCACAAGAAGCACCTTAGACAGTCAGGTATTTAACAACATTAATCAGAGCTCCACACTGACTGTACCGACCAAATAATGAGTGACTGAAATGTGACCATAACCTACTCCACTAACCATTTAAATGTGTAAACTTACTCCACCAACCTCATATTGAGCAAATATGTTTTACATTATGTTGAGTCCATTTTGATTCAGTAAATTGACCAAAGGCCAGATTTCCCTGACCAGGGTCCAGAGTTTTCCCGATTTTAAGTTAAGTAGGAAAAACTACTGGCCATACACCATGACGCTCGTCCCTGTGTTCTGACCTCGCTCTCTGTCTTCTCCTCCCTCCATCTTCAGGGTCGTGTGATAAAGGGAGCGTACAAATTCCATGCGGTCATCACCACATTTGAGATGATTCTGACAGACTGTCCGGAGCTGCGCAGCGTCTCGTGGCGCTGTGTGGTCATCGACGAGGCTCACCGCCTCAAGAACAGGAACTGCAAACTGCTGGAGGGTCTTAAGATGATGGACATGGTGAGTTGACATGGAGAGATGTCTAGTTGTTAACTTCTATTTCTCCTGTGTTTTTTTTAATACTTGCCATTGAACCTGTTGGAAAATAAGCAATAGTTATTGATAAAATGCTCATATTTTATGGACATCAGTGGGACGTTTCCCCCTTCGTCCTCTCCTATCACAGGAGTAATAAAAAAAACATAGGTCCTTCCAGTATGTCATTATCTAAGTATAGTAAAAACCAAGTCCTCCTCTCCCTCTGTAAAGGAGCACAAGGTGCTGCTGACCGGGACCCCCCTGCAGAACACGGTGGAGGAGCTCTTCAGTCTGCTCAACTTCCTGGAGCCTGAACGCTTCCCCTCTGAGAACACCTTCATGCAGGAGTTTGGAGACCTCAAGACTGAGGAGCAGGTCCAGAAGCTGCAGGCCATCCTGAAGCCCATGATGCTGCGACGTCTCAAGGAGGATGTGGAGAAGAACCTGGCCCCCAAGGAGGAGACCATCATTGAGGTGTTTGTTTCTGTGTTTGACTTTGTGTACGTTCCTCATGGTCAAATGATGTCATTTCTCTCCACTGAGTTTAGCTAACTGATGTCGTTCCCATCTCCTGTTCTCAGGTGGAGCTGACCAACATCCAGAAGAAGTACTACCGGGCCATCCTGGAGAAGAACTTCTCCTTCCTGTCTAAAGGTGGACCGGGAGGAGGGGGCGGCGCATGGGGAGGCGGAGGTGCACAGGTCCCCAACCTGCTCAACACCATGATGGAGCTGAGGAAGTGCTGCAACCACCCCTACCTCATCAATGGTACGGAACATGCACACAAAAGGCGTCCGCATGCTTCCCATCCTGAACAGTTTATGCATATATTATGACAACATTTTGTGACGTTTTGGTCTTCGGCAAAGGTTTTTCCAGCTGTTCGTGCACGCTACATTTGTTCTCGAAGTCTACGTCCCTTCGTTGGTGATTGGTTCTAAGATCTCCTCGACAAACAAGTTTAAATGAATGACAGTTGTCTTGAGTAATCTTAGATGAATTCTGAATATTTTGAAGTCTTTATACTGGCTACGGCATCTCCAAGATGGACAAACAGTACCATTGCTGCTTTTATCTCACATTTTTCAAGGGAGGGTCTTTTAAGGGAGTATGTGAACACATTCGTTCAGGTCACCTAGCTGAGTTTAGCTAGGTGCCAGCCGAATCATGCGGAAGGCTTAACACACACGAACGTAGTCCTCACTCAGTCTTTTGGCTTAGAGCGTCCAAAATAAACACTGAGTGTTGAATTTTCTTGGGTGGGGCACAGGAAGTGCCCTAACCTCTGTTAGTACTTAGCTTGGGTTGGTTTGTGAACTTGCTGGGTTTAGTCTCACTGCTTTTAATGATTCTGATGCATGGCCGTTTGTTTAATGATGTTCTAGGTGCAGAGGAGAAGATCCTGGACGACTTCCGTGAGAACCACCATGCCGAGATGCCCCAATTCCACCTACAGGCCATGATCCAGGCAGCGGGCAAGCTGGTGCTGATCGATAAGCTGCTGCCCAAGCTGAAGGCTGGGGGACACAGGGTCCTCGTCTTCTCCCAGATGGTGCGCTGCCTGGACATCCTGGAGGACTACCTCATCCAGAAACGGTACGGATCTGACCTTTTACCCCTGAAGATTTGATTCGAAGTACCCCTTTTATGTTCTCTCCCAGATTTTCTCTTCCATTCCACTCTTACCTAACCCATGGGACTGAAACTGGGGCCCTGTGTGCCAGATGCGGCCTGCAAGCCAATTCTTTTAAAAATATTTATTTTTTTAAATGTGTGATTTTGAGAACCCTACCCGAACACGGAACCCAAACTGGCTGCGTGCGTGTGCCATCGTGCGCTATAATGCATACATTTATTTTGTCCCCCTTCACCAAACGCGAGCACGACACGTAGGTTAAAATATCAAAACAATTTCTGAGCCAATGACGTTAATTTGGGGACAGGTCGAAAAGCATTAAACATGTATGGCAATTTAGCTAGTTAGCTTTCACTTGCTAGCTAATTCGTCCTATTTAGCTAGCTTGCTGTTGCTAGCTAATTTGTCCTGGGATATAAACATTGAGTTGTTATTTTACCTGAAATGCACAAGGTCCTCTACTCCGACAATTAATCCACACATAAAACGGTCAATCGAATCACTTCCAGTCATCTCTCCTCCTTCCAGGCTTTTTCATCTTTGAACTTATATGGTGATCTTATATGGCATCTACACTTTCATAGTATTACCACGACAACTGGCAACACATTTAGTCTTTCAATCACCCATGTGGGTATAACCAATGAGGAAATGGCACGTGGGTACCTGCTTCTATAAACCAATGAGGAGATGGGGGAGGCAGGGCTTGCAGCGCGATCTGCGTCAGAAATAGAACTAATAGAACTATTTTAGCCGTTGTCAATGCAGATGCTCGTTGGCGCGTGCGAGTAGTGTGGGTGCAATAATTGAATAAGATTTCTACATTTATTTTGCAACGCACGCGACGTGAGCGGTGTGGTCAGCCTATAATGCCGCTCCATAGATTATTTCTTCTGATGATGGCCGTGTGAGGGGTAATGCATTTGAGCTTCACCATATTTCATACTATATATAAATGTCATGTATTTTACTAGTCATCTGCGTGAGCACATCAATGACAGTCATAAATGTGGGTTGTTTTTTATGATTGTGTTTTATCTGTTGCTAAAGCTGACTATGACTGTCTCCTTTCGACCAGGTACCCGTATGAGCGTATCGATGGCCGTGTGAGGGGTAACCTCCGGCAGGCTGCAATTGACCGCTTCTCTCGTCCGGACTCTGACCGATTTGTATTCCTGTTGTGTACCCGGGCCGGAGGTCTGGGCATCAACCTGACCGCTGCCGACACCTGCATCATCTTTGACTCTGATTGGAACCCCCAGAATGATTTACAGGTGAGTGGGCTGGGCTTGCAAATAGAGCATTACCACTTTGTTAACTTCTTGAAACTCCCCATCCCGGATCCGGGTTTGTGACTAAAGCCTCAGTCTCATTAGCATAACGCAACGTTAACGATTTCTGAAAATCGCAAATAAAATGAAAATAATGCGTCTGCTCTCAAGCTTAGCCTTTTCTTAACAACACTGTCATCTCAGATTTTCAAAATATGCTTTTGAACCATAGAAATTGACTAATTTGTGTAAGAGTATGCAAAGCTAGCATAGCATTTTGAGTAGCATTTAGCACGCAACATTTTCACAAAAACCAGATAACCAAATAAATAAAATCATTTACCTTTGAAGAGCTTCTGATGTTTTCAATGAGGAGACTCTCAGTTACATACCAAATGCGCAGTTTTTCCTGAAAGCGTCTGTGTGTAGGAGAAATCGTTCCGTTTTCTACATTGCGTCTGGCTACCGAAATGAACCGAAAATTCAGTCACCTACAACGTAAAACTTTTTCCGGATTAACTACATAATATCGACCGAAACATGGCAAACGTTGTTTGGAATCAATCCTCAAGGTGTTTTTTCACATATCTCTTCATTGATATGCAGTTCGTGGAAGCTTGCTTTCCTCTCTGTATCGCATGGAAAAATACTGGCAGGTGACTTTTGCGCACCAATTTCGGCGCAGGACACCGGGCGGACACCTGGTAAATGTGGTCTCTTATGGTCAATCTTCCAATGATCTGCCTACAAATACGTCACAATGCTGCAGACACCTTGGGGAAACGACAGAAAGGGCAGGCTCATTCCTCTCGCATTCACAGCCATATAAGGAGACAATGGAAAACAGAGCCTCAAAAATCCTTGTCATTTCCTGGATGCCATCTCATCTTGGTTTTGCCTGAAGCTCACGTTCTAGGGCACGCACAGAGAATATCTTGGTATTTCTGGACACGTCAGAGTGTTTTCTTTCGAAAGCTATCAATTATATGCATAGTCGAGCATCTTTTTGTGACAAAATATCTTGTTTAAAACGGGAACGTTTTTCATCCAAAAATGAAATAGCGCCCCCATCAATGTAAGAGGTTAAATACTCAAGTTGAAGATGTAATTTATGGAATACTGTGGTCACTACTACACAGGTAAATACCGTGCTACTTCAGTAAACTTTGAAAGAAGACAGTCCTGTTAAGATACAGTAGAGACACATGTTGAAACGTAGTAGACAGGTTCATAGAAACTCATAAACCAGGAAACAAACAATGTTATCACACCACTGGTACACCACTACATGACTTTGTTTGTTGTCAGTTGGTCTATGCTTTACTCAATCTAAGCTTTCTAAGTTTAAAAAAAAATAATCTTTCTCACTCTTTTCCTCTCCCTCTCTCAGGCGCAAGCCAGATGCCACAGGATTGGCCAGAGCAAGGCAGTGAAGATCTACAGGCTGATCACCAGGAACTCCTATGAGAGGGAGATGTTTGACAAGGCCAGCCTTAAGCTGGGCCTCGACAAGGCTGTGCTGCAGTCCATGAGTGGCCGAGAAAATGCAGCCAACGGGGTACGACACACAAAAACACGCACAGTTAACCTCTTGCGACGAGCAATCCCGGATCCGGGATCGTAATCATAGCCTCAAACGAATTAGCATAACGCAGTGGACATAAATACCCCTAGTAACTTTTCCTATTCAAGAAAATCGTAAATGAAATGATTTTTTAAATTTATTTGATTTTCTTTATTTAACTAGGCAAGTCAGTTAAGAACAAATTCTTATTTTCAATGACTGCCGAGTGGGTTAACTGCCTGTTCAGGGGCAGAACGACAGATTTGTACCTTGTCAGCTCGGGGGTTTGAACTTGCAACCTTCCGGTTACTAGTCCAACGCTCTAACCACTAGGCTACCCTGCCGCCCCAAACACAAGCTTAGCCTTTTGTTAACAACACTGTCATCTCAGATTTTCAAAATATGCGTTACAGCCAAAGCTAGACAAGCATTTATGTAAGTTTATCATGGCATAATGCTATGCTAGCTCTGCTGGCAGCAGGCAACATTTTCACGAAAATAAGAAAAGCAACCAAATTAAATCATTTACCTTTGAAGAACTTCGGATGCTTTCACTCAGGAGACTCCCAGTTAGATAGCAAATGTTCCTTTTTTCCAAAAATATTATTTTTGTAGGCGAAATAGCTCCCGTTTGTTCATCATGCTTGGCTGAGAAATCGACCGGAAAATGCTACCATTACAACGCCTAACTTTTTTCAAAATTAACTCCATAATATCGACAGAAACACGGCAAACGTTGTTTAGGATCCATCCTCAAGGTGTTTTTAACATATATATTCGATAATATATCTGTCGAGGCAATTGGTTTCTCATAAGAAGGAAAAATGCCTACCTCAGTATTTTACGCAAGATTTTCTGCTCCCTTACGGCTATTCTTCAATGGAAATGCGTAAAAAGACGTCACAATGCTGTAGACACCTTGGGAAATACGTGGAAAACGTATGCTCATTCGTAGCTCATTCACAGCCATATAAGGAGTCATTGGCATGAGGCGGTTTCAAAAAATGCGGCACTTCCTGGTTGGATTTTTATCTGGGTTTTGCCTGTAACATCAGTTCTGTGGCACTCACAGACAATATCTGTGCAGTTTTGGAAACGTCAGTGTCTTCTTTCCAAAGCTGTCAATTATATGCATAGTCGAGCATCTTTTCGTGACAAAATATCTTGTTTAAAACGGGAACGTTTTTCATCCAAAAATGTTAATAGTGCCCCCTAATGCATAACTGTTTTCACAGCTCTGAAACAGTTAAAAAGTAAGACAAGGCTTGGGGACATGTTAGTATTGTTTTTCAACGTTTTGTGTGCGCCCCTGTTGAAAACATCTCTAAAACAGATTGCTCACCTGCCTTTGTGAAGAGAGGTTCTTCTCAACCATACTTAATTGTCTTAATAAAGGTGAACTATTGTTGATATACTGAGCTCAGTAGTCTAAACCATCAAATGTGCTCCACCACCTCAGGTTCCACAGCTGTCTAAGAAGGAGGTGGAGGACCTCCTCCGTAAAGGAGCCTACGGAGCTCTGATGGACGAGGAGGACGAGGGCTCAAAGTTCTGCGAAGAGGACATTGACCAGATCCTCCTGAGACGAACCCAGACCATCACCATTGAGTCCGAGGGCAAGGGGTCCACCTTCGCCAAGGTAGCTTCAATACGCTGTCTCCCATGTGTTCTTAGCACCATTTTTCTAGCGTGGTCAGTAACATAGGAATTGAATTACTATAACAGATTTCCCATTCAAGTCAATGGGTTTAGGTGTTCTGATGGCCCATTCTAGTAATTCTATTTCTATGCACATTACCAGTAGAGAGCCAGGCTCTTTCAGAATCCAACTGTGCAGTGTCAGTGGGAGCTTGTTCCAGTGGCCAACCCAGCAGCACTTTTTTGAGATCAAAAGCGTAATTGGAAAAGAAAGACGGAGAAAATGCATTCAGGAGATTCACCATTGGGACCGTTTCTTCTTTTACCCATACTCCCCAGGCGAGCTTTGTGGCTGCTGGGAACAGGACGGACATTTCCCTGGAGGACCCGGACTTCTGGCAGAAGTGGGCCAAGAAGGCGGAGCTTGACACGGAAGCCATCAATGGACGGGTGAGCTTCGAGAAAATGTATTGTGGGAAATGTAGTGTAACCGGGATGACGTAAGGGGCAAAGACTTGGCTTGGTCAGTATTTGTCTCTCAAGGAATGCAACAACAAAACAATGCTGAGGGTTGAACTGTAACCGATAGTGTTATCACGATACCAGAATTTTGACTTTGATACCAATACCAGGTTTAATATCACAATATTAGATACCATCAAGATACTCTATTCCAAAATGATACCAAGGCAAAAACAAGAAGGCTAATTAGCCCTAGTCACAGTGGCACTTGATCTAGACAGATAAACTTAGCTACTGCTCTGTTTAATCGTTGGTTATCTTTTGAGATCAATATCTTTACATTTGAATTTTTTACGTCAGTGTTTTTCAGAGACATCCATGTATGTCTTAATCAATTATAAACTCAGCAAAAAAAGAAACGTCCCTTTTTCAGAACCCTGTCTTTCAAAGATAATTCTTAAAAATCCAAATAACTTCACATATCTTCATTGTAAAGAGTTTAAACACTGTTTCACATGCTTGTACAATGAACCATAAACAATTAATGAACATGCACCTGTGGAACGGTCATTTCGACACTAACAGCTTACAGACGGTAGGCAATTAAGGTCACAGTTATGAAAACTGAGGACACTAAAGAGGCCTTTCTATTGACTCTGAAAAGCACAAAAAGAAAGATGCCCAGGATCCCTGCTCATCTGCCTGAATGTGCCTTAGGCGTGCTGCAAGGAGGCATGAGGACTGCAGATGTGGCCAGGGCAATAAATTGCATTGTGTTACTGTGAGAAGCCTGTTGTGTCTTTGCTATGCCGGATTAAGTGATGACATGCTTTTCTATAAAATCATTTTTCTGTAATTAATATTACCTGATTGAACTAATCATGTAAATGTAATTAACTAGAAAGTTGGGATACCACGAAAATAACGTTTATAGAGCTGTTATCTTCCGAATAAACTCTTTGACCTGATAATCTTTTACATCAATAGCGGTCAATTCTTAATCGTCACCTTATTCAGTCTCAACCAAGAATTCTACGACTTCAGATATCTTCACAAACCCTGGCTAACAAGTTGAATCAGCAATACAAAATTTGGTTTAATTATTTATTTACTAAATACCTAAACAATCACACAGAGTTA
Organism: Oncorhynchus masou masou; assembly: GCF_036934945.1. Classification (NCBI taxonomy): domain Eukaryota; kingdom Metazoa; phylum Chordata; class Actinopteri; order Salmoniformes; family Salmonidae; genus Oncorhynchus; species Oncorhynchus masou. Next base: position 16,171,366 of record NC_088228.1, on the reverse strand, counting down.
CACACACACACACACAGGATGGGTCATATATTGATGACTAATTATGTCAAAAGAAAACATCCCTGGCGGACGGAACAGGTATGATTACTGCTTTGCTGGTTACACAAAAAAAGGGGGTTGGGTTTCGAATGAAAGCACCGGAAGACTTAGGAACAAAGGAATTTGGTCTCTGATCGGACCTTGTGAAGCTATGCTATCGTAAATACAGAATCTTATGCATTCTAAATAACCGCCCATTTGGAAAAGGAAATGCAAGAAATATCTACTCTGAGCGGTGCTTCAATAGGTTGGTCGTAGATGGAAGGCCATGTTGCCCAACAGAGATCTCCCTTGTCCTTTGAAGAATACAGTGGGGCAAAAAAGTATTTAGTCAGCCACCAATTGTGCACTTAAAAAGATGAGAGGCCTGTAATTTTCATCATAGGTACACTTCAACTAACATTGTGGGATTTTCTTATGAATTTATTTGCAAATTATGGTGGAAAATATATTTTTGTTGTTGACCAAATACTTATCTCAATACTTTGTTATATACCCTTTGTTGGCAATGACAGAGGTCAAACGTTTTCTGTAAGTCTTCACAAGGTTTTCACACACTGTTGCTGGTATTTTGGCCCATTCCTCCATGCAGATCTCCTCTATAGCAGTGATGTTTTGGGGCTGTTGCTGGGCAACATGGACTTTCAACTCCCTCCAAAGATTTTCTATGGGGTTGAGATCTGGAGACTGGCTAGGCCACTCCAGGACCTTGAAATGCTTCTTACGAAGCCACTCCTTTGTTGCCCGGGCGGTGTGTTTGGGATCATTGTCATGCTGAAAGACCCAGCCACGTTTCATCTTCAATGCCCTTGCTGATGGAAGGAGATTTTTACTAAAAATCTCACGATACATGGCCCCATTCATTCTTTCCTTTACACGGATCAGTCGTCCTGGTCCCTTGGAGAAAAACAGCCCCAAAGCATGTTTCCACCCCCATGCTTCACAGTAAGTATGGAGTTTTTACCAAAAAGTTATATTTTGGTTTCATCTGACCATATGACATTCTCCCAATCTTCTTCTGGATCATCCAAATGCTCTCTAACAAACTTCAGACGGGCCTGGACATGTACTTGCTTAAGCAGGGAGACACGTCTGGCACTGCAGGATTTGAGTCCCTGGCGGCGTAGCGTTTTACTGATGGTAGGCTTTGTTACTTTGGTCCCAGCTCTCTGCAGGTCATTCACTATGTCCCCCCGTGTGGTTCTGGGATTTTTGTGATCATTTTTGTGATCATTTTGACCCCACGGTGTGAGATCTTGCGTGGAGCCCCAGATCGAGGGAGATTATTAGTGGTCTTGTATGTCTTCCATTTCCTAATAATTGCTCCCACGGTTGATTTCTTCAAACCAAGCTGCTTACTTATTGTAGATTGTCTTCCCAGCCTGGTGCAGGTCTACAATTTTGTTTCTGGTGTTTCTACTGATAACAAGTTCAAACAGGTGCCACTAATACAGGTAACGAGTGGAGGACAGAGGAGCCTCTTAAAGAAGAAGTTACAGGTCTGTGAGAGCCAGAAATCTTGCTTGTTTGTAGGTGACCAAATACTTATTTTCCATCATAATCTGCAAATAAATTCATTAAAAATCGTACAATGTGATTTTCTGGAATTTTGTTTCTCATTTTGTCTGTCATAGTTGAAGTGTACCTATGATGAAAATTACAGGCCTCATCTTTTTTTAAGTGGAGAACTAGCACAATTGGTGGCTGACTAAATACTTTTTTGCCCCACAGTATGTCTTGTGGTAGAACGGATACGTTGTCGTACCGTCGTGTGTTTGGTAGAAGAGATACTTTGTTCGTCCTTTCCAAGCCCACGTTTACAGCTGCTGCTGCTCACTCAACGGCTAGGACGTATCACTTCTTTCGTGAATAAAAGTTCAAAGTTCATACCAAGTTGCCATACTTTAAGCTCACGCTGAAGTTTGCTTAGTTCTGTAGTTTGATATTAGCCCTTTTAACGTATGGACCGTCGTCCTCGGGAACACACATGTTAATTTCATTAACAGGGGCTTATGTAGTGGGGAGAGAAGGGCGTGTTTCATAGTTTACAACCAATGTCTGTTCACTTGGGCGGGGCCACAGAGTGAACAGAATTTACCTTATGGAAACAATTATCTCATTTAGAAGCTAAAATTACATTTAATCTTTTCACATAGTTTCATATTTAAATGTTTAAATTGCACAACAATTCCATGTGAATCTGATAACTAGAATGTGTAGACTTTCCAAGATACAGTTTGTCATCCTATCATCAGTAATGTCTCAGATGACAACTGATCTGACCTCATATTCTTTAAGTACCAACGCATATTTTCAACTGGTTGGATTACCGAAATATGGTTCTGTTCACCACCCTTTTGATGTTACCCAACTCTCTGTTAACAAAGGGCTTTCCAAGAGTCACTCTGTAGACTAGAGATAGAGGAAAGGGGGGGAAAGGTATTTATGTGGGTCATAAACCTCACCAACAGGCCAACGTCACACCCGACCGTTTAGACAGTGCTACAGGGAGACAGGACGGACACCTGATCGTCCTCGCAGTGGCAGATTACGTGTAACAACACATCTGCATAGGATCGGTACACCCAAACAGCACACCTTTGGGACAGGTACAGGATGGCAACAACAACTGCCCGAGTTACACCAGGAACCCACAATCCCTGCATCAGTGCTCAGACTGTCTGCAATAGGCTGAGAGAGGCTGGACTGAGGGCTTGTAGGCCTGTTGTAAAGGCAGGTCCTCACCAGACATCACCGGCAACAACGTCGCCTATGGGCACAAACCCACTTGCTGGACCAGACATTACTGGCAAAAGGTGCTCTCCACTGACGAGTCGTGGTTTTGTCTCACCAGGGGTTATGGTCGGATTTGCGTTTATTGTCGAAGGAATGAGCGTTACACCGAGGCCTGTACTCTGGAGCGGGATCGAGTTGGAGGTGGGGATCGTCTGTCATGGTCTGGGGTGGTGTGTCACAGCATCATCGGACTGAGCTTGTTGTAATTGCAGGCAATCTCAACGCAGTGCATTACAGGGAAGACATCCTCCTCCCTCATGTGGTACCCTTTATGCAGGCTCATCCTGACATGACCCTCCAGCATGACAAAGCCACCAGCCATACTTCTCATTCTGTGCGTGATTTCCTGCAAGACATCTCACAGCAAAAACTGGCAAATCAGTCAATGAGCAGATGCAGTCCATGAGCAGATGTGCTCCACACCAGATACTGACTGATACTTTAGATTGACCCCCCCCTTTGTTTTGTTTGTTCAGGGACACATTATTCCATTTGTTAGTCACAAGTTTGCTGAAAATAAACGCAGTTGACAGTGAGAGGACGTTTCTTTTTTTGCTGAGTTTACAATCAATTTGACTTTGTTTTTACCAATATAACTATAATTTCATAATGGTGGTAATTTATTTTAATGGTAAATCTGGATTGATAAACTGGGTTAATCAGGATGTAGCCGAGGCAAGGGTTTCCATTAGCCGGTAATAGCCGATTTTTGTCTGGTAAAATAAATAAATATAAAAGCCAATAAATAATATTCATCCAATGCAAAAAACCATTTCTACTTTAAATAGATTTTTGTATTAATCTAATTAGATTTCCGCACGGACATCAACCTTAGGCGATTAACTGCCTTGCTAATGGGCAGAACGGCAGATTATTTCACCTTGTTGGCTCGGGATTGGAAACCAGCATCCTTTCGGTTACTGGCCCAACGCTCTTAACCGCTATGGGAATGGTAGAAACCACACCAGCATTTCCCCACCCTGTAGACGCCACGTTACAATACCGGAGATCAGTGGTATTCTCTCCCTCATAAGCGTTAATTAATTAGTCTTATTACCCCAGGCTAGCCATGTGTGGAGCCCCAGTCATAACTGGGCTACGGTGAGCTAATTTAAAATGGTGGCCGTGGGAATCTCTTTATATTCCTTAATTACCCTGAGTTCCCCTCTTCAGTGGACCCAGAGGCAGTAAGCAGCTTACGCTGCCTCCAGAGGGGAGCAGAGACATCACTTAGTCAGTCTAAAGCAAGTCCTTTTCTCTCCTCTCCTCCACGCCGCTCCCGTACTCGCCCTCCCTCTCCCCAAGGGCCCTGGAGTATAGCACTTAATCCAGCCGCATAAACAGACACGTCAGCTGTTTTTTTATAGCTATATTGAGTTTAGCGGGGAAACTATGCTAATGAGGTAAATAATAAAAACAACATGCTACCCTTTTTTTTGGGGCATTTTAACACTTGGGAGATGGAGGAGAGGGGAAAGTGTGATTGCTTTTTTTGACATGTTTTGTTTTTCTCCAAGAACACCCTTGTGATTGACACTCCCAGGGTGCGGAAGCAGACACGCCACTACAGCTCAATGAAGGAGGACGAATTGGCAGAGTTCTCAGAGTTGGAAAGTGACGGCGAGAATGAGAAGCCCTTGACCAAACTCAGGCGACCCCAGGACCGAGCTCACGGGTACCCCCGCAGCGAGTGCTTCAGGGTGGAGAAGAACCTGCTGGTTTATGGGTGAGTGGACATCTCTAACATGTTTGTTAGTCTTTCAGAAAGGTTGACTGTTCTCTAAACCCTGGCCCTTTTGGAAGGGTAACTCTAGATACTAGGGGCGTGCCGAGTAGTCGGACAAAACGGGTATCGTAATGGATATAAGCAATTTTCCCGATTATATGATCAAGAGGTTTTTTTGTAATTCTGATCTAATCCTTTTTATTTATGGGTGCCAACTTACATCTTTCAATCAAGTGCGAAGTGCTACGTAGTCTAAACTCAACTGGCTAGTTTGTCTGTTTGTAAATAGAAGGGCAGGCTGTACGCTGATCCTGCTGCTTTGATTGGAGCTGTATTTCTGTGTCCTCGCTTGGTTAATCATTTCACCCAATCACTTCTCTTTCGGTTTGATCATTTAGATTGCTGCTGCCTCCTGGTAGCCTACTATGATAGCAAGCTATCAATGTGCTTAACATCTAGCAAGCTATCAATGTGCATAACATCTAGCAAGCTATCAATGTGCATAACATCTAGCAAGCTATCAATGTGCATAACATCTAGCAAGCTATCAATGTGCATAACATCTAGCAAGCTATCAATGTGCATAACATCTAGCAAGCTATCAATGTGCATAACATCTAGCAAGCTATCAATGTGCATAACATCTAGCAAGCTATCAATGTGCATAACATCTAGCAAGCTATCAATGTGCATAACATCTAGCAAGCTATCAATGTGCATAACATCTAGCAAGCTATCAATGTGCATAACATCTAGCAAGCTATCAATGTGCATAACATCTAGCAAGCTATCAATGTGCATAACATCTAGCAAGCTATCAATGTGCATAACATCTAGCAAGCTATCAATGTGCATAACATCTAGCAAGCTATCAATGTGCATAACATCTAGCAAGCTATCAATGTGCATAACATCTAGCAAGCTATCAATGTGCATAACATCTAGCAAGCTATCAATGTGCATAACATTTAGCAAGCTATCAATGTGCATAACGTCTAACTAGCGGGGAGAAGGTAGGGGAAAGATGAACCGCTGATGCACCTTCTGACCAACTTAGGCATATGAAAACAGTTTTTTTTCGATCACTTGTGTCATCCAATCCGACTGTCAATTTATGGATACGATTAAGACTGTGTAGGTCGGCACACCTCGTAGACCTGAACGAATTTAGTAGATGTTTAATGATTTGGTTAACTATCCATTTTGCAGTCTTGACAGACTAGGCGATCGACTTGGTTTTGCCATAGTGGTAAATTTGGTATGGAGACGTGCCCATTCCAATGTCTACCTCTAGACTCCTGAGACTGCAGGGGGGATGTAAGAAATATGTCAGACAAGCCACAAGCCTACCAGAGGGATATTACCATATCTACATCTTCTCACTCAGGAAGTCAAATCAAATGTATTTATATAGCCCTTCGTACATCAGCTGATATCTCAAAGTGCTGTACAGAAACCCAGCCTATAACCCCAAACAGCAAGCAATGCAGGTGTAGAAGCACGGTGGTTAGGAAAAACTCCCTAGAAAGGCCAAAACCTAGGAAGAAACCTAGAGAGGAACCAGGCTATGTGGGGTGGCCAGTCCTCTTCTGGCTGTGCCGGGTAGAGATTATAACAGAACATGGCCAACATGTTCAAATGTTCATAAATGACTAGCATGGTCGAATAATAATAAGGCAGAACAGTTGAAACTGGAGCAGCAGCACGGCCAGGTGGACTGGGGACAGCAAGGAGTCATCATGTCAGGTAGTCCTGGGGCATGGTCCTAGGGCTCAGGTCCTCCGAGAGAGAGAAAGAAAGAGAATTAGAGAGAGCATATGTGGGGTGGCCAGTCCTCTTCCGGCTGTGCCGGGTGGAGATTATAACAGAACATGGCCAAGATGTTCAAATGTTCATAAATGACCAGCAGGGTCAAATAATAATAAGGTAGAACAGTTGAAACTGCGTGTCGGAGCTTCAGATTGCTGTGTAAGTTAAATGACCCTACATGTGAGTGGACAAGCATTAGCACTCTGTGACCATTATTTCATAAATGACCAGCATGGTCGAATAATAATCCACCTGAGAGATCTCATATCCTGTCTGGTTTATTAGCTGCCAGGTCCTTGAAGTATGATGAGGTCTAGGGTGTGTGCTTACCTCAGTGGCTGAACACATGCTGCGGTGGTCTGGGGGGAAATAATGGTCACAGAGTGCTAATGCTTGTCCACTCACATGTAGGGTCATTTAACTTACACAGCAATCTGAAGCTCCGACACGCATGGGACCATTAAACATGCCTGCATACTTGCACACACACGAGCCCAGATCCATCTTGCATGCACTCCTAATATGACCCAACATCCGCACAGTGAACCAATCACACACACCCGCACAGTGAACCAATCACACACACCCACACTATTAGTCGCCCTGCCCGACTGCCTTCTACAGTGACAGATCACGGCTGGCTGCACGCACCAACCACGTCTGACCAGCAGTGGGGTTGTTTTTCACAAACCGACCGACTCGACTACTGTCTAGACCACTGGGCTATAGGGCAAATTATAGAGCCATCACGTCTGAGGACTCTTCCCCTCAACTGACGCTGCTGCCATTGACTCCCTCTCTCTATCCCCTTCCCTAACCCAGACCTAGTCTCCATCGACCCACAAACACACAGAGTCAAATTGATTGTACTAGAATTTAGGTGTTGGTGGGTTGCATGCCAACTAGGGTTATCTCACCGTTGTGTAAAAGCATTTAGGGAGAGACGAGTCTTCGGTCGGTTGTCACTTGTTGGTGTTCTACTCTGGGTCACCCGCGGTAGAGAGATGGGATGTCAGTTGAATGTGCAGTCATGAACGAATTGTGTCACGGAATCAAATCGCGGTGTGATATTGGACCGTGGTTGAAGTTCAGAGAGCCAGACATAACACAGCCCCATCCACACCTACCCCCCCTCCTCTCTTCATTTACTGTAGTGGATAGGGAGGGATTTTTACATTCTGAAACCTCCCAGCCGAGACTGTGTAAATGTCAATCATCAGGATAAATTATAATACTCCAGACTAAATTCCCCTCCCTCTCTCTCTCCTCCCTGCTAGGTGGGGTCGCTGGGGAGACATCCTGTCCCGCGGGCGTTTCAAGCGGCCCCTGCAGGAACAAGACGTGGAGACCATCTGCCGCGCCCTGCTGGCCTACTGCCTGCTGCACTACCGTGGCGACGAGAACATCAAGCGCTTCATCTGGGACCTCATCACGCCCTCTGAGGACGGACAGAGCCGCACACTCACCAACCACTCCGGTATGTATCCCTACACACTCCTAACGCAGCACAACTATAGCTTAGCTACAACATAACAAACACACACTTTCCACTCAGTAACACCCTGATGAACTGCTCTGCAAGGCCTTCCCAATAACCACTTGTAGGAGTAGAGTGAATAAACATCCATTGAATTCCATAGGATTATTCAGTCCCACCACTTAACCTCTAGCGTCGAGCAATCCCGTATCCGGGAGCGTAATCATAGCCTCAAGCTCATTAGCATAACGCAACGTTAACTTCATGAAAATCGCAAATGAAATGAAATAAATATATTGGCTCACAAGCTTAGCCTTTTGTTAACAACACTGTCATCTCAGATTTTCAAAATATGCTTTTCAACCATAGCTACACAAGCATTTGTGTAAGAGTATTGTTAGCTAGCATAGCATTAAGCCGAGCATTCAGCAGGCAACATTTTCACAAAAACAAAAAAAGCATTCAAATAAAATAATTTACCTTTGAAGAACTTCTGATGTTTTCAATGAGGAGACTCTCAGTTAGATAGCAAATGTTCAGTTTTTCCAAAAAGATTATTTGTGTAGGAGAAATCGCTCCGTTTTGTTCATCACGTTTGGCTAAGAAAAAACCCTGAAAATTCAGTCATTACAACACCAAACTTTTTTCCAAATTAATTAACTCCGTAATATCGACAAACATGGCAAACGTTGCTTAGAATCAATCCTCAAGGTGTTTTTCACATATCTATTCGATGATAAATCATTCGTGGCAGTTGCCTTTCTCCTCTGAACCTAATGGAAAAGTGGACTCAGCTGGAGATTGCGCAATAATTTCGACGGAGGACCCCAAGCGGACACCTGGTGTATGTAGTCTCTTATGGTCAATCTTCCAATGATATGCCTACAAATACGTCACAATGCTGCAGACACCTTGGGGAAACGACAAAGTGTAGGCTCATTCCTGATGCATTCACAGCCATATAAGGAGACATTGTAACACAGCGCATTCAAAATCTGGGGCATTTCCTGTATGAAATTTAATCTTGGTTTCGCCTGTAGCATTAGTTCTGTGGCACTCACAGATAATATCTTTGCAGTTTTGGAAACATCAGTGTTTTCTTTCCAAAGCAATCAATTTTTTTTTTATCCAAAAATTAAAAGTGCGCCCCCTATATCGAAGAAGTTAAGTCCCTCCCTCACTCAAGCCCACCTCCCCACGACTCTTGACCTGACCTTACTCTAACATTGTGGCGGTCTGGTTCCAACTGGTTCAGATTCTGAACTTCCTTGTCTTGTTTGACCTTAATCCTCATTGGTTTCACTCAGAAGCCAACGCTAGAGTCTGATTGGTTAAAAAATAACATGGACTCCAATTGGCCCAATTAGTTGCTATTGCTTTCAATTATAGTTTGCAAATAGCCGTTTCATATTATTTAAATAAATAATCAAGTCTTTGCTGATAATAGACTTGTCCAACCCAGGTCTCTTGTTTAAAGAGATGTCATCTGAATTTGAGTCTGCCCATTGTAATACTCCCCCCTCTAATTGTAGGTCTGTCTACTCCAGTACCGCGGGGTCGTAAGGGGAAGAAGGGGAAACCAGCCCCACCTGCCCCTCCCCAGCTCCCCAGGGCAGAGTGGCTGGCCAGCTGTAACCCAGACCTGCTACTGCAGGAGGACAGCTACAAGAGACACCTCAAACACCACTGTAACAAGTAAGTCACAACTGACATTTAACCCCAAATTCTGACCTCTCACCCCAACACTGTCGTTCAAATGCCACAAGAAGAAGTGAGCCTTTTGTCAGCCCTTTGACCTCGAACCTCGAACCAAACACAAAACACCCAGTTTCCACACTTGGAGGTTTCATTTAGAACACAGTCCCCAGTAATCCTATTTCCCATGAGCTGCTAGTGACAAACACCAACACACTTTTCACTTCAGTCTTTTGTTTAGTTCTAGGCAGTGTCCTATTTACTCCTCCTCCTTCCTTGGCCACAACTCTTCTCCTCTCCGCTCTTCTTCTTTCTACTCTGCTGTTGTTGGGGAGATTTTGCGACGGCCAGGTTTTTGGGGCCGAGGCTGGCGCCAGGCCAGGTGCCAGGCAGACCTGTTGGATGTGGGTGAAAGGCGGCACACACAGGGGTGATTATGTGGTGCCATCTGTCAGGCGTGGGGGCTGGTGCGCAGCGTGGCTAATCAGGCCTGGCAGCATGATGGATGGGCAGGGGTTCGTGCCAAAGAGCCGCTACTGTCGCTCCACCCAGCTACTGCTGCTGGCACACGTGCACGAACCAGAGTTTAAAAACTCACTTTCTTTTTTTTTACCCTCCCCCTCTCTCCGTATCGTTTTCTTTCTCCCTCCAATCTCTCTCTATATATATCTCCCCCCCTTTCCCCTCTCTCTCTTTCCCCTCTCTCTCTTTCCCCTCTCTCTCCCTCCCACAGAGTTCTCCTGAGGGTCCGTATGCTCTACTATCTGCGACAGGAAGTCATCGGTGACCACGCCGACAGGATCCTAGAGGGAACAGACTCAAGGTTGGCATCCATGCTTCTTCATCTCTCCAACACACCCAAGCCCCTGCCTGCTTGATCTTCCCTCTCTCCCTCTTCCATCCCCGAGTTCCGCCCCTCACCCAGATGTGCATGCATGTATAATGCAGAAACGTGTGCTCCGTATTGATGGCATCTGAGGCTCTTCGCTGAATAAAATGCTGTTATTGTGTGTGCATGCATATGTGCGCCAGTTAGTGTGTAATCGTGCATATACACTATATATACAAAAGTATGTGGACACCCCTTCAAATTAGTGGTGGATTTGGTTGTTTCAGCCACACCCATTGCTGACACGTGTATAAAATGAAGCACACAGCCATGAAATCTCCATAGACAAACATTGGCATTAGAATGGCCTTACTGAAGAGCTCAGTGACTTTCAAGGTGGCACAGTCATAGGATGCCACCTTTTCAATAAGTCAGTTTGTCAAATTTCTGGCTTGCAAGAGCTGTTATTGTGAAGTTGAAACGTCTAGGAGCAACAACAGCTCAGACGTGAAGTTGGTAGGCCACAGAAGCTCACAGAACGGGACCGCCGAGGGCTGAAGTTCTCCGGGCGCGAAAATATACTTTCCTCAGTTGCAACACTCACTACCGAGTTCCAAACTTCCTCTGGAAGCAATGTCGGCACAATAACTGTTCGTCGGGAGTTTCAAGAAATGGTTTTCCATGGCTGAGCAAACACACACAAGCCTAAGATCACGTACAATGTCAAGCGTCTGCTGGAGTGCTGTAAATCGCGTCGCCATTGGACTCTGGAGCAGTAGAAACACATTCTCTGGAGTGATTCACCATCTGGCTTCACCATCTGGCAGTCTGACAGATGAATCTGGGTTTGGTGGATGTCAGGAGAACGCTACCTACCTGAATGCATAGTGCCAACTTTAAAGTTTGTTGGATCGGGAATAATGGTCTGGAGCTGTTTTTCATGGTTTGGGCCCTTTAGTTCCAGTGAAGGGAAATCTTAATTCTACAGCATAAAATGACATTCTAGACGATTCTGTGCTTCCAACTTTGTGGCAACAGTTTGGAGAAGGTCCTTTCCTGTTTCAGCATGACAATGCCCCGGTTCACAAAGCGAGGTCCATACAGAAATGGTTTGTCGAGATCGTGTGGAAGAACTTGACTGGCCGGCACAGAGCCCTGACCTCAACCCCATCAAACATCTTTGGGATGAATTGCAACGCCGACTGCGAGCCAGGCCTAATCGCCCAACATCGGTGCCCAACCTCACTAATGCACTTGTAGCTGAATGGATGCAAGTCCCTGCATAAATATTCCAACATATAGTGGAAAGCCTTCACAGAAGAAAGGAGGCTGTTATAGCAGCAAAGGGGGGAACCAACTCCATATTAATACTCATGATTTTGGAATGAGATGTTCAACGAGCAGGTGTCCACATACCTTTGGTCACGTGTGTATGTGCCAGCTAATTAGTGACGAAGAGTGTGTGTCTGTGTACGCCTATAAATGTGCCACTTGATGGTGTGTGTGTGCATGTGCCAGCCAGCATGTCTGTATTACGGGCATCGGGACAGTATTCTGGTAGTGGTGATGGTGGTGGGGACAGTAGTCTGGTAGTGGTGTCGCTCTGGATAAGAGCGTCTGCTAAATTACTTAAATGTAAATGTAATGTGGTGATGGTGGTGGGGACAGTTGTCTGGTAGTGGTGATGGTGGTGGGGACAGTTGTCTGGTAGTGGTGATGGTGGTGGGGACAGTAGTGTGGTAGTGGTGATGGAGGTGGGGACAGTTGTCTGGTAGTGGTGATGGTGGTGGGGACAGTAGTCTGGTAGTGGTGATGGTGGTGGGGACAGTAGTCTGGTGATGGTGGTGGGGACAGTAGTCTGGTGGCGGTGGTGGGGACAGTTGTCTGGTAGTGGCGGTGGTGGGGACAGTTGTCTGGTAGTGGCGGTGGTGGGGACAGTTGTCTGGTAGTGGCGGTGGTGGGGACAGTTGTCTGGTAGTGGCGGTGGTGGGGACAGTTGTCTGGTAGTGGCGGTGGTGGGGACAGTTGTCTGGTAGTGGCGGTGGTGGGGACAGTTGTCTGGTAGTGGCGGTGGTGGGGACAGTTGTCTGGTAGTGGCGGTGGTGGGGACAGTTGTCTGGTAGTGGCGGTGGTGGGGACAGTTGTCAGGTAGTGGCGGTGGTGGGGACAGTAGTCTGGTAGTGGGGACAGTAGTCTGGTAGTGGGGACAGTTGTCTGGTAGTGGCGGTGGGGACAGTTGTCTGGTAGTGGCGGTGGGGACAGTTGTCTGGTAGTGGGGACAGTAGTCTGGTAGTGGCGGTGGTGGGGACAGTTGTCTGGTAGTGGCGGTGGTGGGGACAGTTGTCTGGTAGTGGCGGTGGTGGGGACAGTTGTCTGGTAGTGGCGGTGGTGGGGACAGTTGTCTGGTAGTGGCGGTGGTGGGGGCAGTTGTCTGGTAGTGGCGGTGGTGGGGACAGTTGTCTGGTAGTGGCGGTGGTGGGGACAGTTGTCTGGTAGTGGCGGTGGTGGGGACAGTTGTCTGGTAGTGGCGGTGGTGGGGACAGTAGTCTGGTAGTGGGGACAGTAGTCTGGTAGTGGGGACAGTTGTCTGGTAGTGGCGGTGGGGACAGTTGTCTGGTAGTGGCGGTGGGGACAGTTGTCTGGTAGTGGGGACAGTAGTCTGGTAGTGGTGGTGGTGGGGACAGTTGTCTGGTAGTGGTGGTGGTGGGGACAGTTGTCTGGTGGTGGTGGGGACTGTTATCTGGTGGTGGTGGGGACAGTGATCTGGTGGTGGTGGGGACAGTGATCTGGTAGTGGCGGTGGTGGGGACAGTTGTCTGGTAGTGGCGGTGGTGGGGACAGTTGTCTGGTAGTGGCGGTGGTGGGGACAGTTGTCTGGTAGTGGCGGTGGTGGGGACAGTTGTCTGGTAGTGGCGGTGGTGGGGACAGTTGTCTGGTAGTGGCGGTGGTGGGGACAGTTGTCTGGTAGTGGCGGTGGTGGGGACAGTTGTCTGGTAGTGGCGGTGGTGGGGACAGTTGTCTGGTAGTGGCGGTGGTGGGGACAGTTGTCTGGTGGTGGTGGGGACAGTTGTCTGGTGGTGGTGGGGACAGTTGTCTGGCGGTGGTGGGGACAGTTGTCTGGCGGTGGTGGGGACAGTTGTCTGGCGGTGGTGGGGACAGTTGTCTGGTAGTGGCGGTGGTGGGGACAGTAGTCTGGTAGTGGTGGCGGTGGGGACAGTTGTCTGGTAGTGGCGGTGGTGGGGACAGTAGTCTGGTAGCGGCGGTGGTGGGGACAGTAGTCTGGTAGCGGCGGTGGTGGGGACAGTAGTCTGGTAGCGGCGGTGGTGGGGACAGTTGTCTGGTAGCGGCGGTGGTGGGGACAGTTGTCTGGTAGCGGCGGTGGTGGGGACAGTTGTCTGGTGGCGGCGGTGGTGGGGACAGTTGTCTGGTAGTGGCGGTGGTGGGTACAGTTGTCTGGTAGTGGCGGTGGTGGGGACAGTAGTCTGGTAGTGGGGACAGTAGTCTGGTAGTGGGGACAGTTGTCTGGTAGTGGCGGTGGGGACAGTTGTCTGGTAGTGGCGGTGGGGACAGTTGTCTGGTAGTGGGGACAGTAGTCTGGTAGTGGTGGTGGTGGGGACAGTTGTCTGGTAGTGGTGGTGGTGGGGACAGTTGTCTGGTGGTGGTGGGGACTGTTATCTGGTGGTGGTGGGGACAGTGATCTGGTGGTGGTGGGGACAGTGATCTGGTAGTGGCGGTGGTGGGGACAGTTGTCTGGTAGTGGCGGTGGTGGGGACAGTTGTCTGGTAGTGGCGGTGGTGGGGACAGTTGTCTGGTAGTGGCGGTGGTGGGGACAGTTGTCTGGTAGTGGCGGTGGTGGGGACAGTTGTCTGGTAGTGGCGGTGGTGGGGACAGTTGTCTGGTAGTGGCGGTGGTGGGGACAGTTGTCTGGTAGTGGCGGTGGTGGGGACAGTTGTCTGGTGGTGGTGGGGACAGTTGTCTGGCGGTGGTGGGGACAGTTGTCTGGCGGTGGTGGGGACAGTTGTCTGGCGGTGGTGGGGACAGTTGTCTGGCGGTGGTGGGGACAGTTGTCTGGTAGTGGCGGTGGTGGGGACAGTAGTCTGGTAGTGGCGGTGGTGGGGACAGTAGTCTGGTAGCGGCGGTGGTGGGGACAGTAGTCTGGTAGCGGCGGTGGTGGGGACAGTAGTCTGGTAGCGGCGGTGGTGGGGACAGTTGTCTGGTAGCGGCGGTGGTGGGGACAGTTGTCTGGTAGCGGCGGTGGTGGGGACAGTTGTCTGGTGGCGGCGGTGGTGGGGACAGTTGTCTGGTAGTGGCGGTGGTGGGTACAGTTGTCTGGTAGTGGCGGTGGTGGGGACAGTTGTCTGGTAGTGGTGGTGGTGGGGACAGTTGTCTGGTGGTGGGGACAGTAGTCTGGTAGTGGGTACAGTTGTCTGGTGGTGGGGACAGTTGTCTGGTAGTGGGGACAGTTGTCTGGTGGTGGGGACAGTTGTCTGGTAGTGGTGATGGTGGTGGGGACAGTTGTCTGGTAGTGGCGGTGGTGGGGACAGTTGTCTGGTAGTGGCGGTGGTGGGGACAGTTGTCTGGTAGTGGTGGTGGGGACAGTTGTCTGGTAGTGGTGGTGGGGACAGTTGTTTGATAGTGGTGGTGGGGACAGTTGTCTGGTGGCGGCGGTGGGGACAGTTGTCTGGTGGCGGCGGTGGGGACAGTTGTCTGGTGGCGGCGGTGGGGACAGTTGTCTGGTGGCGGCGGTGGGGACAGTTGTCTGGTAGCGGCGGTGGGGACAGTTGTCTGGTAGCGGCGGTGGGGACAGTAGTCTGGTAGCGGCGGTGGGGACAGTAGTCTGGTAGCGGCGGTGGGGACAGTTGTCTGGTAGCGGCGGTTGGGACAGTTGTCTGGTAGCGGCGGTGGGGACAGTTGTCTGGTAGCGGCGGTGGGGACAGTTGTCTGGTAGCGGCGGTGGGGACAGTTGTCTGGTAGCGGCGGTGGGGACAGTTGTCTGGTAGCGGCGGTGGGGACAGTTGTCTGGTAGCGGCGGTGGGGACAGTTGTCTGGTAGCGGCGGTGGGGACAGTAGTCTGGTAGCGGCGGTTGGGACAGTAGTCTGGTAGCGGCGGTTGGGACAGTAGTCTGGTAGCGGCGGTTGGGACAGTAGTCTGGTAGCGGCGGTTGGGACAGTAGTCTGGTAGTGGCGGTTGGGACAGTAGTCTGGTAGTGGCGGTGAGGACAGTTGTCTGGTAGTGGTGGTGGTGGGGACAGTTGTCTGGTAGTGGTGGTGGTGGGGACAGTTGCCTGGTAGTGGTGGTGGTGGGGACAGTTGCCTGGTAGTGGTGGTGGTGGGGACAGTTGCCTGGTAGTGGTGGTGGTGGGGACAGTTGCCTGGTAGTGGTGGTGGTGGTGGGGACAGTTGCCTGGTAGTGGTGGTGGTGGTGGGGACAGTTGCCTGGTAGTGGTGGTGGTGGTGGACAGTTGCCTGGTGGTGGTGGTGGGGACAGTTGCCTGGTGGTGGGGACAGTAGTCTGGTAGTGGGGACAGTAGTCTGGTAGTGGTGGTGGGGACAGTTGTCTGGTAGTGGTGGTGGTGGGGACAGTTGTCTGGTAGTGGTGGTGGTGGTGGTGACAGTTGTCTGGTAGTGGTGGTGGTGGGGACAGTTGTCTGGTGGTGGTGGGGACAGTGATCTGGTGGTGGTGGGGACAGTTGTCTGGTGGTGGTGGGGACAGTTGTCTGGTAGTGGGGACAGTAGTCTGGTAGTGGCGGTGGTGGGGACAGTTGTCTGGCAGTGGCGGTGGTGGGGACAGTTGTCTGGCGGTGGTGGGGACAGTTGTCTGGCGGTGGTGGGGACAGTTGTCTGGCGGTGGTGGGGACAGTTGTCTGGCGGTGGTGGGGACAGTTGTCTGGCGGTGGTGGGGACAGTTGTCTGGCGGTGGTGGGGACAGTTGTCTGGTAGTTTCGGTGGTGGGGACAGTTGTCTGGTAGTGGCGGTGGTGGGCACAGTTGTCTGGTAGTGGCGGTGGTGGGGACAGTTGTCTGGTAGTGGCGGTGGTGGGGACAGTTGTCTGGTGGCGGTGGTGGTGGGGACAGTTGTCTGGTGGCGGCGGTGGGGACAGTTGTCTGGTGGCGGCGGTGGGGACAGTTGTCTGGTGGCGGCGGTGGGGACAGTTGTCTGGTGGCGGCGGTGGGGACAGTTGTCTGGTAGTGGTGGTGGTGGGGACAGTTGCCTGGTAGTGGTGGTGGTGGTGGGGACAGTTGCCTGGTAGTGGTGGTGGTGGTGGGGACAGTTGCCTGGTGGTGGTGGTGGGGACAGTTGCCTGGTGGTGGGGACAGTAGTCTGGTGGTGGGGACAGTAGTCTGGTAGTGGGGACAGTAGTCTGGTAGTGGTGGTGGTGGGGACAGTTGTCTGGTAGTGGTGGTGGTGGGGACAGTTGTCTGGTAGTGGTGGTGGGGACAGTTGTCTGGTAGTGGTGGTGGGGACAGTTGTCTGGTAGTGGTGGTGGTGGGGACAGTTGTCTGGTGGTGGTGGGGACAGTGATCTGGTGGTGGTGGGGACAGTGATCTGGTGGTGGTGGGGACAGTTGTCTGGTGGTGGTGGGGACAGTTGTCTGGTGGTGGTGGGGACAGTTGTCTGGTAGTGGGGACAGTAGTCTGGTAGTGGCGGTGGTGGGGACAGTTGTCTGGCAGTGGTGGGGACAGTTGTCTGGTAGTGGTGGTGGTGGGGACAGTTGTCTGGTGGTGGCGGCGGTGGGGACAGTTGTCTGGTGGTGGCGGCGGTGGGGACAGTTGTCTGGTGGTGGCGGCGGTGGGGACAGTTGTCTGGTGGTGGCGGCGGTGGGGACAGTTGTCTGGTGGCGGCGGCGGTGGGGACAGTTGTCTGGTGGCGGCGGTGGGGACAGTTGTCTGGTAGCGGCGGTGGGGACAGTTGTCTGGTAGCGGCGGTGGGGACAGTAGTCTGGTATTGGCGGTTGGGACAGTAGTCTGGTAGTGGCGGTGGGGACAGTAGTCTGGTAGTGGCGGTGGGGACAGTTGTCTGGTAGTGGTGGCGGTGGGGACAGTTGTCTGGTAGTGGTGGTGGTGGGGACAGTTGCCTGGTAGTGGTGGTGGTGGGGACAGTTGCCTGGTAGTGGTGGTGGTGGGGACAGTTGTCTGGTAGTGGTGGTGGTGGGGACAGTTGCCTGGTAGTGGTGGTGGTGGGGACAGTTGCCTGGTAGTGGTGGTGGTGGGGACAGTTGCCTGGTAGTGGTGGTGGGGACAGTTGTCTGGTAGCGGCGGTGGGGACAGTTGTCTGGTAGCGGCGGTGGGGACAGTAGTCTGGTAGCGGCGGTTGGGACAGTAGTCTGGTAGCGGCGGTTGGGACAGTAGTCTGGTAGCGGCGGTTGGGACAGTAGTCTGGTAGCGGCGGTTGGGACAGTAGTCTGGTAGTGGCGGTTGGGACAGTAGTCTGGTAGTGGCGGTGGGGACAGTTGTCTGGTAGTGGTGGTGGTGGGGACAGTTGTCTGGTAGTGGTGGTGGTGGGGACAGTTGCCTGGTAGTGGTGGTGGTGGGGACAGTTGCCTGGTAGTGGTGGTGGTGGGGACAGTTGCCTGGTAGTGGTGGTGGTGGTGGGGACAGTTGCCTGGTAGTGGTGGTGGTGGTGGGGACAGTTGCCTGGTAGTGGTGGTGGTGGTGGACAGTTGCCTGGTGGTGGTGGGGACAGTTGCCTGGTGGTGGGGACAGTAGTCTGGTGGTGGGGACAGTAGTCTGGTAGTGGGGACAGTAGTCTGGTAGTGGTGGTGGGGACAGTTGTCTGGTAGTGGTGGTGGTGGGGACAGTTGTCTGGTAGTGGTGGTGGTGGTGGTGACAGTTGTCTGGTAGTGGTGGTGGTGGGGACAGTTGTCTGGTGGTGGTGGGGACAGTGATCTGGTGGTGGTGGGGACAGTTGTCTGGTGGTGGTGGGGACAGTTGTCTGGTAGTGGGGACAGTAGTCTGGTAGTGGCGGTGGTGGGGACAGTTGTCTGGCAGTGGCGGTGGTGGGGACAGTTGTCTGGCGGTGGTGGGGACAGTTGTCTGGCGGTGGTGGGGACAGTTGTCTGGCGGTGGTGGGGACAGTTGTCTGGCGGTGGTGGGGACAGTTGTCTGGCGGTGGTGGGGACAGTTGTCTGGCGGTGGTGGGGACAGTTGTCTGGCGGTGGTGGGGACAGTTGTCTGGCGGTGGTGGGGACAGTTGTCTGGCGGTGGTGGGGACAGTTGTCTGGCGGTGGTGGGGACAGTTGTCTGGTAGTGGTGGTGGGCACAGTTGTCTGGTAGTGGCGGTGGTGGGGACAGTTGTCTGGTGGCGGTGGTGGTGGGGACAGTTGTCTGGTGGCGGCGGTGGGGACAGTTGTCTGGTAGTGGGGACAGTAGTCTGGTAGTGGGGACAGTAGTCTGGTAGTGGTGGTGGGGACAGTTGTCTGGTAGTGGTGGTGGGGACAGTTGTCTGGTAGTGGTGGTGGTGGTGGTGACAGTTGTCTGGTAGTGGTGGTGGTGGGGACAGTTGTCTGGTGGTGGTGGGGACAGTGATCTGGTGGTGGTGGGGACAGTTGTCTGGTGGTGGTGGGGACAGTTGTCTGGTAGTGGGGACAGTAGTCTGGTAGTGGCGGTGGTGGGGACAGTTGTCTGGCAGTGGCGGTGGTGGGGACAGTTGTCTGGCGGTGGTGGGGACAGTTGTCTGGCGGTGGTGGGGACAGTTGTCTGGCGGTGGTGGGGACAGTTGTCTGGCGGTGGTGGGGACAGTTGTCTGGCGGTGGTGGGGACAGTTGTCTGGCGGTGGTGGGGACAGTTGTCTGGCGGTGGTGGGGACAGTTGTCTGGCGGTGGTGGGGACAGTTGTCTGGCGGTGGTGGGGACAGTTGTCTGGCGGTGGTGGGGACAGTTGTCTGGCGGTGGTGGGGACAGTTGTCTGGCGGTGGTGGGGACAGTTGTCTGGCGGTGGTGGGGACAGTTGTCTGGCGGTGGTGGGGACAGTTGTCTGGCGGTGGTGGGGACAGTTGTCTGGCGGTGGTGGGGACAGTTGTCTGGCGGTGGTGGGGACAGTTGTCTGGCGGTGGTGGGGACAGTTGTCTGGCGGTGGTGGGGACAGTTGTCTGGCGGTGGTGGGGACAGTTGTCTGGCGGTGGCGGTGGTGGGCACAGTTGTCTGGTGGCGGCGGTGGTGGGGACAGTTGTCTGGTGGCGGTGGTGGTGGGGACAGTTGTCTGGTGGCGGCGGTGGGGACAGTTGTCTGGTAGTGGCGGCGGTGGGGACAGTTGTCTGGTAGTGGCGGCGGTGGGGACAGTTGTCTGGTAGTGGTGGCGGTGGGGACAGTTGTCTGGTAGTGGTGGCGGTGGGGACAGTTGTCTGGTAGTGGTGGCGGTGGGGACAGTTGTCTGGTAGTGGTGGCGGTGGGGACAGTTGTCTGGTAGTGGTGGCGGTGGGGACAGTTGTCTGGTAGTGGTGGCGGTGGGGACAGTTGTCTGGTAGTGGTGGCGGTGGGGACAGTTGTCTGGTAGTGGTGGCGGTGGGGACAGTTGTCTGGTAGTGGTGGCGGTGGGGACAGTTGTCTGGTAGTGGTGGCGGTGGGGACAGTTGTCTGGTAGTGTTGGCGGTGGGGACAGTTGTCTGGTAGTGGCGGCGGTGGGGACAGTTGTCTGGCAGTGGCGGCGGTGGGGACAGTTGTCTGGTAGTGGCGGCGGTGGGGACAGTTGTCTGGTAGTGGTGGCGGTGGGGACAGTTGTCTGGTAGTGGTGGCGGTGGGGACAGTTGTCTGGTAGTGGTGGCGGTGGGGACAGTTGTCTGGTAGTGGTGGCGGTGGGGACAGTTGTCTGGTAGTGGTGGCGGTGGGGACAGTTGTCTGGTAGTGGTGGCGGTGGGGACAGTTGTCTGGTAGTGGTGGCGGTGGGGACAGTTGTCTGGTAGTGGTGGCGGTGGGGACAGTTGTCTGGTAGTGGTGGCGGTGGGGACAGTTGTCTGGTAGTGGTGGCGGTGGGGACAGTTGTCTGGTAGTGGTGGCGGTGGGGACAGTTGTCTGGTAGTGGTGGCGGTGGGGACAGTTGTCTGGTAGTGGCGGTGGGGACAGTTGTCTGGTAGTGGCGGTGGGGACAGTTGTCTGGTAGTGGCGGTGGGGACAGTTGTCTGGTAGTGGCGGTGGGGACAGTTGTCTGGTAGTGGCGGTGGGGACAGTTGTCTGGTAGTGGCGGTGGGGACAGTTGTCTGGTAGTGGCGGTGGGGGACAGTTGTCTGGTAGTGGCGGTGGGGACAGTAGTCTGGTAGAGGTGATGGCGGTTGGGACAATAGTCTGGTAGTGGTGATGGTGGTAGTGGGGACGGTAGTCTGGTAGTGGTGATGGTGGTGGGGACGGTTGTCTGGTAGTGGCGGTGGGGACAGTAGTCTGGTAGTGGGGACGGTGGTTGGGACAGTAGTCTGGTAGTGGTGATGACGGTAGTCTGGTAGTGGTGATGACGGTAGTCTGGTAGTGGTGATGACGGTAGTCTGGTAGTGGTGATGACGGTAGTCTGGTAGTGGTGATGACGGTAGTCTGGTAGTGGGGACGGTAGTCTGGTAGTGGGGACGGTAGTCTGGTAGTGGGGACGGTAGTCTGCTAGTGGGGACGGTAGTCTGGTAGTGGTGGGGACGGTAGTCTGGTAGTGGTGGGGACGGTAGTCTGGTAGTGGTGGGGACGGTAGTCTGGTAGTGGGGACGGTAGTCTGGTAGTGGGGACGGTAGTCTGGTAGTGGGGACGGTAGTCTGGTAGTGGTGATGGTGGTGGGGACGGTTGTCTGGTAGTGGCGGTGGGGACAGTAGTCTGGTAGTGGTGATGACGGTAGTCTGGTAGTGGTGATGACGGTAGTCTGGTAGTGGTGATGACGGTAGTCTGGTAGTGGTGATGACGGTAGTCTGGTAGTGGTGATGACGGTAGTCTGGTAGTGGTGATGACGGTAGTCTGGTAGTGGTGATGACGGTAGTCTGGTAGTGGTGATGACGGTAGTCTGGTAGTGGTGATGACGGTAGTCTGGTAGTGGTGGGGACGGTAGTCTGGTAGTGGGGACGGTAGTCTGGTAGTGGGGACGGTAGTCTGGTAGTGGGGACGGTAGTCTGGTAGTGGTGGGGACGGTAGTCTGGTAGTGGTGGGGACGGTAGTCTGGTAGTGGTGGGGACGGTAGTCTGGTAGTGGTGGGGACGGTAGTCGGGTCGTGGGGACGGTAGTCGGGTCGTGGTGATGGTGTTAGGCCTCTTCTGCCTATGTCTCTTTGCAATTGTCTGCTTCCCAAATGGCACCCTTTTACATATATAGTGCACTACTTTTGGCTCTGGTCAAGGCGCAATGTTGTGAATAGGGTACCATTTGGCCTCTGTCGAGATGTTCCAGAGTTGGCTCATGACCATATTTCCTCCCAGTCCCCTGGAGATGGGGCCCATTACAGACACATCAGATTAAACGATTGCGTGTTGATTTTAGACCATTTTAATCCGTTTTCTTCTCTGCCTGTCTCTCTGCCTGTCTCTCTGCCTGTCTCTCTGCCTGTCTCTCCTTCTGTCTTTTTCTCTCTTTCTCCTTGGTTTGAGCCCACAGTGAAATGGATATCTGGATCCCTCAGCCTTTCCACGCCGAGGTGCCCGCCGATTGGTGGGACAGCGAGGCAGACAAATCGCTGCTCATCGGTGTCTTCAAACACGGTAAGCCCAACCCCTCCGCTTCACACACACACCCCTGGCTTTTTCAGCTTGATTGGTGTTCCCATAGCGACCGCGGAGCACAGCTGGCTCAGAGAGACGTCAGGAGATTGATTGGTGGCCATGTCCAGCCGCCCGAGAAGAGGCTGTCGGTGTGTGGACGTGTTGTACTTCATGGTTAGACTGTGTTCTGTCCACCACAGTTGGTTGACGCACATCTGTTTGATCTCTTCTAGCTGTGAGTTAGCTGGTTTACATTGGACCATTTGAATTGTATTACAGTGCCAAACAAGATTACAAGCTAGAATTGTAATGATTTAATAGTGGTAATTATATTGATGGTGATTAATATTAATTTGGGATAATTGTAATTATTCTCTGTAATTGCCACCCTGTGCCTCAGCCCTGACAAGCATACACACACACACACACACACACACACACACACACACACACACACACAAACATGGACGCTGTCTCAAACACACATGGATACAATAGAGCTAGCCTATAGTTAATCATAATCCTCATTCACTTGGGAGGCCTGGGGGGGATGCTGCTCTCTGCCTCACACACCCTACACGCACACAACGTACAAACACACACACTGTCTCACACAACACTTACGCACACTCTCCAGGACTGCAAGAGGGAAGAGTGATGGCCTATAAAAGCCCCTCATGATTAGCGCTTGGCTCGGGGCGCAGCGGCGGTTAGGAACAATGTGTCACCGCATAAATCCTAATTGAAATGTGATGTTCTGCGGGGGCTTTGGGGAGGGGAGGGGGGCTGATGGTCTGGTCTGCTCACTGTCACGGTTGTCCAGCCTGTGCCTCTCTCCCTCCCTCCTCCCACCCGCCGTGCTTAGTCGGATCTGCAGGCTCTTATCTGTTCTGCTTGGATGACTTCAACGGGCATCTCTCTCGTTCGCTGGCACACTTGGGCAAATGCGCACACACACTTAGACACAGATTTTCTTGTCCACACACCCACTGACGCAACCAGTCAGACACACACTCCAACAGGCGCTGCCCTCTGTCTGCATCTGGACCCTGGGGTCATGCTTTCTGTTTCTCTCCTTTTCAGCTGCATTTCATATGGATGGCAGTTGTTTTATTCTGATTGTGAACTTCATAATGGTTTAGTTTTATCTCTGTATGCAAGTGGATCCTATTGGCGTGGTATTGCATTTCGTTATCTTTCATGATTGATGCTACGGTGTCTTTCGTGACTGACGGCTCGGTGTGTGTAGCCTATATAGTTTCAATGTGAATTGTCATTCAAACTGGGCTTAGTTCTAGGCCTTGTTCCTGTGCATGTATGTTCCCAGTCATAATAATTCAATAATCTCTCACCCACTTCCTCTCTCCTCCTCCCCCGATGTGAAAAGTAGAACTCAGTAATTCAATCACTGTCTTACCCATTTTCTCTCATTCTCTTCCTCTGTCTTCTTGTCTGTCTGTCTGTCTTCTTGTCTGTCTGTCTGTCTGTCTTCTTGTCTGTCTTCCTGTCTGTCTGTCTGTCTGTCTGTCTTCCTGTCTGTCTGTCTTCCTGTCTGTCTTCCTGTCTGTCTTCCTGTCTGTCTAGGCTATGAGAAGTATAACTCAATGCGTGCCGACCCTGCGCTGTGTTTCTTGGAGCGGGTGGGCATGCCCGACGCCAAGGCCATCGCTGCAGAGCAGAGGGGGGCGGACATGATGGCAGATGGTCCGGAGGGGTAAGACACTCAGCCAATATTCACCACCACCACTTTTTTCCTCCTTCTTTTCCACCTCCTGTCTCTCTCCATTTGTTCATCTTTTTTTCCTTTTCATTCCAACCTCCCATCTCCCCATGTTCTTTCCCGTGTTCCCCTCTTTTCCCTGCTCCTTTGTTTCATTCTGTTTCTCTTTCTTTCCATCCCCGTTGTTTGTGTGTACAGAGAGGATGAAGACCCCGAGTACAAGCCTCTCCGCATGACCTTTAAAGATGAGATGGAGGACTTTGCGAACTCACCCCTGGATGACAAAGATGAGACTGTGGACGTTGAGAGTGGTGAATGTAAGTGAATGACTGGGCTTGTCTAGCTTTGTCATACATTACAAAACACCATTTGGGATAAGTGGAATAAAAAGGTTGAAAATGACATTTGCTAGCAATCTGTTACAAATCAGAGGATCATTTACCATTCATCAGTCCATCATTTAAGTGATTTAATTTAAACATTTCTATTTTGTATCAAACCACGAATGTGCGCATCCAAAGAAACCAAAGTTGCTCTTCAGACTCATCTCAACAGTATGCAGACTCCTTTAGTAGTTCTAATATTCCTCCTCCCAGCTAAACCAGGTGAGAATGTAGCAGGCGGCAGCAGAGGGGCGGGTCGTCTGTACTGGCCGGCGGCCTCGGCCCTCACCGCTAGACTCCGCCGCCTCATCACGGCCTACCAGCGCACGCACAAGAGGGAGCAGCTCCGCCAGGAAGCCATGGCCCGGCCCGACGGACGCCGCCGCCGCCGGCCCCGTGAACATCTCTTCTCCATGGTCACAGACGGAGGAGGGGCCTACGTGCAGGAGGACGGAGCCTTCATGGCAGAGGGAAGTCCTTATATGGCCAAGGGCGGAGCTTTTATACCTGAGGCGACGGTGCTCCCGGCGGAAGGAGGGGCCGCCTTCAAAGAGAGGCGTCAGAGGTATAGATCTCTGATGACTGATGCTGTACAAGATAAACCATATGAACAGTTTATGATGACTTGTGTATAATAAACAGTAGAATTTGTTAGCCTGCTGTATAGAAGGAATTAGAACTACAGGAAGCTCTCCAATATCAACTGTTCCTGTATGATCGTTTGAGAAGCCCTACTTCTAACTGTACTACAGTACCCACAATGCTCCAGTCTCCTTATCAATACACTATTCATGTATTGCTTTTCGTCCCATTGGTTGTTGGATTAACCCTTTCCTTGTCTTGTTCCCTGAGGTGGACCAGGCGTGAGGAATCAGACTTCTACCGGGTTGTGTCCACGTTTGGTGTGATCTATGACACGGACCGCCAGCTCTTTGACTGGACCCAGTTCAGGGCCTTCGCCCGGCTGGACAAGAAGAGTGACGAGAGCCTGGAGAAATACTACTTCTCCTTCGTGGCCATGTGCAAGCGGGTGTGTCGCATGCAGGTCAAGTCCAACACAGGTAAGGTCCCTCAATGATCTAGTTCTGTTGTCTCCGACCACAACAACCCTCACTCATAGTTAAATTTGCTTGCGCTAAAGCAAAGGACCTTTCCCTGAAAAGACAACTCTTCCTTTATCCCCATCTCTCTCTCCCTCTCCCCACCCTCTTCCTCCCTCCCACCCTCTTCCTCCCTCCCACCCTTCTTCCTCCCTCCCTCCCACCCTTCTTCCTCCCTCCCTCCCACCCTTCTTGCTCCTTCCCACCCTTCCTGCTCCTTATCTACCCCACCCTCTTACTCCTTATCTACCCTATCCTCCTTCTTCCCTCCCACCCTCCTTCCTCCTTATCTACCCCCCACCCTCCTTCCTCCTTATCTACCACCCACCCTCTTCCTCCTTATCTACCACCCACCCTCTTACTCTTTATCTACCCCCCACCCTCTTACTCTTTATCTACCCCCCACCCTCTTACTCTTTATCTACCCCCCACCCTCTTACTCCTTATCTACCCCCCACCCTCTTACTCCTTATCTACCCCCCACCCTCTTACTCCTTATCTACCCCCCCCACCCTCTTACTCCTTATCTACCCCCCACCCTCTTACTCCTTATCTACCCCCCACCCTCTTACTCTTTATCTACCACCCACCCTCTTACTCTTTATCTACCCCCCACCATCTTACTCTTTATCTACCCCCACCCTCTTACTCCTTATCTACCCCCCCCACCCTCTTACTCCTTATCTACCCCCCACCCTCTTACTCCTTATCTACCACCCACCCTCTTCCTCCTTATCTACCACCCACCTTCTTACTCCTTATCTACCCCCCCACCCTCTTACTCCTTATCTACCCCCCCACCCTCTTCCTCCTTATCTACCACCCACCCTCTTACTCTTTATCTACCCCCCACCCTCTTACTCTTTATCTACCCCCCACCCTCTTACTCTTTATCTACCCCCCACCCTCTTACTCCTTATCTACCCCCCACCCTCTTCCTCCTTATCTACCACCCACCCTCTTCCTCCTTATCTACCACCCACCCTCTTACTCTTTATCTACCCCCACCATCTTACTCTTTATCTACCCCCCCCCCCACCATCTTACTCCTTATCTACCCCCCACCCTCTTACTCCTTATCTACCCCCCACCCTCTTACTCCTTATCTCCCCCCCACCCTCTTACTCCTTATCTACCCCCCACCCTCTTACTCCTTATCTACCCCCCCACCCTCTTACTCCTTATCTACCACCCACCCTCTTCCTCCTTATCTACCACCCACCCTCTTCCTCCTTATCTACCACCCACCCTCTTCCTCCTTATCTACCACCCCACCTTCTTACTCCTTATCTACCCCCCACCCTCTTACTCCTTATCTACCCCCCACCCTCTTACTCCTTATCTACCACCCACCCTCTTCCTCCTTATCTACCACCCACCCTCTTCCTCCTTATCTACCACCCACCCTCTTCCTCCTTATCTACCACCCCACCTTCTTACTCCTTATCTACCCCCCACCCTCTTACTCCTTATCTACCCCCCACCCTCTTCCTCCTTATCTACCACCCACCCTCTTCGTCCTTATCTACCCCCCCACCCCCTTACTCCTTATCTACCCCCCACCCTCTTACTCTTTATCTACCCCCCACCCTCTTACTCTTTATCTACCCCCCCACCCTCTTACTCTTTATCTATCTACCCCCCCCCACCGTCTTACTCCTTATCTACCCCCCCACCCTCTTACTCCTTATCTACCCCCCACCCTCTTACTCCTTATCTACCCCCCACCCTCTTACTCCTTATCTACCCCCCCCCACCCTCTTACTCCTTATCTACCCCCCACCCTCTTACTCCTTATCTACCCCCCACCCTCTTACTCCTTATCTACCCCCCACCCTCTTACTCCTTATCTACCCCCCCACCCTCTTACTCCTTATCTACCCCCCACCCTCTTACTCCTTATCTACCCCCCACCCTCTTACTCCTTATCTACCCCCCACCCTCTTACTCCTTATCTACCCCCCCACCCTCTTACTCCTTATCTACCCCCCACCCTCTTACTCCTTATCTACCCCCCCCACCCTCTTACTCCTTATCTACCCCCCCACCCTCTTACTCCTTATCTACCCCCCACCCTCTACTCCTTATCTACCCCCCACCCTCTTACTCCTTATCTACCCCCCCCACCCTCTTACTCCTTATCTACCCCCCACCCTCTTACTCCTTATCTACCCCCCACCCTCTTCCTCCTTATCTACCCCCCCACCTTCTTACTCCTTATCTACCACCCCACCTTCTTACTCCTTATCTACCCCCCCACCCTCTTACTCCTTATCTACCCCCCACCCTCTTCCTCCTTATCTACCACCCACCCTCTTCCTCCTTATCTACCACCCCACCTTCTTACTCCTTATCTACCCCCCACCCTCTTACTCCTTATCTACCCCCCACCCTCTTCCTCCTTATCTACCCCCCACCCTCTTACTCCTTATCTACCCCCCACCCTCTTCCTCCTTATCTACCACCCACCCTCTTCGTCCTTATCTACCCCCCCCACCCTCTTACTCCTTATCTACCCCCCCACCCTCTTACTCTTTATCTACCCCCCACCCTCTTACTCTTTATCTACCCCCCACCACCTTACTCTTTATCTACCCCCCACCCTCTTACTCTTTATCTACCCCCCACCCTCTTACTCCTTATCTACCCCCCCACCCTCTTTTCTGTCTGGCAGAGCTCCCAGACCCTACCCTGATCATCGACCCCATCACGGAGGAGCGCGCCTCACGCACCCTCTACCGCATTGAGCTGCTGCGTCGCATTCGCGAGCAGGTGCTGCCCAACCCCCTGCTAGGTGAGCGCCTGCGCCTCTGCCAGCCTAGCTCCGACCTGCCTGAGTGGTGGGCCTGCTGCCGGCACGACCACGACCTCCTCCTGGGCGCCTCCAAGCACGGCGTGAGCCGCACTGACTACCATATCCTCAACGACCCGGCGCTGGGCTTCCTGGAGGCCCACAGGAAGTTCACCAAGGGGGCATCGGCTGGGGTGCCTCAGCCGCCCCGCGATGGAGCTCTCTCTACTGCTTCTTCCTCTTCTACTGAGCAGGCCAAAGCTACTGCTGGTGCTGAGAAATCCTTACCTGTCCAAGAGGAGGAAGAAGGGAAGGAGATGAAAGAGGAAGGTGATGATATTCCATGTACTAAACCTGAGAAACCAGACGAAGGCAAGGAAGAAGAGATGGAGGCGAAGAAGGAAGAGATGGCCGGGTCTCCCAAGAAGGTGAAGGACGAGGAGGAAGAGAACGGAGAGGAGGAAGACCGAGAGGAGAAAGTGGAGGTCACCGGCGACGCTGACGGAGAGACTTCCAAGGAGGCCAAACCCGGGAAGGAGTACAAAGCTCCCACTGAGGAGACCAAGGACCAGGACAAAAAGCTGGACTTCCAGGAGAAACCAGAGTCTCCTAAAGCATCAGAGTCTCCTAAAGCATCAGAGTCTCCTAAAGCATCAGAGTCTCCTAAAGCATCAGAGTCTCCTAAAGCATCAGAGTCTCCTAAAGCATCAGAGTCTCCTAAAGCATCAGAGTCTCCTAAAGCATCAGAGTCTCCTAAAGCATCAGAAGAGCAGGGAACCAAGAAGGAAGAGAGAGAAGGAAGCCCTGCCAAGTCTCCTAAACCAGTGGCTGAGAAAGGGCCCGATGAGGAGAAGATGGAGGAAGACGACAAGTCTGAGAAGTCCTCTCAAGCTGAAGGTAGGTCCTACTCCTAACTCCATTGCTTAAAAAAGTATTTCCACATGGAAAAATGCCATTTTTGGGCAATTGGTGTTTGAATGCATTTTAAACCATCAACAGTAAGTCTGTAAAAGTCTAAACAAACAGTTGGGTCTACTGCTTTATGTTGAATCCAGCCACAACAGTTAGTGGCAGTGTGTAGTTGGTCTGCTGTAGTTGGGTCTACTGCTTTATGTTGAATCCAGCCACAACAGTTAGTGGCAGTGTGTAGTTGGTCTGCTTTAGTTGGGTCTACTGCTTTATGTTGAATCCAGCCACAACAGTTAGTGGCAGTGTGTAGTTGGTCTGCTTTAGTTGGGTCTACTGCTTTATGTTGAATCCAGCCACAACAGTTAGTGGCAGTGTGTAGTTGGTCTGCTGTAGTTGGGTCTACTGCTTTATGTTGAATCCAGCCACAACAGTTAGTGGCAGTGTGTAGTTGGTCTGCTGTAGTTGGGTCTACTGCTTTATGTTGAATCCAGCCACAACAGTTAGTGGCAGTGTGTAGTTGGTCTGCTTTAGTTGGGTCTACTGCTTTATGTTGAATCCAGCCACAACAGTTAGTGGCAGTGTGTAGTTGGTCTGCTTTAGTTGGGTCTACTGCTTTATGTTGAATCCAGCCACAACAGTTAGTGGCAGTGTGTAGTTGGTCTGCTGTAGTTGGGTCTACTGCTTTATGTTGAATCCAGCCACAACAGTTAGTGGCAGTGTGTAGTTGGTCTGCTTTAGTTGGGTCTACTGCTTTATGTTGAATCCAGCCACAACAGTTAGTGGCAGTGTGTAGTTGGTCTGCTGTAGTTGGGTCTACTGCTTTATGTTGAATCCAGCCACAACAGTTAGTGGCAGTGTGTAGTTGGTCTGCTGTAGTTGGGTCTACTGCTTTATGTTGAATCCAGCCACAACAGTTAGTGGCAGTGTGTAGTTGGTCTGCTGTAGTTGGGTCTACTGCTTTATGTTGAATCCAGCCACAACAGTTAGTGGCAGTGTGTAGTTGGTCTGCTTTAGTTGGGTCTACTGCTTTATGTTGAATCCAGCCACAACAGTTAGTGGCAGTGTGTAGTTGGTCTGCTGTAGTTGGGTCTACTGCTTTATGTTGAATCCAGCCACAACAGTTAGTGGCAGTGTGTAGTTGGTCTGCTTTAGATGGCATTTAGAAAGGACATGGCTGTGTGTTTGTATAATTAGGCTGCTTAGGCTTGCATTGAGGACTTACTGTATGGTTCACATAGTATTCTGCTGTGTCTAGTATTATTAAGGAAGTACTGTATATGAAGCCATTTGTAGATTCTCCTGTGGCTGGTATTGACAAAGCACTGTTGTTGATTTTCAGCAGGCGCCACCTCAGAGCAGAAGAACTTTGACGAGGAGAGCAACGCCTCACTGAGCACCACAGCCAGAGACGAGACCCGCGACGGGTTCTGCCCCGAGGAAGAGCCCTCTGCCATCCCGGCCCTCCAGGAGAGGGCCACCTCATCCTTCTGGCCCAAGGTTGGTAGTAAACGATATACATTCAGTCAGATATACATTCTCATATGTATTAATGTAGTGGTGAATTATATGAATACACAAATGAAAACACCTGTCATGTTGACCATTGACCCCCGACAATATATACAAATGTATTTTTTTTAACATATGTATTCAAATATATAAAAACACACATTGTTGGAACTGTCAGTGGACGTTAGGCGCACACTATATACATTGAGTGTACAAAACATTAAGAACACCTGCTCATTCCGTGAAATGGTTTGTCGATCAGTGTGGAAGAACTTGACTGGCCTGCACAGAGCCCTGACCTCAACCCCATAAAATAAATTTGGGATGAAATGGAATGCCGACTGCGAGCCAGACCTAATCGCCCAACATCAGTTCCTGACCTCACTAATGCTCTTGTGGCTGAATGGATGCTTCCAACATCTAGTGGAAAGTCTTCCCAGAAGAGGGAAGGCTGTTGTAACAGCAAAGGGGAGACCAACTCCATATTAATATCCATGATTTTGTAATGAGATTGTTGACAAGCAGGTTTCCACATACTCGTGTCAAACTGCACACAGAGACATAAAAATGGTAGCCATGAGTTCCCTTTAAGTTCTGTATTGATATAACACAAATTTTTGGAAAACAAGCAAAGACCTGTTCAAGTCAGACATCACTCCATCATGAAAGTACTAGTGGTATTCCATAAAAACCCCTGCTCTAGAATTCATTCTGTCCCCTCCTTCCAGGACCGTGTCATGATCAATCGCATGGACAACATCTGCGATGCAGTCATCAAGGGCAAGTGGCCCGCCAACCGACGGCAGTTCTTTGACTTCCCGGGCCTGTTGCCTGGATACCCCGGCCCCATGACGTCTGAAAGCCCCATGCCGAGGCGGAGCCTGGACGTACTGTCGATTGCAGCGGCCGCTCAGACCAACTTCAGTGGCAGCGAGGACCTCACCCTCTCGCCCCAGGTTAATGTAAGTCGCTCGCTGAAGACTATCCCTACCCTCCCAAAGTAGGTTTAGTTTGTTCTAACGGCATACTTTATTGAGAAATTAATCCTTCAAAATAAATTGATTGAAGTTAATGTATTAATGCAGTGTGTAAGTAGATATTCTTTTATTAATCATAAAAACACTTATTCCTTACATCATTGCAATTTACTTTCATCGATTTTTGTTGTTGTGATCACATCTTAATCATCCCTCCCTCTCTTCTTCCCTTCCTCCGTATAGGAGGATGCTCTGAGCATATCATTGCCAAAGCAGCGTCGTCGCAGGCGGCGGAAGGTGGAGATAGAGGCGGAGCGTGCGGCCAAGCGCAGGAACCTGATGGATATGGTGGCCCAGCTCAGAGAATCTCACGCTGCAGAGTCCCAGAGCCAGGCCATGGATCTTACCAAGGCACAGTCTTTAGAATTAGGAATTAATACTAAATTCAGAAATTAGAATTATGCTTCACTTTTTACAACTGCATTGTATCATTTTTTAAAATTATAGTTTTGGGTCAGGTTCCTGATTTTTAAATATTTAAATTTAAATATCATGTGCGGCAGGGTAGCCTAGTGGTTAGAGCGTTGGACTAGTAACTAGAAGGTTGCAAGTTCAAACCCCCGAGCTGACAAGGTACAAATCTGTCGTTCTGCCCCTGAACAGGCAGTTAACCCACTGTTCCTAGGCCGTCATTGTAAATAAGAATTTGTTCTTAACTGACTTTCCTAGTTAAATAAAGGTATAATAAAAATGTAATAAAATGTGTATGAGTAAAATGGATCCCATTAAAATGTATTTATCATAACGTCTATTTATATAAATTAATCAAATATGTAAAGCACTATGTAAAGTATTATATTAAAGTTTCCATTTTTGTTACGGGTATTGTATTTTAGTCTATTCGTTTACTCTAAAAGTTTCCATACTGGTGTATCTTTTCCAGGGTATTCTGCACCAGCACCACAAGTCTTCAGCGCCGTCCCCGGCGAGCTACTCCAGCAGCATGGTGTCACCTGCTGCCCTCAAGGCACAGATGGAGCTTCTGCAGGCGGCCACACCCTCCAGACACAGGGCCAACTGCTCATTGGCCGAGGCTGACCTGCCCACCAGGAGGAGGCGGGGCCGCAGGAAAAATGTGGAGGGGCTGGAGCTGCTGTTCATGAGAGGAGCCACGGTACAGGACCCATTACTAGAGAAATACATGTTACGTGAATAACTATAAAGAAAATACACAGATGGATATAGTTTTGAACATTTTTGTAAAGTGCCCTGAACATTATACAGATTGGATATTTTTGGCAAACGGCATGCTTTCTCAATTAGGCTAAACTACATTCAAATAAATTTGATAGGAATGAAAACATCAAATTACACTGAAGGAAAATGCAACTGTTAAGTGTTGGTTCCATGTTTCACGAGCTGAAATAAAAGATCCCATAAATATTCCATAATCACAAAAGGCTTATTTCTCTCAAATTTGGTGAACAAATTTGTTTACTTCCCTGTTAGAGAGCATTCAATCTTTGCCAAGATAATCCATCCACCTGACATGTGTGGCATATAAAGAAGCTGATTAAACAGCATGATCATTACACAGGTTAACCTTGTGCTCGGGACAATAAAAGGCCACTCTAAAATATGCAGTTTTGTCACACAACACAATGCCACAGATGTCCAAAATGTGATGTGCAATTTGCATGCTGACTGCAGAAATGTCCACCAGAGCTGTTGCCAGAGAATTGAATGTTCATTTCTCAACCATAAGCCACCTCCAACGTAGATTTAGAATTTGGCAGTACATCCAACCGGCCTCAACCGCAGACCATGTGTATGGCATTGTGTGGGTGAGCGGTTTTCTGATGTCAAAGATGTGAACAGAGTGCCTCATGGTGGAGGTGAGGTTATGGGATGGGCAGAAATACCATGACGAGGCCCATTGTGAGGCCAATTGTTTTTAAGGTATCTGTGACCAACAGATGCATATCTGTATTCCCAGTCCATAGATTAGGGTCTAATGAATTTATTTCAATTGACTGATTTCCTTATGAGCTATATAACATCTTTGAAATAGCTTATGTTGCGTTTATTCTTTTTCAGTATATATTTGATTTAAAAAAAATAATCACACACAAATACTCTATGATTTTATTTAACATGGTAGTGAACAGATTATGATTTAATTTTACATG
Source organism: Oncorhynchus masou masou (assembly GCF_036934945.1). Classification (NCBI taxonomy): domain Eukaryota; kingdom Metazoa; phylum Chordata; class Actinopteri; order Salmoniformes; family Salmonidae; genus Oncorhynchus; species Oncorhynchus masou. The sequence goes on along the minus strand of NC_088228.1, from coordinate 16,137,763 downwards.
GTAATGAACATAGTTTCTCCTGCCTTCCCGCAACAGGAGGATTCAGAGAGGACCAAAGCTTCAGTGGAGGGGTTGCAGATGCCCCCACGTTCCCATCGCCACAACATTCCCAGCACCTCCGCCCGTGTCCCCTCTGTCAGCGCTATGGAGGACAGGGAGGCTGGTACCCCCTCTAACAAAGACCTGAGTGACTGGCTCGGACAGCACCCCACATACACCATGGACATGCCTACTGCGTACACACCAGTATGTACTATACTTTTTTTGTATACACTATTTATCAGATTTCCCTATCCAGTGGAACTATCCATTCATGTGGAATATGACTTCCCCTTACCTTCAACCCCCTGTTCCCTTTCCTAAATCAAATCTTACCACAACCCTTTCAGTGATTCAACTATGGTTACAAAATATAAAATTTAGCTATTCCATTTTGTAACATTTGTAGTATACTAAAAAGTATTAAAAAATCTCAGATGTCTGGTCCTGCCATGGTTCCTAAACCCTGTCCCTTCTCCCGTCTGCCTCACTGTAGAAGAGTGAGGAGACTCTCCTCTCCTCCCAGTTCCCCAAACCCAAGCAAAAGAGACACCGCTGCCGGAACCCCAACAAGATCGACATCAACACGCTCACCGGAGAAGAGAGGGTTCCCGTGGTCAACCGGAGAAATGGAAGAAAGGTATGGGCTCATTTCGGTACAAATCAATTTTCACAAATGCATTGGTCGCTGTGTAGCAACAGTTTCAAAGACCTAATTTGTCTTTTCTTAGCAGAACTGAAGGTATTGGTAGCTTATGAACCATTTTGTTCCATTTCTTTCCCAGATGGGTGGAGCCATGGCCCCTCCCATGAAGGATCTTCCCAGATGGCTCCTGGAGAACTCAGATTTTGCCGTCGCTCCAGACTGGACTGACATTGTCAAGCAATCGGTGAGTCATTTGTCCTCAAATGATTCCAATCAGCACTTGTTTTATATTTTGACTATGTGATGGAATTGCAACAAGCAGTTTGAACTCTGATGTTTGAATAGAAATTGATGCCTAATCGCTAAATTCATTGACTGCCATGAGTGTAACGTCAAACTAACTGTGGTCTCCTCTCCCTTCCTTAGGGCTTCCTCCCTGAGGCCATGTTCGACCGTCTGCTGACTGGGCCCTTGGTGCGTGAGGAGGGCGTCCGTCGTCGGGGAAGACGTCCCAAATCGGAGATCGCCAAGGCAACAGCGGCTGCCTCGGCTGCATCCTCTGGGGGCCTTAACCCCCTGCTGATAAATGGCCTGTTTGGAGGCATGGACCTCACCAGCTTGCAGGGCCTACAGAGCCTCCAGAGTCTGCAGCTGCAGCTCATGGGCTTCCCCGGCATGGGGGGGGCTGACGCTAAACACGCCTCGGCCATGCTGCCTCTCATGCTGCCTGGCATGGCTGGTATGGGCGTTCTGCCCAACATGTTTGGCCTGGGAGGCCTGTTCGCAAGCAACCTGGCTGCAGCCTCCCCTGCTGCAGCCTCCAATGGCACCAACAACGAGGACGATTCGGACGAGACATCGAAGAGAGATGCCAGGGAGGGTGGAGAAGAGCAGGATGAGGAGAAGGACGACACTGGGGAGGAGGAAGAGTCGAGCAAGGCTATTGGGGAGGCTGCGGCTCTGAATGTGGCTGCTGCCGCTATGGCCTCCTCCGGCATGTCGGCTAACTCCCTGGCCTTCAATCCCTTCCTGCTCTCCACCATGGCCCCGGGGCTCTTTTCCCCCTACATGTTCCTGCCCCCTGGCCTGGGAGGTCTCACCCTGCCTGGCTTCCCCCGCACTGCCCTGACTGACCTGCAGAGTGCCATGGCTGGAGCCATGGGGGTTGCCTCTGGAGCTCAGGGCCAGGAGAAGGAGCCCAGCCAGGTTGCCCTGGACTGCCCTGCTGCTACCGCAGACCCAGAGACTGCTGATGACAGTGACTCAGCTGAGAGCCTGGAGAAGACTGCAGAGTCGTCTGCGCTAGAAGATGAGACCTCCGCATTGGCAGGGGAAGCCGACTCACCGGAAGACCTGGAGGAAGGAGAGGATGCCCTTGAGGAGGAAGAGAAGTGACTGAATCTAACTGGCCTTTGATCCCCCCCACCACCAACTTGATATCCAAACATATGAATTAGTTTTTTGTTTTCATTGTTTTTGTTTCTTTCACAGGTAAACATTTAAATCAGGGAGAGCATATGTAGCTAAAAGGCTCTTAATGTATTGTTAATGGCATAGTCAGGGAAAAAGCTAACTGAAGTAGAGTTTTGCGGATGTTTTAAGGGTGTTATTTTTGGTCTTTGTTCACTGAACGGTGCATTCTAGATGAAATGGGAAATTTCCTCAAATATTATTATAGGAATTAATCGTTCCAATAGTGCTATGCTGCTTTTCTGGTTCATTTATTATTAAATATTTTTGTGGATATTGTGACAGTAAGTAGCATCTCGTAACTCTCCAGTGGCGTACAATTTAACGGCATTAAGCGTCTGTCTATATGCTGCTGATGAATAGGATCATGGGTAATTTAGATTTTGCTGTTGTACTGTTCTGCTTTTAAATGCAGGATGAAGTTCTCACAAATCAGATGGCCTAATAATCTGACTGTTCCCAGTACCTCACTGACGATCACACACACACACACACGTCTACACCCACACACCCGACTGTCTATTCCTGTAGTCTTACACTCTAACAATCCAACCTGACTGTTCCCAGTCTCTCACTGACGATCACACACACACGTCTACACCCACACACACCCGACTGTCTATTCCTGTAGTCTTACACTCTAACAATCCAACCTGACGGTCCTACCGTCACCCTCCAAACGTTCCTCTCCCATTACCCTTCTCAGTACCTGTTTTCTGTCTACTATTAACACCCATATTGTCTGACTCTTCCAAGTCACACCGGTTATAGAAACAGTTTTCCAGTTTCACAGCGACCGATGGCCCCGAGTCTCCTGCCTGTTTTTAGTCTGACACTGACAAAGCCGAGCAGAGGAGAGTCTTCTCTCCCACAACGCGGTGGGAGACAGCAATAACCGAAGGCAGCTTTTGAATGTTTCAAACATCGCTCTCCCATTTAAACACAACTACAACTGTTGGTGAAAAAGAGAAACGAAATTGCATATAAATGATGACATTAAAACATTCTGCAAGCAATTCGTCTCACTATTCCTGATGATGCACTGGTGTAAGAGTAAAATAATCAGGTACCTTTTTATCTTTGAATGGACTTTTTGTTTCTTTTAGCCACCAAGCTGAACAGCATTACCTCAATTCTAACTAGCCTTGAAGTTTACAGACATGCGTTGTAAATGTGTTTTTTTGTGTCTGTTATTTTTTTGGAACATCGTATGATGAACTGTTATGACGCTTTTAATAAAAGTGAATCATGATATTCGCCTAGGAAACCAAACCCAGAGTGCTTGTTGTGACTGTTTTGGAATTAGATGTTAAATGTAGATGTCTATTTTGAGTGTTAAATGACATTGGTTGATTCATGGTGGTGATATTGTCAGAAAGCAGCAGAAAATGAAGTAAATACCCCCAGAATCTGAAAATAAAGGGTTTCTAAGTGCAGATGGACCACTTTACGCCAAATGTGTTCATTGCCTCTGTCTATTACAAATATCCACTAACGATTCAATAAAATCAACTACATCCACTTAAGAATCACATGTCAGACATTTAATTTCATAGCAAAATAATTGTCTGCACATGTTGTAATTTTGCAATTCACGAGAACAGCGACACCATCCATCTACCCTAAGAAAGAAGGGGACACAGTTACCTAGAGATGTAGACTTTGGTTGATTGTCAGCTCTCCTCTCACCTGATCAGAAGGTGAAAGCAATCTCATACAACCCTAATTAGTCCTCTTATCTTTATAGTCATGAGAAGGAGCCAATATGGATGTTATGAGGCCATTTGAGAATGACCGCAGTCATTGAGTCCTAAGGGTCATGAACTTGGGTTCTTACTGGGGCATATGTCTCATGATAGTCTTTCAACAGATGCAAGCAAGAATTTTGCTTGGACTGTCTGGGAGTGGTCTGAGTGGGGAGGGGTAAACTGTTAGTTTCATCAGCTGTTCAATATGATAAATGCAGGAAGAACATCATTTTGACTGCACTGGGCCTTTGAACATATTTGGCCCATGCAGGAATCAAATCTAAGATTTGTGCTCCAAACACCATGCTCCAACCAACTGGGCCATCGGAGTCCCCATATGCTGCCTGGTGGCTGTCGGTCTGGTGACTCGGGCAGTTGTCATAAATGGCAGCTTTCCCAATGGACCTACTGATATGACACATACTGACAGGAGGGGCAGACGAGGCAGCCCGTGTGGTGGGGAGTTGGAGACCCTGTGTGTGTGTGTTCACTCTAGCGGATGGAGAGGAGACTGGATGGGCGGCTGGTTTTCCCCTGACAGACGTCTCTCATAATCGCGCTCTCTCGATGAAGTGGGTCGTGAAATACATTGTTCTCCTGTGCTTTCCCAGCATTCATTGTGTCTGGGAAGCTTTCCGTGTTAGACAGGGACACTTGAAAAGGAAAAATAATAAAAAAATCTAACCAAATTGTCTTTATCACATGCTTCGAAGCCAACAAGTGTACACTAACAGTGATATGCTTACTTAAGGGTCCTTTTCCAACGATGCAGAGTTAAAGATGAAAAAAGGAAATAGTGACACATAAATACAGAGTGAATAATTTACGAGTAAAAATAACCTGCCTGTGTACCAGAGGTGTGGACTCGAGTCACAAAGATGATGACTTGCAACTCAACTTTGTCTTTAACACCAATGACTCGTGACTTATCTTGGACTGATTTGATCAATCAATCAAATGTATTTATAAAGCCCTTCTTACACCAGCTGATGTCACAAAGTGCTGTACAGAAACCCAGCCTAAAACCCCAAACAGCAAACAATGCAGGTGTAGAAGCGGTGTCTAGGAAAAACAAACCTAGAAAGAAACCTAGAGAGGAACCAGGTTATGAGGGGTGGCCAGTCCTCTTCTGGCTGTGCCGGGTGGAGATGATAACAGAATATGGCCAAGATGTTCATAGATGACCAACAGGATCAAATAATAATAATCACAGTGGTTGTCGAGGGTGCAACAGGTCAGCACCTCAGGAATAAATGTCAGTTGGCTTTTCATAGCCGATGATACCCTCCCCAAGCCCAAATATTAAAATGTATGCTATTTTTAAAAAGTGTGCAGCGCATCAACTCTTCATTTAACGTCTTACAGTTTGAATCGGACAGCTTCCAATCAAATTGTGCCAGCTGAGAGATGTTGCGCATGGCAGTGCAGAGGAATGTCAGCATGTGAATTCAGGTGGAGCCCTTGGAAAGATGATACCCAAAATGATTATTTTCAGATATAAAGACGACGCTGTATCAACAAAAAAACGTATTGCAACTTGCAGAACATGCAGGAAGAAAATATCAGATGGAGGAGCAACAACTTCCAACTTTGTTCGACATTTGAAGCTGCGCAAAGAATGGTAAATCGTGGCTAATATAGCCGGGTGGTTAGGGGAGGTAACAACACATCCGCCACGCTGATCCTCAACATTGGGGCCCCTCGGGGGTGTGTGGTCAGTCCTGTACTCCCTCCCATGACTGCATGGCCAGGAACGACTCCAACACCATCAAGTGAAAAATGAATGAGATTCAGCGCATTCGGAAAGTATTCAGACCCCGCCCCTTTCTCCACATTTCGTTTACAGCCTTATTCTAAAAGGGATTCAATTAAACATTTTCCTCATCAATCTACACAATAGCCCATAATGATAAAGTGAAAACAGGTTTTTAGAAATGTTTTGCTTTGAGACTTGAAATTGAGCTCAGGTGCAACATGTTTCCATTGACCATCCTTGAGATGCCTCTACAACCTGATTGGAGTCCACCTATGGTAATTTAATTGAATGTACATGATATGGAAAGGCACACACCTGTCTATATAAATTCCAATAGTTGACAGTGCCAAGGCATGAGGTCGAAGGAATTGTCCGTAGAGCTCCGAGACAGGCACAGATCTGGGGAAGGGTACAAAAACATTTCTGCAGCATGTAAGGTCCCCAAGAACACAGTAGTCTCCATCATTCTTTAATGGAAGAAGTTTGGAACCACCAATATTTTTCCTAGAGCTGGCTGCCCGGCCAAAGTGAGCAATCGGAGGAGAAAGGCTTTGGTCAGGGAGGTGACCAAGAACCTGATAATCACGCTGACAGAGCTCCAGAGTTCCTCTGTGGGTTGAGAGAACCTTCCAGAAGGACAAACATCTCTGCAGCAATCGACCTATCAGGCCTTTATGGTAGTGGCCAGACGGAAGCCACTCCTCAGTGAAGCCACTCCTCAGCCCACTTGGAGTTTGCCAAAAGGCACCTAATGGCACCTACAAGATGAGAAACAAGTTCTCTGGTCTGATGAAACCAAGATTGAACTCTTTGGCCTGAATGCCAAGCATCACATCTGGAGGAAACCTGGAACCATCATTACGGTGAAACATGGTGGTGGCAGCATCATGCTGTAGGGATGTTTTTCAGCAGCAGGGAGGGACTTGGAGACTATGCAGAATTGAGGGAAAGATGAACAGAGCAAAGTACGGAGAACACCTGCTCTAGGGACCTCAGACTGGGGCCAAGGTTCACCTCCCAACAGGACAATGACCCTAAGCATACAACCAAGACAACAAAGAGTGGCTTTGGGACAAGTCCCTGAATATCCTTGAGTGGCCCAGCCAGAGCCTGGACTTGAACCCGGTCTAACTTCTTTTGAGAGACCTGGAAATAGCTGTGCAGAGACACTCCCCATCCAACCTGACAGAGCTTGAGTGAATCTGCAGAGAAGAATGGGAGAAACTCCCCAAATACAGGTGTTCCAAGCTTGAAGCATAATACCCAAGAAGAATCGCTGCCAAAGGCACTTCAACAAAGTACTGAGAAAAGGGTCTAAATACTTTTGTACTTATACTTATTTGATAATAATGTGAAACATTTTCTACAAACCAATTTTTGCTTCGTCCTTATGGGGTATTGTTTGTAGATTTAGCTCCTCATCAAAAACGATGTAATCCATTTTAGAAAAAGTCTAGGGGTCTGAATACTTTCTGAATGCACTGTATATATGGAGACTGTTAAGTGCCAAAAAGAAGTTTAAAAATATATATTTTATCTTTTCAGATATAGGACAGACACTTCCTTTTGATTTTTGGGGGGAACTATCTGGTGTGCAATGTAGTGAATCTGTTATTCAATGTGTTTGTGTGGGCTAATAACACTAAGGCCAAATACAATTTTTCATAAACATTTTTTTTTCTTCCCTGGCTTAGACAGGGCTTTGACTCTTATGGGTTAAATGTCTTAATCACATCGGCAACAGAGAGCGACATCACACAGTCGTCCCGAACAGCTGGTGCTCTCATGCATGGTTCAGTGTTGTTTGCCTCGAAGCGAGCATAGAAGGCATTTAGCTCATCTGGCAGGCTCGTGTCGCTGGGCTGGTCACGGCTGGGGTTCCCTTTGTAATCTGTGAGTTTGCAAGCCCTGCCACATCCTTTGAGTGTCAGAGCTGGTGTAGTAGGATTCGATCTTAGTCTTGTATTGATGCTTTGCCTGTTTGATGGCCCGTCGGAGGTGGTAGCGGGATTTCTTAAAAGCGTCAGGATTAGTGTCCAGCTCCTTGAAAGCGGCAGCTCTAGACTTTAGTTCAGTACGGATGTTGCCTGTAATCCATAGCTTCTGGTTGTGATATGTACGTACAGTCACTATGGGGACGAGGTTGTTGAAGCACTTGTTAACGAAGCCGGTGACCGATGTGGTAAACACCTCAATTTTATCAGATGACTAATGGAACATATTCTGAAATATAAAAATCTTGAGCAACACACCAATGAATAAAGACAGGTTATTTACTGCATGTTGTATTGTAAAATAATTTTATCTGATACAGTTGAAGTCGGATGTTTACATACACCTTGGTTGGAGTCATTAAAACTAGTTTTTCAACCACTCCACACATTTCTTGTTAACAAACTATAATTATGGCAAATCGGTTAGGACATCTACTTTGTACATGACACAAGTCATCTTTCCAACAATTGTTTACAGACAGATTATTTCACTTATAATTCACTGTATCACAATTTCAGTGGGTCAGAAGTTTACATTCACTAAGTTGACTGTGCTTTTAAACAGCTTGGAAAATGCCAGATAAGGATGTCATGGCTTTAGAAGCTTCTGATTGTCATCATTTGAGTCAATTGGAGGTGTACCTGTGGATGTATTTCAAGGCCTACCTTCAAACTCAGTGCCTCTTTGCTTGACATCATGGGAAAATCAAACAAAATCAGCCAAGACCTCAGAAAAAAATTGTAGACCTCCACAAGTCTGGTTCATCCTTGGGAGCAATTTCTAAATGCTTGAAGGTACCACGTTCAACTGTACAAACAATAGTACGCAAGTATAAACACCACAGTACCACGCAGCCATCATACCGCTCAGGAATGAGACACGTTCTGTCTCCTAGAGATGAACATACTTTGGTGCGAAAAGTGCAAATCAATCCCAGAACAACAGCAAAGGACCTTGTGAAGATGCTGGAGGAAACAGGTACAAAAGTATCTATATCCACAATAAAACAAGTCCTATATCGACATAACCTGAAAGGCCGCTCAGCAAGGAAGAAGCCACTGCTCCAAAACCGCCAAAAAAAAGCCAGACTACTGTTTGCAACTGCACATGGGGACAAAGATTGTACTTTTTGGAGAAATGTCCTCTCGTCTGATGAAACAAAAATAGAACTGTTTGGCCATAATGACCATCGTTATGTTTGGAGGAAAAAGGGGGAGGCTTGCAAGCCGAAGAACACAATCCCAACCGTGAAGCACGGGGGTGGCAGCATCATGATGTGGAGGTGCTTTGCTGCAGGAGGGACTGGTGCAATTCACAAAATAGATGGCATCATGAGGATGGACAATTATGTGGATATATTGAAGCAACATCTCAAGACATCGGTCAGGAAGTTAAAGCTTGGTCGCAAATGGGTCTTCCAAATGGACAATGACCTCAAGCATACTTCCAAAGTATGGGGAAAATGCATTAAGGACATAGAAAATTTGTGGGCAGAACTGAAAAAGCGTGTGCAAGCAAGGAGGCCTACAAACCTGACCCAGTTACACCAGCTCTGTCAGGAGGAATGGGCCAAAATTCACCCAACTTATTGTGGGAAACTTGTAGAAAGCCACCTGAAACGTTTGACCCAAGTTAAACAATTTAAAGGCAATGCTACCAAATACTAATTGAGTGTATGTAAACGTCTGACCCACTGGGAATGTGATGAAAGAAATTAAAGCTGAAATAAATATTCTCTCTACTATTATTCTGACATTTCACATTCTTATAATAAAGTGGTGATCCTAACTGATCTAAGACAGAGAATTTTTACCAGGATTAAATGTCAGGAATTGAAAAACAGAGTTTAAATGTATTTGACTGAGGTGTACGTAAACTTCTGACTTCAACTGTATGTAAAGTTATTGCATTTAATATGACACAATGATAACAGCTTTATATCAGTCTCCTTATAACCATTATTCAATACACCCCAAATTCATGTACTTATTAACAGGGCAAACATATTGCATTTATTCAAGGTTAAGTGTAGTGGAGGCTGAGTGTACACTGTACTGTTCACTAGATTCAAAGAGCAGAATAATTACTGTAGGCTAGATTAGATTTCATTGAAGTGCAGGGCTCCCTCACATCCCTAATGTCACTTCAATACAACAAGGTCAAACCTTCTAAAAGCATATCAAGATTGACAGAAGCAAGCTAACCTCCCTGATTCTGTTATTCAATGGTTTTGTATATAAACGGCCTCCTCTCCAAAATATCTTCATTTTCATCTGCACTGATCCTGAAAACAAAGGATAGGTGAAAGCAATGCAATATCCTACTATAGAGAATCTCTCTTGTACTGTTCAGCTCTTTCACATACGTGCAGATAAGGAGACTAGGAGAGGAAACCATGATCACTATTGAGATGCAGCCTGTGACTGCTCAGTGCTCAGGATAGAAGGCTGGCCTGCTGGAGTGAGACTAATCCTAATTGCGAGGCCCTAATGAGTTAATACACATCTGTGGATGCCATTTGGGCCTACTTCTGCATGCACGCACCTTTCCATTGGTCTGCATACAAACCTAGTGTCTGCATATAATCTAGTGTGTTTCAGACTATTTCACATTATTTGGAGAATATACTAGTACTAGTGAATTTACATAGTCCCTAGCCTAGGTAAGATACCAGCTAGCTACTACTTTCTACGTATATACCTTTACGCCGAATAGATCTGTAGACATACCAGGGCTATATCCAGCCAGCCCACCCATTCACCAGACAAAATACAATAGACATTGCGGACCTAGAACTGCCCAGTCTAGTTTTCAACAGAAAGAATAGATATTCCAAACTAGATCTGGTCAGTCCAGTATTTCGACAGGCAAAATAGCTATTCCAGGCCTAAAGCTGCCCAGAGGTCCACCTCTCACCAGATCCTGCTGCAGGCTGCAGCCCTAGTCAGTCCAGAAGGCTGTTTGTTGAAAGTGCAGACCAGCCGGATAAATCCTAATTCAGCCCATCCATGGCGGCGGGGGCTCTGCTCCTCGCAGATAAAGAGCCATCTGCAATCGCCGTGATGACCCAGGGCCTCGCAGTCACGGCAACGTGATTGATCACAGTAACCTGTGCTGGAGACACCGGTTGGTAGGGGTGGGAAAGGGGGAAGGAGAGAAAAGAGGAGGGGAAAGGAGGGGGCAGATGTCCTCCTCTCCACCTGAGGGGATTTAAAAGTGTCACACGCTCTCACACCACCCGGTTCCCCGGGAGACGGATGAGTGGCGCGTGACATTGAGGGCGGGCTGCATGATGAGTATCTTGCTCCTGTCACTGCACACACACGCACGCACACACACACACACACATATACACTCACACCAGGGGCGCAACTTTGGTTTTAGAAGTGGAGGGGGGACATAATTATTGTAATTTTTTATTGAGTCGGATAAACACTCCAAACAGCCGGTCTGATGCTCGGAGGTGTCCGCATGGTCCTAAAGCACACCGTCGCCTAGCTTTGTATCACATTCCAATGATAAAACTGGGGGGACAAAAATGCCATTTCAGAATGTGGGGGGACATGTCCCTCCTGTCCCCAGTCCCATGTCCCTCCTGTCCCCAGTCCCATGTCCCTCCTGTCCCCAGTCCCATGTCCCTCCTGTCCCCAGTCCCATGTCCCTCCTGTCCCCAGTCCCATGTCCCTCCTGTCCCCAGTCCCATGTCCCTCCTGTCCCCAGTCCCATGTCCCTCCTGTCCCCAGTCCCATGTCCCTCCTGTCCCCAGTGGAAGTTGCTCCCCTGCCTCACACATTCAAAGACCCACTGATGCGCACAAACAAACACTCACACACACATACACACACACACATACACACATACACACATACACACACACAAACACTCACACACACACACAAACACTCACACACATACACACACACACACACATAAACACACACACACAAACACTCACACACACACACAAACACTCACACACACATACACACACACACACATAAACACACACACACAAACACTCACACACACACACACACAAACACTCACACACACACACACATACGTTTGGGGGCAGTAAAACACACTCACGCTTACACATGTGTACATAAGTTCCCCCCTCCTACACCTACACACTGACATTCATGCATGTACACTTTCTCACTTACAGAGAACCAACCATCAGGCCCTGAATGCTAGGTGAGGTTTCTGCTGAAAGAGCAACAGCACAAACCCTGTACAGTATTCACACTGCAATAGAAGACCCCTGTTAGTACTATTCACCTCCACACCTTGCAAATGCTCTTCAACTTTCCTGTCAGCTGTCATTCATGCAGTTAGCCAGCATTATGGGAAGGTTTGGGTCAAGTAGCATACATAAGGGGTACAAATAAACTCTAGGATTTGATACAATCCCTGACAACAGCACACACTCTAGGATTTGATACAATCCCTGACAACACCACAAACTCTAGGATTTGATACAATCCCTGACAACAGCACAAACTCTAGGATTTGATACAATCCCTGACAACAGCACAAACTCTAGGATTTGATACAATCCCTGACAACACCACAAACTCTAGGATTTGATACAATCCCTGACAACAGCACAAACTCTAGGATTTGATACAATCCCTGACAACAGGGACGGGCGGCATGGTAGCCTAGTGGTTAGAGCGTTGGCCTAGTAACCGAAAGGTTGCAAATTCATATCCCCGAGCTGACAAGGTACAAATCTGTCGATTCCGCCCCTGAACAGGCAGTTAACCCACTGTTCCTAGGCCGTCATTGAAAATAAGAATTTGTTCTTAACTGACTTGCCTAGTTAAATAAAGGTTAAAAAAATTTTTTTTAAAACAGCACAAACTCTAGGATTTGATACAATCCCTGACAACAGCACAATGTACCTCTGTCCTATAATTCTATATTATTAGCAAATTGAATCTGTCGTTTAAGATATGCTGCAGCACAACGCTGTCATTTGAATCAGGCCTGAGGTGGTGACTCATCATGGTTTCATTGATGGGTGTTGGCTCTTCTGTCCTTTTGGACTCTATGGAGACATAACACACACACGCACGCACACACATGCACCCACACACACGCACCCACACACAGTCCTCCAGTACTGTCACTTAAGGCCTTCACAGTGACACCAGATTTCACTCTGAAGTTTAGCAGCCACTCTAACTGTGAAAACCCAGAGAGAGAAACCAACCAGGGACCTTTCACTCAATGGTCCTCCAGGGAATTTATAGTAGTAAAATTCCGCTTCCCTGTAGTTTTAGGGCCCGAGTGAGGAAACAGTATATCTCAGGGATATTAAAACCTTGGAAAGTCTCCCTCTTGTAGCTGTGAAATCTGAAAATAAACCATATTTCACAGCAAAGCTGTAGCTCTGAGGCCCAAGAGAGACTGTGCTGTATTAGTCAGTGAAAGCATCTCTGTAGCTTGAGGGCCAACTCAAATGAACGCAGGATTTCCCAAACTCGGTCCTTGGGCCCCCTGGGTGCACATTTTTGTTTTTTGTCCTAGCACTAAACAGCTTATTCAAATAATCAACTAATCATCAAGCTTTGATAATATGAATCAGCTGTTTAGTTTTATGGCAAAAAAAACTACATGTGCACCCCTTGGGGTCCCCAGGACTGAGTTTGGGAAACACTGAATTGGCATTGGGGGCAGATATACAACTGTGAAATCAGAAAGAAACGGTATGTAACCATTGGGATTCCCTATAGCTTGAAGGCCTAACAAAGACTCAGGGCCCAAATCAATCAAAAATGGAAACTGGATTCCTGGAGAAAGTCAGTAAATGACATTCTCCCCACAAGGTGGGAAAGTGTGTTTAATGAATGTACTGCTGAGTTAGGGCTAGATACAATCCCTAGAGCTGAAGAGCTGTGCTACAGCGTGATTGAAATGTTTAAGTCATTTCTGATTGAGCTGGAATATGCAGTGTTTACTGTGAATGCGGTCTCTGCGAATGTGCAAACTTTGCCTTTAAATTTCAATCATGCTGTAGCCCAGATCTTCAGCACTACGCATTGACTGGTTGCACAGAATCCTTCACCACAAGCATTTTCAGATGTGTTTGACTTATCCCACAAATCTTGGGGCTATGTTTGATTGGATGATATAAACCTTTGTATTTCATAGACACATTCTGATGTAAATACTCCTACAAAATCAATAATCACTCCTATCTCTGAAATTCAAATCAACTTTCAACAAACAGGAAGTAAATCCTAGCATTCCAACATCCCATATCTTTGAGAGACCATTGGGATTAAGGGTGCAGTAATTCAAAATAAAGACCTTATCTGGGCACCTTATTTCACAGTAAAATCAAGCCATGCCGATACTCTCATTACGCATACTTTACCTGGGCGATATCTGTCACTCAGATTTTGGGACCCAGGTGTTAAATTAAAGGAGAGGCCTGGTGAAATATGAGCACAGGTTTTTAGAGGCATCCATCTTCAGGCAGCTGCTAACAGTGTTTTATCATGTCTCTCTCTGTCTCATATCTCATAAAGATTCTGGCCCCATAAATTACCTCATCATGACACTGAATATTGATTGGGCCAAGATGGATCTCCACTGTGAGCTGAGCGATGTCCATACTCCCCAGTCTGTCTTGTTTTGGGGCTTAATTGAGTCATCTCTCTCTCTCTCTCTCGCTCGGTATCTCGCTCTCTATCTCTCTGTGTGTTGACTCCATTCCATGTATTCTATTCCGTACTCTCACGGTCCCACCAGCCTCCTCTGATATTTATTCAGTTACTATTCCAAATAATAGAGAAGTATGGTGAAAGCTCCACAAGAATGGAGGACAAATACTACATCCATAATAATGTCAACAACACTGGTGGGCAGAACATGCAAGCCTGCACAGACATATTGTAGCAAATTCAGGGGGTAGCCCCGCCCGAGACTCGAACCCTGGTCCAGCGATTGTCTAGCCAACACCTTAACCATTACGCTAAGAGGTCCAAACCCCTTGATGAGGTCGCTACATTATTCTGGCAGTGACGCTTAATGTATGCTCACACACTTAACCTGCACAGTGCACATACACACGCTAAGCCTGCACAGTGCACATACACACGCTAAGCCTGCACAGTGCACATACACACACTCAGCCTGCACAGTGCACATACACACGCTTAGCCTGCACAGTGCACATACACACGCTAAGCCTGCACAGTGCACATACACACGCTTAGCCTGCACAGTGCACATACACACACTAAGCCTGCACAGTGCACATACACACGCTTAGCCTGCACAGTGCACATACACACGCTTAGCCTGCACAGTGCACATACACACGCTAAGCCTGCACAGTGCACATACACACGCTTAGCCTGCACAGTGCACATACACACGCTTAGCCTGCATAGTGCACATACACACACTAAGCCTGCACAGTGCACATACACACGCTTAGCCTGCACAGTGCACATACACACGCTAAGCCTGCACAGTGCACATACACACGCTTAGCCTGCACAGTGCACATACACACGCTTAACCTGCACAGTGCACATATACACGCTTAGCCTGCACAGTGCACATACACACGCTAAGCCTGCACAGTGCACATACACACGCTTAGCCTGCACAGTGCACATATACATGCTTAGCCTGCACAGTGCACATACACACGCTTAGGCTGCACAGTGCACATACACACGCTTAGCTTGCACAGTGCACATACAAACGCTTAGCTTGCACAGTGCACATACACACGCTTAGCCTGCACAGTGCACATACACACGCTTAGCCTGCACAGTGCACATACACACGCTTAGCCTGCACAGTGCACATACACACGCTTAGCCTGCACAGTGCACATACACACGCTTAGGCTGCACAGTGCACATACACACGCTTAGGCTGCACAGTGCACATACAAATGCTTAGCTTGCACAGTGCACATACACACGCTTAGCCTGCACAGTGCACATACACACGCTTAGCCTGCACAGTGCACATACAAATGCTTAGCCTGCACAGTGCACATACAAATGCTTAGCCTGCACAGTGCACATACACACGCTTAGCCTGCACAGTGCACATACAAATGCTTAGCCTGCACAGTGCACATACAAATGCTTAGCCTGCACAGTGCACATACACACGCTTAGCCTGCACAGTGCACATACAAATGCTTAGCCTGCACAGTGCACATACACACGCTTAGCCTGCACAGTGCACATACAAATGCTTAGCCTGCACAGTGCACATACACACGCTTAGCCTGCACAGTGCACATACAAATGCTTAGCCTGCACAGTGCACATACACACGCTTAGCCTGCACAGTGCACATACACACGCTTAGGCTGCACAGTGCACATACACACGCTTAGGCTGCACAGTGCACATACAAATGCTTAGCTTGCACAGTGCACATACACACGCTTAGCCTGCACAGTGCACATACACACGCTTAGCCTGCACAGTGCACATACACACGCTTATGCTGCACAGTGCACATACACACGCTTAGCCTGCACAGTGCACATACACATGTTTAGGCTGTACAGTGCATATATACACGCTTAGCCTGCACAGTGCACATACACAAACTTAGGCTGCACAGTGCACATACACACGCTTAGCCTGCACAGTGCACATACACATGTTTAGGCTGTACAGTGCATATATACACGCTTAGCCTGCACAGTTCACATACACACGCTTAGCCTGCACAGTGCACATACACACACAATCCTTCTATATTGATGTACTGTAGGTTCCTAAGCTCACGCCGTTTTGTTATAAAATCCATCTTTGAAAACTGTTTCCAGATACAATATATATGACATGTGACGTTCACAGGCAGAAGGAGCTCTGTCTATCCTCCTGTCTGTCCTCCCACCTGTCCTTCTGTCTGGCCTCCTGCCATTCCCATTATTTTTGTTCATGCTAATACACATGCACATTTATTATTTGAGTGCAATGAAAATGAATTACTTTATTTTGTACTTTTTCTCCCAAATTGGTAGTTACAGTCTTGTCCCATCTCTGCAACTCCCCTATGGACTCGGGAGAGGCGAAGGTCGAGAGCACTGATTCTTGACACACACTGCTCGCTTAACCCGGAAGCCAGCTGCACCAATGTGTCAGAGGAATCACTGTACACCTGAAGACCGATTTCAGCGTGCATGCACCCGGCCCTCACAGGGGTCGCTAGAGCGTGATGGGACAAGGACATCCCGGCCGGCCAAAACCTCCAAACCTGGATGACACTGGGCCAATTGTGCGCCGCCTCATGAGTCTCCCGGTCACGGCCGGCTGCAACACAGCCCAGTATAAAACCCGGATCTGTATTGACGGGCTAATACTGCGATGCAGTGCCTTAGACCGTTGCGCCACTCGGAGGCCATGAATGGGAAATATTGACACATGAAAGCCAGTGAAGCGCTCAGCCTGCCTTTCGGCATCTGTTAGCTGGCAGTATAAGGCAGAAGTCATGTCAATGGAGTTTGAAGGGCGGGAGAAAGGCTACCTTTCCCCTGGCCTCCTTGCGCATTTTGTACCACATCACCACACATTTTGGAAGTAAGTACTAGTTCAGAAATGTTATGCAGAAAAGACATGATGAAACATGAAGATGACAAAATGATTATTAATAAAATGTATATTTTTCATTACAGTTATTTTTTTATTCTGTCTGCCCTGACATCACTGCAACACACACTGGGACATTGATGTGTGTTTATCACTCCAACCCCCACCCTTCCAATCCCCATCTTATATTGTTGCTAAGGGGATGAGGAGATGGTGCTGCTGATTGTTTAGCAGCCATACTAACAGACCCAGCCACCTGCTTAGCACTGCCACTGCATTACACTACAAAGAGCCAGCGCCTGAGGGAGAGGGCAGCTAGGGCCCTCACACTGAGACTCCTCTCACACTCACACTGTCATTAAGAGGACGAGAGGGGACAACATTGTCAAACGCAGAGGGGGTGGTGTGTGTGGGAGAGGCTGAGTGTACGTGTGTATGTGTGTGTTAGAGAAAGAAAGAATTTGAAAAAAACAAACAATTTTGATAAACTCCCATATCTATAAGGTGAAATACCACAATGTGCCATCACAGCAGCAAGATGTGAGACATATTGCCACAAGAAAATAATATTTATTTCCCCTTTTGTATTTGCACATTGCTACACTTTAAATAGCTTTTGAAACTTGTGAGTAATGTTTACTGTTCATTTCTGATTTTAAGTTTATTTAACTTTTGTTTATTACAGCTGCACCATCGAGAGCATTCTGACGGGTTGCATCACTGCTTAGTATGGCAACTGCTCGGCCTCCGACCGCAAGGCACTACAGAGGGTAGTGCGTACGGCCCAGTACATCACCGGGGCCAAGCTTCCTGCCATCCAGGACCTCTATACCAGGCGGTGTCAGAGGAAGGCCCTAAAAATTGTCAAAGACTCCAGGCAACCTAGTCATAGATTTTTCTCTCTGCTACCGCATTGCAAGAGGTACCAGAGCGCCAAGTCTAGGTCCAAAAGGCTTCTAAACAGCTTCTACCCCCAAGCTATATGACTCCTAAACAGCTAATCAAATGGCTACCCAGACCATTTGCATTGCCCCCCCCCCCTCCACCCACACACGCTGCTGCTAATCTCTGTTATTATCCACTTTAATAACTCTACGTACATGTACATAATTACCACAATTACCTCAATTACCTCGACAACGGTGCCCCCGCACATTGACACTGTACCGGTATCCCCTATATATAGCCCCGCTATTGTTATTTACTGCTGCTCTTTAATTATTTGTTATTCTTATCTCTCTTTTTTTAAAGCTATTTTCTTAACTGCATTGTTGGTCAAGGGCTTGTAAATAAGCATTTCACTGTAAGGTGAAAAACACCTGTTGTATTCGGCGCATGTGACAAATAACAAATTATTTGATTCATCTATTTGACTTGCTTTGGCAATGTAAACATGTTTCCCATGCCAATAAAGCCCTTTTAATTAAATTGAACATCTGAGCACCCCCCCCCCCCCCGTCAGCCCTCCTGAGGACCAACTAGGTTCACCCAGCCACACAATAATACACCCCGCGCACCCTTTACCTTCTGTCTGAGGACCAACTAGGTTCACCCAGCGCGCCCTAGACCTTCTGTCTGAGGACCAACTAGGGTCACCCAGCCACACAATAATACACACAGGTACAAACAACCTGAGAGCACAGCAGGAAAGGGTGGCCACAACACTCAAAGGAGTGATTGAAAAAGCTTCTTCTACTTTCCCCAACACAAGTGGTTATCTCAACCTTGCTACCACAAAAAGACTGCTACCATACAGCGGTTAATCGCAAGTATTTCCTGTGACGGTGCCTCAAAACCAAATGTTTACCTGGCCCACCACTCCACCCTGGACTTGAACAGCCTTTACAACCAGGTCCACCTCTACAAGGCAGCAGAACCCACCTTCGCCCGGGCCCTAAAGGACATCGCTCTCAAATGTAGCCTCAACACTTCACACAGGAGCAACATATCTTACAAAAATATATATATTTAACTTTTATTTAACCAGGTAGGCTAGTTGAGAACAAGTTTTCATTTACAACTGCGACCTGGCCAAGATTAAGCAAAGCAGTGCGACACAAACAACAACACAAAGTTACACATGGAATAAACAAACGTACAGTCAATAACAGAATAGAAAAAAATAAAATCTATATACAGTGTGTGCAAATGGCTTGAGAAGGTAGGCAATAAATAGGCCATAGTAGTGAAGTAATTACAATTTAGCAGATTAACACTGGAGTGATAGATCCAATAGAGGACCTACATCCAGACCACAGCACCACCATCCACATCCCCCCCCCACCCCACATTTAAGCAATACAGAAATACTCAACGGAAAAAGAAGGAACAGCACGTCAGAAATCAGCTCAATGTAATTGAAGAATCCATAGACTCTAACCACTTCTGGGAAAATTGGAAAACACTAAACAACCAACAACACAAATAATTATCTATGCAAAATGGAGATGTGTGGATAAACCACTTCTCCAATCCTTTTGGCTCTATCTATAACAAAGTACAAACAGCAAAAACGTATACATGATCAAATACAAATCTTCGAGTCAACTACTAAAGACGACCAGAACCCACTGGATTCTTCAATTGCCTTGAATGAACTACAGGACAAAATAAAAACCCTCCAACCCAAAAAGGCCTGTGGTGTTGGAGGTATCCTCAATTAAATGATAAAATATACAGACAACTAATTCGAATTGGCTATTCTAAAACGCTTTAACATCATCCTTCGCATCTTCCCAATATTTGTAACCAAGGACCGATCACCCCAATCCACAAAAGTGGAGACAAACCTGACCCCAATAACTACAGTGGGATATGCGTCAACAGCAACCTTGGGAAAATCCTCTGCATTATCATTAACAACAGACATTTCCTTAGTGAAAACAATGTACTGAGCAAATGTGAAATTGGATTTTTACCAAATTATTGTACGACAGACCACGTATTCACCCTGTACACCCTAATTGACAAACAAACAAACCAAAACAAAGGCAAAGTCTTCTCATGCTTTGTTGATTTCAAAAAAGCCTTCGACTCAATTTGGCATGAGGGTCTGCTATACAAACTGATGGAAAGGGGTGTTGGGGGGAAAACATACGACATTATAAAATCCATGTAGACAAACAACAATTGTGCGGTTAAAATAGGCAAAAAAACACACACTTCTTCCCACAGGGCCGTGGGTGAGACAGGGATGCAGCTTAAGCCCCACCCTCTCAACATATATATCAATGAATTGGTGAGGGCACTAGAACAGTCTGCAGCACCCAGCATCACCCTACTAGACTCTGAAGTCAAATGTCTACTGTTTGCTGATGATCTGGTGCTTTTGTCACCAACGAAGGAGGTCCTACAGCAGCATCTATATAATCTGCACAGATTCTGCCAGACCTGGGCCCTGACAGTAAATCTCAGTAAGACCAAAATAATGGTGTTGCAAAAAGGTCCAGTCGCCAGCGCCACAAATATAAATTCCATCTAGACACCGTTGCCCTAGAGCACACAAGCAACTATACATACCTCGGCCTAAACATCAGCGCCACAGGTAACTTCCACAAAGCTGTGAACGATCTGAGAGACAAGGCAAGAAATGCCTTCTATGCCATCAAAAGGAACATAAAATTCAACATACCAATTAGGATCTGGCTAAAAATACTTGAATCAGTTATAGAACCCATTGCCCTTTATGGTTGTGAGGTCTGGGGTCCGCTCACCAACCAAGAATTCACAAAATGGGACAAACACCAAATTGAGACTCTGCGTGCAGAATTCTGCAAAAATATCCTCCGTGCACAATGTAAAACACCAAATAATGCACGCAGAGCAGAATTAGGCCGATACCCGCTAATTATCAAAATACAGAAAAGAGCTGTTAAATTCTACAACCACCTAAAACGAAGCGATTCCCAAACCTTTCACAACAAAGCCATCCCCTACAGAGAGATGAACCTGGAGAAGAGTCCCCTAAGCAAGCTGGTCTGGGGCTCTGTTCACAAACAGACCCCTCGGGGCCCCTGGACAGCAACACAATTAGACCCAACCAAATCATGAGAAAACAAAAAGATAATTACTTGATACATTGGAAAGAATTAACAAAAAAACAGAGCAAACTAGAATGCTATTTGGCACTAAACAGAGAGTACAGAGTGGCAGAATACCTGACCGCTGTGACTGACCTAAAATTAAAGAAAGCTTTGACTATGTACAGACTCAGTGAGCATAGCCTTGCTATTGAGAAAGGCCGCCGTAGGCAGACATGGCTCTCAAGAGAAGACAGGCTATGTGCTCACTGCCCACAAAATGAGGTGGAAACTGAGCTGCACTTCCTAACCTCCTGCCAAATGTATGACCATATTAGAGACACATATTTCCCTCAGATTACACAGACCCACAAAGAACTCGAAAACAAATCCAATTTTGATAAACTCCCATATCTACTAGGTTAAAATCCCAGTGTGCCATTGTAAATACAACCCATATTTGTACATCGCTACAACACTGTATATATACATAATATGACATTTGTAATGTTTTTATTATATTGGAACTTCTGTGAGTGTAATGTTTACTGTTCATTTTGTTCTTTATTTCACTTTTGTATATTATCTAATTCACAGGGAGAGATGGAGGACAAAGGGAGAGAGACAGAGATACGTATGAAAAAGTGTCCCATCTCCTGCTGCTTTTCACCATGCTGACTAATGACCTATCACCTTCCACGAGCCTCATCAACCCCTCCCCCTCCTCACGCCATCCATACGCTCCCCTAACCACCCAGGACTCTGAGGGAGGGGGAGGAGGAGGGATGGGGTTGTGACGTCCATGATAGGTCTTTAGGTTAACCACATCGCTGTATAACACAAAGAGCCCCTCTGGCTGAGCCCCCTTCCAACAAAACAACTCTCCCCCTCTACCTCTCCTCCCTCCCCTCTACCTCTCCTCCCTCCCCCTGCTAGTGAGCCTGTGCGTAATGAGGGGGTGGAGCCGTGATATCACGAGGACAGAATGCTGCTGGACAGGCTGTTAGGAACCCATCGCCGCTACCCTGCGTTTCATCAGACTTGTTGCCATCCTCTCCTTTCCTCATAAAGACTTGTTGCCGTCCTCTCCTTTCCTCATAAAGACTTGTTGCCGTACTCTCCTTTCCTCATAAAGACTTGTTGCCGTCCTCTCCTTTCCTCATAAAGACTTGTTGCCGTCCTCTCCTTTCCTCATAAAGACTTGTTGCCGTCCTCTCCTTTCCTCATAAAGACTTGTTGCCGTCCTCTCCTTTCCTCATAAAGACTTGTTGCCAACCTCTCCTCTCCTTTCCTCATAAAGACTTGTTGCCGTCCTCTCCTTTCCTCATAAAGACTTGTTGCCGACCTCTCTTCTCCTTTCCTCATAAAGACTTGTTGCCATCCTCTCTTCTCCTTTCCTCATAAAGACTTGTTTCCATCCTCTCCTCTCCTTTCCTCATAAAGACTTGTTGCCGTCCTCTCCTTTCCTCATAAAGACTTGTTGCCGACCTCTCTTCTCCTTTCCTCATAAAGACTTGTTGCCATCCTCTCTTCTCCTTTCCTCATAAAGACTTGTTGCCGTCCTCTCCTTTCCTCATAAAGACTTGTTGCAATCCTCTCCTCTCCTTTCCTCATAAAGACTTGTTGCCGTCCTCTCCTCTCCTTTCCTCATAAAGACTTGTTGCCATCCTCTCTTCTCCTTTCCTCATAAAGACTTGTTGCCGTCCTCTCCTTTCCTCATAAAGACGTGTTGCAATCCTCTCCTCTCCTTTCCTCATAAAGACTTGTTTCCATCCTCTCCTCTCCTTTCCTCATAAAGACTTGTTGCCGTCCTCTCCTTTCCTCATAAAGACTTGTTGCCGACCTCTCTTCTCCTTTCCTCATAAAGACTTGTTGCCGTCCTCTCCTTTCCTCATAAAGACTTGTTGCAATCCTCTCCTTTCCTCATAAAGACTTGTTGCCGTCCTCTCCTTTCCTCATAAAGACTTGTTGCAATCCTCTCCTCTCCTTTCCTCATAAAGACTTGTTGCAATCCTCTCCTCTCCTTTCCTCATAAAGACTTGTTGCTGTCCTCTCCTCTCCTTTCCTCATAAAGACTTGTTGCAGTCCTCTCCTCTCCTTTCCTCATAAAGACTTGTTGCAATCCTCTCCTCTCCTTTCCTCATAAAGACTTGTTGCAATCCTCTCCTCTCCTTTCCTCATAAAGACTTGTTGCAATCCTCTCCTCTCCTTTCCTCATAAAGACTTGTTGCCGACCTCTCTTCTCCTTTCCTCATAAAGACTTGTTGCCGTCCTCTCCTTTCCTCATAAAGACTTGTTGCCATCCTCTCCTTTCCTCATAAAGACTTGTTGCAATCCTCTCCTCTCCTTTACTCATAAAGACTTGTTGCTGTCCTCTCCTTTCCTCATAAAGACTTGTTGCAATCCTCTCCTCTCCTTTCCTCATAAAGACTTGTTGCTGTCCTCTCCTCTCCTCATAAAGACTTGTTGCTGTCCTCTCCTCTCCTCATAAAGACTTGTTGCTGTCCTCTCCTTTCCTCATAAAGACTTGTTGCCGTCTTCTCCTCTCCTCATAAAGACTTATTTCCGTCCTCTCATCTCCTTTCCTCATAAAGACTTGTTGCCGTCCTCTCCTTTCCTCATAAAGACTTGTTGCCATCCTCTCCTTTCCTCATAAAGACTTGTTGCCGTCCTCTCCTCTCCTTTCCTCATAAAGACTTGTTGCCGTCCTCTCCTCTCCTTTCCTCATAAAGACTTGTTGCCGTCCTCTCCTTTCCTCATAAAGACGTGTTGCCGTCCTCTCCTTTCCTCATAAAGACTTGTTGTCGTCCTCTCCTTTCCTCATAAAGACTTGTTGCCGTCCTCTGCTTTCCTCATAAAGACTTGTTGCTGTCCTCTCCTTTCCTCATAAAGACTTGTTGCCGTCCTCTCCTCTCCTTTCCTCATAAAGACTTGTTGCCGTCCTCTCATCTCCTTTCCTCATAAAGACTTGTTGCCGTCCTCTGCTTTCCTCATAAAGACTTGTTGCTGTCCTCTCCTTTCCTCATAAAGACTTGTTGCCGTCCTCTCCTCTCCTTTCCTCATAAAGACTTGTTGCCGTCCTCTCCTCTCCTTTCCTCATAAAGACTTGTTGCCGTCCTCTCATCTCCTTTCCTCATAAAGACTTGTTGCCGTCCTCTCCTTTCCTCATAAAGACTTGTTGCCGTCCTCTCCTTTCCTCATAAAGACTTGTTGCTGTCCTCTCCTCTCCTCATAAAGACTTGTTGCCGTCCTCTCCTTTCCTCTCCTCATAAAGACTTGTTGCCGTGCTCTGCTTTCCTCATAAAGACTTGTTGCCGTCCTCTCCTCTCCTCATAAAGACTTGTTGCCGTCCTCTCCTCTCCTTTCCTCATAAAGACTTGTTGCCGTCCTCTGCTTTCCTCATAAAGACTTGTTGCTGTCCTCTCCTTTCCTCATAAAGACTTGTTGCCGTCCTCTGCTTTCCTCATAAAGACTTGTTGCCGTCCTCTCCTTTCCTCATAAAGACTTGTTGCCGTCCTCTCCTCTCCTTTCCTCATAAAGACTTGTTGCCGTCCTCTCCTTTCCTCATAAAGACTTGTTGCCGTCCTCTCCTTTCCTCATAAAGACTTGTTGTCGTCCTCTCCTTTCCTCATAAAGACTTGTTGCCGTCCTCTGCTTTCCTCATAAAGACTTGTTGCTGTCCTCTCCTTTCCTCATAAAGACTTGTTGCCGTCCTCTCCTCTCCTTTCCTCATAAAGACTTGTTGCCGTCCTCTCCTTTCCTCATAAAGACTTGTTGCCGTACTCTCCTTTCCTCATAAAGACTTGTTGCCGTCCTCTCCTTTCCTCATAAAGACTTGTTGCCGTCCTCTCCTTTCCTCATAAAGACTTGTTGCCGTCCTCTCCTTTCCTCATAAAGACTTGTTGCCGTCCTCTCCTTTCCTCATAAAGACTTGTTGCCAACCTCTCCTCTCCTTTCCTCATAAAGACTTGTTGCCGACCTCTCTTCTCCTTTCCTCATAAAGACTTGTTGCCATCCTCTCTTCTCCTTTCCTCATAAAGACTTGTTTCCATCCTCTCCTCTCCTTTCCTCATAAAGACTTGTTGCCGTCCTCTCCTTTCCTCATAAAGACTTGTTGCCGACCTCTCTTCTCCTTTCCTCATAAAGACTTGTTGCCATCCTCTCTTCTCCTTTCCTCATAAAGACTTGTTGCCGTCCTCTCCTTTCCTCATAAAGACTTGTTGCAATCCTCTCCTCTCCTTTCCTCATAAAGACTTGTTGCCGTCCTCTCCTCTCCTTTCCTCATAAAGACTTGTTGCCATCCTCTCCTCTCCTTTCCTCATAAACATTTACATTTAAGTCATTTAGCAGACGCTCTTATCCAGAGCGACTTACAAATTGGTGAATTCACCTTCTGACATCCAGTGGAACAGCCACTTTACAATAGTGCATCTAAATCATTAAGGGGGGGTGAGAAGGATTACTTATCCTATCCTAGGTATTCCTTGAAGAGGTGGGGTTTCAGGTGTCTCCGGAAGGTGGTGATTGACTCCGCTGTCCTGGCGTCGTGAGGGAGTTTGTTCCACCATTGGGGGGCCAGAGCAGCGAACAGTTTTGACTGGGCTGAGCGGGAACTGTACTTCCTCAGTGGTAGGGAGGCGAGCAGGCCAGAGGTGGATGAACGCAGTGCCCTTGCTTGGTGTGTAGGGCCTGATCAGAGCCTGGAGGTACTGCGGTGCCGTTCCCCTCACAGCTCCGTAGGCAAGCACCATGGTCTTGTAGCGGATGCGAGCTTCAACTGGAAGCCAGTGGAGAGAGCGGAGGAGCGGGGTGACGTGAGAGAACTTGGGAAGGTTGAACACCAGACGGGCTGCGGCGTTCTGGATGAGTTGTAGGGGTTTAATGGCACAGGCAGGGAGCCCAGCCAACAGCGAGTTGCAGTAATCCAGACGGGAGATGACAAGTGCCTGGATTAGGACCTGCGCCGCTTCCTGTGTGAGGCAGGGTCGTACTCTGCGGATGTTGTAGAGCATGAACCTACAGGAACGGGCCACCGCCATGATGTTGGTTGAGAACGACAGGGTGTTGTCCAGGATCACGCCAAGGTTCTTAGCGCTCTGGGAGGAGGACACAATGGAGTTGTCAACCGTGATGGCGAGATCATGGAACGGGCAGTCCTTCCCCGGGAGGAAGAGCAGCTCCGTCTTGCCGAGGTTCAGCTTGAGGTGGTGATCCGTCATCCACACTGATATGTCTGCCAGACATGCAGAGATGCGATTCGCCACCTGGTCATCAGAAGGGGAAAGGAGAAGATTAGTTGTGTGTCGTCTGCATAGCAATGATAGGAGAGACCATGTGAGGTTATGACAGAGCCAAGTGACTTGGTGTATAGCGAGAATAGGAGAGGGCCTAGAACAGAGCCCTGGGGGACACCAGTGGTGAGAGCGCGTGGCGAGGAGACAGATTCTCGCCACGCCACCTGGTAGGAGCGACCTGTCAGGTAGGACGCAATCCAAGCGTGGGCCGCGCCGGAGATGCCCAACTCGGAGAGGGTGGAGAGGAGGATCTGATGGTTCACAGTATCGAAGGCAGCCGATAGGTCTAGAAGGATGAGAGGAGAGGAGAGAGAGTTAGCTTTAGCAGTGCGGAGCGCCTCCGTGATACAGAGAAGAGCAGTCTCAGTTGAATGACTAGTCTTGAAACCTGACTGATTTGGATCAAGAAGGTCATTCTGAGAGAGATAGCGGGAGAGCTGGCCAAGGACAGCACGTTCAAGAGTTTTGGAGAGAAAAGGAAGAAGGGATACTGGTCTGTAGTTGTTGACATCGGAGGGATCGAGTGTAGGTTTTTTCAGAAGGGGTGCAACTCTCGCTCTCTTGAAGACGGAAGGGACGTAGCCAGCGGTCAGGGATGAGTTGATGAGCGAGGTGACGTAAGGGAGAAGGTCTCCGGAGATGGTCTGGAGAAGAGAGGAGGGGATAGGGTCAAGCGGGCAGGTTGTTGGGCGGCCGGCCGTCACAAGAAGCGAGATTTCATCTGGAGAGAGAGGGGAGAAAGAGGTCAGAGCACAGGGTAGGGCAGTGTGAGCAGAACCAGCAGTGTCGTTTGACTTAGCAAATGAGGATCGGATGTCGTCGACCTTCTTTTCAAAATGGTTGACGAAGTCATCTGCAGAGAGGGAGGAGGGGGGAGGGGAGGAGGATTCAGGAGGGAGGAGAAGGTGGCAAAGAGCTTCCTAGGGTTAGAGGCAGATGCTTGGAATTTAGAGTGGTAGAAAGTGGCTTTAGCAGCAGAGACAGAGGAGGAAAATGTAGAGAGGAGGGAGTGAAAGGATGCCAGGTCCGCAGGGAGGCGAGTTTTCCTCCATTTCCGCTCGGCTGCCCGGAGCTCTGTTCTGTGAGCTCGCAATGAGTCATCGAGCCAAGGAGCGGGAGGGGAGGACCGAGCCGGCCTGGAGGATAGGGGACATAGAGAGTCAAAGGATGCAGAAAGGGAAGAGAGGAGGGTTGAGGAGGCAGAATCAGGAGATAGGTTGGAGAAGGTATGAGCAGAGGGAAGAGATGATAGGATGGAAGAGGAGAGAGTAGCGGGGGAGAGAGAGCGAAGGTTGGGACGGCGCGATACCATCCGAGTAGGGGCAGTGTGGGAAGTGTTGGATGAGAGCGAGAGGGAAAAGGATACAAGGTAGTGGTCGGAGACTTGGAGGGGAGTTGCAATGAGGTTAGTGGAAGAACAGCATCTAGTAAAGATGAGGTCGGCGTATTGCCTGCCTTGTGAGTAGGGGGGAAGGTGAGAGGGTGAGGTCAAAGAGGAGAGGAGTGGAAAGAAGGAGGCAGAGAGGAATGAGTCAAAGGTAGACGTGGGGAGGTTAAAGTCGCCCAGGACTGTGAGAGGTGAGCCGTCCTCAGGAAAGGAGCTTATCAAGGCATCAAGCTCATTGATGAACTCTCCGAGGGAACCTGGAGGGCGATAAATGATAAGGATGTTAAGCTTGAAAGGGCTGGTAACTGTGACAGCATGGAATTCAAAGGAGGCGATAGACAGATGGTTAAGGGGAGAGAGAGAGAATGACCACTTGGGAGAGATGAGGATCCCGGTGCCACCACCCCGCTAACCAGAAGCTCTCGGGGTGTGCGAGAACACGTGGGCGGACGAAGAGAGAGCAGTAGGAGTAGCAGTGTTATCTGTGGTGATCCATGTTTCCGTCAGTGCCAAGAAGTCGAGGGACTGGAGGGAGGCATAGGCTGAGATGAACTCTGCCTTGTTGGCCGCAGATCGGCAGTTCCAGAGGCTACCGGAGACCTGGAACTCCACGTGGGTCGTGCGCGCTGGGACCACCAGATTAGGGTGGCCGCGGCCACGCGGTGTGGAGCGTTTGTATGGTCTGTGCAGAGAGAAAGAGATAAAGACTTGTTGCCGTCCTCTCCTTTCCTCATAAAGACTTGTTGCAATCCTCTCCTCTCCTTTCCTCATAAAGACTTGTTTCCATCCTCTCCTCTCCTTTCCTCATAAAGACTTGTTGCCGTCCTCTCCTTTCCTCATAAAGACTTGTTGCCGTCCTCTCCTTTCCTCATAAAGACTTGTTGTCGTCCTCTCCTTTCCTCATAAAGACTTGTTGCTGTCCTCTCCTCTCCTTTCCTCATAAAGACTTGTTGCAATCCTCTCCTCTCCTTTCCTCATAAAGACTTGTTGCAATCCTCTCCTCTCCTTTCCTCATAAAGACTTGTTGCAATCCTCTCCTCTCCTTTCCTCATAAAGACTTGTTGCCGACCTCTCTTCTCCTTTCCTCATAAAGACTTGTTGCCGTCCTCTCCTTTCCTCATAAAGACTTGTTGCCATCCTCTCCTTTCCTCATAAAGACTTGTTGCAATCCTCTCCTCTCCTTTACTCATAAAGACTTGTTGCTGTCCTCTCCTTTCCTCATAAAGACTTGTTGCAATCCTCTCCTCTCCTTTCCTCATAAAGACTTGTTGCTGTCCTCTCCTCTCCTCATAAAGACTTGTTGCTGTCCTCTCCTTTCCTCATAAAGACTTGTTGCCGTCCTCTCCTCTCCTCATAAAGACTTATTGCCGTCCTCTCATCTCCTTTCCTCATAAAGACTTGTTGCCGTCCTCTCCTTTCCTCATAAAGACTTGTTGCCGTCCTCTCCTTTCCTCATAAAGACTTGTTGCCGTCCTCTCCTCTCCTTTCCTCATAAAGACTTGTTGCCGTCCACTCCTCTCCTTTCCTCATAAAGACTTGTTGCCGTCCTCTCCTTTCCTCATAAAGACTTGTTGCTGTCCTCTCCTTTCCTCATAAAGACTTGTTGTCGTCCTCTCCTTTCCTCATAAAGACTTGTTGCCGTCCTCTGCTTTCCTCATAAAGACTTGTTGCTGTCCTCTCCTTTCCTCATAAAGACTTGTTGCCGTCCTCTCCTCTCCTTTCCTCATAAAGACTTGTTGCCGTCCTCTCATCTCCTTTCCTCATAAAGACTTGTTGCCGTCCTCTGCTTTCCTCATAAAGACTTGTTGCTGTCCTCTCCTTTCCTCATAAAGACTTGTTGCCGTCCTCTCCTCTCCTTTCCTCATAAAGACTTGTTGCCGTCCTCTCATCTCCTTTCCTCATAAAGACTTGTTGCCGTCCTCTCCTTTCCTCATAAAGACTTGTTGCCGTCCTCTCCTTTCCTCATAAAGACTTGTTGCTGTCCTCTCCTCTCCTCATAAAGACTTGTTGCCGTCCTCTCCTTTCCTCTCCTCATAAAGACTTGTTGCCGTCCTCTGCTTTCCTCATAAAGACTTGTTGCCGTCCTCTCCTCTCCTCTCCTCATAAAGACTTGTTGCCGTCCTCTCCTCTCCTTTCCTCATAAAGACTTGTTGCCGTCCTCTGCTTTCCTCATAAAGACTTGTTGCTGTCCTCTCCTTTCCTCATAAAGACTTGTTGCCGTCCTCTCCTCTCCTTTCCTCATAAAGACTTGTTGCCGTCCTCTCCTTTCCTCATAAAGACTTGTTGCCGTCCTCTCCTTTCCTCATAAAGACTTGTTGTCGTCCTCTCCTTTCCTCATAAAGACTTGTTGCCATCCTCTGCTTCCTCATAAAGACTTGTTGCTGTCCTCTCCTTTCCTCATAAAGACTTGTTGCCGTCCTCTCCTCTCCTTTCCTCATAAAGACTTGTTGCCGTCCTCTCCTTTCCTCATAAAGAATTGTTGCCGTACTCTCCTTTCCTCATAAAGACTTGTTGTCGTCCTCTCCTTTCCTCATAAAGACTTGTTGCCGTCCTCTGCTTTCCTCATAAAGACTTGTTGCTGTCCTCTGCTTTCCTCATAAAGACTTGTTGCCGTCCTCTCCTCTCCTTTCCTCATAAAGACTTGTTGCTGTCCTCTCATCTCCTTTCCTCATAAAGACTTGTTGCCGTCCTCTCCTTTCCCCATAAAGACTTGTTGCCGTCCTCTCCTTTCCTCATAAAGACTTGTTGCTGTCCTCTCCTCTCCTCATAAAGACTTGTTGCCGTCCTCTCCTTTCCTCTCCTCATAAAGACTTGTTGCCGTCCTCTGCTTTCCTCATAAAGACTTGTTGCCGTCCTCTCCTCTCCTTTCCTCATAAAGACTTGTTGCCGTCCTCTCCTCTCCTTTCCTCATAAAGACTTGTTGCCGTCCTCTCTTCTCCTTTCCTCATAAAGACTTGTTGCCGTCCTCTCATCTCCTTTCCTCATAAAGACTTGTTGCCGTCCTCTCCTCTCCTCATAAAGACTTAATGCCGTCCTCTCATCTCCTTTCCTCATAAAGACTTGTTGCCGTCCTCTCCTTTCCTCATAAAGACTTGTTGCCGTCCTCTCCTTTCCTCATAAAGACTTGTTGCCGTCCTCTCCTTTCCTCATAAAGACTTGTTGCCGTCCTCTCCTCTCCTTTCCTCATAAAGACTTGTTGCCGTCCTCTCCTTTCCTCATAAAGACTTGTTGCCGTCCTCTCCTTTCCTCATAAAGACTTGTTGTCGTCCTCTCCTTTCCTCATAAAGACTTGTTGCCGTCCTCTGCTTTCCTCATAAAGACTTGTTGCTGTCCTCTCCTTTCCTCATAAAGACTTGTTGCCGTCCTCTCCTCTCCTTTCCTCATAAAGACTTGTTGCCGTCCTCTCATCTCCTTTCCTCATAAAGACTTGTTGCCGTCCTCTGCTTTCCTCATAAAGACTTGTTGCTGTCCTCTCCTTTCCTCATAAAGACTTGTTGCCGTCCTCTCCTCTCCTTTCCTCATAAAGACTTGTTGCCGTACTCTCATCTCCTTTCCTCATAAAGACTTGTTGCCGTCCTCTCCTTTCCTCATAAAGACTTGTTGCCGTCCTCTCCTTTCCTCATAAAGACTTGTTGCTGTCCTCTCCTCTCCTCATAAAGACTTGTTGCCGTCCTCTCCTCTCCTCTCCTCATAAAGACTTGTTGCCGTCCTCTGCTTTCCTCATAAAGACTTGTTGCCGTCCTCTCCTCTCCTCTCCTCATAAAGACTTGTTGCCGTCCTCTCCTCTCCTTTCCTCATAAAGACTTGTTGCCGTCCTCTGCTTTCCTCATAAAGACTTGTTGCTGTCCTCTCCTTTCCTCATAAAGACTTGTTGCCGTCCTCTCCTCTCCTTTCCTCATAAAGACTTGTTGCCGTCCTCTCCTTTCCTCATAAAGACTTGTTGCCGTCCTCTCCTTTCCTCATAAAGACTTGTTGTCGTCCTCTCCTTTCCTCATAAAGACTTGTTGCCGTCCTCTGCTTTCCTCATAAAGACTTGTTGCTGTCCTCTCCTTTCCTCATAAAGACTTGTTGCCGTCCTCTCCTCTCCTTTCCTCATAAAGACTTGTTGCCGTCCTCTCATCTCCT
Organism: Oncorhynchus masou masou; assembly: GCF_036934945.1. Classification (NCBI taxonomy): domain Eukaryota; kingdom Metazoa; phylum Chordata; class Actinopteri; order Salmoniformes; family Salmonidae; genus Oncorhynchus; species Oncorhynchus masou. The sequence continues at coordinate 16,105,703 of NC_088228.1, read as the reverse complement.
TTCCTCATAAAGACTTGTTGCCGTCCTCTGCTTTCCTCATAAAGACTTGTTGCTGTCCTCTCCTTTCCTCATAAAGACTTGTTGCCGTCCTCTCCTCTCCTTTCCTCATAAAGACTTGTTGCCGTCCTCTCATCTCCTTTCCTCATAAAGACTTGTTGCCGTCCTCTCCTTTCCTCATAAAGACTTGTTGCTGTCCTCTCCTTTCCTCATAAAGACTTGTTGCCGTCCTCTCCTTTCCTCATAAAGACTTGTTGCTGTCCTCTCCTCTCCTCATAAAGACTTGTTGCCGTCCTCTCCTTTCCTCTCCTCATAAAGACTTGTTGCCGTCCTCTGCTTTCCTCATAAAGACTTGTTGCCGTCCTCTCCTCTCCTCTCCTCATAAAGACTTGTTGCCGTCCTCTCCTCTCCTTTCCTCATAAAGACTTGTTGCCGTCCTCTGCTTTCCTCATAAAGACTTGTTGCTGTCCTCTCCTTTCCTCATAAAGACTTGTTGCCGTCCTCTCCTCTCCTTTCCTCATAAAGACTTGTTGCCGTCCTCTCCTTTCCTCATAAAGACTTATTGCCGTCCTCTCCTTTCCTCATAAAGACTTGTTGTCGTCCTCTCCTTTCCTCATAAAGACTTGTTGCCGTCCTCTGCTTTCCTCATAAAGACTTGTTGCTGTCCTCTCCTTTCCTCATAAAGACTTGTTGCCGTCCTCTCCTCTCCTTTCCTCATAAAGACTTGTTGCCGTCCTCTCCTTTCCTCATAAAGACTTGTTGCCGTCCTCTCCTTTCCTCATAAAGACTTGTTGTCGTCCTCTCCTTTCCTCATAAAGACTTGTTGCCGTCCTCTGCTTTCCTCATAAAGACTTGTTGCTGTCCTCTGCTTTCCTCATAAAGACTTGTTGCCGTCCTCTCCTCTCCTTTCCTCATAAAGACTTGTTGCTGTCCTCTCATCTCCTTTCCTCATAAAGACTTGTTGCCGTCCTCTCCTTTCCCCATAAAGACTTGTTGCCGTCCTCTCCTTTCCTCATAAAGACTTGTTGCTGTCCTCTCCTCTCCTCATAAAGACTTGTTGCCGTCCTCTCCTTTCCTCATAAAGACTTGTTGCCGTCCTCTGCTTTCCTCATAAAGACTTGTTGCCGTCCTCTCCTCTCCTTTCCTCATAAAGACTTGTTGCCGTCCTCTCCTCTCCTTTCCTCATAAAGACTTGTTGCCGTCCTCTCTTCTCCTTTCCTCATAAAGACTTGTTGCCGTCCTCTCCTCTCCTTTCCTCATAAAGACTTGTTGCCGTCCTCTCCTTTCCTCATAAAGACTTGTTGCCGTCCTCTCCTCTCCTTTCCTCATAAAGACTTGTTGCCGTTCTCTCCTCTCCTCATAAAGACTTGTTGCCGTCCTCTCCTTTCCTCATAAAGACTTGTTGAGCTCTTAATTCTCCAGAGAGTATTTTCTCCATATCTTTTCTCCTTATCCTCCTGTTCTCACTTTTCATTTAAAAGACACGTGGATATATTTGATCTACTCCAAAGTACTCTATTATTGTCTTATTGAGAGGGGACACATTATCAGTCCCAAATCAACTTCTCCCTGGACACATGGATGTGAAAGAATGGCTATAACGTGGTTATAGCTCCACCTAGCCTTCCTGTGGGCTCAGTGAAGAGCTTTTCCACCACATTGTTTCCACCTATTCTATCCTTTGAGATAGGTGTATACCCTCATGAAAAAAGTACTACCGAATTACTATTCAAAAACTATTTGTGCAGTGGTGACTATGTAGATTTTTGTAAGAATTGTGTAGTTTATACTACTCAAGATACACAAGTAGAGTTTTGTAGTATTCAGTAGGAAAACAGTTGTTTCCAGTAGTAATCAGGTAAAGACTTTTACTACTTGATGTTTGTAGTAAATTAGTAGTCAAAACACTACAGCTTCACTACACAGGCTTTTCAATAGTAATCAGGTAGTTTTTAGTACTTGTTTGTGTAGTGAAAAACTACAGCCAGACTACATCTGCTTATCAGTAGTGATCATTACAGTTTTGCAGTTTGTAGCCTCTGTTTTCATTTCAGATCAATTTAAGGCCTTAATTGGCATGGGAAACATATGTTTACATTGCCAAAGAAAGTGAAATAGATAATAAACACAAATCAAATAAACAATACTTTTTTTACAGTAAACATTATACTCACAAAAGTTCCAAAAGAATAAAGATATTTCAAATGTCATGTGTTATCATGCCAGCTAATAAGTACAGTACATTCGGAAAGTATTCAGACCCCTTCCCCTTTTCCACATGTTGTTGCATTTCCTCCTTATTCTAAAATATATATATTTTTTAACTCAATCTACACACAATAACCCATAATGGCAAAGCAGAAACTGTTTTTTCCAAATTTAAAATGTATAAATAACAGAAATACCTTATTTACATAAGTATTCAGACCCTTTGCTATGAGACTCGAAATTGAGCTCAAGTGCATCCTGTTTCCATTGATCATCAGGGAGATGTTTCAACAACTTGATTTGAGTCCACTTGTGTTAAATTCAATTGATTGGACATGATTTGAAAAGGCACACACCTGACTATACAAGATCCCACAGTTGACAGTGCATGTAAGAGCAAAAACCAAGCCATGTGGTCGAAGGAATGTCCTTAGAGCTACAAGACAGGATTGTTTCAAGACACAGATCTGGGGAAGGGTACCAAAACATTTCTGCAGCATTGAAGGTCCCCAAGAAAAAAGTGGCCTCCATCATTCTTAAATGGAAGAAGTTTGGAACCACCAAGACTCTTCTTAGAACTGCGCAATCGGGGAAGAAGGGCCTTGGTCATTGAGGTGACCAAGAACCCAATGGTCACTCTGAAAGAGCTCCAGAGTTCCTCGGGAGAACCTTCCAGAAGGACAACCATCTCTGCAGCACTCTACCATAAAGCCTGATTGGTGGAGTGGCCAGATGGAAGCCACTCCTCAGTAAAAGGCACATGACAGCCCGCTTGGAGTTTGCCAAAAGGCAGCCAATTGCTCTCAGACCATGAGAAACAAGATTCTCTGGTCTGATGAAACCAAGATTGAACTCTTTTGGCTGAATGCCAAGTGTTACATCTGGAAGAAACATGGTACCATCTCTACAGTGAAGCCTGGTGGTGGCAACATCATGCTGTGGAGATGTTTTTTAATGGCAGGGACTGGGAGACTAGTCAGGATCGAGGGAAGATTAACGGAACAAAGTACAGAGAGATACTTGATGAAAATCTGCTCCAGAACGCTAAGGACCTCAGACTGGGGCAAAGGTTAACCTTTCAACAAGACAACAACCCTAAGACAACATAGGAGTGGCTTCGGGATAAGTCTCTGAATGTCCTTGAGTGGCCCAGCCAGAGCCCAGACTTGAACACGATCGAATATCTCTGGAGAGACCTGAAAATAGCTGTGCAGTAACGCTCGCCATCCAACCTGACAGAGCTTTAGAGGATCTGCAGATAAGAATGGGAGAAACTCCAAATATAGGTGTGCCAAGCTTGTAGCGTCATACCCAAGAACACTTGAAGCTGTAATCGTTTCCAAAGGTGCTTCAACAAAGTACTGAGTAAAGGATCTGAATCCTTATGTAAATATGTTTCCGTTCTTTAAAAATAATAATTGTGCAAACATTTCAAAAACCTGTGTTTGCTTTGTCATTATGGGCTATTGTGTAGATTGGACATTTCTTTAAAAATACATTTTAGAATAAGGCTGTAACATAACAAATTGTGGAAAAAGTCAAGGGGTCTGAATATTTTCCGAATGCACTGTAAGTCCTGTAGGTCAATAAGCATAAGCCTGCCCGAAAAAATAAGATTATGCAACAATTCAATTATTCAAAATGAACTTGCCCAAAGTGAAGCAATAAGGCGCAATAAAAATCACACAATACCCTTTAATACTTACCTATGATCCATGTTAGGCTACTATATAATAAAACGGTAGGCCTGCCTGAACTTTTGGATTGAGGATCTCCACGTGCACCTGTGAACGGATGGACTACAGATGGCAAAAATGGATCAGGTTGAGGATTTCAGAGGTTTTCTGGGCCACATTACGTTGCCAAAGGTTGTCAAACGTTGCAGACAGAAATGTCACGAATAGCGACGACGAGATTCCTTATTGAACATGTCAGGGGCATGTTTGTTCGACATAGCATATTTCTTTCGGGAACTTTACAAAACGTGTAATCTGGTGGTGGAACGAGGAACAAGACATAGAAGTACAGTATATGATCTTTTACCAAGGATGTAGTTTATACTGCACACTAGGTTACACCAAAGTGGGTCAGTGGACTTTCTATTATTCTTGCTGCTTTACCTCTGCATCAAAGCTGCCTTGTATTGTGGTAATATTCTCAGATGATTGTGTAGTGCACTGGGTAACACTTTACTATAAGGTACCCTTTAAGGGGGGTGTAAAGTCGAAGTCATTTCTAGACAGACATTAACAAACAACTTTGGTGCTTGCGAATGACTGGGTTTACATACGGCTGACCCTTTTCAACACTTAAAAAAGGGTACCTTGGTATAAAAAGTGTTACCATGCATGGTTTGGTGGACTACTGTGCCCAGAGAGGGGTAAGCACGAGAATAAATTACACCATGGTGTTGTCCCAAACCTTTATTGCAGCCCCTCAACAGAACATTTACAGAAACTGTGACAGTCATCCGACCCTGCATACAGGATGCATTTTCACAATCATTTAAAAAACCTTTTAGCCTGTATAGCAGGATACTACGTAAACCTGACATGTTTTTCTGTCTGTGTGAACTTCTGTTCATATGTGAACTGCAATTTGAGATTGTAGTGATGTTTTCTGTTATTGCTCGTTGTGCAATGGCTTCCCCCTGGAGTTAATCATGTCTGTTCTGAGCAGCAGGGCCCACCTTTCACGTATGGCTTTCAAAAGAGTTGAACACTTTCTTTAAAATTCAAAAAAAAAAATTGATCCTAGAAAGTGTATTTTTTATTTAAAAATCTAGAACAGATCTCGTAAAGTTTTGTATAATGTAAAATTAACACCACGTTAAAAATTCACATCAACTTCAAAAGTGTTAGGGAATAGAAAAATACCCATTAGTGTTATAGAAAAAAGACAAAATATGTACTAAAACCTATATTGCAACCACTTGACTTGTTTTATATGTCAAAACAAACCGTTTCCCCCCCCAGAAAACATTTGCATTGCAGCATTTTCTACAGTCCATCACATTAAATCAGCATCATATCATCTGGCCCCTTAATACCACAATGCACAGAAAACTGCTACAATGGAAAGATTTAAAAAATAAAACACACCAATTTGAATTCACAGAAACATTACGGAGGAGCTTGAACAGACTAAACACGTAACTCCTTCAAAATAATAAACATGATCTTAAACCCGCCTCAAGTCCAGATCACAAGCTCGCATTGTCCTTGTAGTAAAAACAACAATGACAACCTTAATGACAATAACGTCAATAGTAAATGCTAGCCAAATTCGAGTTGGGTGTGGTTAGGATATTAGTTAACAGGTTACACAGTCCCGTTCCATTCTAGACATACTACAGCATTTCTCTTTGAACAGTTGGTTACAGCTGGTTTTAGGGGCTGCATTGAAATACATGCAGAGGGACAACAACAAGATGTGTTCCTTGTGTCTGCTAAAATCTTCCACAATCCCAGACATTCATAAATCTTTGTTCCAAATGAAGCCCTAACCTGGGCTAGAGCCAGTTAATATACAAGTGAAAGTGGACCTGTACATTTAGAGAGAAATGGAACAAAAGTTTATGAACATTGTTGACGCAGACTTTTTTGTTTAAGTGTATTGAATTATGAATTCTGATTAATCAGATTCCTTTTGGACCAGGTGTGTGTGTGTGTGGCAGACCTATTGGGAGGACCTGGGACACACACTGCACAGCAATCAGGAGTGCCTGTTTCACCAGGAGACTGGGTGGGGTTGTGTCAGACCGTTAGCCCAGAGCAGCTACATCCACACTGAGCTAAACCTACGAGTTACGACCATATACTCTGACACCCTGCCCTTCCCTCATCTCCCTGTGTTGTTTTTGTATCTGTTTTTCCCAGAACAAAATAACATACGCCAACATATCTTCCATTTGGAGAATTTACTTCCAACCGAAATACTGTCCAAAAGTGACAAAAAAAAGTTTCAATAAAATAAAACTCGCATTGCTGGAAAATAAATGTGTTCCCATAGATCCTAAGAAATACAAAAAGATGTTCACTGTTGTGGCTCGAGGTCTGAGTGAGTCAAAAACACTTTCAGTACTTAAGAAATATCAGAGTGAGAGGTACTAGGAGTTGGAACAAACAAAAACTAAATGAGGAAGAGTCTCAAACACATCTTAATGAGAACTACGGCTAATAGGGATTGTTTTTCAAAGCGATATGTCTACAGACACACAGTCGCACACACACACAAAACATCTACACACATTCTCAGTCATACACACTAAAGCTCACACACACTCGCCCAACACGTCACCTGACTTGTCCGAGTTTACCTTCCACGTGTAGTAGACTCACTACATACTGGTAATACAAAACTTAGAGTGAAATTGCCACGAAAGATCAGTGCAGCTTTGCATAATACCTTCACTTTAACAAAAAAAAAAAACATTACAAATGTTGAAGTTCTGACCCACGATTCAATAGGGTGAAAGCACACTGCTGAACTCGGGTCAGACATGTGAAGATCTTTCACTAGCAAAGCAACACGTGCCTCTGCTTGTTATACACAGGAAAGGAAAAACAACCTACAACTCACAAGATCTACCTACATCCAGAAGAGAAATTCATTGATACTTTCCATTACAGGAAATGGGAATTCTTTAAACTAAAAAACGTGGAAACAAAGTAGAACAGAAAAGAAAACAAAAAGGCAAGAGAGAAAAACAACATACTAATCAAACAAGTAATGGAACACGAATGGAAGAAAAACGTCATTCTGAGTGTGTGAGTGACAAAACGGAGACAGTGGCGAAAGTCGTGGCAACGCTACTCTTTCTCTGGAGGTGGGGAAGCACGGCTGCACGTGCTCAGTGGGCTGGTCCTCGCTCCGTCGTACTGCGCTGACACCGCAGGCTCTACGTTTCTATGGGAAGAAGATAGTGAGGTCAGTAAGTAACAGTGACATAAGGACAACAGCAGAATTCAAATCAAAGTTATCATTCAATTTAGTTCATATTTCAATTACAATCTTGTAGAGAAAATATTGAGACAACATAATGTACTAATACAATGTATATGATTACTACATCATTACTACAAAATGACAGCACAATCAATTTAATAAAAACAGAATTGATGCCCTCCATTTCAGTTCTACTCACATCATAAGTAATCTTGCAATAAATTATTTAACAGGATCAAAAAATCCTCTTAAACAATATGAAAATATGCAAATGAGTGGAATTACCCGAGCCATTTTATAAACTGTTTCAATAACCAGCCTCAAGGGGGAGCTACAGCCTACACTACAAATAGCTGCACTGGCATCCATTACACACCACAGGGAAGAGTTAAGGGAAAGCCTAAACGGGATCCTTGGGACATCCCAACTGATGTAAGTAACCCCATTGAAGTTGAAATTTACGAGTTAAGTTTAAGTAAGGGTCAGGGTAAGGATCACGGCTAGCACTAGCTGAGAGTTAAGTCCTTTGAACAAAACCTATCTTGATAGGATTAATCCACTGACCAATAATTGCAGTCAACATTGCTTACACAAAGTCCATATTAAGCTTCAACACAACACAATAAAACCATAACGCCAACTAGTGTGACCAATGGGTCTTCTCTTTGGCAGAACGTGCCATAAGGCCAACACATTATAGACAACACTACCTATTGATCAAGCGTTTCCTACCTGGCATGGGCTTCGAAGTCAGGAAAATCTTATCGTACAATATACACAGACAGGCTATTTTCTGGAAAAGCTATTTTGTGGAAAATACAAAATATTTTCTATTTTGTGGAAACAAGCCCAAAGGTCAAACTCACTGGAAAAGCTGGGTTTCTAGGGACACGTTTTCTTAGATAGCATGATACAATACTGTAAGATACTGTAATGCTGATTAATATCCAAAGGGAAAACTATCTATTAAACAATGATTATGTACTCAGTATAGTAGGGCTACATCCAGCTGGAAAATGTAGATTCTGTGAAATTTTGATTCTTAGTTCAAGTTTACCTGTTGGTGCATCTTCAATCTGTTCTTCTACCTCGGTATGCTCTTCTGTAGGAACAAAACAAACCACAGCTGGAACTAAAAGACAGCTTCAACAGTCTTGAGTACACTACAGAGCAGTACTACTGGCCATGCTTTCAGAGAACAGGATCAATGGCCACTATGAAAGAACACAACACAGAGAGAAGAGCTGTTCCTAATTAGGACACTGGACTGAGTTATCTTAGCACCAACCTGTGAACTCCTCAAATGGCTCATCAAATTCATCTACCTCCTCTGCAACAGAAAAGCAACAGTTGCAGTTAGTTGAAGGAGAGACAGAGACAGAAAGAGAGAGACATACAGACACACAGAGAGAGAGACGCAGAGAGAAAGAGACACGGAGAGAAAGAGACACGGAGAGAAAGAGACACAGAGAGAAAGAGACACAGAGAGAAAGAGACACAGAGAGAGAGAGACACAGAAAGAGAGAGACACAGAGAGAGACACAGAGAGAAAGAGACACAGAGAGAAAGAGACACAGAGAGAGACACAGAGAGAGACACAGAGAGAAAGAGACACAGAGAGAGAGACACAGAGAGAGAGACACAGAGAGAGAGACACAGAGAGAAAGAGACACAGAGAGAAAGAGACACAGAGAGAAAGAGACACAGAGAAAGACGCAGACACAGAGAGAAAGAGACAAGAGAGAGAGACGCAGACACAGAAAGAGACACAGAGAGAAAGAGACACAGAGAGAGACACGGAGAGAAAGAGACACAGAGAGAGAGACAGAGAGAAAGAGACACAGAGAGAAAGAGACACAGAGAGAAAGACGCAGAGACACAGAGAAAAAGAGACAAGAGAGAGAGAGAGAGACACAGACACAGAGAAAGAGACACAGAGAGAAAGAGACACAGAGAAAAGGAGACACAGAGAGATGCAGAGAGAAAGAGACGCAGAAAGAGACACAGAGAGAAAGAGACACAGAGAGAGAGACGCAGAGAGAGAGAGACGCAGAGACACAGAGAAAGAGACACACAGCGAAAGAGAGACACAGAGAGAGGCACAGAGAGAAAGAGACACAGAGAGAAAGAGAGCACTGAAGAAAGAATGAAAGTAAATTACATTCACGGTTGCAACATCTGGAGGTACAGCTGAAGTTGGAAGTTTACATACACTTAGGTTGGAGTCATTAAAACTCGTTTTTCAACCACCTCACAAACTTCTTGTTAACAAACTATAGTTTTGGCAAGTCGGTTAGGACATTACTTTGTGCATGACACAAGTCATTTTTCAAACAATTGTTTACATACAGATTATTTCACTTATAATTCACTGTATCACAATTCCAATGGGTCAGAAGTTTATATATACTAAGTTGACTGTGCCTTTAAACAGCTTGGAAAATTCCAGAAAATTATGTCATGGCTTTAGAAGCTTCTGATGAAGGAGGAAAAAGGGGGATGCTTGCAAGCCGAAGAACACCATCCCAACCGTAAAGCACAGGGGTGGCAGCATCATGTTGTGGGTGTGATTTTCTGCAGGAGGGTCTGGTGCACTTCACAAAATAGATGGCATCATGAAGATGGAAAATTATGTGGGTATATTGAAGCAACATCTCAAGATATTAGTCAGGAAGTTAAAGCTTGGTCGCAAATGGGTCTTCCAAATGGACAATGACCCCAAGCATATTTGCAAAGTTGTTTCGAAATGGCTTAAGGGCGACAAAGTCAAGGTATTGGAGTGGCCATCACAAAGCCCTGGCCTCAATCCTGTAGAAAATTTGTGGGCAGAACTGAAAAAGCGTGTGCAAGCAAGGAGGCCTACAAACCTGTCTCAGTTACACCAGCTCTGTCAGGAGGAATGGGCCAAAATTCACCCAACTTATTGTGGGAAGTTTGTGGAAGGCTACCTGAAATGTTTGACCCAAGTTAAACAATTTAAATGCAATGCTACCAAATACTAATTGAGTGTATGTAAACATCTGACCCACTGGGAATGTGATGTCAGAAATAAAAGCTGAAATAAATCATTCTCTCTACTATTATTCTGACATTTCACATTCTTAAAATAAAATGGTGATCCTAACTGATCTAAGACGGGGAATTTTTTCTAGGATTAAATGTCAGGAATTGTGAAAAACGGAGTTTAAATATATTTGCTTAACCTCTTGAAACTCTGGGGGCGCTATTTCATTTTTGGATGAAAAACGTTCCCGTTTTAAACAAGATATTTTGTCACAAAAAGATGATCGACTATGCATATAATTGGTAGCTTTGGAAAGAAAACACTCTGACGTGTCCAGAACTGCAAAGATATTCTCTGTGCGTGCCCTAGAACGTGAGCTACAGGCAAAACCAAGATGAAATGGCATCCAGGAAATTAGCAGGATTTTTGAGGCTCCGTTTTCCATTGTCTCCTTATATGGCTGTGAATGCGAGAGGAGTGAGTCTGCCCTTTCTGTCGTTTCCCCAAGGTGTCTGCAGCATTGTGACGTATTTGTAGGCATATCATTGGAAGATTGACCATAAGAGACCACATTTACCAGCTAGCTTAGCATACTCTTACACAAATTAGTGAATTGCTATGGTTCAAAAGCATATTTTGAAAATCTGAGATGACAGTGTTGTTAAGAAAAGGCTAAGCTTGAGAGTAGGCGCATTATTTTCATTTTATTATTATTATTCAGAAATCGTTAACCTGTTGAAACTCCCCATCCCGGATCCGGGATCGTGACTAAAGCCTCAGGCTCATTAGCATAACGCAACGTTAACGATTTCTGAAAATCGCAAATAAAATGAAAATAATGTGTCTGCTCTCAAGCTTAGCCTTTTCTTAACAACACTGTCATCTCAGATTTTCAAAATATGCTTTTGAACCATAGAAATGGACTAATTTGTGTAAGAGTATGCAAAGCTAGCATAGCATTTTGAGTAGCATTTAGCACGCAACATTTTCACAAAAACCAGATAACCAAATAAATAAAATCATTTACCTTTGAAGAGCTTCTGATGTTTTCAATGAGGAGACTCTCAGTTACATACCAAATGCGCAGTTTTTCCTGAAAGCGTCTGTGTGTAGGAGAAATCGTTCCGTTTTCTACATCGCATCTGGCTACCGAAACGAACTGAAAATTCAGTCACCTACAACGTCAAACTTTTTCCGAATTAACTACATAATATCGACCGAAACATGGCAAACGTTGTTTGGAATCAATCCTCAAGGTGTTTTTTCACATATCTCTTCATTGATATATCGTTCGTGGAAGCTTGCTTTCCTCTCTGAATCCCATGGAAAAATACTGGCAGCTGACTTTTGCGCACCAATTTCGGCGCAGGACACCGGGCGGACACCTGGTAAATGTGGTCTCTTATGGTCAATCTTCCAATGATCTGCCTACAAATACGTCACAATGCTGCAGACACCTTGGGGAAACGACAGAAAGGGCAGACTTACTCCTCTCGCATTCACAGCCATATAAGGAGACAATGGAAAACAGAGCCTCAAAAATCCTGCTCATTTCCTGGATGCCGTCTCATCTTGGTTTTGCCTGAAGCTCACGTTCTAGGGCACGCACAGAAAATATCTTGGTAGTTCTGGACACGTCAGAGTGTTTTCTTTCGAAAGCTACCAATTATATGCATAGTCGACCATCTTTTTGTGACAAAATATCTTGTTTAAAACGGGAACGTTTTTCACCCAAAAATGAAATAGCGCCCCCAGAGCATCAAGAGGTTAACGTTGCGTTATGCTAATGAGCCTGAGGCTTTATTCACGATGCCGGATCCGGGATGGGGAGTTTCAAGAGTTAAGGTGTATGTAAACTTCTGACTTCAACTGTATATGCTTGCATGTGCTCATACGTAGTCACACCCACCCACACACACACACACACACACACACACACACACACACACACACACACACACACACACACACACACACACACACACACACACACACACACACACACACACACACACACACACACACACACACACACACACACACACACACCTACCTGGAAGCTCTTCCTGAAGAGGTTCCTCCTCTTGAGTTTCTTCTGATTCAGCTTCTACTTCCTGTTCAGACTCTTCTTCTTCTGCTGCTTCTTCTTCTACCTCTTCTTTGGGGCAAAGCAACAATGGATATAAGAAAACACCATTATTTTCCAAAACACTGATTGAATCTATTATTTTCCAAAAGGTGATATAAGCAATGAAAAATGGACAGGAGACGTTGAGTGCCCTTTTCACTACCCCAAGATGAGATGTGAGAAGGGCCTGTGCATGATCTCTCTACATACATGTAGCTATTCTCAGCAGTGCAGTGTCATACACTTCAGCAATGCAGCACCTGGCGTTCAACAGTGCTCGTTCTGAGAGCAGTGTGAAGAAAAATGACTCGTCATCACTCAAAATTATTTTTGGTTCAATAATTTTTAGACCCAGATTAAGCATACCTGGAATAAAAGCCTATTGTTCTGTTCTGGATTATCTTTCCTTACCCTCTTCTGCTAGTGCTGCCTCCTCATCCAATGTCTCCTCTGCTGCTGGCTCCTTCTCCACAGCTTCCTCATCAACTGGTGCAGCCTCTTCTTCTGCGGGGTTGGCCTCTTCCTCAACAGCCTGTTCCACGGCAGCGACTTCCCAATCAACTGGGACGGCTTCCTCTTCAAAGGGTGCATCCTCTTCCTCCTCAGGTGTGGCCTCTTCATCAACCACCTCCTCAACAGGTTCATCCTCTTCATCCTCAGGTGCGGCTTCCTCCTTGACTGGGGCGGCTTCCTCTACAACCTCTTCCTCAATGGGGGCAGCCTCTTCCTCGAAGGTCTCTTCTACAGTGGCAACTACCTCCTCCACAGGGATAGCCTCTTCTTCAACTGGTACGGCCTCCTCAATAACCTCCACCTCCTCCTCCTCCTCTGGCTCATCCTCCAGTACTTCGGGCTCTTCCTCGATTTGAGGCTCATCCTCCTCGATTTGAGGCTCATCCTCCTCGATTTGAGGCTCATCCTCCTCGATTTGAGGCTCATCCTCCTCGATTTGAGGCTCATCCTCCTCGAATTGAGCAGAATCCTCCTCGAAGGGAGAAGAATGCTCCTCGAAGGGAGAAGAATGCTCCTCAAAGGGAGAAGAATCATCCTCCAGAACTTCGGGCTCTTCCTCAAAGATTTCAGGCACATCCACCTCAGGCTCTTCCTCCTCAACAACCTCAGGCTCTGGAGGGAAAAGACAGTGTTAAGCAATTTAGCTGATAACGTGGATTTCCTGACAGAGCCAACTAAAGCAAGTTTGAACATGACACTAAGTTATACGAGTCTATGATATTGGTTGACATTTTTTTCATTTTAAACTTGGCAATTTCAAGCCACAATCCATTCAAACATCTTAGAAAATGTTGTCAGGCTCACACACACATTCAAGCCACAATCCATTCAAACATCTTAGAAGATGTTGTCAGGCTCACACACACACCTGGTGGGAAAGCAGCAGCTTCCTCTGCTTTGGCGGCCTCGATCACTTCTTCAACAACGTGTTCTGGTGTGGATGAATGAGGCAGCGGGGAGAGATAAGGGGGCAGAGGGGAACCGTTAAGACCATCCACCTGGTCCTTAACTTGAACTAAGGCATTACCTGGCATACTTCATAGTCTTCCTCTAGTACAGAACATTTCAAATGTCTTCCTTGAGACACATTTAAGAAACAGCTAAGTTTGTGTGTCAATAAAGAATAAGAAAGGCAAAAAAGTGTATGCTCCTTTATTAAAAGCTCAAATAAATCATGAACCTCTAGACCTACAGTACAGAAACTGCTGACTAAAACCATGGTAGGTATAGCTCTGGTACATTAGCTTATATTATGTCACAACAGGTATAGGTGTCTAATAGTCTAGTAGGTGAAAGCATGTCGTGTACACAGCAGTGCCAGGTATTTGGGAAAAACAGATTATCAGAGCCAATGGATAAATGGTAGACGAGGCCTATGTCCCCTCAACCAATGACAGCCCCTCTGGGGAAACATGTGTAGACTGGACAGGTGGCAGACATATGGAATAAATAGAGTCTACATGTTTGTACAATGATTTTACTGATTAACTCTTGACATAGATAGCTACAGCAACACCATGTGGGTGTTTGGTGGTGAACACAGTCCTACTGAGGCTAAAGGGTTCATAAAGACCCTTAAGAGCGAGTCAGCCTTAAGAGCGCTCGTGAGATTCTAGTTCTAATTTTGTCTAGTCCAGCCCACAGTTCAAATTCAATAAACATAGTGAGGAATAACTTGCATGTTTAAGCAATTAGGATACTGCATAAACGTCTGACAAGGGAAAGTAATATCATTGTAATATGAGGAAATGAGGTAGTAGGCTATGTTTGGGTATGGCCACATTCTTAATGTACAGAAGGTATACAACAGTGTGGTAGAGTGTCTGCTAAATGATTCAAATGTGAATGTGTTTGTGGCATCTGTATGGTGTTCAAGGGATTTGCCCACCACCGATGCTACTGGAGTATTCTCCTTTGGGTGGGATTCATTGGGAGAGCATAAGCATAAGCTACCTCTTATGAGCTTTACCATCTACTACAATTAAATGCTGCTGTGTGTGTTTGTGTAGACCCACAGGGGATGTACCTTCTTCCACAGGTGCTGCAGGAGCCTCCTCTGGTGCTCCCTCTCTGCTAACGTCGACAGTAGCCTTCTCTTTCAGTCCTGGGGGTTTTACATGTGATGCAGGGGGATGAGGATGACATGGCAACATGTTCAGAAGTGCCTTTGCGAAGGCCACAACTCCATATCATGTATACTGTATTTGGTTACGTGGCTTAGTAATATTCATGGCTAGTAATAATATAGTGACATTAGGATTGAGATTTAGGAGGTCTTACGTATCAACTTTTAGAAAACAAACATCATTCAAAAAGACAAAAAAAAAGGATAACATTTAAAGGCTGATTTGGGTTGACTTTTGCGCTTCAACACTGAATTTGTATTGTGTTCCAATATGCTGTGAAAAAGCGAGGCCTATAGTGCTAAGAGAGAGAGATCAGGAGAACAAAAGAAGAGTGTTCCGGTTGAACAGGAGAAAGTTCCTTTTCGGCACCTTGTATATACATGTGATGCCCATTTGTGTAACACCAAAGCATCTTATTGAACCGTGTGAGACAAGTGCACTTGAAGACAGGAAACCTTCAAGTATCCAGCAACTTTATTAACACGGAACACACACAGCTGATCCTTTCAAATCTATCATTTCTCTCTGGATAAAAGCACGAGTTTCATCTCCACTAAATGCAAAATAAATGACTGCGTCCTTGTCCAATTCTACTACTGTATTCTAGAGTGCCTCTAAAGAAAGTCACCTTTCTGATGTAAGATTATAGCACCTTGTGGTCCTCTGGGCACCGTTCATTTAACAGTTCATACTTCTATAGAGGACAGCATTGTGATTCTCACAAGCAGGGAGTAGCTAAAACAATATGCACTATACATTGTGGAAATGGCACCCTGCACACTAGGGGGTTTCCTACTCCCATTCGCAGAGGTTTGTAACTGGAGTGAGACCTCTCACAGGAGGGGTTTCTCATTGATCTTGTAACATCCTGTGTCACTGTCATCGGGGGCGGTTGAATGATCACCGACATCAGTGCAGGTGTGAAGAGTCTCGCATCATTTCCTCACCCCCCTATCAGACACCTTGAGTTTTTTAGCAGAAGCTTTGGGGGCCTCTTTACTTTTGGCCTCTGCCTTCTGCCCCAATGCCTCTGCCCCTTTCCCTGAATTCTTCTCTGCCTTCTGCCCCAATGCCTCTGCCCCTTTCCCTGAATTCTTCTCTGCCTTCTGCCCCACTGCCTCTGCCCCTTTCCCTGAATTCTTCTCTGGCTTCTTCTCCTTCTTATCTTTCTTGCCCTTCTCTTCCTCCTGCTCTTTGTCTCTCCTAATCTTCTCCAAGGCCTTCTCAAACTCCTCCTTCTCTATCTTCTCCTCCTCCTCCTCCTTCATCCTAGCTGCCACCGCCACCTTGGCCTTCTTTGCCGACTCATCCCTCGTCAGCCCCAGGACCTTCTCTTCCTCCTCCCTGGCCAGGATGTTCCTCACCTCGGCCAGCGCCATCTTGGCAATCTTTTTAGCCTCCACTCGCTCATGGATGATGACTAGCTGCTGTTTCAGGGCCTCCCTCAGCTTCCAGCCCACATCTTTGGTCAGAGGGTGTTCTGGGATACGAGAATACCATTTAGCTGTTTTGAAAAAAGATTCGCCGCCAGGCTGCTAGGATCACACTGCAAGCATTTGTCGGACCGCACTCCAAGCGTTTAGTAGGTTGCAAAGCACCCTGGGTATTTGTATTTGCTGACTGGGAGTGTTAGGATAACAGCAAGTGGCATCTTTTTGCACTTTAGAAAGGTGTCACTAGAATTGACCCTGTCAAAATATAAGGTATATAGGGGCTTGGTCTGACACCTCTTACTACACGGATGGGAATCAGTTAGTCCAACAGTTATATGATGCTGTCCAATATAACACCTAGCACAACACTGACAAGGTGAATTTCAATGATTTCATACCAAATACCCTATTACTACAAAAGCGGTAGTCAAATAGAGCATGCGACGAGAAACCAATTCACGTGTTTATGCCAAGAAGCATAATCGTCATTTTCATCAATTCAATATCAATTCAAACTTCATTCTACTAGTAAATAGACATTCTAAAGACCACAATGTGGTTATTAGAACGAAAGCAAGATCTTTTTAGCTACTGTACACTGGAACACACACGGTTCCTCATGCAAGACCTTTTTAGCTACTGTACACTGGAACACACACGGTTCTTCATGCAAGACCTTTTTAGCTACTGTACACTGGAACACACACGGTTCCTCATGCAAGACCTTTTTAGCTACTGTACACGGGAACACACACGGTTCCTCATTCAATACCTTTTTGGGCTTCTCTCTTGGCAGCATGTCTTGGCTTTTCATCTGAGGTTTAGGAAAACAACAAGTTAAATACGGTTATAGTCTCAGACGGGTGTATCTGCTTGGTACTCAACCACCAATAGGAACAGCCGAATCGAAAAGCCTACCAATAGTAGGGGAGAGCAACTATTACAACAGAACAAAACCAAGCTCAACCAATAACAGATGGAAGTATTGTACCCCGCTCAGCTTTCACTGACACCACTGGCAAGCTTTACACACAGGCAAACATTTAGCATCCAGCGGGGCTAAGCTTTTCTTTCACAATCTAATAGTAAAGCCTTTGACATACAGCTTTTGGCGTATTAAGAGTCATTTGTACCATAGCAGCTGGGGTATAGTCACAATTTAGGGGCAAATTCAGTATGAATTCAAAAACAAAATGAGCCAGACCTCAATCATAGAGTCTGAGTTATAGGCAAAACACGGAAAAGCTGCCAACATTCTACAACTAGGCAACATACAAAGCAATCTGGACGTTGATCCACAGAAAAGCTGACAACATTCTACAACTAGGCAACCTACAAAGCAATCTGGACGTTGATCCACGGTAAAGCTGAAAACATCCTACAACTAGGCAACCTACAAAGCAATCTGGACGTTGATCCACGGTAAAGCTGACAACATTCTACAACTAGGCAACCTACAAAGCAATCTGGACGTTGATCCACAGAAAAGCTGACAACATTCTACAACTAGGCAACCTACAAAGCAATCTGGACGTTGATCCACGGTAAAGCTGACAACATCCTACAACTAGGCAACCTACAAAGCAATCTGGACGTTGATCCACGGTAAAGCTGAAAACATCCTACAACTAGGCAACCTACAAAGCAATCTGGACGTTGATCCACGGTAAAGCTGACAACATTCTACAACTAGGCAACCTACAAAGCAATCTGGACGTTGATCCACAGAAAAGCTGACAACATTCTACAACTAGGCAACCTACAAAGCAATCTGGACGTTGATCCACGGTAAAGCTGACAACATCCTACAACTAGGCAACCTACAAAGCAATCTGGACGTTGATCCACGGTAAAGCTGACAACATTCTACAACTAGGCAACCTACAAAGCAATCTGGACGTTGATCCATGGTAAAGCTGACAACATTCTACAACTAGGCAACCTACAAAGCAATCTGGACGTTGATCCACGGTAAAGTACCTTCTGTCACCTTATTTTTCTTGAACTTAGTTTTTGGAGATTCTGTTTCAACTAAGTCAGTAGGGAAAAGAAAAAACAATGACTACTGAAAGAAATCATCACTAACTTAGTCATGTTAAGTTTTCAACATTTTAGCAGGATATACAGGTTCTCTAACTAGCAGAGCAGCTTTCCATGAATGTGATGCCATCCATTCACACATCGAAAAAGTAGACATTTGGCTGAGTCGGCTACTCAGAGCTTCTTGACGTTTTACTCTCAGCAGAGATAATTGGGGTGGGGTACCTCTGTGTCTCGCTCTTTTCCGATCGCGTCGAGGTTCATCTGATATTTTTCAAAAGGAACATGGCATTAGTAGCTAACAATCAGATGACCATTAAACAAATGATCTGAATATTTGACAACTCAAAACATGCCCATGCTACACCTCATAGACAACACATGCTAACACACTCACGACTGCATAGCGCTTACCCATATGTCCTATTCTGATGGTTTCATTACATTACTTGTAGGAGTGTGTACAACTCGGACATGACAACTATGTGAGTGTAACATGACTGCATAAGGAATTTTACACCCAACCAATACATTTGGATTCATATTCATTCAATTTGAGGATCATTGACCCTTCTGTCAATGGTGCCAAAGACCAAATAAAACAATAGACGGTAGTCCCCCATTAACCTCACCAGTTGAACCTGTCATGAAGCTATACTGTCGTTGTTTAGTCATTGGACTTGAGCACCAAGTCAATTCTAAATTATTGAAGCCAATATGAAATCTGAATGGGCTCCACCCAGAAGCTTGTTCAGCAGGTTTCTTGCATCTTCAACGGTGCTATTCCTTGTACCGTTTGTGTTTGCTAATAATGTTTTTTACAAAAAAAACTTTCAATGTTGTCATAGATTACACATTTATTTTACCATGCAATTACAAATGACTGGAACTTCCCTCTCCAGCTGCTGAGTTCCACCTATAGGCTACAATGTTTAGCATTTAAAGACTAAGCTAGCTGGGCGAGTCTCTTTAGGGTGTGAGTGTGAGTCAGCACTGATCTGTTTCAGAGATCTGGGGTTGAGGTTCTGACGTTGGGGTTGATATGAGGATAATGCCATATCTTCTGTGTCTCAAATCAGGTAAAATGTTCATGAGGTGTGGAATTTGGTAAAAGTCCTTGAACTCATTTTAGCCATTGAGTCAGGCTCCAAATGCATGGAATCCTCAACAGGGAGCACGCTTTCCCAAAACGACCTCATATTTCATAACCCTGTTTTAGGATTTCTAGACAATTGGTTTAAGGAACAGCCAAAAGCCAGTTTTTCGGGGGGTTTGCTTTAACAAAAGAAATGATTAACACCTGTGTAATGGGTCCTTCATCCAGCCGGTCTCTGAATATCTAACAGTACACGACCATATGTGCAGTCTCTTGGCCAATACATCAAAATGCACTACTTATCCAGACACAAATGCACACTATTTGTATTGTGTTTAACAAATTGATGATGAAGACAAAAATGGAAAGACGGGGACAAACAGCTCCCGAAGACATTTAAAAACCAACAAACATGGAAAATGAATAGTAATCCTAGAGACAAAGAAATACCATAATGAGGAAATACACTTCCAACAAGCTTCAATAAACTAACACAGACAAGAGACAAAGAAATACCATAATGAGGAAATACACTTCCAACAAGCTTCAATAAACTAACACAGACAAGAGACAAAGAAATACCATAATGAGGAAATACACTTCCAACAAGCTTCAATAAACTAACACAGACAAGAGACAAAGAAATACCATAATGAGGAAATACACTTCCAACAAACTTCAATAAACTAACACAGACAAGAGACAAAGAAATACCATAATGAGGAAATACACTTCCAACAAGCTTCAATAAACTAACACAGACAAGAGACAAAGAAATACCATAATGAGGAAATACATTCCAACAAGCTTCAATAAACTAACACAGACAAGAGACAAAGAAATACCATAATGAGGAAATACACTTCCAACAAGCTTCAATAAACTAACACAGACAAGAGACAAAGAAATACCATAATGAGGAAATACACTTCCAACAAGCTTCAATAAACTAACACAGACAAGAGACAAAGAAATACCATAATGAGGAAATACACTTCCAACAAGCTTCAATAAACTAACACAGACAAGAGACAAAGAAATACCATAATGAGGAAATACACTTCCAACAAGCTTCAATAAACTAACACAGACAAGAGACAAAGAAATACCATAATGAGGAAATACACTTCCAACAAGCTTCAATAAACTAACACAGACAAGAGACAAAGAAATATCATGAGGAAATACACTTCCAACAAGCTTCAATAAACTAACACAGACAAGAGACAAAGAAATACCATAATGAGGAAATACACTTCAACAAGCTTCAATAAACTAACACAGACAAGAGACAAAGAAATACCATAATGAGGAAATACACTTCAACAAGCTTCAATAAACTAACACAGACAAGAGACAAAGAAATACCATAATGAGGAAATACACTTCCAACAAGCTTCAATAAACTAACACAGACAAGAGACAAAGAAATACCATAATGAGGAAATACACTTCCAACAAGCTTCAATAAACTAACACGGAATGATGAACAACTCATGTAAATAGAAATAGAATTCCTGTAAAGTGGATAATATGTGCTGTGGTTAGGACCCTAGGGCATGCAGTACTGTGGTTGGGAAAAGGAGACAACCATCTGTTGTCAAAGTGCAACTGTTCATTGCATAAGTTCGTAGTTTGCTGGGTATTGCAAGCAGTCTTCTCAGTGGAAATGCACATATCATAGAAAAGCATTATTCAGTCTGGAAAGTGCTCCAAAAATCTTGAAGGCATAGTCTTCGCCCCTCTATAGGAAATCTTCAAAAAGAGGCTTGAGGGGTTGACTGTGCCATGATAAAACCCTTTAAAAAGTACTCTACTAGGGATTGGTGATTTTAAGGAGTGGTATTCCACAAACGCTTGCTCCTCAAGCAATGGAAAAAAGTCTAAAGGAGCAACAAGTTGGGACCTCATACCAAGAGGGATATGGCTACTGGTTACTGGTTGTGGAGACCTAAGATCACACAACCCTTTCGCAGAACCTCGTCAGTCTGAGAAGTGCCAGCACTTTCTTCCTCCTCCTCCGCTGTTCCCTCCTCATCCTCAAATGGTTCAAACGGGTTTATGAGGCCATAGAGGAAGGTGAAGAAGCCTTGAAACCAATCAGAGCCCTCCTCCGCTAACATATCCAGGACCTCCTCGAGGGAGTCCGAGCTTTCCTGACTGCCGTCTTTGGTCAGGCCTACGCAAAGAGGGGAAAACAAGGAAAGAGAGGAAGGAAGGGAGAAACGGGAATAGAGGAGAAAGATGTGGTAGAGCAGGGAAAAAGGAGGAAAGGAGAGGGTGGAAAGTTTTAAGCGAGGTTAGGCAGCAAGGGAAACTATATGTAGGTCTATGGTCGCATGAAGCAGAATTAGAAACTAAAGAGAGGAGAGGATAGCAATAGAAGAGCCGAGAGAGGGGCATGCAGAGGGACTCTACAGAATCTATCACTAGCAGCAGGGGGACAACAGCTGTGCCAGACAGGCAGTGGTCTGGGCGACAAAGCAGAGCAGGAGTCTTTATGGCAGAGAGCGGCAGAGGAGACAATATCAGAACACGGGACCACCTCTTTGGAGAAAACACTCCTGAAGTAAGTTCTCTCCCTGTTGTTTATAAAGAAAATAGCAACTTTAAGATATGACAAGCGACTTTGAGATGAGAGAACACCACATCTTCGTCCTTCTTAAGTTATTCTTAAAGCATGCAGCAGTTTGGCCCTGTGCTATTTGCTGCGCATGTCTATTGATAAATGGATGTCATGTCAGTGGTGTGGGCCTGAAACACAATGGTCAGCATGGAATCCATTTCCAGACACCATTTCACACCATGCACATGCAGACCTCGTGGATTCATTGTTCAGTTCATTTGGTACAATTGACTAAAATAGTCTCGTGGTAGAGATCTGATAAACCAAAGTCAGTCATGCAAAACAAAACCCAAATCAGTTGGTGGGTGGAGCTGCTCATTGGAATGGGCTCATTGTAATGACTGGAATGGAATCAAACACAAACGATATGGAAATCACATTTGACTCCGTTCCATTTCTGCTATTACAATAAGCCAATCCTCCTATAGCACAGCCCACCAACCTCCCCTGATTATCACACAAACACGTGAATAAATAACATTCCAGTAAAATCGATGAACTTGCCTAGTAATACTTTAGCATCCTCCACATCGAAGTCACCATCTCCATCGGCGTCATAGGACGAAAGTTTCCCTAGCAAAGGGACAGGAGCCTTTAGCCACGGGGCAGTGGGGGTTGGGTATGAATGGTGAAATGAGGTGGGATAATACATTATGCAATTCAAACGAAAGCGGGATTTGGAAACAATAGCATTTAAGTTCTAATAATATGTTCATGGCCACTATTCTTACATGATTATTAGTATAATCATTAACATTCATGTCTGCATTTCCAGAAGTTACATCGTTAAATTGCTATTAATTATCATTAGCAATGTTATCATGAGCAATTATTTAAATGATCAAGTAGTGTTTCTGGTAAAATCACATTAGCATTATAGTGTCATGTTAGCGTTTCAATATTTATTTACTTTTAATTATGAGGTATAATCACAACATAGCAGGGCTAAGTATTATTTTTATAAATTGTCTAGCTCAGCATTAAAAAGCAAGGAAAATATTATTTTGCCAGTTTTGCATTACATTTGTTCATTTACATTGCATTGTATCTATGGCAGTGGGAACGTATTTAATTGATATTAATAATTAGAAATACAGTGTGAAGGTAGTCTTTCCTATGATGTTAATTTAAGACTAATGTAAAACTTAACATGAGTTATCTTTTCTTCGATAAGAATTGAGTCAAAAGCAAGTGATTAGATGACATGTATGGGAAACAAATGGATTATTTCAATTAGGACAGGAAGTGAGTGAAATGGTTGAGGGGGCATGATCATAGGCACAAATATCATACCTTGCAGTGTCTCAGAGAGGGTACTGTGCATGTCCTTTGCCTTGGCTGCATGCAAGATTAAGTCCAGACGAAAACATTCACATTGGAGAAAGGACATTATTTAAACACGAATCCAAACATGATTAGTGTACAGGCATATTGCGAGCCACACACTGAGCATGTGCACACATGCACCAAAGGTAAAACAACGTCAAGGTTGAAAAGTTTAAAGTTCAATGTTAAAATGCATCAAAGCACTCAGTATCACTTTGGGTTATTACTCAATGACGTTGTGACTGGCGAAGGCTGAAAGTTCTGTCAACAGACTGTGACAGGCTGCTTGCTGTAGCTAGTAGGAAATGTAGCCTTCCTACAGTTAACAGTTGTTTTTCGTGTCAAGGTGTCACTTACCGATGGTGCCTTGGTAGTCGACCAGGTCGAAGTAGACGACGGCCACGGAGGTCCAGACCCCCAGGAGGGCCAACACCATGAACCAGGTGAAGAAGGAGCTTCCACCCGCTCCCTCAGGCTTCTTGCCATTCTTACTGGCTAGCTGTGCTTTGCCCTCTGTAACGGTGGGCGAGAGAGAAAAGAGTCAGACCTGAAGCCAATACTGTACAGGATAATGGCTACACACAAATTCACACAAACACAATTTGTTCCATTTGAGTTGTGAGATGGTCAAAATACAGGCCTAAATGTCATCCCAATCAGAAAGCCTTTGTAGTTAAAAGAAGCTGACAGCTGAGAGAGATACTGCATCATAATACTTCGGATTATATGTTGTTTTGTTATTGCATTCATATACAAAAAAAAGAAGTAAATGGGTAAGAATAGAGAAAACCCATGCCGCTGACTACTTTTTTGCCACTTACAAGAGCAAATGGTATATAAATTATTGCCTAAAAAGAGCGCGAAAACTAAATGAATGTCACAAACCCCACGAGGATTAAACATAGGCCGAGAGTTTTCAACTAACTGAATTATAATTCAGTGTGTGAATGTTCAAGCAAAAGCCCAATAAATCTATGATTGTCCTTAGTGAGGCAACAAGACAAAATCAGTAGAGTAGCTAGTTATTCTGGGTGCATTTGACACTGTCCACAGAGCACTATGGGTAAAAATATCAATGTATTCGAAGAGATGGCAATGGAAGAATGAACAGGTGCCGAGTCCCCTACCCTCAAGCTAGGTCAAACCATTCACACATAGGCAGATGCACCATATTCAGATACACAGCACCTGCTCATGTCAATGTCGTGACAGTTATAAAAATATGTCTCGGTAAGTCCCAACAAAATATCCCACTGCCCTCTGTCATAATTAATGCACCTATTAGTCAACTTCACTTTTTTGCACATCCATCCACACACTACAGTTTCTGATGTTTCATTCTAAAAGTTAAATAAAGTTGTTCCACATCTGCACCAAAACCAACCCAAACACTCAATCCTTTTCCACAGAGCGGTGTCCTTTGTTCTACTCGTCCCTAAGCTGAGCAGAACAAAAGCCAAAGTATATTACCCCAAGGTCTGGACCCCTCAGAAAAAAAACGGTTTCTCAAGGTCTGGACCCCTCGGTTTCTCTACCATCACCAAAACAGATGCCACGGGTCGAATCAACATATATGTATACATCTATATATTCCTTATTCCGGATGAAGTTGTTATGTGACAGAGTCGCTCCATCTACCTTCGGTCTGTTCGACAACCACCGCGGGTTCAAGCACCCGGGTGGGTTCGAATATCGGCTCTTCCATGTGTGCAGACTGCCCTGACAAGTCCGATTGGGAAAAGGCTCCGTGCGTCTCTTATCACCCTTATACTTCCTTCCCCCAAACCTCTGTGCCCTCCTCCTCTTTTTGTTCCTGGCAAACTCAGCCGGAACCTGATATGGGACCTGAACCAGCAAATAGGACTATTTTTAGAGCTGTCCTCTTGTCCAGCCAGAAGACATTCAGGCACTCATATGGAGAGGCTCTGTTAACGCCATGCCAATGGGACATTACCCAGCATCCCTCTTGGCTGTCATTATAGTGCTGCCTCTCGGGCTGGGAATTGCCAGGGACCTCACGATATGATATCTCGATACTTAGGTGCCAATATGATTTTTACATTGCGATTCTCACAATTCAATACGTATTGGGGCGGCAGGGTAGCCTAGTAGAGCGTTGGACTAGTAACCGGAAGGTTGCAAGTTCAAATCCCCGAGCTGACAAGGTACAAATCTGTCGTTCTGCCCTTGAACAGGCAGTTAACCCACTGTTCCTAGGCCATCATTGAAAATAAGAATTTGTTCTTATCTGACTTACCTAGTTAAATAAAGGTAAAATAAAAAAATTAAAATGGTGTATTGTGATTTGATAATGTGACGTTATTGCGATTTGATAATGTGATGTTATTACGATTTGATAATGTGATGTTATTGCGATTTGATAATGTGATGTTATTGCGATTTGATAATGTGATGTTATTGCGATTTGATAATGTGATGTTACTGCGATTTGATAATGTGATGTTATTGCGATTTGATAATGTGATGTTATTGCGATTTGATAATGTGATGTTACTGCGATTTGATAATGTGATGTTACTGCGATTTGATAATGTGATGTTATTGCGATTTGATAATGTGATGTTATTGCGATTTGATAATGTGATGTTATTGCGATTTGATGTTCCAAACGTATTGCTCACTATATGCCTCTGCTGTAGAGAGAAGAGACAGCATGAAAAAAAGTAGTTTTTGATCAGTCAAGGAAATAAAAGTGCTGAAAAAAAGTTTGGCTCACTATTTAAAAATGGATGATCAAACTAGCCTTCGCTAATGCTACTTTGCAAAATAATTCTGAATAAAATTGATACTTTATAGATTCGCCCCCCTTCCCCCATCACCAGCTGCCCCCTGCTCCGGTAACAATAGAACAGCATCAGGTTGAGAGGGGGAGATCTTTACTAGGAGAACTGGCTGACACCTAATCACACACACATACTGCCGTGTGATTGAGCGGACTGAGGGAGAGGGATTTAAAGGCTACAGGCCACAGGCCATGCAAATCCTGGCTTTCAGTGACTTTGCCAGGTTGTCAGGGGGATACTCGTTAGCCCTACATGGGCGGTTTAAGCAGGCTCAGAGAGTGGAGGCATTTCAAAACTGCCGACTACTCTGCCTACTCAGGAAATGAGGGACAACGCCTTTCACAAATGTACCTTACCTGTGACAAATGCACCTTACCTGTGACATAGGACAATCTGCTGAAAAACAGTGTGCAAGTTGGGGGAAGGGGTTGGGTTATTTTTTGTGTTAAATGTTGCTCATCCAGAACATCCCTAGCATGACCACAAGTCATAGCAAGGAACAGCAAGCAAACACATGAATGCACAATGAGCCACACATTGCCAAGCACACATGAAAATCACATTCAAATACTTGGGAGGCCGTACAAACTGTAGAAACAATCAACCACTAGGCAGGCTAATCTGTCCAAACCCTGGTCACTGTCCAAACCTTGGTCAGAAAGTTGTTGGTCATGTTAAAACCAGAATCTTTCGCACTATTTTCATCTGTTTGGTTTAAAGTATTTGCTACTGGATGTAGGCATACAGTTCTGAACACTAAGCCTACACAATATTACAACAGAATGAAAAAAGCCTAAGTAGGCAGACAAACTTTCTAAACAGTTTGCAATCCTCATGAGAACATTGGTACTGACAATCCTGAAAAGGGTGCTGCCCTAATCTAGCAGACCTGGTTCTAATGTCCCCTGAGCCATTTGTGCAGGCGTTTACTGCACACAATTCCCTACCAACTCTCTGGAGAGCCTCATAACCAACTCCCCCCGACATTTACATTGTAGTCAGTTAGCAGATGCTCCTATCTAGAGCATTCACCTTAATATAGCTGGGTGGGATGACCACATGTATCAGTCATAGTAAGTTCATTTTTCCTCAAAGTAGCTATCAGCAAAGTCAGTGCTCGTAGGAGGGAAAAGTAAAGATTACCAACTGAATGCGGCTGCCATTGTGTACTAACTATCACAGACACGTATCAACACACACACATCCTCTGATGCAAAAATAACACTTACAGTGTGAATGTATTCAACACACAAGCACAACACACGCACCGTGTCTTTTGGCTGAATGCTCCATGACCACAACACCCCAGTAGTTCCACTCTAACCTCTTTTCAAATGTTTAGTAAGTTAGTTGGAGGAAACGGACTCCTTCTCCCTGTTCTCGGTCGCTGCTTGTCGTTTGTGAGTACATATTGTTCAGTCTGAGCTTACATAAGGATCCTGTGGAATGTCTGCTTTGACACACTCCCCCTCTTTTCTCTCTTTCAAACATACAAACACACCCTCAAAACACACACCATGACATTTTGGGACAGAAATTGGTGGCTATTGTCAAGGTGACAAGTTAATGTTACTCCCGTCCTCGAACCCCCCCCACCCCCAGACTCTCCCAAGGCCAGTTTGATCTAATCATGATGTGTTCAGTTTTCCAGAGAATGCCCTCAGGTTATAACCATAAAACCTGCTTGGTATCCATCCCACACATGATGCCCCACCCTCATACACCTATACACTGTAATAGTTTGGTTAAAAGGGTCAGTCCCAAGTCACCAAGTCCACAGATAGTAGAGTTAAAAGATCCTCCAGACCAGATACAGGGTTACCATATTGCTGAAAACTCCTTCTAAACACATGGAGCCAACACACTAGTTTGCATGTATAACCAAAGTGACCTTTAGTGATACTACTCACATTACCAGTAACGTAACAGCATTGTGATAGCATTATATAGGCTATGTGGGAACATCAGGAAATTAGCCTAACAATGGTGCTTAGTTGAAATCTAAAATGAATAGTGTTGCACGGTATACCCGAAACGTCTGTACTTTTTCGACACTAGAACACAAAAAAACAGTTAAGTACTACAAATATTTAAAACTTTCAGTACGTCTGTCAAATTTGTCTCGTTATATACGGAATACAGATTACTAGACAGATTCCATCCTCTCAATTTGTCTGAATCTTCTCAAGTGGGAAGCAGTAAGCTAGCTAGGCTACTTGTCTTCTCATGGAGGCAGTAGTAAGCTAGCCAGGCTACTTGTCTTCTCATGGGGGCAGTAGTAAGCTAGCCAGGCTACTTGTCTTCTCATGGGGGTAGT
Organism: Oncorhynchus masou masou; assembly: GCF_036934945.1. Classification (NCBI taxonomy): domain Eukaryota; kingdom Metazoa; phylum Chordata; class Actinopteri; order Salmoniformes; family Salmonidae; genus Oncorhynchus; species Oncorhynchus masou. Next base: position 16,077,138 of record NC_088228.1, on the reverse strand, counting down.
AGTAAGCTAGCCAGGCTACTTGTCTTCTCAAGGGGGCAGTAGTAAGCTAGCCAGGCTACTTGTCTTCTCAAGGGGGCAGTAGTAAGCTAGCCAGGCTACGTGTCTTCTCATGGGGGCAGTAGTAAGCTAGCCAGGTTACTTGTCTTCTCATGGGGGTAGTAGTAAGCTAGCCAGGCTACTTGTCTTCTCAAGGGGGCAGTAGTAAGCTAGCCAGGCTACTTGTCTTCTCAAGGGGGCAGTAGTAAGCTAGCCAGGCTACTTGTCTTCTCAAGGGGGCAGTAGTAAGCTAGCCAGGCTACTTGTCTTCTCATGGGGGCAGTAGTAAGCTAGCCAGGCTACTTGTCTTCTCAAGGGGGCAGTAGTAAGCTAGCCAGGCTACTTGTCTTCTCATGGGGGCAGTAGTAAGCTAGCCAGGCTACTTGTCTTCTCATGGGGGCAGTAGTAAGCTAGCCAGGCTACTTGTCTTCTCAAGGGGGCAGTAATAAGATAGCCAGGCTACTTGTCTTCTCAAGGGGGCAGTAATAAGATAGCCAGGCTACTTGTCTTCTCAAGGGGGCAGCAGTAAGATAGCCAGGCTACTTGTCTTCTCATGGGGGCAGTAGTAAGCTATCCAGGCTTCTTGCGCATGATGCTGAAACCACTTTTGAGAAGCAAGCCAAACTTCTGGCTTCAGAAGCTAATTATATAAATACGTTGCTTAGCGAGCAGATGAGGGCCAGCCCACCAAAACAACTAAGCAAAATATGTTACAAAGCAGTGCAGTGCAAGGGAGGTTGAGTTCCAAAACAACATAAAACAAAACGATTTCACACATGACATTTGCATTGTAACGTTATTCTACTAGCAACTGAATTCAAATGATTTTTGAGTGACATTGTCATGAAAATATCTTTAGTATGAAATTCATGTGAGCATTTTAAATATGATTACAACCCAAAAGTCATGTGAAACACTTCACATTTGTCTGGGCTTGCTAACGCCTAGGTATAATAAGAACTAGAGACTGTGTCCAAGATGTCAGATCTTGTTTTAAACGTAATCTACTCACGTTCACATACGCCGATTCATGGACCATCTATATCCGGGTTGCATTTTAGGTAACTTTTACAAATAACCCAAAAAATATATATAGTTATTTTATTAATTTAATTAACAAAGTTATGCAACACCCAGTTCCCCCGTGTGAAAAAGTAATTGCACCCTTACACTCAATAACTGGTTGTTGTGCCACCTTTAGCTGCAATGACTGCAACCAAATGCTTCCTGTAGTTGTTGATCAGTCTCTCAAATCACTGTGGAGGAATGCAGAACTGCTTTAACTCAAAGACATTTGTGGGATTTCAAGCATGAACTGCTCGTTTCAAGTCCCGTCACAACATTTCAATTGGGATTAGGTCTGGACTTTGAATCGGTCATTCTAAAACTGAATGTTTGTTGCTTTTTAACCATTTTCATGTAGACTTGATTGTGTGTTTTGGATCATTGTCTTACTGCATGACCCAGCTGCGCTTCAGCTCACAGACGGATGGCGTGACATTCTCCTGTAGAATTCTCTGATACAGAGCAGAATTCATGGTTCCTCCTGTTAATGGAAGTCCTCCAGGTCCTGAGGCAGCAAAGCATCCCCAAACCATCACACTACCATCACCATGCTGGACCCCAAACCATCACACTACCATCACCTTGCTTGACCGTTGGTATGAGGTTCTTACTGTGAAAGGCAGTGTTTGGTTTTTGTCAGACTGGGGCGAAGGTTCACCTTCCAACAGAACAACGACCCTAAGCACACAGCCAAGACAACACAGGAATGGCTTTACGACAAGTCTCAATGTCCTTGAGTGGCCCAGTCAGAGCCCAGATTTGAACCCGATCGAACATCCCTGTAGAGACCTGAAAATAGCTGTGCAGCGGCACTCCCCATCCAACTTGAGAGGATCTGCAGAGAAGAATAGGAGAAACTCCCCAAATACAGGTTTGCCAAGCTTGTAGAGTCATACCCAAGAACACTCGAGGCTGTAATCGCTGCCAAAGGTGCTTCAACAAAGTACTGAGTAAAGGGTCGGAATACTTATGCAAATGTGATATTTCTGTTTTATTTTAAATAAATGCACAAAAAAACAAACTGTTTTTTCTTTGTCATTATTGGGTATTGTGTGTAGAACTGTGGTGTGTAAAAACTATGCATTCCAAAAGTCAAGGGGTCGGAATACGTTCCGAATGCATTGTGTGTGTATCTATCTATCTCACGGTGGTAAGGGATATTAACTAACAGGTTATAAACAACGCTATTACCACATCACATAGGTTGTAATATGGCTTTTCTTCCTGAACTGGCATCCTCCGTGACTTCATCCACGCACCTCTACTGTCGAAATACTATCAAGGTATCAAGGTCAAAATTCTAGTATCGTGACAACACTAAAAATGAATATTTTAAAAGGCAAATAGCTAAAATCATCTCAAAACCATATTACTGACTCTCCATAAAGACTAACTTGTCTCTTCTTCAATAGTTGTAGAACCCCGAAATGCATAACCATAGTTCAAACTGAACCAACCGTGTCCAGGCTCTGAGATGCAGCAGGCCTACATACTGTACGCAGGACTCTAGCAATAAATTGGGCAGATTAACTCGAATCCAAATATTGATACTTCTGTGTTATCAATTCAATAGCAGTAAAATTAACATCAGTGAGGGCAAAACAAACAACTTCAGCATTGCTGAAGAGCATGTGCAAAGTTTATACAACATTTTCCAATCCTGCCACTCTTGTACAAGCAAGCTAAAACAAAACATCCCATACAAACAAGCTCACACCACACATGCAAGATTATTCCTCAAGAATAGCATTTAGTTTGGGGTAAAGACACTGCAAAGAAATAACATGTTCACACAGGTCAGGGCAAGCAGTTGTTGCCTTTACCATTTCATTGGCCTTCGTCCAATTAAACCAAGCATCTGAGAGATGAAGAAGCCTGGGATGGGGCAATTTCATTTTTTAGAAATATCAATTTGATAATACATAATAAAATGTCCATAGAAAACCATTGTAGAATATCATTGACAATCAAACCTCTAAACAAACAATATGGTGAAAGAACGCACATTCAAAAGAAAACATTTGAAAATATTTGGTTACATACATTTTTAGATTGGTCATAAAGAACAGCATTTGACTTGGCATATACTTTTACCTGCTTATTACATAATCATAAATGCAGAATCGAAAACAGCTTTCACTTTCATGTATCAATAAGTCACATCCCTATAGCTACAGGCAGGCAGTTCATTGTGAGACTTGGGCAGTGAGTATGAGGCCTGTTCAGGGCGGTGCAACGTAACCAATGTTAACTCATAAATGTATGACAGACGCGTCTCGGTCGTGTAGAATAGAAAATTATGTCACCTCGACATATTACACTACATTTCTTTCTGCAACTTCCTGATCAACGGTCAACATACATGAAGGAGGAGGCGGCTGTCTTGTGAAATGCTCTGATAACTGTACATAATGTTCCAAAGTTTAAAAAACAACATCATTCTACCTTTATCACTGGACATACGACGTGTGTTGACCCATCTTCAACTCATTTGCAACCACTAAATTGATATAACGTTTGTAATTAATTTTGTGATTAGTTTTCTAAACGTTTTACTATTGCAGCTCAGTCAAAAGTCTGGCCCGTAACATTCACACTGATATGATCGATATGAATAGTGGCCTGATGATTATCATATGTATTTAAAGAGTACAAAACAGTGGACATCAGGCGTTCTGTATCGGATGAATGAAGTCATTGGATTTAGAAATACATTTCTAGAAGTAGCCTAGCCTATTGTAGGAAGGGCACTGAAACTGATGTTATGAGATTATGCCAATATTTTACTATGTGCAACACATTATACGACTACGTCATATGCCAACACACATTTCGGGTACACTTTTCTAAGGCCACGTGTCACAATGCAACTGGAGTTTTGCAAAGGGGACATACATTTAGCATGACTCGAAGGCTACATGTAAAGCCCGCGCCCCCTTGCAGTCAGGCTGCCCTTAAACCACTAGTTAACGTTTAAAGTATGGGGCTCAGACCACGTCATTGTAACTTATTATCTTGATAACTTGGGGAACGGCGCCATATTATTAAAACGTCTCCATAGGGGTCCTGGTTTGAAACCCCGACGACGATAGAAGCCACGTGTAACCCCTCCCACGTTCTTCCATTATTGACACGTGAACACTTGGAGAAATGACCGAAAACGAAAAAAGGGGACGATACCCTCGTCTACTGATGTAGTTTCAGTTGTAGTCTACGAGGGAGATATTTAATTGGCCTTCCTGCGTACAATGGCACGTACAATGGCACAATTGGAAATGATAGGACTCAAAGTCGTCATTAGTGCACGGGCCACTCAATTTTAATCAAAAATGGACCTGGTACCCTCTCAAGCTATGCTTCTCTGTAACTTGACGAATTGCAACAATGCTTCAAATCGAACGAATGCCTCGTCCGTTATACAATGTAGCAGAGAGGCAAAGCGCCTATCATCTGGATACAAAGACACTTGTGATGTTTACTATAACTCGACAAATGTATAGTTGGTGGTGACTCCATAAAAAGGGACACAATTGTTTGGGAACTTTTTGGGTATATTGTGGACGTTGTGCTACATCTTGTCCGGTTATGAGTCTATAGTATTGTAGGCTAACTTGCATTTGCCTAAATGAAAAGATAAATCTTGCCGGCCGATTAACTTTCTAAGGCCTTCTGTAGCCAAGTGAAGGTTGGTTGCATGCACCACTGCCATTACTGAAATTGAAATTACGAACCTTTCAGTTTCTGTCCTCGTGGGTTTTTCTTCGTGACCATGGCTATTCGAAGTTGCTTGAATTCAAGTGGAAATTCAAAATTAGCGAGCGTCACTGTCAATTTCTTGCAATAAAGGTGGCCCAGTGGAAATCAAATCTCTCTGCCCTCATAAACCGAAGCCCATAGCAACCCCGTCGACTTTTGAGTGACTTCACCCTCAGCCAGTGAGGGTTTTACGAAGACAAGATGGGCGGAGAAAGGGAAAATGTCGTCCAATTCGCTTTCAGAGGATGTTGTCTTATTCAATCGTGTGGATACCCGCAGGTTAGAACCACCTCGTCCATGGTCATGTCTAGATGGGATACAGTTTTTCTCGAATTTGACCTCAAAAGGAGGTTTTCGCTAACCCTAACCTTAACTATTTTCCTAACCTTGACCTAATTCTCCTGACCTGATACGTTAATTATCCTAATCTGCTGCGTAAATTCTCGTAAACCTGATACATAAAGTCAATTTTGACAAAAGTTGTATCCCTTCTAGAGAAAGCCTTCGTTCATGCCCGTTTTTTTCTGTACTGGAACGTGGCAAGATAGAAGATAAATCCATCGCGAGACCAGACGGTGTTCTTCACAGTACTGTAATAGCTCTTTATTACGTAACCTATGTAATCACGGAGTCATAGTGCAGTTGTAAACCGTTTTTAACAAATATGTCGCTTAAAGCCACGTTGCCTTGTGATGGAATTTTATTAATGGCGCATGTTAGATGTGCATTTGATAGAAAGGCCTACTAAAAGTGAGTTATCATCACAAACAAGATGAGAGACCGTGTGTAGAGAATGGCCGTGTTCGAGAGGATCAAAACCGTAATGTGTCATGGGTAAATTGTGACTGACTGATCTACAAATGATAATGAGTAGTTATTATTGATGCAAGGTTTTTTGTAGATCAGTCATTGCCTGCACGGTCGCTGCAATTTCGAACAAGCCCAATTAATTGCATAGCCTAGTAGCTTCCATGAGCTCATTCGTGTTTGCACACTTAAATCCAGTGTCAGCACAATGCTGATTCTGCTCTAATTCTTCAGAAACGGATATCTATAATTATCAAAGTAAAGTACTCCCTTCATGCACTGCAAGTATGCGGCAGTATACAAATAATGACTTTCCAGTTGAATATTAAATTATGTGACGTACACTTGTGCTAAACTTGCGCTCACGTGCCCAGTCATGCAGGAGTCCACATCATCCTTAAATGGGTTCGTGGCAGGCAGAGAATTCTAGACATGCTTTGCCGGAATACAACTGCACAACTGGACAATTGTTGATTGAAGTAGGGAAATGTGTGTGTGTATATATATATTTACAGTACCAGTCAAAGGTTTGGACACACCTACTCATTCCAGAGTTTGTCTTTATTTTTATTTTTTTTCCCCACATTGTAGAATAATAGTGAAGACATCGAAACCATGAAATAACACATATGGAATCATGTAGTAACCAAGAAAGTGTTGAACAAATCAAAATATATGTTATATTTCAGATTCTTCAAAGTAACCACCTTTTGCTTCGATGACAGCTTTGCACACTCTTAGCATCCTCTCAACCAGCTTCATGAGGTAGTCACCTGGAATGCATTTCAACTAAATGGTGTGCCTTGTTAAAAGTTATTTAGTGGAATTTATTTTCTTCTTAATGTGTTTGAGCCAATCAGTTGTGTTATGACAAGGTAGAGGTGGTATACAGAAGATAGCCCTATTTGGCAAAAGACAAAGCCCATATTATGGCAAAAACAGCTCAAATAAGCAAAAAGAAACAACACTCCATCATTACTTTAAGACATGAAGGTCGGTCAATCCGGAATATTTCAAGAAATTTGACAATTTCTTCAAGTGCAGTCGCAAAAACCATCAAGCACTATGATGAAACTGCCTCTAATGAGGACCTCCACAGGAAAGGAAGACCCAGAGTTACCTCTGTTGTAGAGGATAAGTTCATTAGAGTTAACTGCACCTCTGATTGCAGCCCAAATAAATTCTTCACAGAGTTCAAGTAACAGACACATCTCAACATCAAAACTGTTCAGAGGAGACTGCGTGAATCAGGACTTCGTGGCCACATTTTTGCAAAGAAACCACTACTACAGGACACCAATAATACGAAGAGACTTGCTTGGGCCAAGAAATCTGTCCTTTGGTCTGATGAGTCCAAATTTGAGATTTTTGGTTCCAACTGCCGTGTCTTTGTGAGACACAGAGTAGGTGAACGTATGATCTCCGCATGTGTGGTTCCCACAGTGAAGCATTGAGGAGGTCTGATGGTGTGTGGGTGCTTTGCTGGTGACACTGTCGGTGATTTATTTAGAATTCACGCACACTTAACCCGCATGGCTACCACAGCATTCTGCAGCGATTCGCCATCCCATCTGGTTTGCACTTAGTGGGACTGTCATTTGTTTTTCAACAGGACAACGACCCAACAAACCTTCAGGCTGTGTAAGGGCTATTTGACCAAGAAGGAGAGTGATGGAGTGCTGAATCAGATGAACTGGCCTCCATCCAATTGAGATGGTTTGGGATGAGTTGGACAGCAGAGTGAGAGAGAATGCCAACAGTGTGCAGAGCTGTCATCAAGGCAAAGAGTGGTTACTTTGAAAAATCAAAATATATTTAGATTTGTTTAACACTTGTTTGGTTACTACATGATTCCATATGTGTTATTTCATAGTTTTGATGTCTTCACTATTATTCTAAAATATAGAAAATAATACAAATGAAGAAAAACCCTTGAATGAGTAGGTGTGTCCAAACTTTTGACTGTGTAATATATGTAGTAATATCTTATGTATGTGTAATTACTTGCTACATTATATTCAGTTGTGTAAAGTACTTGAAAAAGTGCAGTGAAAAGGTATTTGCCCCTTTTACATTTTTGCATATTTTCTATATTGAATGTTATCAGATGTTGTACCAAAACCTAATATTAGATAAAGGGAACCTATAAACATATAGAGTTGAAGTTGGAAGTTTACATACACTTAGTTTGGGCTCCTTAAAATCTCGTTTTTCAACCATTCCACAAATTTCTTGTTAACAAACTATAGTTTTGGCAAGTCGGTTAGGACATCTACTTGATGCATGACACAAGTAATTTTTCCAACAATTGTTTACAGACAGATTATTTCACTTATAATTCACTGTATCACAATTCCAGTGGGTCAGAAGTTTACATACACTAAGATAACTGTGCCTTAAAACAGCTTGGAAAATTCCAGAAAATAATGTCATGGCTTTAGAAGCTTCTGATAGGCTAATTGACATAATTTGAGTCAATTGAAGGTGTCGTCTCCTAGAGATGAACATACTTTGTTGCGAAAAGTAAAAATCAATCCCAGAACAACAGCAAAGGACCTTGTGAAGATGCTGGAGGAAACAGGTTCAAAATTATCTATATCCACAGTAAAACGAGTCGTATATCGACATCACCTGAAAGGCCGCTCAGCAAGGAAGCAACTGCTCCAAAACCTCCATAAAAAAAGCCAGACTACGGTTTACAACTGCACAACAAAAATAGAACTGTTTGGCCATAATGTCCATCGTTATGTTTGGAGGAAAAAGGGGGATGTTTGCAAGCTGAAGAACACCATCCCACCCGTGAAGCACGGGGGTGGCAGCATCATGTTGTGGGGGTGCTTTGCTGTAGGAGGGACTGGTGCACTTCACAAAATAGATGGCATCATGAGGATGGACAATTATGTGGATATATTGAAGCAACATCTCAAGATATCAGTCAGGAAGTTAAAGCTTGGTCGCAAATGGGTCTTCCAAATGGACAATGACCCCAAGCATACTTCAAAAGTTGTTTCGAAATGGCTTAAGGACAACAAAGTCAAGGTATTGGAGTGGCCATCACAAAGCTCTGACCTCAATCCTATAGAAAATGTGTGGGTAGAACTGAAAAAGCGTGTGCGAGCAAGGAGGCCTACAAACCTGACTCAGTTACACCAGCTCTGTCATGAGGAATGGGCCAAAATTCACCCAACTTATTGTGGGCAGCTTGTTGAAGGCTTCCCAAAATGTTTGACCCAAATTAAACAATTTAAAGTCAATGCTACTAAATACCACTGGGAATGTGATGAAAGAATAAAAGCTGAAATAAATAATTCTCTCTACTATTATACTGACATTTCACATTCTTAAAACAAAGTGGTGATTTTAACAGACCTAAGACAGGTAATTTTTACTTGGATTAAATCTCAGGAATTGTGAAAAACTGAGTTTAAATGTATTTGGCTAAAGTGTATGTAAACTTCCGACTTCAACTGTATATACTTATTTTATTTATTTAATTAACAAAGTTATGCAACAACCAATTCCCCCGTGTGAAAAAGTAATTGCACCATGACACTCAATAACTGGTTGTTGTGGCACCTTCAGCTGCAATGACTGCAACCAAATGCTTCCTGTAGTTGTTGATCAGTCTCTCAAATCACTGTGGAGGAATGCAGAACTGCTTTAACTCAGGGACATTTGTGGGTTTTCAAGCATGAACTGCTCGTTTCAAGTCCTGTCACAACATTTCAATTGGGATTAGGTCTGGACTTTGAATTGACCATTCTAAAACTTAATATTTGTTGCTTTTTTAACCATTTTCATGTAGACTTGATTGTGTGTTTTGGATCATTGTCTTACTGCATGACCCAGCTGCGCTTCAGCTCACGGACGGATGATCTGACATTCTCCTGTAGAATTCTCTGATACAGAGCAGAATTCATGGTTCCTTCTATTAAGGCAAGTCCTCCGGGTCCTGAGGCAGCAAAGCATCCCCAAACCATCACACTACCACCACCATGCTTGACCGTTGGTATGAAGTTCTTACTGTGAAAGCAGTGTTTGGTTTTTGTCAGACATAATGGGACCCATCTCATCCAAAAAGTTGATTCAAGTTTGCCAGAAAATAACCTGGAAGCACCTGAATGATCATCAAGACTCCTGGAAGAATGTTCTATGGACGGATGAGTCAAAAGTGTAACTGTTTAGACGACGTGGGTCCCATTATGCCTGGCGAAAACCAAATACTGCATTTCACAGTAAGAACCTTATACCAACAGTCAAGCATGGTGGTGGTGGTGTGATGGTTTGGGGATGCTTTGCCCCCCATCTATCTTCAGAGCTCGTGCTGTTAGGTGACCTAAACTGGGACATGCTTAACACCCTGGCCATCCTACAATCTAAGCTTGATGCCCTCAATCCCACACAAATTATCATGGAATTTACCAGGTACAACCCCAAATCCGTAAACATGGGCACCCTCATAGATATCATCCTAACCAACCTGCCCTCCAAATACACCTCTGCTGTGTTCAACCAGGATCTCAGCGATCACTGCATCATTGCCTGCACCTGAAATGGGTCTGCGGTCAAACAACCACCCATCATCTCTGTCAAACGCTCCCTAAAAGACTTCAGCGAGCCTGCCCAGGTATCCTGGAAGGATATTGACCTCATTCCATCAGTAAATGATGCCTTGGTTATTCATTAAATGTGCTTTCCTCACCATCTTTAATAAACATGCCCCATTCAAAAATGTTTTAACCAGGAACAGATATCGCCCTTGGTTCACTCCAGACCTGACAGCCCTTGACCAGCACAAAACATCCTGTGGCGTACTGCATTAGCATCGAATAGCCCTGCAATATGCAACTTTTCAGGGAAGTTAGGAACCAATCTACACAGGCAGTTAGGAAAGGAAAGGCTATCTTTATTAAACAGAAATTTGCATCCTGTAGCACAAACTCCAAAACGTTCTGTGACACTGTAAAGTCCATGGAGAATAAGAGCACCCCCTCCCAGCTGCCCACTGCACTGAGGTTAGAAACACTGTCACCCCCGATAAATCTGCGATAATTGAGAATTTCAATAAGCATTTTCTACGGCTGGCCATGCTTTCCACCTGGCTACCTCTACCCCGGTCAACAGCCCTGTACACCCCACAGCAACTTGCCCAAGCCTCCCCCATTTCTCCTTCACTCAAATCCAGATAGCTGATGTTCTGAAAGAGCTGCAAAATCTGGACACCTACAAATCAGCCGGGCTAGACAATCTGGACCCTCTCTTTCTAAAATTATTTGTTGAAATTGTTGCAAACCCTATTTCTATCCTGTTCAACCTCTCTTTTTGAAATCCCCAAAGATTGGACAGCTGCCGCGATCATCCTCTTTTCAAAGGGGGAGACACTCTAGACCCAAACTGCTACAGACCTATATCTATCCTAATAAGGTCTTCGAAAGCCAAGTTAACAAACAGATCACCGACCATTTCGAATCCCACCGTATTTTCTCCGCTATGCAATCTGGTTTCCGAGCTGGCCATCAGTGCACCTCAGCCACACTCAAGGTCCTAAACGATATCATAACCGCCATCGATAAGAGACAATACTGTGCAGCTGTATTCATCGACCTGGCCAAGGCTTTCGACTCTGTCAATCACCACAATCTTTTTTAAATAAAAAAAATACCCCCCTTTTTCTCCCCAATTTCATGGTATCCAATTTTTAGTATCTCGTCTCATCGCTACAACTCCCATACAGGCTCGGGAGAGACGAAGGTCGAGAGCCATGCGTCCTCCGAGACACAACCCAACCGCACTGCTTCTTAACACAGCGCGCATCCAACCTGGAAGCCAGCCACACCAATGTGTCGGAGGAAACACCATACCCCTAGCGACCTGGCCAGCGTGCACTGAGCCCGGCCCGCCACAGGAGTCGCTGGTGCGCGATGAGACAAGGATATCCCTACCGGCCAAGCTCTCCCTAACCCGGACGACGCTAGGCCAATTGTGCGTCGCCCCAATGACCTCCCGGTCGCGGCCAGCTGCGACAGAGCTTGGGCTCGAACCCAGAGTCTCTGATGGCACACCCAGGAGGCTCCCAATCACCACATTCTTATCGGCAGACTCAACAGCCTTGGTTTCTCAAATGACTGCCTCGCCTGGTTCACCAACTACTTCTCAGACAGAGTTCAGTGTGTCAAATTGGAGGGCCTGCTGTCCGGACCTCTGGGAGTCTCTATGGGGATGCCACAGGGTTCAATCTTCGGGCCGACTCTCTTCTCTGTATACATCAATGATGTCGCTCTTGCTGCGGGTGATTCTCTGATCCACCTCGACACAGAAGACACCATTCTGTATACTTCTGGGCCTTCTTTGGATACTGTGTTAACTAACCTCCAGACGAGTTTCAATGCCATACAACTCTCCTTCCGTGGCCTCCAACTGCAAGTAAAACAAAATGCATGCTCTTCAACCGATCACTGCCCACACCTGCCCATCTGACTTAGAATATGTGGACAACTACAAATACCTAGGTGTCTGGTTAGACTGTAAACTCTCCTTCCAGACTCACATTAAGCATCTCCAATCCAAAATGAAATCTAGAATCGGCTTCCTGTTTTCGCAACAAAGCATCCTTCACTCATGGTGCCAAACATACACTTGTAAAACTGACTATCCTACCGATCCTTGACTTCGGTGATGTCATTTACCCAACAGCCTCAAACACTCTACTCATAAAATTGGATGCAGTCTATCACAGTACCATTCGTTTTGTCACCAAATCCCCATATACTATCCACCACTGCAACCTGTATGCTCTCATTGGCTGGCCCACGCTTCATATTCATCGTCAAACTCACTGGCTGCAGGTCATCTATAAGTCTTTGCTAGGTAAAGCCCCGCCTTATCTCAGCTCACTGGTCACCATAGCAGCACCCACCCGTGGCACGCTCTCCAGCAGGTATATTTCACTGGTCATCCCTAAGCCAATTCCTCTTTCGGCCGCCTTTCCTTCCAGTTCTCTGCTGCCAATGACTGGAACAAATTGCAAAAATCACTGAAGCTGGAGACTCATATCTCCCTCACTAACTTCAAGCACCAGGTATCAGAGCAGCTCACAGATCATTGCACCTGTACATAGCCCATCCAACTACCTCATCCCCGTACTGTTATTTATTATATTTATTTCGCTCCTTTGCACCCCAATATCTCTACTTGCACACTCATCTTCTGCACATCTATCATTCCAGTGTTAATGCTAAATTGTAATTTAGTGTTTATTTGCTATATTGTTATTATTTTGTCACTCTGGCCTATTTATTGCCTTACCTCCCTTATCCTACCTCATTTGCACACCCTGTATATAGACTTTTTCTATTGTATTATTGATAGTATGTTTGTTTATTCCATGTGTAACTCTGTGTTGTTGTTTTTGCTTTATCTTGGCCAGAACTTGTTCTCAACTAGCCTACCTGGTTAAATAAAATTGAATATATATATATATATATATAATTGCTGCCAAAGGTGCTTCAGGAAAGTACTGAGTAATGGGTCTGAATACTTCTGTAAATATGGTATTGCAGTTAAATATGTTTTTTTAGCAAAACTATATATGTTTTCATTGTCATAGGGTATTTTGTGTAGATTGATGAGGGGAAAACCCGATTTAATCAGTTAATCAATATGGCTGTAAGAAAACAAAATGTGAAGAAAGTCAATGGGTCTGTGAAACATAGTATTTCCATTGACAGGATCCTACTGAAGAGGACTCACCATCCCTCAGAGCCTGGTTCCTCTCCAGGTTTATTCCTTGGTTCCTTCCTTTCCATGGAGTTTTTCCTAGCCACCGTGCTTCTACATTGCTTGCTGTTTGGGGTTTTAGGCTGAGTTTCTGTATAGCACATTCTGACATCTGCTGATAATACATTTGATTGACTGATCCTGACTACTAGGTGTTGTCCAGAACCAGTCAGATGTTTGGACACATCTACTCGTTCAATTTTTTAATTTTACTTTTTTTTAAACTATTTTCTACATTTTAGAAAAGTAGTGAAGACGTCAAAACTATTAAATAACACATATGGAATCATGTAAGTAACCAAAAAAAGTGTTAAACAAATCAAAATATATTTTAAATTCTTCAATGTAGCCACCCTTTGCCTTGATGACAGCTTTGCACACTTGGCATTCTCTCAACGAGCTTCAAATTCCCACATATGCTGAGACCTTGTTGGCTGCTTTTCCTTCACTCTACGGCCCAATTCATCCCAAACCATCTCAATTTGGTTGGAGTCGGGTGATTGTGATTGTGGAGGCCAGGTCATCTGATGCAGCACCATCCCTCTCCTTCTTGGTCTAATAGCCCTTACACAGCCTAGATGTGTGTTTTGGGTCATTGTCCTGTTGAAAAACAAATAACAGTCCCACTAAGCGCAAACCAGATGGGATGGTGTATGGCTGCAGAATGCTGTGATAGCCATGCTGGTTAAGTGTGCCTTGAATTCTAAATAAATCACTGACAGTGTCACCAGCAAAGCACCCACACATCATCACACCTCCTCCATGCTTCACGATGGGAACTACACATGCGGAGATCATCCGCTCACCTACTCTGTGTCTCACAAAGACACGGCAGTTGGAATAAAAAATCTCAAATTTGGACTCAGACCAAAGGACAGATTTCCACCGATCTAATGTCCATTGCTCATGTTTCTTGGCCCAAGCAAGTCTCTTCTTCTTATTGGTGTCCTTTAGTAGTGGTTTCTTTGCAGAAATTTGACCATGAAGGCCTGATTCACACAGTCTCCTCTGAACAGTTGATGTTGAGATGTGTCTGTTACTTGAACTCTGTGAAGAATTTATTTGGGCTGCAATTTCTGAGGCTGGTAACTCTAATGAACTTATCCACTGCAGCAGAGGTAACTCTGGGTCTTCCTTTCCTGTGGCGGTCCTCATGAGAGCCAGTTTCATCATAGTGCTTGATGGTTTTTGCGACTGCACTTGAAGAAACGTTCAAAGTTCTTGAAATGTTTCAGATTGACCTTCCTTCATGTCTTAAAGTAATGATCGACTGTCATTTATCTTTGCTTATTTGAGCGGTTCTTGCCATAATATGGACTTTGTCTTTTTTCAAATAGGGCTACCTTCTGTATACCACCCCTACCTTGTCACAGCACAACGAATTGGCTCAAACGCATTAGAAGGAAATAAATTCCACTGAATAACTTTTAACAAGGCCTGTTAATTGAAATGCATTCCAGGCGACTACCTCATGAAGCTGGTTGAGAGAATGCTAAGAGTGTGCAAAGCTGTTTTCAAGACATAGGGTGGCTACTTTGAAAATATATATAAAATATATTTTGATTTGTTCAACACTTTCTTGGTTACAACATGATTCCATGTGTTATTTCATAGTTTTGATGTCTTCAGTATTATTCTACAATGTAGAATTGTTTTTAAAAAGAAAAAACCTGGAATGAGTAGATGTATCCAAACTTTTGACTGGTACTGTATGTGAACTTAATAGTATGTGAATCTGTCACATTCGTCTCTTCTAGTCCGTCTGGCTGTCTGGGCCTCAATGCCAAGAACAAGACAGATTTCTCTTTATCCTCCAGAGGATTCAATTGGTAATTTTAATAATCATTTTGTTCTGTAAAATAGTCAATTTAATAAAGATTATATTATCTTGACAGTGGGTTTATGGAGTTGTGTACAGCTCATGGCATCAGGTCTAATAGTAGGCATGCTTACGAGTAATTTGACAATGAGAATTGATAGTCATAAATATTTTACGGCATAGTAAAGAGAATTCAGGATGTGGAGATACTAACTCAAAAGCGTTTGGACTTTGGACTCATATTTTCCCCACTAGATGGCAACACTAGACCAGTTAAATATCCAGTAATTACTGTTCTGTGACTGATTATTTTTCTATGCTTTTGAGCCTAGTCATTTTATGAAATGTCATGGAAAACATTGTCTGTGGACACTCAAATTCTTCCCACTGAAAGTTCTTCGTCCTCCATACTCATTCACCAGGGAAGTAAGGGAATTCCATAGGAGGAAAAACGGTTGCACTCCCCTCTACAGGGCAATTTTCATAAAGGAACTAGATAAATACATGGTAATAGACTGATGTGTTGCTTTCCCTCCCTCCCACTTCTATGCATTTCTTTCGATTAGAGCAGAGGGCATAGACTGAAATTCAGAAAACCTGGAAGTTAAAATGTAATTGGTAAGAATAAGCTGTGGTGGAAAAAGTACTCAATTGTCATACTTGAGTAAAGATACTTTAACAGAAAATAATTCAAGTAAAAGTCACCCAGTAAAATAGTACTTGAGTAAAAGTTTAAAAGTATTTGGTTTTAAATATACTTAAGTATCAAAAGTAAAAATAATTTCAACTTCTTTATATTAAGCAAACTACACAGCACCCTTTTCTTGTTTTTTTTTAATTTACAGATAGCCAGAGATACACTCCAACACCCAGACATAATTTACAAACTAAAAATGTGTTTTTAGTGAGTCCACCATATCACAGGCAGTAGGGATGACCGGAGATGTTCTCCTGGTAAGAGTGTGAATTAGACAATTTCCCTGTCCTGCTAAGCATTCAAAATGTAACAAGTGCTTTTGGGTTTTAGGGGAAATGTGTGGAGTAAAAAGTAGATTATTTTCTTTAGGAATGTAGTGAAGTAAAAGTTGTAAAGTACAGATACTCCCAAAAACTACTTAAGTAGTACTTTAAGGTATTTTAAACATATTTACAAAATGTCAGGACAATGAGGGTAATATTAATTTGATATTTTAATAAAATATTCACCTTCTATAGCAGTTTAATAAACTTTCAATAGTGCAAGTTGTTTAATTACAGTACTATTCCAATAGCTAATAATAGTAGGAAAAGTAAACCTTTGCCATGAGGAAGCAAGATGACGGTCTATCAGGAACCACTGAATGACGCAAAGCTTACAAAAGTTATTTTAAATTACTGGTATGTTCACATTTCCTCAATGCAATGATATTGGTCATAAAGATGTAGCAAGCAATGTGTTCCAACAAGCCTCAAGTAGAATATCAATAGAGAAACACAGAGGCACTTCATCAAAAATCATTTTGCTCGTCTTGCTCCTAAACTCCAAACAAACGGACACAAATAAAGCATAACTGAACATTATTAAATCAAGCCATCCAAATGTGATGAAATCTCCTCATACATGGACAGAGGGCTTGTTTACTGAGTTTACTGAGGGCCTAAGGTCAGGAGGGGAGAGAGCCCAGCCAAACTCAACACAGTAGACTGAGAAAGATCCCAGCCAGGCTCAACACAATGTTGTGAGAGAACCTAACTAAGCTCAACACACTGCCCCTTTGGACGGCTTTTAGACCTTTGGACTGTTTCACATGAAGACGGGGAATGGACTAGAGCAGTGAATGCTGCTGAAGGGAGGGCAGCTCATAACAATGGCTGGAATGGAGTCAATGGAATGGTATCAACCACATGCAAACCACGCGTTTGATGTGTTTGGAACCATTCCATTGACTCCATTCCAGCCACCATGCACCGTCCTCCCCTCAGCAGCCTTCACTGGACTAGAGCTTCTGTAATAATAAACAGAGACGTATTTAGCACTTCTCTCATCTGAGTGAGAGAGATGTTGAAAACATTGTCTTTCTTTAAAAAAAAATGTGAACAAAATGTGAGGACATTTCTTTCATAATTGTCTGTGAGAAAAAGACAAAACAGCAAAGAACTGAATCAATTTCCTCTGAGTTTGCTACTACAGACTGGGCAAAGGATATTCAGGGATTTTTGCTATCTTGTATTATCAATCTGGATTAACGGATCTTTCCAAGAACAGGCTGGCTCAGCTTATACTAATTTGAGTAAAGAACTAAGCACTTAATCTTCGTAATTAATTAAAACACCAATCATTGTATAAAAATACACTTCACCACTACACTAGACATTCACAGAACTGTACAAATAGCTAAAATATGTATTTAACCTTGTCTTTTGTTTTAACACATTATGGAAGCACATTTCTTTCTTTTGGTTGAGTAAAGGGGGATACCTAGTCAGTCTTACAACTGAACGCATTCAACTGAAATGTGTCTTCTGCATTTAACCCAACCCCTCTGAATCAGAGAGCCACGGAGGGCTGCCTTAATCAACACTTTTGCACCCAGGGAACAGTGTGTTAACTGCCTTGCTCAGGGGCAGAATGAAATGTTTTACCTTGTCAGCTCTGGGATTCGATCTAGCAACCTTTCGGTTACTGGCTCATCGCTCCCACCCGCTAGGCTACCTGCCGTCCCAATAATATAAATGTTTGCAAACCCCATAAAACAGATGAGATGGAGAAAAGTTGTCTAGGCCCAATTCCAATGTGTTATTACTGAAACACAATGTGTTATGATACTATTTTGAGCACTAGCTCCTACCGAGCATCCCTCGTCATCATCCTATCGTTTCATCAACTACTGATAAAAACTTGAAATAAATAAACAGGATGCTCATATAAACTCAAAACTAGCAGACAATCTTGGACCGAGAGCTCAAGTTGTGCACCCCAACCATATCGATTGGACTTCCCTTAAAAAAGAAGGTGAAGGAAGGAATAAGAAATTGGACTTCAGAAGGATGCTACGAGTTGTGTGGTTGGTCAGTGAGATACACTCTGGGATGTGTAGTCTATGGGGAGTCAGGAGCTGTAGGCAGACTGGCTGTCAGGTTCTGGGTCAGAGGTGACCTCATCTACTGCAGGGTAGATGGAAAGCTGGGTGAGGAGTTCCTCAGACTGCAGGATGTGGGAGGTCCACTCCTGACACACCTCTTCCAGGGAGGGTCCGCTGCCCCCGTACTCCTGGGGGAGGATGTCTTCGGAGAAAAAATCCCTCAGAGTCTCTTTGAAGGTGCTGCCATGCATATGGATCTAGGAGTAAGACAGGAGAGCATTGACATTAATTAGTATCACTGCCGTCATGATCAACATTGTTGTCACCATCATCACGGGTTAGAAGAACCTGCTCTAAACAACATCATCTCCATCACTCCCGTTAAACGTATGAAAGAGATGTATCCAGGTGAAAACAAGAGTCAGTGCAAGAACGTGAATGATGAAGCCTGGCGACTGACCCGCTGTTTGATCTTATCGGGCAGAAATGGGCGGAGCATGGCGAAGACGGGTCTGAAGAATATGGGCTCGTTGATCAGATGGATCCCTCGCACCTTCAGAGGGAACGAGTCCTGAGGGGATCACATTCAAATAGAGGCTTAAAGCTAGACTCAGCTAGATGATGTTGCAACGAGCAGCACCGCAGATATTGAGATGAGCGGGGTGCAACACTTTGCTCTCACACAGTCACACAAAGTATCTGTGCATGTGCACCGTTGTGCTTCCCATTACAACAGAGGAGAAGTTCAGCCTCACACTACAACGCTCTTAGTTGTTGCGGATATTGGCTAATTACTGTTGTTTGCTTTGTGCATCTACATCATCTTGCTCATTCTACCTTTAGTACAGTAGTATTACAGACTTACAGTATATTCTGTAAGAGTAACATATGAGATTTCGGCAACTCTGGATCCAGAACTAACCATATCCTTAGACCTTTACAATTACTGATCATGTTATTCTAACACATATCATACAAAGATTATTTCTCAAACCAGCGGACGGGCCCATTAAAACAGTAGTTGAAAATGAGTGTCCTAATGAACATGACCCAGTTCAACAGATAACCTACCGTGAGCACAGAGGAGATCCTTTTGGCCAGGGAGGGGTTGATCTGGAGGGCATGAGCGAAGCACCATCCCTGCATGTCAAAAATGGCTTTTAGTCCATTCCTCTGAGTCTCCGTCTCCTGGACGATCAGCTCAGATGTGATCAGACTGACACGGAACACCTCGTACACTGTGAAGTCTTTGGGGTTCCACTGGCCTGAGGAGAAAAGCCAACACATCTCAAATGACACCCTATAGATAGCCCTCAAATTCAAACCTTGACCTCGAAGCCAGTTCCACTGCTTTAAAAAAAAATGTATCTGGGACACCAGGTGGGTACAATTCATTATCAGGTAGAACAGAAAACCAGCAGTTCTCCAGACCTTGTATGTGAAGAGTTCAATACCCCTACTATAGAGTAACCTATATTGAAGAGTATTCCATCTCCTTACACAGCCATGGGCAGATTATTCCTTTTGATTTATGCCTTGCCTGACACCCAGACCACACCCTATGTATTTTAACCTTTATTTAACTAGGCAAGTCAGTTAAGAACAAATTCTTATTTTCTTATTGACGGCCTAGGTGGGTTAACTGCCTGTTCAGGGGAAGAACGACAGATTTGTACCTTGTCAGTTCGGGGGTTTGAACTTGCAACCTTCCGGTTACTAGTCCAACGCTCTAACCACTAGGCTACCCTGCCACCCCAAGAGACCATAGAGGTGAGAACTAACCGATCCTATAGATGAGCACTCTGCTGCCGCTGAGGTCCCGGTCCCTCAGCACTCCATGGTAGTTATTCTGGAGGAGTCCCAGGACAGAGGACGGCTGCAGGTTGGCACTGATCTCTGGGCACTCTCTCCTCCAACGCTGGTAATTAAAGAGTAGCTATAGATAGAAAGAGAAAGAAAATACATATTTTGGGGATTGCAACAGAGGACCCACAGCCAGCTGTCATCCTGTCAAATCATGTCAGGCTGTGTGGACACTGTTAAGCGCCAAGCTGGGAAATGTTTTACAAACCTATGTGCACTGACTGACATTTGTAGGCTATGAACAGGATACAGGGCTACAGACATGAACTATGCCACACATTTTGTTGAATGCAGTTAAGACACATATAAACATGAACTTACAAGTGTTTAAACCATGAATGATACAATAGAATTCACACTCCTATGCCAGCATTGCCTATCCTACAGTGAATGTTTAGTTTTGGAGAGGTCCAAAACGTCCAACTATTGCAAAGCAAAATGTCTTTTTTGACATTATCCATGCATGTGATGCAATCTGGTCGTTTAAAACTTCCTCACATAGCAACAACCTGTAGCCCAAATAGTTTATTTTCCCCGTTAGTCCAGTTGGCATGGACCCAACATTCTTTCAGTGACAAACAGTCTTTGAGTCCAAGTTCTAAACAAGTGCGATAGGCATCGAAACCCAGCTAGCACATAAACGTTCTGAGAACCATGTTTCTTTGAGCTTAGTCTTATGGTTATTTTGCATACAACCTTCCCACAATTTTCTGGAAATGGTGCAGGATAACCAGCTCGCACATAATGTTCTGAGAACTATGTTTCTTAGGTGGGAATTTTAGTACTTCAGCATGTTTCCTCCAGGTTTCTACCTTATGGTTTTATTTAAAGTAATTCTCAAATTGTTTTCTGAGAACATTATAAAACAGCATTCTTCTTTGAGAATTTCAGTACTTCAGCTTAACATTTCCTACAGACTATCATGGTTCTATTTAAAGTCATTTAAAGTCATGTTTTTTAAACACACATGCCACAAAAAAAATGGTTGTAGGATTAATTCCTTGGGAATTAATTACCATGTGTCCTATCTGTGCTTGGAGTTCAAAATAGTTAAACTAGGCTATCAGTTTTATTGAGTTATTGAAAAGGTTATCAGAACGTTAATCATCTTCAAATAACCTATAATTTCCATTCTCAGAAAGTTCATAAAACCTCATAGGAAAATGTTCAGGGAACCATAGTAAAACATTCTCAGAACCTCGCTGCAATTTAAAAAAATATATAAACAGGCGAAATTTTAACTTTTGTTCTCAGAACATTTAAAACGTTTTCAGTTTTACCAGTCAAAACAGTTACGGCTTCGTAAGTGTTTTGACCAATGGGATACCAAACACGTACGTTCCCACAACTTCGAAGGAACCAATGTGCTAGCTGGGCAACATGCGGCATAGCCTAAACAGTTTCAATTTCTCAATACCTTTAACCCACCGAGATACCAACCTTCAGTGACAGATCAACATTAAAGTCTCTCGCTCGCAGAAACTTTATTAGAAAACTGTCTGACCAATTCAAGCTTTGCTGCGGGTCGATGATGTCTTTCTGTGCCCTCTGTCTCAGTTCTAATAAATAAGGTTTGACAAAGTTGGAGTCGTCGGGCAAACTATTTAGGTCTCCCTCGTAATCCGTCTCCTCTCCGGACTTCATGTCGGTACTGTATCACATTTCACGCCCATCACATACAAAAGTAAGTTACTCTTATTTACACAACAGAGAATGAAGAAACTTCCTTCGGCGCAATCAGAATAGGCTACTGAAATAGTCTCGCTCGTCAACGCGCACGCGGCTTACTTACTCACCTCTGTACAACAAGGCACATACTTTATGCGACGAAATCAAGGCTGTACAGCATTTTACTGGTCAGGGGTAAAACTATGTTTTCAAGTACTTGTCGACCTACAGTCCACTGCCATGATACGTGGCAGTAGGGCAAGACAGTGGAAAAACTAGTCCAGCGACTTGAGCAATGTTTGAGCTATTAGACTAAATACATTTTCCATTATGCTACAATTCAAACACTCAAATAAGGCAGGCTAGTGTTGTCTATTTTATACATTTTATTTAACTAGGCAAGTCAGTTACTAGGAACAAATTATTTACATTTACGGCCTATACCGGACGAAACTGGGCAAATTGTGCGCCGCACTATGGGACTCCCAATCACGGCCGGTTGTGATACAGCCTGGAATCGAACCTGGGTATCAGTAGTGACGCCTCAAGCACTGAGATGCAGTGCCTTAGAACGCATGCATCGATCCCTAAACGAAATTAAATACTTCCAGTGAAGAATGATCAGGAATAGATTGTAACGCTACAAACTGTCTGTAAAATGTATTTTTTTCTAGACTAAGTGTATCCGTTGTTATAAAGTGTTTCAACCTTCTTCCACGAAAGGGCGGTGTCGTATTGACCACATTTAATAGCTGGCGTCTAGGCTTGGGCATATTTTTTGGTGCCAAATCAAATTTGTGGCTTGCCCTTGCCTAAACCTGGTGAACAGTATTCAAGTATTACAATATTTAATCGAATTTCTCTTACACCTAATAAAAAGGTTTCAGCCTGCCAAGCATGGGCAAGAAACGTTGTCTATTACTTTGTTTAAGCTACAATAATACATTTCTTTGACACCTCCCTATGCAAAAGAAACCAAAATATAGAGCAAAATGTTCTCACCATTAGGCCAGCCACATTCAAACATTATGGAATAGAATGCCCTCTAAAAGTTATAAAACAGCGCCACCCGCAGGACAAAGAAATAGTGGAAGAGAATGTATAAAGTGGAAATAAATGGGTACAGAAGGATGGAAATAAACAGCTACAAGTACAGAAATTTTTAGACCTTTTTTTAAACTCAAAAACCATGTAACAGTGACAGAGAGTCAATCCAGGCACCTCAGTTAGCAGAGAATGCCAAATGCATGAGGAGTACTCGAAAGGTAGTAGTTACAGTGACCAGGGTATGATGACAGTACATAGGGCGAGCATATTAAAAAAACTGGAACATAAAAACACAACACTGGCGGGACATATTGGACATGGGAAACAGTCCGTTTCATATAGTTCATACAGGGCCCTTCCTTCACTTGGGGTTTTTCCGTCTTTATAGCGTTCTAGGTAGAAGGGAAACAAGGTAACTTTCTAAAGAGCTTTGTTTTGGTCCAGGCTTTTGGTACAGTAGGTTCCACTCTTCTTCCATAGGAGGATCTATTTGAGTGACAGCTTAGTGATCCAATGAGAAGCTACAGGGAGACAGGTCCAGTGCAACTCCACCCTTAGCATTCATAGCTGGAACATACTCCAAGCAAGGTGTTTGAGTGTGTGTACAGGGTATAATTGTAAGCAGGGTGTGTGTAAGCACTTCAGCGAGAGTGTGTATTAATATTTACAAGGCTTTGTATGTGTGTGTGGGCCCTCCAGCTCACTCTCTCAAGGGTGAGATGTTACTTTAGGAATGTAACAAAAATATAGAGATATTCTCTATTTCCCCACTAGGTTCATTGGTTGACCTAGGTGGTACAGTCTCCAGACCGGTAGAGACCACAATATTTGAAAAAGTAACAACAGGTGACCATCACAATCTTTTCAAGGGGCGGGGGACCCAAGGTGCACAGGGTGTTGAATTGTTACTAGTTGTCATTGGGCCCCAGCTTCTGCGTTTCTGTTTATTCTGTGTCTACTATGGTTCTTTTTAGCAGCTAAAGTGCATTTCTGGCAAATCATTCAGATGAGGTGACTCTAGTTAAATAGGAACTATTTGATCTACAACACACTGAGGCCCAATGAAAACCAACAGTTTGCCCTGAGGCACTGGGATCCCTCCTCCCTCTGCTGCAAACATCACTTTATACTTATGACTTATTACAGGGATAATGCATGGCTGTTATTGCTAACCAGCTCCATTCAAGTCTAAGAGCCTCCAAAGTCGGCTCCCTTTGAGCTGGTCATGACATGGTCGACAAGAAAGCTCAAGCATCACAGGGACATATCTGAAATGGCACCCTATTGCCTATATAGTACCCTAAGTTAAAAATAAGTTCCCTATATTGAGCATAGGATGTCATTTCGGATGGAGCCACAAATCGAACACCGTGTTGTCTTTATGTGGTTATCTTCTTCATCACATTATTTAAGTTTCCCCAGACATTTAAGCTCCATCAGGCTTTCCACAATCACTATTGTGGTTGACCTCTACACTACAAATGCAGCTTGAACTTCAAGAAGTATGGGCCAAATCCTAACCTGAGATACACCTGGGTTAACTCAAACCTTTGAATATTGTGCATTAATGTCAATGGGAGACGAGTTATCCGGGCATATCAGGTTGGGATTCTGGCCTAAATGATTGCTTATATCTTTACAGGGTTAGTACATCTACCAGGGCACACAATGGGGGTTAAAACCCTCAGGTGGCTTATGGGAGAGGCAGGAATTCTAGGAAATTGTGTTGACTCAGTAAGAGTAGAACATTTAATGCTTTTGCCTTCATTAGAACTGAGAATATGCATTGAATGCATTCTAATATTAAAGACTCCTTAAGTGAGTCAACACAGACACTTCTCTTCGGGACTAAATGTGAGAACGCACACACATCGTGTTTGTTGGCTGGAATTACTAACAGAATGATACATTCAACAAATGACCCAAAGTGAGAAGCGTTCAAGCTAGGAACAAATAAAAACTATTGAATGGATGGAATGACTTAGATTTCTACTACAGAGGAATATAATGATGTTTTATAATTTAATTCAACTGAAAATATTCATTTCAGTTATCTAGTAAAAAAAATAAAAAAGACGCTAGACACACCCAGGAAGTGGACATCAGAATGAACAGGATGGATGGATCAGAATGGAGATGATTGGTTGGTGAAGAGGCCAATCCCTGCACACCCCCAGACACATGCGACACCGGACTCCTAACTGGCATTGGGTGTGCTGCCCTGAGATCTAATGGAATGGACCGGGAACAACACAGGGCCAATAAAGATGGCTAAACTGAAGTTGACAACAGAGATCTGCGTTATGCTGTATGGGTTCACAAGGCTGCGAAGCAACGCAGATAGAACTCAGATGTCTAGAACAGAAGGTATATATTAAAAAGTGAGTAGGGCTCTGATTTTCTCCTGACCATGTGACCTGACAACTCATGTCACATGACCAAGAAAAAGTGAGGGCTGTTAATAGTGAAATATCTTCTATAGATTCTATTTATATCTGCTGTGCTATGTGACTTACGGAGGCATTGTGCCGTGGAAGCACAGTCCAGCTCTCAATGGAATGTTGCAGATATTTGGCTAGCTCTGAGAAGAGCAAGCGATATAACGATAGTAGAAAATCCTGCCATTCTCACACAGCTTACTGAGAGATTGCATTAGCTCACACTGGTATCTAAAAAGACAAAAGACTAGATTTGGCATGAAAGTAAACAATGTTATAGTTAACCCAGATTGGAAGGTTCTGAAGACAGGGAAGGGGGTGGCTTGTTTTGAGAGAATTGTCTACATCGGAGCCTCCTGAGGGTTTTTGAACATACAAAGTCCTTTTATAGGATGAGATGCCCAAAAAACATTGGTCTCTGATCAGACTTATATTCAGGCCGACCCACTTAACCATTAGAATGAATCCCATTCTCCAACAGGTCCTGGAACAGTTCTTATGGGCAACGACAGGCAGAGACTTTAGAAGCCATTTCAAATCAGAAACACCCATTTTGTTTTTAATTTAAAATAATTCACTCCCAAAATGTTTTAGGCATCTCTCCCCTCGCATAAATAACAATTAAATGTACATTCAACAAAATAAAATAAGAACCAAGGTATTCGTGGAAGAACTTATAGTACATGGAAAGAACAGCCACATTAATATAGTCATCTTCATCGTCATGTTCATCAAAACATGGCATGAGGAAGTCAAAGAACCAGACTGGTCAGACACTCCTCTGCAATCACTGGTCAGAGTCCAACGCTCTCGGTCTTTTTTAAAATATTCAATCATTTCTGATTAGCCATCTTGAAATCAACAGTTAGTCCACCCGTTTGTTCTTCCTGATATCTACATCAACATGTACAGTCTTGTTGTTTCGTCTCTTTCCCATGAATCTGAAGAATAATGGGTGACGTCAACTCAGTCCTAAATGGTCCATGAATGTAACAAAAAGAAAGTGTCTTAAAAGTAGCTGTTCCAAGGTGTGTGTAATATTTTGTTCCTCTACCTACTCCTATATTCATGTCTTTGTACTCCCTCTCTCTCTCTGTGTGTGTGTGTGTGTGTGTGTATTTATGTCAATACATGTAAGGTGCAGATAGGCAGCTCTGTGATGGACTGATTGGAGAAGCTGACGAGGGGGCAGGTCAATCAAATGATCGATCGACTGATTGATGGGGGGAGGAAGGGGGTCAGGGGGCGTGCCTCTAGGAGGGGCGTGGTCCTTTAAAGAGGTTCTGAACCCATGCTATGGATGCAATGGGTCTGGCCTGATGTCAGGTGTCCTCGTCAGTGTCCTCGATGAGAACTTTGGTGTCTCGGGTCTTGGTCCTGAGAGGGAGAGAGAGAAAGTTTAGTAGAGGGCAACACAGCCATACGTTTTATATAAGGTGTGTATGTTATTACCGTACTGGGAAGCAAGGCGAGGCCGTCTTAGGGACACGCTGTAGCTTTGTGTGGGTGTGTATGCATGCCAATGTGTGTGTGTAGCTCTTCTATAACCGTTCTGGGAAGCGAGGCGAGGCCGTCTCAGAGACATGCTGTAGCTTTGTGTGGGTGTGTAAGCATGCCAATGTGTGTGTAGCTCTTCTATAACCGTACTGGGAGCATGCCAATGTGTGTGTAGCTCTTCTATAACCGTACTGGGAAGCGAGGCGAGGCCGTCTTAGGGACACGCTGTAGCTTTGTGTGGGTGTGTATGCATGCCAATGTGTGTGTGTAGCTCTTCTATAACCGTACTGGGAAGCGAGGAGAGGCCGTCTCAGAGACATGCTGTAGCTTTGTGTGGGTGTGTATGCATGCCAATGTGTGTGTGTAGCTCTTCTATAACCGTACTGGGAAGCGAGGAGAGGCCGTCTCAGAGACATGCTGTAGCTTTGTGTGGGTGTGTATGCATGCCAATGTGTGTGTGTAGCTCTTCTATAACCGTACTGGGAAGCGAGGCGAGGCCGTCTCAGAGACATGCTGTAGGAGCGTTTCCAGTTCTTCTTGCCCAGGCGGTTCCGGACTCCGTCCTCCTGGTCCATCATCTGCTCCAGCAGCGTCTGGTCGTCAGCGTTCAGTGGAGCCACTGAGATGTCCCTCACGGCTCGGAACTCGCCACAGTTATTCAGGTGCTCGTTCTCCAGACGGAAGAAGTTCCAGACAAAACGCCTGCAGTGGAGAGGGGGAGGAAGAGAATAGCAAGTGAAATATTGTTGAGGTGTTTCAATGTTCGTATGGGAAGAGAGAATTATGTATGAAATGTCCTTGAGGTATTTAGTGGCTAAATGTTTGCCTTTTAAAATCTTCAGGAACGAGCTCTACCTAGAGGTCAACACAATAGTTGTTAGCCCTGAAATGTCCATTTACAGGAAATAAGATATTGGCATAGAAAAATGATGTTTGAGAGACAGAGGGTAGGGAGAAATAAAGTGAAAGGAAGAGAGAATGCAAAGAAAATATAGAACACAAGAGACAGAGAGAGAACGACAGAGAGAGGAATGCTATTTGGCCCTAAACAGAGAGTGCACAGTAGCAGAACACCTGACCACTGTGACTGACCCAAGATTAAGGAAAGCTTTGACAATGTACAGACTCAGTGAGCATGGCCTTGCTATTGAGAGGCCGCCGTAGGCAGACCTGGCGCTCAAGAGAGGACAGGGTATGTGCACACTGCCCACAAAATGAGAATGTGGAAACAGATGCACTTCCTAACCAAATGTTTGACCATATTAGAGACACATATTTCCCTCAGATTACACAGACCCACAAATAATTCCAAGGTAGAGAGATGTAGAGCGAGGTAGAGCGAGGTAGAGAGATGTAGAGCGAGGTGGAGAGATGTAGAGAGATGTAGAGAGATATAGAGCGAGGTAGAGAGATGTACTCTGTTCTCACCTGAAGACCTCCAGAGGGGCTAGGATGGTGGCCAGGATGTCTGCAGCGGAGGGTATCCCACTGACTGTGCTCAGGAAGAGGGGTATCGTCCAGGCAAAACGTAGCAACACATCCTCCAGTATGGCACAGTAGTAGTAGGCCTGAACACACACATCAAATAATCACATACAAACCTTCTGAAATAATAGACCTGAGCACGCACGCACGCACGCACACACACACACACACACACACACATCAAATAATCACATACAAACCTTCTGAAATAATAGGCCTGAAAATATTTTTATGGTGATTTACTACATTATCAGACACTTCTCTGTTCCTCTTTGAGGCATAATCTTTCCCCAACAATACACACACACACATTCAAAAGTTTGGGGTCACGTAGAAAAGTCCTTGTTTTTTTAAATACATTTTTTGTCCATTAAAATAACATAAAATTGATCAGAAATAATGTAGACATTGTTAATGTTGTAAATTACTATTGTAGCTGGAAACGGTTGACTTTTTAGGGAATATCTACAGAGGCCATTATCAGCAACCATCACTCCTGTGTTCTACACTATATTTCTTATCAATTTGATGTTATTAAAATGGGGGGAAAAAATAGCTTTTCTTTCAAAAACAAGGACATTTCTAAGTGACCCCAAACTTTTGAACGGTAGTGTATATATATTGAACAAGATATAAACGCAACATGTAAAGCGTTGGTCCCATGTTTCATGAGCTGAAACAAAAGATCCCAGACATTTTCCATTTGCACAAAAAACATATTTCTATCAATTTATTTGAAAAATAATTTGGCAGAATGTCCAACCATCCTCACAACCACAGACCACGTGTATGGCGTCTTGTGGGCCATACAGCAGTGTGCTGATGTCAACATTGTGAACAGCATAGCCCATGGTGCGGTGGGGTTATGATATGGGCAGGAAAAAGCTACGGACAACGAACACAATTGCATTTTATTGGTGTCAATTTGAATGCAGAGATATTGTGACGAGATCCTGGAGGCCCATCGTCGTGCCATTCATCTGCTGCCATCACCTCATGTTTCAGAATGATAACCCACGGCCCCATGTCCCACGGATCTGTACACAATTCCTGGAAGCTGAACATTTTCCAGTTCTTCCATGACCTGCATACTCACCACATGTCACCCATTGAGCATGTTTGAGATGCTCTGGATTGACGTGTGTGATAGCGTGTTCCAGTTCACGACAATATCCAGCATCTTCGCACAGCCATTGAAGAAGAGTGGAACAATATTCCCCAGACCACAATCAACAGCCTGATCAACTCTATGCAAAGGAGAGGTGTCACGCTGTATGAGGCAAATGGTGGTCAAACCAGATACTGACTTGGTTTTCTGATCCACACCCCTACTTTGTTTTTTTTTATGTATCTGTGACCAACAGATGCATATCTGTATTCCCAGTCATGTGAAATCCATAGATTAGGGCCTAATTCAATTATTTCCTTATATATGAACTGTAACCCAGTAAAATATTTGAAATTGTTGCATGTTGCATTTATATTTTTGTTCATAGATGATTAAATCAATATTCAACATTTTGGTTGGTATAGCTTTTTTCCCCAAAGGTGCATACTAACTTTCTGGGGGTAGACGATCTCCTCTCTGAGTAAGGTGTTATCGCCTGCGTTTCGGTCAAACAGGCCCCAGTCCATCTTCAGGTCCCACACCAGGGTGTAACAGGAACTGACTATGGAACAGCCAATCAGCAGGTAGAAGAAGATCTTAGCTTCGTTGTGACTCGCAGCTAGGAGAGAGGCAGTTTGACACCAAAATATTAAAAACACAAACACATTGACAAGGTCAAATGAATAAGTGTGTAAACATAGTTTCATCCTCATTAAACACCAATGTTATTCACTATTTGATGGCTTATATTTAGGATAATGTTTTTCAGCTTTGTCATTACATTTTTCTAAAAAGTTTATAATCTTATTCAATTATTTGACATGTGATAAGGTCACACAGAGGGCCAAAGATTATTAAATAAACCAGTGATAATCTGAGGTACCCAAAAGAGCCACTTGATATATTGTGCTAGGTTATATCAAGTCCTTGAAAGAAACCAAAATTCTGGTAAGTTTCCAGTAATATACCCTCCCTTTGTAACTACTAATGTTTGAGGAGTACACTAGTACAATACAGTATCACGACACTCACAATTCTCTTTGTGAGTGCTGTACAGGGCAGCGAAGGTGACCACGAAGAAAGTGGTAGAGTATTTCCCGGCGTTGACCAGGTGAGGGAAAGCCCGTTTGGAGTCACGGTAACGGCGCAGGCACTGCACGAAGCGGAACCACGCCGGTAGACACTGGATCACGGCCCGCACACCGTACGAGTAGGAGTGACACACGCCTCCACCTATCAGAATACACATGGATTAGAAATTAACAGATCAAATCACGAGCACGTTATATGAGTAGGAGTGACACATGCCTCCACCTATCAGAATGATTATCAATCAAACAATAAAATCCACCAAATATGTTCCATTGAAATTCCCCCCTGTTGGATGGATTAGACATTTTCTTTATAGGAATGCAATTCAATATACACAAATGATTTGAGTTTAAAATGGAGTTGACTCCAACACTTCTCACCTGCAATCAATAACATAAAGGTGATAAAACATGTGTTGGAACAGGGTTAGGTGGTGTGTATGTTTGTTTGGACTGGATAATGTTTGTTGTGTTTGCATTGTGTGTGTGGACTAGGCTATGTTTGTTTGGACGAATGTCTTGAGGGTATGTTTAGTGTGGGCTAGATCAGGCTGTAGGCTTGTTTTGGCTGAGCTTTGTGTGTTTGGATAAGGCTGCGTTGAGTTGTGTTGTGTTTAGTTGTGTGTGAGAAAGATATATATACAGAGAGAGAGGAGAGAGGGACAAAGGAGAGGAGAGAAAAATAAAAGTAGCCATCTTAAATAAGAAAAGTCCAAATTGAAGGTCTGAAACTATCAAGCTTATTTTCAATGGAGCTTGGAGTGTGTATTTGTGTCTCAGTGCTTGTATGTTGGCATGTGTATATCCATTGCTTACTGTCCTGCAGTAGCCCGTCCTGTTGCTTCCAGTCGAGCTCGAAGCTGTAGAAACAGATGAGGTACTCCAGGTCCATCAGAACCACCCCTAGAGAGTTGAGCTGGTCAGCCAGCCAGAAGTCTGCAAACTCTACCCTGTGGAACGGGGCTGTCACCACACGGAACTGGAGGAGAGGGAGGGGGAGGGGCAGAGAGAGAGAGAGAAGAAGGAGAGAGAAACCGAGAGAGAGAGAGAGAGAGAGAAACCGAGAGAGAGAGAGAGAGAGAGAAACCGAGAGAGAGAGAGAGAGAGAGAGAGAGAGAGAGAGAGAGAGAGAGAGAAACCGAGAGAGAGAGAGAGAGAAACCGAGAGAGAGAAACCGAGAGAGAAAAAGAGAGAGAGAGAGAGAGAAACCGAGAGAGAGAGAAACCGAGAGAAACCGAGAGAGAGAGAGAGAAACCGAGAGAGAGAGAGAGAAACCGAGAGAGATAGAGAGAGAGAAACCGAGAGAGATAGAGAGAGAGAAACCGAGAGAGAGAGAGAAACCGAGAGAGAGAGAGAGAAACCGAGAGAGAGAGAGAGAAACCGAGAGAGAAAAAGAGAGAGAGAAACCGAGAGAGAAAAAGAGAGAGAGAAACCGAGAGAGAAAAAAAGAGAGAGAGAGAGAGAGAAACCGAGAGAGAGAGAGAGAGAGAGAAACCGAGAGAGAGAGAGAGAGAGAGAGAGAGAGAGAGAGAGAGAGAGAGAGAGAGAGAGAGAGAGAGAGAGAGAAACCGAGAGAGAGAGAAAGGTAGAGAGAGAGAGGCAGAGAGAAAGACAGGGGAAAAGAGATAACTATATATTACTGCTCAGGATACACCACTTGTCAACATCAAATGTCAATATTTTTCCCCATCATGATGCCAAGCACATTGAGACATGTTCAGCAGCTTTCTGAGTGTCTCACCAGCAGTTTGAGGAGCCAGAAGCGTGACTTGTAGTAGAGGGTCTTGAAGGGGTTGATGAGGAAGAGTAAGAAGAAGCCGTAGAGGACCAGCGGGTTGGCCTGCATGGGCACCAGGATGGATTTGGAGAACAGACAGGAAAGGATGCTCACACACCACAGCACCCCCAGGAAACCAGCAATCTATGTGGAGGCGAGAGGATAGCTGGTGTTGGAATTTGATTGCATTTTCAATCTATTACTGTGTCATTCCATTCTACTGCTTATTGCTTTGGCAACAATTGATGGCTAATTTCACATCAATAAAGTTAGTTCAAATTTGAGACAAAGAAAGTGAGAGAGATAGGGGTAGAGAGATGCGGGAGAGAGAGAGCGAGAGATAAGGGGAGAGAGAAAGATAATTCAAGCAAATTACTTGATACTAACGTGAAAAGATAGATTCAGTAACATGACAGTAAATGTGAACACAAACAACCACATAGGTACAACTAATATCCAGAGCTGTATGATTAAAACACAATCAGTATCCAACCACTGTATAGAGCCCCAAACTCCTACCTCAAAGAGGTGCTGGTGGGAGAGGTTGTTGCGTGGGTTGAGCTCGAAGATAAGCACGTGGTTAACCCCTGCCTGGCGCCAGCCGTACGTGTTGATGCCCAACAGGAAGAGGAACTCGATCAGCAGGAAGCCGCCGCGGTAGATCCTCACCAGTGGCCACACGTTGGCATTCTCTATCACAACCGCAGCTAGCGGGCAGGACGGTTAATAACACATTCACAACATATTAATAACACAATAATGGTAACTGTCGATAACTGAGCTATCAAACCCTGAACTAGAGGACTAGGGCCTGTATGAAATAATGAGAATTGGGAAATGTGAAAAATCGACATAGAAAATCTCACTATCAAGCCAATCTTTTCACATGGTATAGCGCTTCACACCACCATGGTTTAAAACCTGTGTTAGAGCTTCAGTAAGACAGAGGGTAGGAGGAGAATAGGGGAAAGGCAGGGAAGACAGGTATACCTGTGATGACGACGGTGACCATGAGGACTAGGAAGACTCCACAGTACAACCCAACCCTAAAGGTGGTCCACGCCGGAGCAGGCTGTGCAGCACCCAGTGGTGGCACTCGTAGCCTCTTCATGGCTCGCTGTCGGTCTCCTCCTTCCAACTCTTGTGTTACCAGGGCCTGCGAGGAGAGAGATTGTGTCACAGCTAAAAGACAAAAACTGAAATGATTATAGTACATTGCTACGAGCTAATACTTCTCATTGATAAGAGGGGAAAACAAAATGGCTGTCCAGTACCTCAGTCTCAGAGATGAGCTGGGTGATCTTCTTGCAGGTGTAGAAGGGGGCAACCTCCACATGGGCCACGCGCCAGTCGGCCCCCCGCGACGTCTCCAGGATCTTATCATGCTTCTTCAGGATTTTACGGAAACCTGTGAAGTTCAGATTCTGGGGAGACGAGAGGAGAAACAGTTGAATGGTTATAAGTAGGAGTCTCTCAGATTATTTTTTTCGGATCCCTCAGATATATTTTTTGCTCGTACAGATATGACAAAACCTGTTGCAATTGATCAGGTGACACAAAACAACAAGGTTAGGCTTAGCGGTAGGGTGTCTAGGGTTGGTGTTTAGGAGCTTGTAACTAACGCTGGTAGTTCTGCAGCAGGATGAGGTAGTAACCAGGAACAGTGTATAGGGGGTAATAACTAAGGGAAGTATCCAGGTTTGGAAATGAACACCCGCCAAATGCAGGTAGATCGTCATTGGCGGGTAAGAATGTCTATTTCACCAGCCAGATTGGAGGGTGGTCACAACATTTAGGATTATAATTTTTTTTTTATCCGAAGCCCATATGTGGAAGTTGGCTAAATTGACAAGGCAGGCTACTAAAACGTGACTTTGTCGTGACTTTTTCTTTGGCAAGTTACATTGTTTTGGTCACATGCTAGGTTGCTTTTCAACGTTAGAGTTTGCTGCAACTTTCTGCTGCTAGGAAGACATCACAGTCTGATATTTTTTTCATCACAGACAAGCAAGTGTGAAAGTTACCATGGTTACGGCCCTTAAAGGAGGCAGCTGAACATTTGTCTCACCTAATGATTGTGCTCGATTAATAATGAATCACTCCCAAAAAACGTTTATCCATTAACTTTGTCATTAATCTCATAGATTTACTTGTGTGCTTCTACACTGAACAAAAATATAAACTCAACATGTAAAGTGTTGGTCCCATGTTTCATTGAGCTGAAATAAAAAATCCCAGATATGTTTCATAAGCACAAAAAGCTGATTTCTCTCAAATTTTGTGCACAAAGTTATCTTGGCAAAGGAGAAATGCCAAGATAATCCATCGACCTGACAAGTGTGGCACATCAAGAAGCTGGTTAAACAGCACGGTCATTACTACGGTTGCACATTTTGGGGAATATTCAGAGGTGGAAACTTTCCGTGTGAAATAACGGGAATATATGGGAATTAATGGAAATATGCTAATTAATATTAACACCATTTAAATGTAGATGTTTTTTGCATTGGATATATTTACCATTTCATATGGAGACAAACATACATACCTTATCATAAGTAGACATATTTGCAAATAATTAAATCCTCCCAATAGAAATTTTAAAAACAATTTAGTTACGAATTGAACTTTAATTAAATGAGTTGACTCTTCACATGGGATAATTTCACTGAACAACAAAAGAAAGGGGATATTGAATGATCCCCAATGATCCATCGCATCTCCCAAAAATGTTTTCAACATACATCTGTAAAATGATAGTCTAGAAACTAAAGCTTAGGTTGTTTTCCTCTCAGGCTTCCATGTCTTCTCCCTGGACCTCCTCAATGTCCACCTTTTATTTTTTTTATTACACCTTTAGTTAACCAGGTAGGCCAGTTGAGA
This sequence comes from Oncorhynchus masou masou, assembly GCF_036934945.1. Lineage (NCBI taxonomy): Eukaryota > Metazoa > Chordata > Actinopteri > Salmoniformes > Salmonidae > Oncorhynchus > Oncorhynchus masou. The sequence goes on along the minus strand of NC_088228.1, from coordinate 16,041,960 downwards.
ACAAGTTCTCATTTATAACTGCAATCTGGCCAAGATCAAGCTAAGCAGTGCGCCACAAACACAGAGTTAACATAGGATAAACAAACGAACAGTCAATAACACAATAGAAAAAAATCTGTATACAGTATGTGCAAATTAAGTAAGGAGGTAAGGCAATAAATAGGCCAATAGTGGCAAAGTAATTACAATTTAGCAATTTATACTAGAGTGATCGATGTGCAGATGAGGGTGTGCAAGTAGAAATAGTGGTGTGCAAAAGAGCAGAAAAATAAATATGGGGATGAGGTAGGTAGTTGGTTGGATGGGCTATTTACAGATGGGCTGTGTACAGCTGCAGCAATCGGTAAGCTGCTCTGACAGCTGACGCTTAAAGTTATTGAGGGAGGTACAAGTCTCCAACTTCAGCAATTTTTGCATTTCATTACAGTCATTGGCAGCGGAGAACTGGAAGGAAAGGTGGCCAAAGAAGTGTTGACTTTGGGGATGAACAGTGAAATATACCTGCTGGAGCGTGTGCTACGGGTGTGGCTATGGTGACCAGTGAGCTGAGATAAGGCAGGGCTTTACCTAGCAAAGACTTACAGATGACCTGGAGCCAGTGGATTTGGCGACGAATATGTATCGAGGACCAGCCAACGAGAGCATACAGGTCGCAGTTGTGCGTAGAATATGGGACTTTGTGACAAAACGGATGGCACTGTGATAGACTGCATCCAATTTGCTGAGTAAAGTGTTGGAGGCTGTTTTGTAAATGACATCACTGAAGTCAAGGATCGGTAGGATAGTCAGTTTTACGAGGGTATGTTTGGCAACATGAGTGAAGGAGGCTTTGTTGCGAAATAAGAAGCAGATTCTAGATTTAACTTTGGATTGGAGATGCTTAATTTGAGTCTGGAAGGAGAGTTTACAGTCTAGCCAGACACCTAGGTATTTTTAGTTGTCCACATATTCTAAGTCAGAACCGTCCACAGTAGTGATGCTGGATGGGCGGGCAGGTGCGGGCAGCGGTCGGTTGAAGAGCATGCATTTAGATTTACTAGCATTTAAGAGCAGTTGGAGGCCACGGAAGGAGTGTTGTATGGCGTTGCTGCTCGTTTGGAGGTTTGTTAACACAGTGTCCAAAGAGGGGCCAGATGTATACAGAATGGTGTCTTGAACATCAGACTCTGAAGCCTCATCTTCACTCTCACTTTCCAACCTTGTTGAGAATGGCTCGTTGTCAGGCTCAAAAAGCCTCAAATTTGCCCGGATGGCCACTCATTTTTGAACCCTTGTATTGGTCAGCCTGTTGCGTGCTTTGGTGTGTGTGTTCCCAAACAAGGACCAGTTGTGCTCTGAGGCAGCTGATGTTGGTGGGATCTGGAGGATAATGAAGGCAACAGGGGAAAGAGCCTCAGATCCACAAAGTCCCTTCCACCAGGTGGCTGATGAGATATGTTGGCACGACGGTCATATTGCATCTCCATCCCAAAGCCCTTGCTTGGAAGTGTATTTCGCCAGACTGCCAAGAACCTTGCCCTCATCCAGGCCAAGGTGGCGAGACACAGTAGTGATGACACCATAGACCTTGTTGATCTCTGCATCAGACAGGATGCTCTTGCCAGCATACTTGGGGTCCAACTTGTACACTGCGGTGTGTATGGGCTTCAGGCAGAAGTCTTCATGCTTTTTGATGTATTTCAGAACTGCAGTTTCCTCTGCTTGGAGCAACAGTGAAGAGGGCAGGGTAGTATGGATTTCTTGTCTTTTATCTGCAAGCAGAGTCTGAACATCAGACAGGATGGCATTGTCTCCCTCAATCCGTGCAATGGCTACTGCTATATGTTTCAGGAGTTTCAGGCTGCTTACCACTCTTTCCCAAAATACATCATCCTGGAGGATCCTCTTGATGGGGCTGTCCATATCGGCAGACTGTGATATGGCCGTTTATTGGAGAGACTATATCCCCTCCAGGAGACTGTCAAACATGATGATAACACCACCCCAAGGGGTGTTGCTGGGCACATTCAATGTGGTGCTCTTATTCTTCTCACTTTGCTTGGTGAGGTAGATTGCTGCTATAACTTGATGACCCGTCACATACCGAACCATTTCTTTAGCTCTCTTGTAGAGTGTAACCATTGTTTTCAGTGCCATGATGTCCTTGAGGAGCAGATTCAATGCATGAGCAGCACAGCCAATGGGTGGGATGTGAGGGTAGGACTCCTCCACTTTAGACCAAGCAGCCTTCATGTTCGCAGCATGGTCTGTCACCAGTGCAAATTCCTTATGTGGTCCAAGGTCATTGATGACTGCCTTCAGCTCATCTGCAATGTAGAGACCCGTGTGTCTGTTGTCCCTTGTGTCTGTGCTCTTGTAGAATACTGGTTGAGATGTAGTTAATTATTCCTTGCCCAGGAACATTCGACCACTCATTAGAGATGATTGCAATACAGTCTGCTTCCTCTAGGATTTGCTTGACCTTCACTTGAAGGTGAGTATGCTGGTCAAAGAACATTCAGTAATCTCTTCCAATACACATTGCCTGTGAGCATCAGAGGTGAACCAGTTGCATACACACCTTAAGCAAGACATTCATCAGCATTTCTCTGACTACGTTCCTCCATTGAGTCAAAAAACCTTCTGATTCCAGGAGGACCATGAGCTGTTGCTATCGATAAGGTGTCCGATACATCATTTTCACCTCGAATACAAGTAGAGGGACTTTTGTGAGCGATGAGGGAACTTGATGCACTTAGCCAGATGTTTCTGCATCATTGTTGCATTCTTCACATATGATTTGGCACAAATGTACACAGCTTTTCCTTTTCATTAGCTGCAGTGAAATGTTTCCACACACCAGACAGTGCCCATGGCATTTTCCTGTGAAGATTAGGGGGAAAAATTGGGGGATAAAAACCCAAATACAATTCCATGTACAGATAAATAGTTAAGCAGTTAGATCAAACAACTCCTTTGTAAGATACATGTTTTAAAATGAAACATGTATTGAAACCGGTGAATGAACACTCCTCAGTTAGCAGGTTCAAGCAAGCTAAAGCCCACATGGTAGCAAAACCGAACTAGCAGAAATTGTTAACAAGTTAGAAATTATTTAAAAACACCATGCTGTAGGCTACTATTTACTAGTAAACAAAAATTAATGTATGTCATATAAAATAGCCACCCCACCCAGTACTGTAATCAAAACAGTACTACACTTGTCTCATACAGTGTAGTAGTGTGGGCTCAATAGCATCTCATTAGTGTGCAAGATCTTGAGAATCAGCTGTACATGCCAAAGAAGAGTGCACTGCACAGGTGATGGAAGAATGCACTGTGCAAGCAGAGGGTTGCAATTCCATTGAATTGGGGATATTTTAATAATAACTTGGTAATTCTGCAGCAGGATGAGGCTGAGGTAGTATCTAGTGATAGTGTCTAGGGCACAGGAGGTTGGTGGCAACTTATTTGGGGAGGACAGGCTCATAGTAAAGGCTGGAATCGAATAAATGGAATCGAACTAATAATTTGATACCATTCCAGTCACTTCATTCCAGTCACTATTATGAGCCTTCCTCCCCTCAGCAGCCTCCTGTGGTCTAGGGGTAGTGTGTCGGGTTTAGGGTACTAACCTGGTAGTTCTGCAGCAGGATGAGGTAGTACCTAGGGGTAGTGTGTCGGGTTTAGGGTACTAACCTGGTAGTTCTGCAGCAGGATGAGGTAGTACCTAGGGGTAGTGTGTCGGGTTTAGGGTACTAACCTGGTAGTTCTGCAGCAGGATGAGGTAGTACCTAGGGGTAGTGTGTAGGGTTTAGGGTACTAACCTGGTAGTTCTGCAGCAGGATGAGGTAGTACCTAGGGGTAGTGTGTCGGGTTTAGGGTACTAACCTGGTAGTTCTGCAGCAGGATGAGGTAGTACCTAGGGGTAGTGTGTAGGGTTTAGGGTACTAACCTGGTAGTTCTGCAGCAGGATGAGGTAGTACCTAGGGGTAGTGTGTCGGGTTTAGGGTACTAACCTGGTAGTTCTGCAGCAGGATGAGGTAGTACCTAGGGGTAGTGTGTCGGGTTTAGGGTACTAACCTGGTAGTTCTGCAGTAGGATAAGGTAGTACCTAGGGGTAGTGTGTCGGGTTTAGGGTACTAACCTGGTAGTTCTGCAGCAGAATGAGGCTGAGGTAGAACTCGGAGAAGGCCAGCTGCAGGTCCTTGATGTTGCGGTGTTTGCAGCGCTCCTGCTGGGACAGGTGGAACACGGCCTTGCGGCGGCGACGCAGGCCCTGCATGCTGCTCTCCCTCTGGGCGTCCAGCGACGACTGCAGCTCATTTTGGAGAGTGGCGAAACGACGCTGGGCCTCGGCTAGCTTTTCTGGAGAGGGGGAGAAAATAGGGGGGGAGAAGAGCAAGAGAAAGGAGGAAGGGTCATGGGAAGGAGAAAGATGGAGATTGAGTAAGAGAGAGGCAGTCTGATTCGGTCTCTGTTGCCTAACTGTTGGTTTCTGGCAGGGAGATTCACTCCCTAAGGGTTTAAATGTTTGTTTTCTGAACAGATGGGCCTTTAGTGGCCTAGGCCAGTAGTGGACAGTAGAGGAGCGTGTAACTTTTTGCTAATCACGCAATGTGAATGTGCTGTAGTTTTTTTGTACAATCATAGAAACGGCTAGCTAACTAGAGAGACACACGGTGGTTTGGTTATATGAGGTGCAGGATGACATAAATGAACAACATAAATGACAACACATTGTTATACACAATTGTACAGTTACCGGAGTAGAATGTGTTGATTTTGGCCAGCTCCTTCTCGCACGCCTGAAAGAACTTCTCCTCAAACTTGGCATAGTATCTCTTGACTGTGTCCTCGTCTGTGACTGGAAAGAACGAGGTGTTATTAATCTTATCTCTCACTGACAAATTTTCAAGGGGTTTGCAAATGTCTTTGAGAGCTTGCTATTTTTGCCACTTGTGATATCCCATTCATTTCACATTTGATGTATTTCAACACAAGCACCCCTGGTTCAACCATCTAGTCAACTAAATCAGCAAGCCCTTGTTTAGTGGGAATCCATCAAACATGTTTAAAACGACTGGATCCCTAAGACTGTGTTGAGAGAGGCCGTCTGAAAAAGATGTGGTTAGTTATTTTGGAGACTCAGCTTTGAGCAAGGCTTCTGTACATACATGACACAGTTATTATTTAACCTCTCTTGGCTTATTCAGCACATTCAGGTGGCACAACATTGTGAAGAAAATCTATAATGAACAATGTGTCCAGCCCAGCACCAAAACACTGGATTCAACTAATCAGTCTTGTGGATTAGTTGAATTGGGTGTTTAAAAAGAGTGACGCATGTGAGACCAAACCCTGCACACATTGCAGTTCTCTAGGAACGCCTAAAATAATTGAGAAAGTGCATTATGTGCCTTGATACACTGCTACCTCACTCCTGTAATACCCCAAAGGGCCACCAGGAGGAGCCACGTCAGAGGGCAGGAGCCCGCAGGTTGGTTCCCGGTAATTCCCAATGTAACAGAAGTAGGTTAACTTACTGTAGGGCTATGGGTAGTCCAGACAGGCACCTCTGACTCAGTGTCTGACGACTATCCGTGAGTCAGAACAGCCAGACTCTGTAGTCAGAAAAAAACTGGGTGGGTGTCTGGGATAATTCAAGGAGTCACTTTCATTACCCCTTACAAGCTCATGTTTTATCTGGAGCATTTGAGTAAGGATAAAACAAAAGGACTGGAGTTGTGGAGAATGCTGACCCATGTATGGTACATTCGGAAAGTATTCAGACCCCTTGACCTTTTCCACATTTTGTTGCTTTATTCTAAAACTGATTAAATAGTTTTTTTTTACCGAATCAATCTACACACAATACCCCATAATGACAAAGTAAAAACCGACTTTTAGACAATTTGCCAATGTGTTAAAACATTTTTGTTGTTGTTGAAATATCACATTTACATAAGTATACACCTTTGCCAGTGATTACAGCCTCGAGTCTTCTTGGGTATGACACTACAAGCTTGCCACACCTGTATTTGGGGAGTTTCTCCCATTCTTCTCTGCAGATCCTCTCAAGCTCTGTCAGGTTGGATGGAGAGTGTCGCTGCACAGCTATTTTCAGATCTCTCCAGAGATGTTTGATCAGGTTCAAGTCCAGGCTCTGGCTGGGCCACTCAAGGACATTCAGAGAATAGTACAGAAGCCACTCCTGCGTTGTCATTGCTGTGTGCTTAGGGTCATTGTCATGTTGGAAGTTGAACGTTTTCCCCAATCTGAGGTACTGAGAGCTCTGTCGCAAGTTTTTATCAAGGATAGATTTGTACTTTGCTCCATTCATCTTTGCCTCGATCCTGACCAGTCTCCCAGTCCCTGCCATTAAAAAACATCTCCACAGCATGATGTTGCCACCACCGTGCTTCACTGTAGAGATGGTGCCAGGTTTCTTCCAGATGTGATGCTTGGCATTCAGACCAAAGAGTTCAATCTTGGTTTCATCAGACCAGAGAATCTTGTTTCTCATGGTCAGAGTCCTTTAGGTGTCCTTTGGCAAACTCCAAGCGGGCTGGTCATGTGCCTTTTACTGGGGAGTGGCTTCCGCCTGTCCACTCTACCATAAAGGCCTGATTGGTGGAGTGCTGCAGAGATGGGAAAACTTTCCAGAAGGACAACCATCTCCACAGAGGAACTCTGTCAGACTGACTATCGGGTTCTTGGTCACCTCCCTGACCAAGGCCCTTCTCCCCTGATTGCTCAGTTTTGCCGAGCGCCCAGCTCTAGGAAGAGTCTTGGTTCCAAACTTCTTCCATTTAAGAATGATGGAGGCTGTGTTCTTGGGGACCTTCAATGCTGCAGAAATGTTTTAGTATCCTTCCCTAGATCTGTGATTCGACACAATCCTGTCTCTGAGCTCTACGGACAATTCCTTTGACCTTATTGTTTGGTTTTTATATAGACAGGTGTGTGCCTTTCCAAATCATGTCCAATCAATTGAAGTTACCACAGGTGGACTCCAATCAAGTTATAGAAGCATTTCAAAGATGATCATTGGAAACAAGATGCACCTGAGCTCAATTTCAAGTCCCATAGCAAAGGGTCTGAATACTTATGTAAATAAGGTCTGTTTTGAATTTTTTATACATTTGCTAAAAAAGAGCCTGGACTTGAACCCGATCGAACATCTCTGGAGAGACCTGAAAATAGCTGTGCAGCGATGCATGTGTGCCAAGCTTGTAGCGTCATACCCAAGAAGACTTGAGGCTGTAATCACTGCCAAAGTGCTTCAACAAAATACTGAGTGAAAGGTCTGAATACTTATGTAAATGTGATTTTTCAGTTGTATATTTTATTTTATAAATTTGCCTAAATTTCCACAAACCTGTTTTTGCTTTGTCATTATGGGGTATTGTGTAGATTGGTAAAGAAAACAATGAATTTAATCCATTTTGGAATAAGGCTGTAACTTAACAAAATGTGGAAAAAGTCAAGGGGTCTGAATACTTCGGAATACTCCGAATGCACTGTATTAAAGTAAGATTTATGTCGTTAGTCCACTGTTGATACGGTCACACATTTTTGTTGCATGTCAGCAAATCAAATTTTCAAGATATAGGACTTTCAACAAGCAAATTGTAACTTGCCATATCATGAAAGTGTTCTTCTGATAACTCCAGATGTATTCCGGTATCAGTTTCTAAACTACTGCACGTAATCCCATGTAGGACCAAAGATGCTGAACTGAACTTGAAATGGGAGAGGCTGGCCTCTTTATACGGGTCTATGACTGGGACCAAATCCACAGAATCTCATAATAGGCAAGAGGACAAGGATTCATCATCCTAATAGCCTTGCATCAGATGAGAAACTCTAGATTCTTAACAAAAACTGCCCATCCTGCTTTCTGCAGAATGAGCCAATCATGAATACATTACACATGCGAGCACTCATGTGTTCAGACATTTGCAGCAAAAGTTCATCACTGGTCTGCAAAGTTTTGGGACCAGAAATGCTATCCGGAGTTACGCGGTGAGCGAGTGAGAAAGAGAGGCCATCGTTAGAGCCTGAAACCAATGGAGGAGGAAGAGAGAATGGGTAGAATGATGGATGGGTCCAGATGAATATTAATAGCCAAAAAATACCACTCAGAACGCTCCTTCTGGAACGGTACGCCTGAACAGGATGTTAAGTCTGTGTTAGTGCCGTTGGTAAGTCTCCAAATATCCCTTTACTGGCCTTTCAGACTGTTTTGCACAGTGTCTTTCCCTCAGTGAAAAGGTCAGAGAAATGGAAAAGGTCTGAATGTAAACATTTTCACAGACTCCATAAAGGATTTTGACAAAGTGTTTTTCCCTGACTGTTCTCCAAGCTTTGGTGAAGTCTTTAGTCCATTGGGCTTGATTGAAATCCGAAGAGAGACAAAACAAGTTCAAAATAGGGAGAAATGATACCTCACATTGATGGATAATGCCATGATTTTATCATTTTTATTCACATAAATGTATATGTTATGACTCCGTTTTCAATATACAGTGACATGCTGACCAAATGTGAGAGGGGACTCTCCAAACGAGTTGTTGTGTGTCTGCAGATTAAATACAGCTCATTTTATTAAAATAGATGCTATTTTATAGCAGACAGAGTGATCCTGACACAGGCTGAATCATGGACAAAATTATTACGGTTTTCCTCAAAATGTTCCTTTAGCAACTGGACAAGGGGGCAGATGATATTGTCACAATACCAACAATCTTAATAGGCTATAGGCCGTCCCTGCTATACCCACTCAATAAAACACTTATCCGGTGTGATGTTGTTTATCAAGTTGAACTCCGGATTTGATCAAGGTTGTCAACTGCCCCAGGGAATGGCAACAGCACTAGTAATGCATCCCAGCTGTTAGTGTAGTACTGGATTGACTGAGTCAATCCCTATATAAAACTACAACTGGTTTAGGTAACTCTATATAGCTGTATAGAACTGGGTCACTGGGGCCGACTGGGCCCTGAGGAGAGCTGACTAGATTAGAGAGATACCCTGTAACCAATCTATGCACAGCTGGATGACACACTGACAAATCACAGAGGGGAAACATTGGTCTATTTTTTGATGTTTCCAGCGAAAGATTAGCCTCATGACAATTTCTGTATTTCAACATTTGCCTATCAGGCTAGAGTTGAAGAAAGCAATTCTGCACCATTTCTATGCACACAGAAAGGTTTATAAAAACATTAAAACAGTTTCGACAGAGTGGGCAGACTATGATGATGGTGCCAGTGAAGTCAGACTTGTGAGAATGCTGGTAAGGTAAGTGACATCATGGCGTCCGTGTGAAAATGAACGGGTGAAACCGACCTCACAGGTCCGCAAACATCAGCCGTTTCGGAGGACCATCATTAACTTTTCAATTACATTCAATTTGGCCTAAAATGGCCCTGTGATTATCATCAGTCTGCCATGGCAAATAACAGGTATGGACCAACCATTGAGGAAGTCGACTAAACCATTATAACGTTTCTGCAACTACCTCCCCCGAAAAAGCAACGTTTGAAATATTTTCTATCCTTTTGTGGCTTTGAGTCAGTGACTCTTATCGCGCATGCACACACGCAGAGCTACGTTATGGCACAAAAGAGATAATCAACACATACATATTTATAAACCACAGCCATTCAATTCAGTAATTAACCACACATGGGTAGGCCACATCCTCGCTCCCGTTCTCGCTGACTCTGAGAGACACACATACACACAGAGACCACACCAATCAATAGAAAAAGTGCATGACTTCAGATATGAAGTTATTGTTTAAGCCACAGAGATCCTATTAAATTACTAGAGGGGCTATGTCATAAACCCTCAAAAATCACAGAATGGGGTGAAAATGGCAGACTTATTGGTATTGAATTAGAAGTTGACCAATTAAATCGGAATGGCCGATTAATTAGGGCCGATTTCAAGTTTTTGGACACCAATGGCCAATTACATTGACTACCTGTTATGCGAGTGCAGCAAGGAGCCAAGGTAAGGTGCTAGCTAGCATTAAACGTATCTTATAAAAAACAATCAAACATAATCACTAGTTAAACTAGTAATATCATCAACCATGTGTAGTTATCTAGCTTGTCCTGCGTTGCATGTAATCGATGCGGTGCCTGTGAAATGTATTATTGAATCATAGCCTACTTTGCCAAACGGGTGATTTAACAAGCGCATTCGCGAAAAAAAGCACCGTCGTTACACCAATGTACCTAACCATAAAGACAGCCAACTTCGCCAAACGGGGGATGATTTAACAAAAGCGCATTTGTGACAAAAGCACAATCGTTGCACGAATGTACCTAACCATAAACATCAATGACTTTCTTAAAATCAATACACAGAAGTATATATTTTTAAACCTGCATATTTAGATAAAAGAAATCCAGGTTAGCAGGCAATATTAAACTAGGGAAATTGTGTCACTTCTCTTGCGTTCATTGCACGCAGTCAGGGTACATGCAACAGTTTGGGCCGCCTGGCTCGCTTCAAACTAATTTGCCAGAATTTCAATATTATGACATAACATTGAAGGTTGTGCAATGTAACAGGAATATTTAGACTTATGGATGCCACCCGTTAGATTAAATACGGATCGGTTCCGTATTTCACTTAAAGAATAAACATTTTGTTTTCGAAATGATAGTTTCCGGATTTGACCATATTAACATGAATCTCCAATATTCCCAGGTAAGAAGTTTTAGGTGGTAGTTATTATAGGACTATTTCTCTCTATACCATTTGTATTTCATATTCCTTTGACTAGTGGATGTTCTTATAGGCACTATAGTATTGCCAGTGTAACAGTACAGCTTCCGTCCCTCTCCTCACCCCAACCTGGGCTCAAACCAGGGACACGTCGACAACAGCCACCCACGAAGCATCATTACCCATCTCTCCACAAAAGCCGACGGCCCTTGCAGAGCATGGGGAACAACTACATCAAGGTCTCCGAGCGAGTGACGTCACCGATTGAAACGCGCGCACCCTGCTAACTAGCTAGCCATTTCACATCGGTTACACCAGCCTAATCTCGGGAATTGATAGGCTTGAAGTCATAAACAGCTCAATGCTTGAAGCACAGCGAAGAGCTGTTGGCAAACGCACAAAAGTGCTGTTTGAATGAATGCTTACGAGCCTGCTGCTGCCTACCACCGCTTAGTCAGACTGCTCTATCAAATCATGGACTTAATTATAACATAATAACACAAAGAAATACGAGCCTTTTGTTAAAAGGAACCATATGTTATGTTAAAAGGAACCAACAGCTTTCATATGTTCTCATGTTCTGAGCAAGGAACTTAAATGTTAGCTTTTTTACATGGCACATATTGCACTTTTACTTCTCCAAAACTTTGTTTTTGCATTATTTAAACCAAATTGAACATGTTTCATTATTTATTTGAGGCTAAATTGATTTTATTGATGTATTATATTAAGTTAAAATAAAAGTGTTCATTCAGTATTGTTGTAATTGTCATTTATTACAAATAGATAAATACATTTAAAAATCGGCCGATTAATCGGTATCGGCATATGCTGGTCCTCCAATAATCGGTATCGGCGTTGAAAAAAAATTATAATCAGTCGACCGCTATATTAAATCATCAACATGTATTGATCACATTTGTATTAATGCTGCAGATATTTGCTTTAAAGCAGTATCCAAAGTTCCAAAGGCTGGGACTAATACACTGCAGAAATGTATTAGTAGAATAATAGTAGGGAGAATTATTTATTTCAGCTTTTATTCTTTCATCACATTCCCAGTGGATCAGAAGTTTACATACACTCAATTAGTATTTGGTAGCATTGCCTTTATATTGTTTAACTTGGGTCAAACGTTTTGGGTAGCCTTCCACAAGCTTCCCACAATAAATTGGGTGAATTTTGACCCATTCCTCCTGACAGAGCTGGTGTAACTGAGTCAGGTTTGTAGGCCTCATTGCTCGCACACGCTTTTTCAGTTCTGCCCACACATTTTCTATGGGATTGAGGTCAGGGCTTGTGATGGCTACTCCAATACCTTGACTTTGTTGTCCTTAAGCCATTTTGCCACAACCTTGGAAGTATGCTTGGGGTCATTGTCCATTTGGAAGACCCATTTGAGACCAAGCTTTAACGTCCTGACTGATGTCTTGAGATGTTGCTTCAATATATCTACATAATTTTCCACCCTCATGATGCCATCTATTTTGTGAAGTGCACCAGTCTCTCCTGCAGCAAAGCACCCCCACAACATGATGCTGCCACCCCCGTGCTTTACGGTTGGAATGGTGTTCAGGACATTTCTCCAAAAAGTACAAATCTTTGTCTCCATGTGCAGTTGCAAACCATATGCTGGCTTTTTTATGGCGGTTTTGGAGCAGTGGCTTCTTCTTTGCTGAGCAGCCTTTCAGGTTTGTCGATATAGGACTCGTTTTACTGTGGACATAGATACTTTTGTACCTGTTTCCTCCAGCATCTTCACAAAGTCCTTTGCTGTTCTGGGATTGCGTTGCACTTTTCACACCAATGTACGTTCATTCACACGTCTCCTTACTGAGCGGTATGACGGCTGTGTGGTCCCATGGCGTTTATACTTGCGTACTATTGTTTGTACAGATGAACGTGGTACCTTCAGCTCCCAAGGATGAACCAGACTTTGAGGTCTACAATTATTTTTCTGAGGTCTTGGCTGATTTCTTTTGATTTTCCCATGACGTCAAACAAAGAGGCACTGAGTTTGAAGGTAGGCCTTGAAATACATCCACAGGTACACCTCCAATTGACTCAAATGATGTCAATAGCCTATCAGAAGCGTCTAAAGCCATGACATCATTTTCTGGAATTTTCCAAGCTGTTTAAAAAGGCACAGTTAACTTATCTGTAAACAATTGTTGGAAAAATGACTTGTCATGCACAAAGTAGATGTCCTAACCGACTTGCCAAAATCATAGTTTGTTAACAAGAAATTTGTGGAGAGGTTAAAAAACGAGTTTTAAATGACTCCAACCTAAGTGTATGTAAACTTCTGACTTCAACTGTATTTGCTGGTCTGTGGTGTGTAATGAGGAGCAACCAGACACTGCACTTGAAACATTTAGGAAACTACTTATTCCAGTTACTAATAAGCACACACTCATTAAGAAAATGACTGTAAAAACTGTTAAATCCAATTGGATTGATGATGAATTGAAAAATTGTATGGTTGAGAGGGATGATGTAAAAGGTATGGCAATTAAGTCTGGCAGCCCAACTGACTGGCAAATATACTGCAAATTAAGAAATCATGTGACTAAACTAAATAAAAAGAAACGACACTGAATGAAAGATAAATTATATAAAGAATGATAGTAAAAAGCTTTGGGGAACCTTAAATTAATTTTGGGGGAAAAAAGACAAATCTGCATTTATTGAATTAGATGGCTCATTCATCACAAAGCCCACTGATATTGCAAACTACTTTGACTTTTTCATTGGTAAGATAAGCAAACTTAGGGATGACATGCCAGCAACAAAACACTGACACTACACACTGCACATATCGGACCAAATTATGAAAAACAAGAATTTTACTTTTGAATTCCGTAAAGTCAGTGTGGAAGAGGTGAAACGATGTTGACATGCAAAATAGCATTGTATCTGGTCAAACGCATTTTTTGGTAACAGGCTGATTGGTCGGCTATTTGAGCCAGTAAAGGGGGCTTTACTATTCTTGGGTAGTGGAATGACTTTAGCTTCCCTCCAGGCCTGAGGGAACACCCTCTATAGTGTGCTTAAATTGAAGATATTGCCACTTCTATTTGCCACATTGTTTGCACATTGTTTCACCTGGCGACCATGTCAGTGTGCACTGCACCCGGCCCGCCACAGGAGTTGCTAGTGCGCAATGGGACAAGGATATCCCTGCCGGCCAAACCCTCCTCTAAACCGGACGACGTTGAGCCAATTGTGCGCCGCCCCATGGATCTCCCAGTCGTGGCCGACTGCGACAGAGCCTGGACTCGAACCCAGAATCTCTAGTGGCACAGCTAGCACTGCGATGCGGTGCCTTAGACCACTGCGCCACTCGGGAGGTAATGCCTACACTACGTTGTAGGCACATGTCGCGAATAAATCTGAGCTGAAACATCAGGCTATTCCGTTAAAACAACTCTAATATTAATTGGCACATTTCAAACTGTCCTTTTGTGAGGGGCAGCAGGGAACTAGTACTGTACGATGGCATGTGGTAGGGTCGATAAACCGGAATTGGAGGATCCTCCATTTAAATCTCCAGTTTGGTAACATTTTGACAATGGGCAGAGAGTTGTGGAGAAAACAACAGTATGTCGCCACTCAACGAGAATAGCATACGCAGCTGCCAACACCTAAAATATGTGGACACATTTACGCCGACATCACTCCAGTATACAGGAGCAAGATGGAAACACAAATAAACAAACACACCATTGTTTACCTTTTACATTCAAGCAGCCCTTGGCAGCTGATTCTGACTGGCCAAAGAAATTACAAGAGCGATAGGTAGGCTATTTTGTTTACCTTTTTTAAGAGTCTTTGGTTTATAGCCGTGGATATGCGCCCTTTCTCGGTAGTTGAGAATAGGGAGTTTCAGACCCCCCTGAAAGTGCTTGAGCCATGTTACGAACTTCCCAATTGCACCCATTTTAGCAAACATGTAGTATACACTTTATATAAGCAAACCAAAGCTAAAGTTTTCAAAGAATTGGCCAAAATTATTGCTTGAGAAATTACACTTTGTTAAGAAGCTTTTTTTGTTTCTGTTTGACCATTTTAATTGAAAACAGTCACAGTAAGTTACATAATTGTTACCCAGAAAGTATTTGAAATTGAGATAAAAAAAGAGCTGCATCGGACCTTTAACAGTGAAAGCCCATCACATTACCCCTGAGTGGGAGATGTAGAGCTACAGACATGCCTGCGTTATGAGAGTCACAAGTACGCATCTGGCACTGAAGGAGGCAGCGGCACGGTGCGTTCCTAACCAAATAGGAAGTGGGAATTTACCAGGACTCTGAAAAATCCACTTGAACAGCCCTCAAACTGGTAATTACTAGTGGGAAACTCGTGGATGCTCAGGATGATAGACTTCTCCCACATGGTGTCCTCTGACGTCACCTACTTAGGAAATAGCCTCTATAACAACATTTTTGGCAGTTAAATGCAACAACAAAACATTACTTATAAAAATAAACCTATTAACACTATAAATTTGTTTACAAGCATGATAGCTGTATTTTAATGTTATGGTTGACAGCTTTTTGGCCATTACCCAATCGGCATTTTTTAACTGGTATTTATGACTTCACAACTGGTAAATTCCCACCTCATCAGAGCGGAAACTTGAGAGGCACAACATAACAATCTGGTCAAAACAGTCAAGTAAGGAACATTGTGAATGGCATTTTAAATTTTGGCTCTGTACCAAAACCGAACCGTGACCCAAAAACCACAATAGGCACCGAACAGTGGGTTTGGTGAACCATTAAAACCCTACATTCTTTTTTAAATGAAATGTATCTATGGTGTATTAAAGCAACTTAAACAAGGATAATTGCAGGTAGGCCTACTGAACAAAGAGCTAAGGCTATTAACAAAAAACAAACACTTGGTTGGGAGTTCGTGTTTCACGGTGTGCTGACTGCGGCGTTCTCTTGGTTATATAACACTGGTTGGTTACAACGTTGTTATATTAAAACCCACTGGGAGCACAACAGTGTCCGGAGATCGTTTTACTGATACACTGATGAGTTGACTTCTAACATTGGCAACACTCCAGGCCGAGTGTCCAATGTCCAGCAATAGCAACAGCACACACAGACCCAAAGGTAGGCTAGATATGTTTATTGCCAATCCTATCAATGATAGTGCTGGTTGAACTATGACCTCAGATGACCACAGGAATCTGTGTTTGTTGTTGCTCAGAAGAAATGGCCTCCGAGGCATGGAATTTTCTACAAGTATACTAAAACTAAATGTACTAGTGACCCTCATTGAGTTTAAAACTCGGGTACAAAACTCTGTTCAGGAGTAGAGTAAATGTTTCCTGAATGCTGGATTGTATTGTTGTGCTGATTGAATTAATAAAATGTTGTATTGATTGCTGCTGCCATCTTAGCCAGGTCTCCCTTGCAAAAAACGACTGTCTCAATGTGATTTTTATGATTAAATAAAAAATAAACCCAGAGGGATATTATTAGAGCCCGACCGATAAATCGATAGACCGATATTAAAATCGTCATTATTAAAAAAAGGTAATGATTGCCTGAAGAGAGCGCTCTACGAGCTGCTCATTTAACATCATTCAGCTTGTAAATCACCACGTGAGAGTCAGAGTGAGCATGGTGGTTTGACATTGAGTAGCTTGCCAGGGACAGCGTATTTGGATAAGTAAATCAAAAGTACACTTCATCAAGCAAGTAGTCTTGTCCTCATCACATGCTCATTTGGTTAACGTTCACTGGCTAACCAGCAATGTATTTAGCCTAGCTAGCTAGCAAGCAATCTGTGCTATTTATGCATGAACACAGGACTGACGACATAGTCAACACTGACTCATTCTTCACACAAAAATAACACTGTTACTGTCTGGGCTTATTGTGTTAGTGGGATTTTTTTAGTTAGTTGGAGCAGATCTAGAATTCAGTCTGTCTGCTTAATTCACAATGAGAGAAGATTGTTAGCTAGCCAGCTAGTTCAATTAGTCATGTGTGACTAAAACCAGCGCGGCAAGCATCTTCCTGCATTAATGTTTCAGTCATCAGCACAAGCCAGTTGCAGTTGAAATATATAGCAGACACGTTTTGTACTGAATAACAGTGTAAGAAAACATTTTCGGAATGAATGTGTGGACCCCAGGAAGAGTAGATGCTGCTTTTGCAGCAGCTAATTGGGATCCTAATAAAATGAAATACAAAAAAATTAAATAACAGCTAGAATGTGCTTGTCATAATACACAATACATTACGCAACAACAAGCTAAAGACAGAAAAGAAGAGCTAGGAATCCCATTGGGCAATGAATGGAGGAACATATAACGCCTCACACAGCAGACAGTCGGCCAATTGCATTCAGGTTGTCATGGTGCCTCACGCGGTTGCTCATCATCATGCAACCCCTTCTCAAAGTCAGGGTATGCGTCGAGAAACCTGCCTATTTTCCTCTAAAGTATGTAATGTTACAATTTCAAAGCTAAACGATATCACAGATAAGTTAAATGTTTGTAATGTTGTACTTCTTGTTGGTGAAATTCATGCTAATGTTGAGTTTTTGAGCTAGTGCCCAATTGACCCCTGCACTCCTTGAAGGAGAGCCCTTCTTGTCCCGGGAATCGCCCAGAATGCACAGCACAGTCCATTGACGATGCATGGAAAACATACACAACCTGCCGTTGATACTTTTAAGGAGATGGGGAAACTCCATTGGAATTGTATCTCTGAACAAGCTCTCATTGCAGGTTGCCAAAGTGTTTCTTTACATGACCTTTGACTGTTGTAAAGCACCGTAGTGAATCTACTCAATGCTAAAGTGGTGACATTATGAACTGCATGTTACATGATTTCACTGCATAGTTTGTGATCTTGTGAACAGTGCAGATTCAGATTTAATATCAGATTAACGTTGAGACAAAGCTTAATTCATTCAGCCCTTCTTGTTTATTAGTGTACTTGTGGTGCTTCCGCACAAACACTTCTGCCTTCTTATCCACATCCATAGACAGACACACCTTTAAGTTGTAACTAAGAAGGTAAACTGAACAAGTGTTAAACTGACTTTGTATTTATAGAGGATATACAGTGCCTTCGGAAAGTATTCAGCCCCTTGACTTTTTCAACTTTGTTACGTTGCAGCCTTGTTCTAAAATGGCTTTTTTATTTTATCTACACACAATATCCCATAATAACAAAGCAAAAACAGTTCGATTTTTTTGCAAATGTATTAAAAATAAAAACAGAAATACCTTATTTTCACAAGTATTCTTGCCTCACATCATTTGGAAACGGTATATTGATGATATTTTTGTTCTATGGAGGGGTGATTCAAAACAGCTCCAGGCGTTCCATGTTTTTCTTCACTCTTGTTCTGAGCATCTGAGATACACTATGCATTCTTGATCTTCTGATCTTGTGTGAAGATAATGTTCTATACACTGATCTTTACAGGAAGCCTACTGATCGTAACAGTTTGTTGAGGGCTGATAGTTGTCACCCACTTCCCTTGAAAAATAGGTTGCCCTACAGCCAATTCTGTCGAATCAAAAGAATTTGCAAAAAACAATTGACAAAAATATGGCTGAGACGCAAAGAAAGTTCAAGGAGAGGGGCTACAAGAATGATCAGATTAATATTGCCATTGAGAAAATTCAAAACAAAACATGACCTTTTTCAAGGTCAGTCTCGCAAAAAGACGCATTCTTGCGTTCTAACTACCCGCTATTCAAAGTCCTCTGAACAAATTAAGGGAATTGTTCACAAACATTGGCACATCCTAAAATCCGATGATAAACACATTATCGAGTCTTCGGACCTTCCCTTGGTCGTATTCTCGCGGGGCAGAAATCTCAGAGACCAATTGGTAAACTCTGATTTACCACCCCAAGATATTCCTGAGCAACGTCTATTTGCGCCCCTACTGGATGGAAATTACAAATGTAATGGCTGTGCTCAATGCAATGGCACTTATAAATGTAGATCCTTCAAACACCCACAAACAGGGAAATCGATCCCAATAAAAGGTGTTATTACGTGCTCCACTAAGGCAGTTATTTATCTTATAACTTGTCCTTGTGGTAAAGATTATGTAGGTAAAACAAAGCTCGAATTAAAAGTACGTATCTCAGAGCATCGTAGCACCATTAGGTGTAAAAACTTTACTTATCCACTTGCGGCCCACTTCTTGGAGGCAGGCCACTCGATTTTGTCTCTGCGTTATATTGGCATCGAACATGTCACCCTCCCTAGGAGAGGGGGTGACCTTGATCATTTATTGTTAAAACGAGAGGCTGCCTGGATCTTTAATTTAAAGATCCTTGCGCCCTTCGGTCTCAACGTAGACTTTGATCTGAAGCCATTCTTGTGATTGTGACTTTGCCATTGTAATTGTTTGTAAACTTGTGTAGTCAAATTAATCTATGATCGTATGCTATCCATTTGTTGTTTGTATGCTGTTCTTTGTATGACAATTTAATATTTGATTATTAACCAATGATATTAGGCCACTCTTGGCCATGATTACAGACACCTGTGTCTTTTGACACTATGTAAACGAGTCATTCCGCAGTGTTTGTGATTATACCCTGATGAAGACAGCTTGGCTGTCGAAACGTTGGTAATTACATTTTTTGCATCTGAGCTCCGAGAGTGTGCGGCTCTCTTATTTTCAAGTAACTAAGAAGGTAAACTGAACAAGTGTTATACTGACTTTGTATTTATAGAGGATATACAGTGCCTTCGGAAAGTATTCAGCCCCTTGACTTTTTCAACTTTGTTACGTTGCAGCCTTATTCTAAAATGGCTTTTTAAAGTATTATCTACTCACCATATCCCATAATAACACAGCAAAAAAAGTTTGATTTTTTTGCAAATGTATTAAAAATAAAAACAGAAATACCTTATTTTCATAAGTATTCAGACCCTTTGCTATGAGACTCGAAATTGAGCTCAGGTGCATCCTGTTTCCATCAATCATCCTTGAGATGTTTCTACAACTTGATTGGAGTCCACCTGTGGTAAAGTCAATTGATTTGACATGATTTGGAAAGGCACACCTGTCAAAGGTCCCACAGTTGACAGTGCATGTCAGAGCAAAAACCAAGGCTTTTTGGTGGTTATCATGTAAACCAATTTAAGAACAAATGTTCTTAAATAATGTACATTTTTAGATTTAGTTACGAAATCATAATTTATAGTATCTGTTAATCCTTCGGAGAACAATTTGTGAAAAAAAAGGTCTGCTTTTCGTTCCACCTGTTAAAAACCATGTATCGGCAGATATATCGTTAGCTCCCTAAAATCAGTATCCGACTCAAAAATCCCATATCAGTCAGGCTCATATCTATCTATCTATCTATCTATCTATCTATCGCACACACACACACACACACACAATATTTGAACCGTTTCAAATACTTTGAGCGTTTGCTTTCGCCTGCCTGGAGTGCCAGGTAGGTGACTAACATATTTGAAATGTTTTAAAATTGTATTTGAACCCAGGTCTGATACAGAAACATACACAGGTTTAGTAAACCCATTCTCTTTTGAGAGAAGCTACCCTGTACAATCCTCCACCTACATGTCTGCTTGAGATCCTTCCAACTTTGCCTAGCCTAACGCCTATGTCTAACTTCAGGCTCATCTGAGGGTTGCTACCCTAATGAGCATTGCTACACTATACAATCCTCCACCTATATATGTCTATACTGCAGTTCCCACCAGTGGTTCAGAGTAGCCTCTGTTGCTAGTCAAACGTAACAAGTTGGATTAAGTCTCCAAGCACACAATGCCAGGCAGAAACACCACAGGGAACTCTTAAAAAGGGACACGAGGTGTTTCACTGAGAATCTCGCTGTAGAAACAGATCAGCCTTCCAATGAAACTGAAAGCGGCTATGACGTAGCCAGCGACACTAGAAAAAGGCATGAGCAATGCATTGTCATTCTCCTCGCTGTTAGACCAAAGACTGATGGCCAGAAGCTTCATTTAGAGGGAGGGGTATTTGATGAGATGTGATTATTGTTCACGTCGCTTTCTCTCCCAGGCTCAACACTCTTTTCCTCCTCTTTCTCAGTTTTTTTCACTTGCTCATCTCTCCTAGAGGATTGACTTTGTTCTTGCATTGATTTCTGCAGAATTAGTTTGATACTGAAAGGCTAAGGGTTAGCTAATAGTAGTGTGCAGAATGCACGTACGTACACACATCTTATTTTACCTTCAATAGAGGGAGCCTGGTCCTGGGCAGAATACAGCATATCCTTGAAAGCCTGCAGAGCAGAGAGAGAAAAACAAGAGAAAGGGGTAAAAAATAAAGTCACTGACCTAACTAATGGGATGACACATTTAGAAAATGAACTGCAGACATTGTGTTGTGTTTGACGCAACATCACTTGTGTTTCGACACTTGGACTCTTTCAATAATGCAGCACTACACCAAGGATTCACACACATGTAAGCCAACAGCTCAAAGTGGTAGAGCAGCACATGATGTAGTGTAGTGTATGAGTCAGCAGCTGCCACTGCTTAAAAGGGATATACTTCCAGTATTAGCTCTAATCTAGCACTAATGTTAGCTAGGCCTGGGTTTAAGGTTAGGGGTTGGGTAACATGCTAGCTAAGTAGTAAGTAGTTGCAAAGTTACTAATTAGCTAAAATGCTAAAGTTCTCCATGATGTGATTCGAACACTCAACATTTGGGTTGCTGGACCTTTATATGCTAGGGATGGGAATTGCCAGAGACCTCAGGATATGATATTATCATGATACTTAGGTGCTGATACGACATGTATTGCAATTCTCACGATTCTATATGTATTGAGAAGCGATACTGCGATTTCATAGCGATTCGATGTTCCAAACATATATTCGTCACCATGGATGCTGCTGAGAGACTAGAGGGAAAAAAGTTGTTTTGATCAGTCATGGAAATAAAAGTGGTAAAAACATGTTGGCTCACCACATAAAAGCAGATGGAGAACAAGTTATAGAAGGACAATTACTGGAGTTTTGGCACAGGTACAGACAGCTAGCACAAACATGATATTCCAATATTGTCAAAAATAATATTAATATACAGTATATTGTCAAAAATAGTATCCTGACATGTAACTATTGATTTCACCCATTAGTACTATACATGGCTTCTTGCATTTCTTAATAGACAAGCTAAAAAGCCAGGCCAAATCAGTGAGTTCAGCCCTTCTAACATGGGCACCCAGATTATTGTACCACTGACTAGCTAAAACAGCCAGGGAATTTCTGCCCAGGAGCAAGCAGGCGGCCAGGCAGACGTTTCATAGTAAACCCTTTCCAACCTATAATGGAAGCTACACTGTACAATACTCTTTCAGCATGTTGGTATACAGACAGACAGAAGGCCAGAGGAAGCAGCAGAAAGTTGAGGGATAAAACAGGTCATGATATTCGGGGGTGTGTGTAAATATAACAATAGATATAACAATAGAGAAGAAGGGTGAAAAGGGGTAAGTGTTCCATCCTGGCTGTCCCTGAGAGAATGCCAAGAGTGTGCAAAGCTGCCATCATGGCAAAGGGTGGCTACTTTAAAGAATACAAAATATATTTTGATTTGTTTAACACCTTTTTGGTTACTACATGATGACAAATTACCATGAATTCTGCTCAAATGTATTAGTTTAGGAAATCTGTTGTCAAGCATTCCCACAATGTGATCATCTCAATGGAAGCAAGGAATGAAATTATTTTTATTTTCAAATACAACTCATTGGGATTAGTTGTGGTTAATTTGCACTGCACAAATAATAATTTTCCAGCCCCCCGACCATCCAGCCTATGCTGAATTTAGTTGCCTACCCCTGCTATACAGTCGCTCTCTGTGCCCTAGAGTAGAGAACAAGAAGTCACTTATTATTGTGTAAAAGCAAGCGAGTCTGAGGACAATGAAAGTCCTCAGTGCCAATAGAGCTGCATGGTCAAGGTCACTCATGCTCTGATGAATGAGTGGATTCAGTAGATCTACAAACATGAGCAACGAATGAAGAGAAATTAACAAATGATTGGGAAAGAAGTCTAGTGTCCTGGAAGATAACACATTGGTAATAGGGATGCATGATATATCGGTGAGAATATCAGAATCTGACAATATTAGCCAAAAATTACGACATTGACAACGGCCCGATGTCGAGTTTAACGCCGATGTCAAAAACCGATGTCAAAGCTGAAGTGTATACCTATATAATGTAGGTAGGTGACGTAATGACGCCACGAAAAATACAGAGCTACATGTACAACACAGCATTCCTAACCTGGCCCACAATGTCTGCTGTGTGGATCTATTTTGACGTTTCAAAGGAAGATAACAGAAAGGCCATATGCAACGTTTGTGCTGCTATTATTTCCCGAGGACGGGAGAAAGTGAAATCTTTCAATACCACAAACCGAATTACTCATTTGAAAGTGCATCACCCCCAGACGTTCAGCAACTACTTGGAACTACTTGGATGATGTTGGCTTTCGCCGACTGGTCAAGCACCTCGAGCCCCAGTACACACTACCAAGTAGGTGCTATTTTTCAGATTTTGTGCTACCGGAGTTACATAGTATTGTTGAAATGCACATCCACGAGTTACTTGCTATGGGCGTCACTGCTATTAGCTTCACGACTGACATTTGGACCAGCGACGTGAGCCCCATGAACATGCGGAGTCTGACAGCACAGTGGGTCGACAAGGATTTCGTATTGAGGAAAGCAATATTGCATGCTCAAGAATGTGCTGGTTCTCATACCGCTTCTGCCATTTCAATGGCATTTGAGAAAATGTTTGAAACTTGGAAAATCCCAAAGAACAAAGTGCACGCTGTGCTACGTGATAATGCACGTAACATGACAAAGGCTTTGGAAGAATGCGGAGTCGCTAGTTTGCCATGCATGGCACACACGCTTGAACTGGCTGTGAACAAAGATGTTTTGGCCCAACGCAGCATATCTGAGACAGTGGCAACAGGTAAGAAGATAGTGGGTTATGTTAAACACTCACAGCTAGCATACAGCCACCTGCAAGCAATACAAGCAGCTTGGAGTGAAAACAGAAAGGCTTAACCAAGACGTTTCCACCAGATGAAACAGTACTTTTTACATGATGGAGAGCCTGCTGGAACAAAAATGAGTGCTTGGCGTGTATGCAGCTGACTATGAGTTACCTGCAACAATCAGTACAAACCAGTGGACTCATGAACATGAACACACTCCTAGCTCCATTTGAACAACTGACTCGAGAAATAAGCTCATCAACTGAGTCTGCAGCAGACGTGATACTCTCTGCTCAACAAAACGTCCGACACAGACCATGGGGTCAAAACTTGCAAAAGTACTCTACTAGACGCTGTGAACAAGTGATTCGGTGGCATTCTCTCTGAGCCTCTTTACTGTGTCGCCACCATGCTTGATGCTAGGAACAAGACCTGCTACTTCGATGCAGACAAGAAACAGGGTTTATGTGAAATGTTACAGACACAGCTGGACAAGATGGAAATGGACAGAGTGACAGTGCACACCAAAGAGGACCCACGACAGAAGAGGCCACAGACAGGCAGGGCTGAAACTTCACTGCTTGACATGTATGAAACGACTGACCAAATTAACAAAACAGCATAGCAAGTAAGTGAAAATAGGTTTTGATTATGTTTTACTGGTAATGGGGATATATGCAAATGCCAACAAAATAACTTTTTGGTCAGTGTGTGTGAGAGTGACACTTACTTACATTTTCTGTTACTACGTCGGCCAACATTTGCCAATGTTGATCTATGACTAATGAACGTTTGGAATGCAAGAATAATAGAGGACCCCCCCTTCCCATTATTTGCAGACACTACTATTCCCCTCCACTTGGATACTGGAGAAGTAACAAGCACCGTTTCCCCATCCTAGCTAGAGCTGTGCACAAGTATCTTGGTGCTCCCTGTACTAGTGTGGCCAGTGAGCACCTTTTCAGTGCAGCTTCACACATTGTAGACAAAAAAAGACAGACTCTCGTGACAAAGCCGAGCTGGTCCTCTTTGTGAAGAAAAACCTCCACCAAATGTTAAAGTTGTAAATGGGCAGTCATATTTTAACCCAGCCATCTACAGTCACTGGAAAAATGTTTACTAAGCCCAATGGCTTTTCTGTTGTTCATTCATGGCTTGTATAGGTCAAGATTTTTTATTTAATTTAAAACATAGTAGTTTGTTTTTTTATTTCCTAAATGAAAGATGTGCTGTAAATTTGCTCTCATTTTACTAGTCAAGTCAGTTGAGCACATTTTAAAAGTTGGTTGGCATGCTTGTGTGTGTATTATCTTACAGCGGGAATCCCAAATCAATCATTACCGATCAATCGGTAATGATTGCTGGCCGTTTATCAGGGTTCCATACTTACTGTATCCTTATCCAACGTGTGTGTCCAACACCATAAACCCCCACTGTTCCCAACAAAGATGTAGGTAGATCCATTCTCATATGCTTGTTTCCTTCTCTCATCACGTGACACCTTGGAACAACAGCTTCAACATCAGGCTACAATAACAAGCGTCCTCAGTTCTCCAGCCCAAAACATGCCCCTAGAGTGTCCAAATAAATGTTACTCCTAGGCAAAGGCCTAGGGTCAGCTTTCACTGCCTTAATCCAAGCCTTTGGGGGCTATTAGAAATACTGTTCCTAGAGTCTAGACAAGAGATTGGGGGTAAAGTCTAGCCAACCTATCTATCTATGAGGGGAAAATTACCTACACTAGAAATGTATGCCCAAAAGGCCCCTAGCATCTATCCCCTTGGAACTTGTCTATATAGAATCTCATAAATAGTGCGAGAGTAAGAACCAACAGACAAGGGGCCAGTCTATGGTCCTCCATTTTACAGTCTGCTACATTAGATCTATCGGAGCACGGCATTGCCATCAGTCATTTAGGGAATGATTCCTTTGAAATCAATGAAAGCTGCTATGTTGCCCGCATTGTGTCACATCCAATGGCAGCTTCAAAGTGCAAGAATTGCTGAGGTTCAATTCTCTATGCCTGACGCGCACATTCATTCTATCTTGTGAATGGAAATAAATGAGAAAATAGTTGATTTTGGTTGGTTTCTGGTGTAGCAGGTAGAACTTCACATTGACACAATACTGATGGCAATGTGTGTAGTGCGGGCCCTCAGTGTCCGGTCTGGAATGTCAAGTCACGAGCTCTGCTGTGTAGAAACCTAGCGGTGCCAAAATCCCATTGTCTTCCCTCGAAAGCCTATGTAAAAATAGACATTTTTTTCTGTATGGCGTTTTGAGCTCTAAAATCAGATGAGGCTTGCGCCCTCATGCACGCTCTTTGTGCATAACTCAGGCTGGATGAAAATGACTACATCAACCATGATCCTTTGCTAGTTACGGCCACTTTCAATATGATCCTTAGCAATTGTTTTGTGCCATTCAGCCTCAAATCATCTTCCAATTCAAATCTTCCAGCTTCATGTGCCATTGGGACATTTCCATAGGAATATGTGGATGACGTCAGCGCTACTATCTTCTGGTTTTAATGTCTATGGTGTAGCGTAGCTGGCTTGTTAGCTAAGGTCTTCTGTGAGGCGCTGGTTGCGTTCCAGCCCATCTTTACACAGTTGGACTGTGCATATCATAAGACTGCTATATCATTAATGTGGTTCTTGAGATGTTAAAACACTACTCCAGGCATTGTGAGAATTTGCACAGTGCGACGGACTGGAACGCGACCAGTATCTTACTCTTCCCTGGAACTGAGCCAGTCAAGCAGCCAGCCAGGAGGAGAAGACACTGATATGATCGTGGGACTGTCACTGTGAGAGCTAGCTAATATAAATGGGACAATCCTGTTTAAATGCTCCAGTAGTTTAATTAGAAGCGTTTTTTGTTTTTAACCACTGAGAAGGCCTGACGAAGACTCTTTGCGGTCAAATCTTTGCTAGTAAGTAAAACCACGGGAGAATTTAGCCCTTAGGTTAAACCGTGAGCAGGTGTTTTATTGTTTTTAATTTAAAAATCAACCCTTTTTTGCACTACTTTCAAACTAGCAGCAGTGTTTCCCTAGCCTAGCTCTGTTTTAAAATGGTGAATGTGAGGAACAGATAGTGTTTTTACGGAGCAGAAAACCGTTTGTGGCAGAGATCGTAGGAATGATAACAGCAACAGAGACAGGAATGGCATGGTGTGGTGTGCTTACAAAGATCACCAACTGTCACGCAATACTCAGCACAGAGCCTACACAGCAGGGCGCAGTGCTACTAGTGTAGCCAAAGCCTTGTTTCCCCACACTACCAACTGTGTATGTTTGTGTGTGTGTATGGTGTTTGTACTTGACAGAAAGGGCAACTTCCCATGCTTGAGCCTGTGTGAGTGTACACTAAGTTCATCAGCAGGTTCTAAAGCGTAAGTTTCCTAAACAAAGCAGACCACTACAGGCAAGCAATTATCCCTTCAGCCCCCCTCCCTCCTCTATCGTTGTACTCCTGTTCGCCCTTTACAGGTCTGTGGTATCTTGCTAGGGGTGTTACACATTTAGGGCCGTAATACAGGCCAAACTACAACACAAGGCCAGACAAAATCAAGGCAGTGTGGACTGTGGAGATATGGTGTCTGTTAGCCTACGAGACAGAGTCGGGTTAGAATGAACGTTGAGTGACTTCTCTGACCACAACTGGCTACACATTCTCTGCCTCCAATCTCACTGCAGTCAACTGCCAAATAGGCTAATAAGCTAAAAGAAAACTGCCATATACACACACATATATAAGTATTTGAGTGTCATGTCACGCGTATAATAGGATTAAATATATGACGCACAAGCCTAGATGAAGGAGTAGGTGGTTATTAGGCTATTAACTACTGGTGAGTTAGCCACTGCACGTCTCCAATCTGAGCTCAGAAAACAGTAAGCCATAATCAGGCACCGAACTGAAAAAAACTTACTGAAACAGGAAGGGACTACCAGAATGTATCCAATAAGAAACACTTTACAGAAGCAAACTGTTTTGCCATAATGAATATGACCCAGAAAAATCGGCTCCACAAGAGTAAAAGATACAAAAACAACAGGAGGTCACTTAGACAGGCAGTGGTAATTATTCTCAACAAGAACCGTAACCACAGACACGCAGACATGAACATGGTACACAAACACACATGTACGTGCACTGCATGAATTCAGACACGAATAAACAGTACAATGACAGACATGAAATGTCTGCTGCCTGCAAATGAATACAATAAGCCTCAGCCTGTTTCCCTGATGAATCTAATTTAGGCAGTACAGTGCTCTGCTCATACAGAATGTTGAGTGCAGAATCCAGCTATCCTCTTGACCTGAGAGAGAGAGAGCAGTGACCAAATACAACACCTTTACAAGGAATTAGAATATATTCTCAGAGCGGCATGTGCATGCATTCACACACATGCATATATGTGTATGGGCGGACACATTCAAACACATACAGATAAACGCACACACACCTAGGCAGAATCTCACAAACAAGTTGTCATGAACAGGCTTAGGTCGATGTTCTCACAAACATTTTGAAAACCACTACATGAAGAGACTACACTTCCGAAAACCAATACACGAGTGATACTTCGTCCCAATGTGTTGTGCAACTCTAGCCAACTGGCAGGAGTCTGGAAAGACAAATTGTGTAATCATTGTGTGGAGAACTGACCCCGCAAGAGCCACCATTCACTCTCTGTTCTAGCCCTGACCATCTCTAATCAGTAGGCTAATCCAACGGAAAAAACCTCAGCAGCACTGATGTGAAATGATTCAATTATGTGTACTGCAGTCAGAGGGAGTACTGATGTGGGGGGGGGGGGTACTGTTGGGGAGAGTAGGGGGGCGGTGCCATTTTAGAGTGCTGAGTAGGAAAGGGGCGGTGATTTTAGAGTGCTGATGTGGGGGAGTAGGAAAGGGCGGTGCCATTTTAGAGTGCTGATGTGGGGGAGTAGGAAAGGGGCGGTGCCGTTTTAGAGTGCTGATGTGGGGGGAGTAGGAAAGGGGCGGTGCCGTTTTAGAGTGCTGATGTGGGGGAGTAGGAAAGGGGCGGTGCCGTTTTAGAGTGCTGATGTGGGGGGGGGGAAAGGGGCGCTGCCGTTTTAGAGTGCTGATGTGGGGGAGTAGGAAAGGGGCGCTGCCGTTTTAGAGTGCTGATGTGGGGGGAGTAGGAAAGGGGCGCTGCCGTTTTAGAGTGCTGAGTGCTGACGTGGGGGGGGAGTAGCTGATGTGGGGGGAGTAGGAAAGGCGCTGCCGTTTTAGAGTGCTGATGTAGGAAAGGGGCGTTTTAGAGTGCTGCCGTTTTAGAGTGCTGATGTGGGGGAGTAGAAAAGGGCGCTGCCGTTTTAGAGTGCTGATGTGGGGGAGTAGGAAAGGGGCGCTAGAGTGCGTTTTAGAGTGCTGATGTGGGGGGAGTAGAAAAGGGCGCTGCCGTTTTAGAGTGCTGATGTGGGGGGAGTAGAAAAGGGGCGCTGCCGTTTTAGAGTGCTGATGTGGGGGGTAGAAAAGGGCGCTGCCGTTTTAGAGTGCTGATGTGGGGGAGTAGGAAAGGGGCGCTGCCGTTTTAGAGTGCTGATGTGGGGGAGTAGAAAAGGGCGCTGCCGTTTTAGAGTGCTGATGTGGGGGGAGTAGAAAAGGGCGCTGCCGTTTTAGAGTGCTGATGTGGGGGGAGTAGAAAAGGGGCGCTGCCGTTTTAGAGTGCTGATGTGGGGGGAGTAGAAAAGGGGCGCTGCCGTTTTAGAGTGCTGATGTGGGGGGTAGAAAAGGGCGCTGCCGTTTTAGAGTGCTGATGTGTGGGGGGGTAGAAAAGGGCGCTGCCGTTTTAGAGTGCTGATGTGGGGGGGTAGAAAAGGGCGCTGCCGTTTTAGAGTGCTGATGTGGGGGGTAGAAAAGGGGCGCTGCCGTTTTAGAGTGCTGATGTGGGGGGTAGAAAAGGGCGCTGCCGTTTTAGAGTGCTGATGTGGGGGGTAGAAAAGGGGCGCTGCCGTTTTAGAGTGCTGATGTGGGGGGGGGGTAGAAAAGGGGCGCTGCCGTTTTAGAGTGCTGATGTGGGGGAGTAGGAAAGGGGTGGTGCCGTTTTAGAGTGCTGATGTGTGGGGGGAGTAGGAAAGGGGTGGTGCCGTTTTAGAGTGCTGATGTGGGGGGAGTAGGAAAGGGGTGGTGCCGTTTTAGAGTGCTGATGTGGGGGGAGTAGGAAAGGCGCACTGCTGTTTTAGAGTGCTGATATGGTGGACAAAACTAGACAATATTTCACACACTTGCATGATCATAATTCAAAAAGACAATGTTTATCATTGAGGAATGCAAGTTCAACAACAATTATTTTGGATCTATATGCCATAAATGTATTTGGCATGCTTACTTCATAACAAAGAAATGCTCTAGTGACCACTGGTCTGGACCCATTTTGCGCACATATTTTCCAGCAGACTGGAAGAGAGCAAGCTGACCCTTTCCAGAGCTTTTTAATTAAAAGACAGTGTCCTTGAATTTGACTTTGTTGGTGTTGATACATGAGAGGATGGTTGCCAGCAAATATTTTCAAGGTAGCCATTTGTCCTGCGGTCTGAATTGGACCCAGCCCAGGGACTGTGTCAGTAAACATGACAGTGCTGGTGTAAGCAGCAGCAATGCGTAGAACTGAGGACTGCAGCAGTGATCACCTCCAAATGCAGGTGTTCATTGCAGAGCTATGTTGCTGCAATCCACACCAGTTCCATAGATTGCAGGTATATTCAATCATCTCCATCAAACAGGGGCATTGGGTTTTGTAGTTGATCCGTGCTGAAGAATGTTAGGGGATCAGTGTAAGTGTGCACTGTATTACAGGTACTGTAACGTTATAACGCTACTAAACAAGCTAGCTATTTGGTTGGAATTGTAGCATTTAATTGCAAGAGAGTTTTCTATCTAGGTAATGTTGGCAAAATAAGGTAGAGAATAAGAATTATGAACCATACATCTAATGTAACGTCTAGTATGGCTCGCTGAGTTACATTAGGTCAAGCAATACTTGTAAAATACGCTAAATAGCTCAAACGCTTGACATTCAATGTCTCAAAAAAAAACTGTTCATTCACTGTCACACACTGCAAACCCCATTAGATGCAACCCCCCCCCCAGCAATATTAGCAGACTGTCGGCTAACCGCTAACATTAGGAGTTCATGCTACGTTATTTGTTATACTCGCTAGCTGCTTTATCTGGCTAGCCAGATAAACTGACATGACTTAGTAATGATTACTAGCTGTGTGTGTTATAAAAACGGAGCTCTATCAAGAGTATCCCTCTCTTGGCAGTTTGCTAGCTAACGCGAGCTAGCCGTTTACCTCATACTGGATGTATTGTTTTCTCCATTCAGGGGTGATGTGCGCCGAAAGGTGCTCCGTGAATTTCATCCTTCCTCAGTGGTTCCCCTCTGGGGTTTCGACGTTGAAATACTTGCTGTCAGATGACTTTCTTTGCGATGGAGGATATCATACAGCTAGCCAGCCAGCTAAAATAAAACCAGCGAGTCCGGTTTGATAGAGAATCACCACTTAGCAATGTTTGTCATCCAGATTATGACTGTGCTGCTCGGTCGAAGATCCCCTTTTCTCCGTCTCGCATTATGGTCGGAGAACGTGAGTGACAGCCACGAAACATTACTTCAAGAAAATGCTCCTCTCCGCCTTTATCTTACCTAGCTACGTTGTCACTATAATAACATGTTTTTTCGCCTTTGATTATTACTTGGACTACATTGTTTCTGAGGTAACAGCCCCTAGCCTCTTGTGCTGTGAGGTCGTTGAGTCGCCATCGTTGGGCAGAAAGTGACGTGGTTGTGGCGTCACTCTTCATAGAAAACACAACAGCAAGTGTATTTTAAATTCTCACCGCCCCCTTCATTTGGAAAACGGCAAGAGCATGTGCCTTCCCCACAATTTCTACTCTAAACCACTAGTTTCACAAACTAAAGTCCAAACCCTTGCCAGACAGTTAGACCTATCATACATTTGCGTTGTGGACATCAGTGTCTCCTAGAGTGCATATTTATCAACAGACTATGAGTCAGAGCTTGATTGGCCCGAAGAAGGTCTGGCACCAAGGTGAACAGAGCTTAGCCTATTCATTGGTTTTGCAACTAACATAAAAAGGCACAAATCGTTA
This sequence comes from Oncorhynchus masou masou, assembly GCF_036934945.1. Lineage (NCBI taxonomy): Eukaryota > Metazoa > Chordata > Actinopteri > Salmoniformes > Salmonidae > Oncorhynchus > Oncorhynchus masou. Next base: position 16,010,067 of record NC_088228.1, on the reverse strand, counting down.
TGTGATGTAGTCACTAGATGGCCATGTTAAAATAAGGACCAATTATGTGATTGAGGGGAAAGAGTCAGAGTAGGACTTGAACCAAAAATCCTGCACAGGGCAAATGCACTACCACCTGTGCTAATAAGGTACAGAGAAGGCTATGCTTAGTACTTGATTTGGGCAGGAGCTCACAAGAGGCGAGGAGGCCTACAGGCACCTCAGATGTTCTATTATTTGAGCTACTGAACAAAAAAATGATTTAATGTGTCGCTCAGTTAAGTATAGAGTCAAGTCATCATGGAATTTTGTTAAATATATATATTTTTAAATGTAACTTTTATTTAACTAGGCAAGTCAGTTAAAAACAACATCTGCCAAAAGAGGTTGCTCAGGCAGGTTTAACTTCAAATAAATAGATGTGCCTCCTCCTCTTTCTAAAAATAAATGTAATTTAACTGTATACAAGAATATTCATATGTATGAATAGTGTGTAAATTGTATTTTTGTTGTCTTTTGATGTCTTTCCAATATATAACTCTTATTTATTTATTTTATTATAATTTGTTTAATGTTTAATTTATATATACTTTTTTTTCTATACAGTGCCAGTCAAAAGTTTGGACACACCTACTCATTCAAAGAGTTTTCTTTATTTTTTACAATTTCTACTTTGTACAATAATAGTGAAGACATCACAACTATGAAATAACACATATGGAATCATGTAGTAACCAAAAAAGTGTTAAACAAATCTAAATATATTCTATATTTGAGATTCTTCAAAGTAGTCACCCATTGCCTTGATGACAGCTTTGCTCACTCTTAGCATTCTCTCAACCAGCTTCATGAGGTAGTCACCTGGAATGTATTTCAATTAACAGGTGTGCCTTGTTATTAAAAGTTCATTTGTGGAATTTCTTTCCTTCTTAATGCGTTTGAGCCAATCAGTTGTGTTGTGACAAGGTAGGGGTGGTATACAAAAGATGGTCTTTTACCAAATAGGGCTAAGTCCATATTATGACAAGAACAGCTAAAATAAGCATAGAGAAACGACAGGCCATCATTACTTTAAGATTTGAAGCTCAGTCAATCCAAAACATTTCAAGATTCTCCAAGTGCAATCACAAAAACCATCAAGCACTATGATGACACTAGCTCTCATGAGGACCGCCACAGGGAAGAAAAACCCAGAGTTACCTCTGCTGCAGAGGATAAGTTCATTCGAGTTACCAGCCTTAGAAATTGCAGCCCAAATAAATGCTTCACAGAGTTCAAGTCACAGACACATCTCAACATCAACTGTTCAGGGGAGACTGTGTGAATCAGGCCTTCATGGTCAAAATGCTGCAAAGGAACCACTACTAAAGAACACCAATATTAAGAAGAGACTATTAGAAATCTGTCCTTTGGTCTGATGAGTCCAAATTTGAGATTTTTAGTTCCAACCACCATGTCTTTGTGAGATGCAGAGTAGGTGAATGGATGATCTCCGCATGTATAGATCCCACCGTGAAGAATGGAGCAGGTGTGATTGTGTGGTGGTGCTTTGCTGTTGACACTGTCTGTGATTTATTTAGAATTCAAGGCACGCTTAACCAGCCTGGCTACCACAGCACTCTGCAGCAATACACTATCCCATCTGGTTTGTGCTTAGTGGGACTATCATTTGCTTTTCAACAGGACAACGACCCAACAAACCTTCAAGCTATGTAAGGGCTATTTGACCAAGAAGGAGAGTGATGGCGTGCTGAATCAGATGACCTGGCCTCCACCCAATTGAGATGGTTTGTGATGAGTTGGACCGCAGAGTGAAAGAAAAGCAGCCAACAAGTGCTCAGCATATGTGGGAACTGTTTCAACACTGTTGGAAAAACATTCCAGGTGAAGCTGGTTGAGAGAATGCCAAGAGTGTGCAAAGCTGTCAACAAGGCAAAGGGTGGCTATTTTGAAGAATCTCAAATAAAATATATATTTAGATTTGTTTCACACTTTTTTGGTTACTACATGATTCCATATGTGTTATTTCATAGTTGTGATGTCTTCACTATTATTCTACAATGTAGAAAATAGTAAAAATAAAGAAAACCCTTTAATGAGTAGGTGTGTCCAAACCTTTGACTGGTACTGTACACATAAAAAATAAAATAATAATGTCCTTGTCTATAACTGTTCTGTACTTTGTCATATGTTTGTACGTTTTATGTGGACCCCAGGAAGAGTAGCTGCTGTATGTGCAGGTGCTAATGTAGATCCTAATTAACTAAACTCCTCTTCTTCTTTCAGAAAATTAACCAAAGAATTTGTGGAGCTCCTGCACCTAAATATAAACAGTACTGGGCTGGCACCCACAATGAGTACCGGAAGCTATTTCAGTCCAAGTCAAGTACTGGCTATGCATACATATAGGGAGGCTACACTATTCCCACTCTCTCAAGACACGGCCCGCACACAGCCCCAATGAGATACAAACAAAATGAGAGACCACAGGGATGATCTCAGTGCTGCCAGTAACATAGAGATTGAGGGGGTAAGAGCTAGAGTAGGACCTCAACCAATAACTTTGAATATACAGTCTCTTCATTTTGGGTTTCGGGTTAGGTTACCATTATATGGTGAACTACTCTATCATGAGCAACGTACATCAGGATACATGTGTTACTGTAAGGTGGTAACCTAATGTGAAATGGTACTAACCATAGTTTCAGTCTCTGTTCCCAGGGGACCGTAAATATTGGGGAACAATTAAATGGTATAAAATCACTCCTCAGACATGTTCAGGTCAGAACATTTTGTACCTGAAGGTCATGTGTAGTATGTGCAGTGTTGTTGCTGTGTAAGCTTATTTCTGTGAGAGGAACTACTGTGAAGATTTGTTTGGGGTGTGGACACAGATTTGTTTTTATATTTTGGCTTAAAGAAACACACTCCAGGCTACACTTGAATGTCTTAAACTAGATAGAAAGTATGTATAAATCAGTGGAAGCTGGTGGGAGGAGCTATAGGAGAATGGGCTCATTGTAATGGCTGGAATGGAATTATTAGAACGGAGTCAAATGTGATTTCCATATCTTTTGTGTGTTTGATACTGTTCCATTTATTCCATTCCAGTTTTTACAACAAGCCCGTCCTCCTATAGCTCCTCTTACCAGCCTCCACTGGTAGAAATGATAATGGACCTATGTATTTAAGTAACAAGGCCCGAGGGGATGTGGTATATGGCCAATATACCATGGCTACGGGCTATTCTTATTCACGACACAACTCGGAGTGCCTGGGTAAAGCCCTTAGCCGTGGTATATTGGCAATATACCACAAACCCCAGAGGTGCCTTATTGCTATTATAAACTGGTTACCAACGTAGAGCAGTAAAAATAAATGTTTTGTCATACCCGTGGTATACGGTCTGATATACCACAGCTTTCAGCCAATCAGCATTCAGGGCTCGTACCACCCAGTTTATCATTTCAAATAACTGCCCTTTTCCTGGCCCGCAAATCGATTTTGAGAAACAAATCATTCATAAAATAATCTTTGCAGCCCTCTGTTGAAAGTGCAGTTAATTTTCTTGTGTTTTATATGTATTTCCACACTATGAGATAGGAATAATACTGTAAAATTGTGAAAATGATGATAATTCCCTTTTAGTGTAAGAGCTGTTTGAAAAGACCACCTGAATTTTCAGCCTGTTTTGGTGGGATAGGGTTTTGGCCTGCCTGGTGACATCGCCAGGTGGTAAATTAGTTAATAGAAAAATAAGAAAGAGTGTTCCAAACCTCTTTGCCAATAACAGCTAGTTTTCAGTTTTCACCACTCAAACCACTCCCAGACAAATCTAGCAAAATTCTTGCTTGAGAAATTGCTCTTTGCTAAGAAGCTATTTTTGTTTCTTTTTGACTATTTTAATTGAATCAATCACAGCAAGGTACTTAATTGTTACCCATAAATGATTTGATATTGAGATGAAAACAGCTGCATTGGACCTTTATTAACCCCTGGGTGTGGGCCAGTGTCCTGAGAAGGTTTGTTTACATCTTACACTAACACCGGGTCAGGCCTGTTTTCTGTCTTCCAGCACATACAAAATCTAAATTCAACCCCAGGTCATACTCCATGCTACATTGTTTCATTGACTGAGTTGCAGTAATCTCCAGTCTTTACTGTTTCAGGCTGAACAACATGAATTAGACTGTAACTCTTATTTGTCAACCCATTTAGATACTTCTTTGGCATGACAATGAACACAGAGAGGGCTTGGTTAAAGCACACAGACGAATCCAGCAGGCTTTTTGAGAGGCTCTTTAATCTGTCATATTTACCATTGAAATGTCCAAATAACTCTTTATATAAGTGACCTGAACACAAAACAGGAACTTCAAGTTTTTCTTGTGACAACAGCGCCCTCAAGTGTGAATATCAGATAAAGGCCTAGAGCATAATTTCTCCAAACGGTGCCCATAGGTACAGGCAGCTACCATCATGGTGACTTGGTCCTATAGTTTATTACAACAAGGTCTGGTGTTTGAATGAAAGTGAATAATGGGATGAAATAACGTATCATTGAAGTATATGGCACTGGTTGTATCATGTATTGAAAGTAGATGTTAATGGGAAATTATGCCTGTCTCCCTGGGCTCGGCTCTGGCTGCAAGCAAAGAAGATTACTACATGTCTAAATGACAAGAAAAAGACGTTCGGTGCGGGCAGCATCATTCTCTGTAATTCTCTTAAATCATACTTTTTTGGTAAATGTTTAGATTTCCTTGTAAGGATTCAAAGTGCTGTTATCAATAGGACATCTAGTACTGACTCCCTAAGAGGTTGGTTTGCATGCTAACCCTATATGAAAGAGTGACAAGATCTCACAAAGCTACAGAGCCTTCAGAAAGCATTCACACCCCTTGACTTTTTCTACATTTTGTAGTGTTACAGTCTGAATTTAAAATGGTTTGAATTGGGATTTTGTGTCACTGGCAGAAACTCAAAACCCCATAATGTCAAAGTGGAATTAGGTTTTTAGACATTTTTACAAGGTGAAATATCTTGAGTCAATAAGAGTTCAACCTGTTTGTTATGGCAAGCATAAATACGTTTAGGAATAAACATTTGCTTAACTAGTCACATAATATGGTGCATAGACTGTGTGAAATAATAGTGTTTAACATGATTTTTGAATGACTGCCTCATCTCTGCACCCCACACATACAAGTATCTGTAAAGTCCCTCAGTCAAGCATTGAATTTCAAACACATATTCCACCACAAAGACCATGGCGGTTTTCCAATGCCTTGCAAAGAAAGGCACCTATTGGTAGATGGGTAAAAATAAAATAAAAAGTAAACATTGGATATCCCTTTGAGCATGGTGAAGTTATTAATTACACTTTGGATGGTGCATCAATACACCCAGTTGCCAGAGAGTAAGGAAACCGATCAGGGATTTCACCATGAGGCCAATGGGGACTTCAAAAGAAACCGAACGGAAAACAGGCAAAATCCTAGAGGAAAACCTGGTTCAGTCTGCTTTCCAACAGACACTGGGAGACAAATGTATCTTTCAGCAGGACAATAACCTAAAACACAAGACTAAATATACACTGGAGTTGCTTACCAAGATGACATTGAATATTCCTGACTTGAAAATGACTTTCTAGCTATGATCAACAACTAACTTGACAGAGCTTGAAGAATTCAAAAAATTATAATATGCAAATATGTGTACAATCCAGGTGTGCATAGCTCTTAGGGACTTCTCCAGAGAGACTAATCGCTGCCAAAGGTGATTCTAACATGCATTGACTCAGGGTATATATCCTGTTGGCCATGAAAATGAGTGAATATGCTGCAGAAGTCAGCTCCACTCCTGTTGTGTAAAACTGGTACTGTTATATAACTGTTTGGTGCTGCATGTAATAATGTGGGTGCTTAATAATCCTATTTCACACATGTATTATACTCATGTTGAATTGAAATGTGATTTTCTGCAGTTGGGTCATAGTTTTCCGTTATCAACAGCAACTCTGAAGCAATTAGAGTTAAGTGCCTTGCGCAAGGGCACATCAACAGATTTTTCACCTTGACATCTCAGGATTTGAACTGCCAACCTTTTGTTTACTGGCCCAACGCTCTAACCGCTAGGCTACCTGCCTGCCTGCCTTCAATGTGTGTGTGTGTATGTGTGTGTGTGCGTGCATGCGTGCCTGTGTGCCTGTGAATACAGTGCCTTTGAAAAGTATTCAGACCCCTTTACTTTTTTTAAACATTTTGATAGCTTATTCTAAAATGTATTAAATTGTTGTTGTTTTCTCATCAATCTACACACAATAATAACAAAGAAAGCAAAAACAGGACTTTAGAAATGGTTGCTAATATATAAAAAACACAAAACTGAAATATCACATTTAAATAAGTATTCAGACCCTTTACTCAGTACTTTGTTGAAGCACCTTTGGCAGCAATTACAGCCTTGAGTCTTCTTGGGCATGAAGCTACAAGCTTGGCACACTTGTATTTGGGTAGTTTCCTCCATTCTTCTCTGTAGATCCTCTCAAGCTCTGTCAGGTTGGATGGGGAACGTTGCTGCACAGCTATTTTCGGGTCTCTCCGGAGATGTTCAATCGGGTTCAAGTCCGGGATCTGGCTGGGACACTCAAAAACATTCATAGACTTGTCTCGAAGCCACTCCTGTGCTGTCTTGGCTGTGTGGTTAAGGTCATTATCCTGTTGTAAGGTGAACCTTCGCCCCAATCTGAGGTCCTGAGCACTCTGGAGCAGGTTTACATCAAGGATTTCTCTGTACTGTGCTCCGTTCATCTTTGCTTCGATTCTGACTAGTCTCCCAGTCCCTGCCGCTGAAAAACATCCCCACAGCATGGTGCTGCCACCCCCATGCTTCACTATAGGGATGGTGTCAGGTTTCCTCCAGAAGTGACGCTTTGCATTCAGGCCAAAGAGTTCAGTCTTGGTATCATCAGACCAGAGAATCTTGTTTCTCTTACTGAGGAGTGGCTTCTGTCTGGCCACTCTACCATAAAGGCCCGATTGATTGAGTACTGCAGAGATGGTTGTCCTTCTGGATGGTTCTCCCATCTCTACAGACGAACTCTAGAGCTCTGTCAAAGTGACCATCAGGTTCTTGGTCCCCTCCCCGGCGAAGGCTCTTCTCCCCCGATTGCTCAATCTGGCGGGCAGCCAGCTCTAGGAAGAGTCTTGGTGGTTCCAAACTTCTTCTATTCAAGAATGATGGAGGCCACTGTGTTCTTTGGGACCTTCAATGCTGCAGAAATGTTTTGGTACCCTTCCCAAGACGTGTGCCTAGACATAATTTTGTCTCTGTGCTCTACAGACAATTCTTTCGACCTCATGGTTTTGTTTTTGCTCTTACATGCACTGTCGTTTGTGGGACCTTATACAGACAGGTGTGTGACTTTCCAAATCATGTCCAATCAATTTAATTTACCATAGGTGGACTCCAATCAAGTTGTAGAAACATTTCAAGGATGATCAATGGAAACAGGATGCACCTAAGCTCAATTTCGAGTCTCATAGCAAAGGGTCTGAAGCAAAGGTCTCATAGCAAAGGGTCTGAATACTTATGTCAATAAGGCATCTGTTTTTTTTTTACATTTCCAAAAATGTTTTTAAAAATCTATTTTCCCTTTGTCATTAAGGGGTATTGTGTGTAGATTAAAAATATATATTTTAGAATAAGCCTGTAATGTAACAAAATGTGGAAAAAGTCAATGGGTCTGAATACTTTCCGAAGGCACTGTATATTTGTGTGTGTGTGTGTGTGTGTGTGTGTGTGTGTGTGTGTGTGTGTGTGTGTGTGTGTGTGTGTGTGTGTGTGTGTGTGTGTGTGTGTGAGTGAGAGAGTGAGAGAGTGAGAGAGAGAGAGATCTTAAATAACTCAACACAACTTTTTTTCAATAAATATTTATTAGGCATGAGGTTAAACAACTGTGATTCTCAAAAAACAGTGGGCCTAACACACCATGCACAACGTAGGACAGCATTTTAGATTACTCTTGCCTTTCAATTACAAAAGAGTTGAGTTTGTTTTGTTTTGATGTAAACATCCACCCAGAGTCGCTCTAAGCAGCCAAAGGGAGACTTGCTAACACCATGATGACGACACTATGGCCGCTCATTCCGCTGCTGGTCAAATTCAGCACCACGCGTCGTGGACAGCTCCTCTGTGCCACACCAAATAACGTTGGCGTGAAATCACAAATCGTACGTCTCTCTGCAACGACAACGAACCAGAGTGAAATCTCCATGGGCAATTATATTTATTATGATGACCCAAACGACATTAATTTGGCTACAGATGCAATGCTATAAAATACAACAACAACAAAACAACATCGCGCAAAATAATGGATTATCCGCGTCCATTTGGTGCTGTATGGGCTCGGCTCTTGGCATTCACCGCGTGCCTTAATTGAATGACTTTAAATCAAGGTCCGCCGTGAACACGAGGAGCCGGAGTCTAAATCATGGACAGAGAGAAAAAGGCGTCGTCGGTCTCGATAGGCAAGCCTATCCATAATATTCCATATAACCTATTTTCCATATAAGGTGTTACAGCCAATTAGGGCGATCAAACGGTCAAGAAGTATTCCATTGTCTATTCCTGAAACCCCCGTCTCCAATTCGAATTAGGATAATGTTTTGCTCCTGAAAAATAGTTAATTCAGCCTAGACTATCCATAAGGAAAGGACCAATACGCATACGAGATAATCCACGGCAGCCATTATAGGAGAATCAAATTGGTCAGGGAAGGCCTTGCATTTTAGTCCTTGCTCTGATTTTGGAGGTTGTACAACAATGAAAACGCCTGACGGTGAAAATCGGCAGCACATTTGATGTCCTTGCGCACCTGTAATGTAACTTAAACAAAATTGTTAACCACCATAATATGATGATTACAATAACCCCATAAAAAGACCAAGTAAAGGCCGTTATTCCTCAATCATTCATTCAGAGATGGGAAGGGGGATCATCTAGGCCAAACAACAACAACAACCACCATAGCCTACAACACCACTATTCCGATATCGAATGCAAATATTTCACAATTCTGCAACGCCCCAATACACAGAAAAACCCAAAGAAAAGAAATACACCAATTACCTACAGGAGTACAAATGTAACCCGTGTTTTGTTGAAGGGTAACAATGCTAGGCTGTATAAAATAATGTACAAATGCTGTCAAATACCGACCGTGCACAGGTTGTCTATTCTGGAAAGAGAAATAACATCATTTTATTCAAACGCAACCCACAAAAAATAAAACTGCATCGGTTTTTAACTGCATATAGGCTATTCTTGTCCATGGCGCATTCTTTCCTCGGGAATGATCCCCTGTCACATAGCTCTTATCACGTCTGAGTTCCTTTTCAGAATTCAAGGAATTCTGATTCTATTGCGGAATTTTAAAAATGTAAATCTGATCTAATAGGCTCCGTCCTCGTTCAGCATTCTTCTTCGGTGATTTGTTTTACTATATTATGTTGGACCAGACGACAGAATAAGGTGGCAATTTCAGCATCCTTTCAGCGCGAGAGGATTACGCGCAGGGCCGGTGACGTCACTATGCAGCCAGACGCTCCAAAATCCCTCTCGTTCTCATCCTGTGCCCTTGAGACTGGTGCACTTGCAATTTTACCAGCCTTTTCTCAAATAGCTATTTGCAAATACGTCCATCTATATTTCTTTGCACAAGTCAGCAATATTTTCATATGCAGAGTGTGAACATTTGTGTCTATGCTTGGCGTGCACATAACTGCGCATGATGACACATGAAAAAACACCACGAATCAATTACGTAGGCCTAATTCCACTAGGCCTACTCTCGACAAATACCCATCCAGCACACACTTTGGGGCCGTTTGCATTAGCCCTATCAGAAATTGTACAAACCCTTAACAGGATATATATAGGAGCCATTCAAATAAACTGTGTGCATAATTCAGTGATGGACGTACAGATCTGAGTTTGCCACTAGAGAGCAGTATAACCACACAAAGCACGTTGATACAAAGTTCACAGAAATCCAGCCACACTGAGAAGGAAGGTTAGATTTGTATTGATTAGGATGAACTGATTAGCTCGGTTTTTGTAATTGCCTTTGGCCAGCCATGGATGTGCTCGTGTCCACTCTAAACACATAATTTGTTTCTCTTCAGATTCTGCAAGTCATGCCATAATGAACCTCTCACAATATTCTGTACATTGTGAGTACAATGTGTGATAGGACCAGGGATTGACCATATAACTGGACAGTACTCTAAGTGTGATAGGACCAGGGATTGACCATATAACTGGAGAGTACTCTAAGTGTGATAGGACCAGGGATTGACCATATAACCGGACAGTACTCTAAGTGTGATAGGACCAGGGATTGACCATATAACTGGGCAGCACTTTAAGTGTGATAGGACCAGGGATTGACCATATAACTGGGCAGCACTCTAAGTGTGATAGGACCAGGGATTGAATCACCTGATTCAGTGTGCTAGATGTTACATACTCTGAACATTTTCTGTAACAGTAATTCCCTTACCCATCTTAATAACAATATTATCTATGTGTTCTGACGTTGATAAAGCTGTGTCCAACATGATGCCTAGTAGTTTGTTTTTTTAACTTGTTCTACATGCGTTCTATTCATTGACAAATTCAATTGGGGGTCATCAGCAAGCATATATCTTGGACCAAATACAATACATTTAGTTTTAGAAATGTTCAACACCAATTTGTTCATATCAACCCACTCAAGACACCATCCTCAGTTCACTGCTCAGTAAATCTGTTAGCTCATTACATTCTGATGCTGCACTATACATTGTAGAGTCATCAGCATACATGACCACTTGCTTTGTTCATTACTGAAGGTAAATCATGAGTAAAAATAGAGTAGAGCAGTGGGCCTCTGCAGCTTTCTTGAGGAACACCACAATGTATATCTTTACTATTTGAAAAGCTACCATTAAAGAACACTTTTTGCCTTCTCCTGGATAGATAGCTTTCCATCCAGGACAGAGCTGCAGACTTAAACTATAACATTTGAGTTTTCCTATAACAGTTCATGATCAATTACATCAAAAGCAGCACTGAAATCTAGCAACACAGCACCAACTAACTTCCTGCCATCCATACTCTTTATCCAATCATCTGTCATTTGTGCAAAGGCTGTATTCGTAGAATGCCCTTCTTTGTATGCATGCTGGATTTTTTTCCAATAATTTACTTAACACAGGCAACAAGCTTATAGGATGACTATTACGACCAGTGAATGCAGATTTCTTATCCTTAGGTAGTGGAATAACCTTTGACTCTTTCCAGACTTCTTGGCACATCAAGCACTTATTAAAAATATGAGAGATTGGTGTAGATATTTGTTTAGCTGTAACTCTAAGCAATTTGGCATCTAGATTATCTGGACCAGGTGACCTGTCATCCGAAAGAGACAACAGCATCCTTTCTACTTCTTCCCTTTCTACTTGATGAAATTTGAACCTGCATTGCCTCTCCTTCATGATACAATATTTTATAAGGGTATATGACATGGAGCTATCAGTTGGAATCATAACATTCCTCAACTTGTCCACTTTGCCTGTAAAATATGAATTAAAGTAGTTTGCGATGTCATGTGGTATACTCTAAGACTCAACAAAAGAGGCATGAATGTTTGAATCCCTACCCATAATAGTGTTCAACATTCTCCATATTTTTCCCCATCACCCTTTACTTCATACATTTTGTGCTGATAGAATCCCTTCTTTCCTTTGTTTAGCTTGGTCACAAGATTTCTTAATTTACAATAACTTTGCTTATCAAACAAAGTGCTAGATTTATCTGCTACTTTTTTGGCATCATAACGTTGAATCATTAAATTTCTCAGCTCATCATCAATTCACTGGACACTATTTGACCTCACAGTGCATTTTCTTAAAGGGGCGTGCTTATCAGCTATAGAAATAATTTCATAAACAAATTTAGTGACCTGGGTCTGTGGTGATGCCTCTAGCACTGGGATGCAGTGCCATAGACCGGTGCACCACTCGGGAAGCCTGACATTCAGAGACTTGTCCTGAAGCCACTCCATTATTGTCTTGGCTGTGTGCTTAGGGTCGTTGTCCTGTTGGACGGTGAACCTTGGCCCAGTCTCAGGCCCTGAGTCCTCTGGAGAAGGTTTTCATCAAGGATCTTTCTGTACACCATGCTTCGCCATAGGGATGGTGCCAGGTTTCCTCAAGACGTGACACTTGACATTCAGGCCAAAGAGTTAAATCTTAGGTGGAGGAGTGCAAGGTCTCTAACATCCACCAGCTCTGTGATGTTGTCATGGAGAAGTGGAAGAGGACTCCAGTGACAACCTGTGAAGCTCTGGTGAACTCCATGCCCAAGAGGGTTAAGGCAGTGCTGGATAATGATGGTGGCCACACAAAATATTGACAGTTTGGGCCCAATTTGGACATTTTCACTTAGGGGTGTACTCACTTTTGTTGCCAGTGATTTAGACATTAATGGCTGTGTGTTGAGTTATTTTGAGGGGAGAGCAAATTTACACTGTTATACAAGCTGTACACTCACTACTTTACATTGTAGCAAAGTGTCATTTCTTCAGTGTTGTCACATGAAAAGATATACTCAAATATTTACAAAAATGTGAGGGGTGTACTCACTTTTGTGATATACTGTAGCATGCTAGCTAACCTTTTCCCTAACCCTAACACTAATCTTAACCCTTTTAGCTAACTCTTCTCCCAACCTTAATCCTAACCTTAACTCTTTAACCTAACTCCTAACCCTAACCTTAATCCTAACCCCTAACCCCTTAGCCAAGCTAACGTTAGCCAGATAGCTAACTTTAGCTCTAGCCACCTAGCTAACTGTAACCACAAAAAAATGGAATTCGTAACAAATCATATGTTTTTTCACATTTGTAAAATATTGTTGCAGGCCACTTTTGGAAGCGAACCACTCGATTTCGTCCCTACGTTATATCGGCATTGAATATGTCACCGTCCCTAAGAGAGGGGGTGACCTCGACAATTTATTGTTAAAATGAGAGGCTGCCTGGATCTTTAATTTAAAGACACTTGCTCCCTTCGGTCTCAATGTAGACTTTGAGCTGAAGCCATTCTTGTGATTATTGTGATTTTGCTATTCATTGTAAATGTGTGTAGGCCTATGTATCAAACTTGTATCTAATTATGGTATGCTATCTATTCATGTTTTTGTATGTTCTTATATCTGAGAATTAATCCATGATATCAGGCCACATCCGGCCATGATTACAGACACCTGTGTGTGTTCTGTGACACTTTATAAACTAGTGACCCACAGTGTTTGTCATTATACCCTGATGAAGACAGCTTGTCTGTTGAAATGTTGGTTATTAGGTTATTCAATTATTGCATCTGAGCTCCTAGAATGTGCGGCTCTCCTTTTCTTTTCCAAGTGTTCTACTCCGCTAGCCAGCACCTCACCTAAATTGGTGTGTGTTTCTTTCGCCTCTACATTTATCTACTTCCCCATACTATTTTAATGTATCTGTGTCTAGTAAGAAGGAAGTAAGTTATAGGTAGTTTCGTGAGCCAATGCCAACTAGCTTTAGCACATTGACTGGAAGTCTATGGGTGTCTACTAGTGTGCTTACAGATACCCACAGACTTCCAGTCATTGCGCTAACGCTAGTTAGCAATTGCGCTAGCACTAGTTAGCAACTAAAAAAAGTAAATAAAATAAATGGATAATAAATAAAATGGATATAGGTCTGTAACAGTTTGGGTCTAGAGTGTCACCCCCTTTGATTAGGAGGATGACCGCAGCAGCTTTCCAATCTTTAGGAATCTCAGACGATACAAAAGAGAGGTTGAACAGACTGGTAATAGGGGTTGCAACAATGGCGGCGGATCATTTTAGAAAGAGAGGGTCCAGATTGTCTAGCCCAGCTGATCTGTACGGGTCCAGGTTTTGCAGCTCTTTTAGAACATCTGCTATCTGGATTTGGGTGAAAGAGAAGCTGGGGAGGCTTGGGCAAGTAGTTGCTGGGGGTGCGGAGCTGTTGGCCGGGGTTGGGGTAGCCAGGAGGAAAGCATAACCAGCTGTAGAGAAATGCTTATTGAAATTCTCGACCTTGACCCCCTAACTAGGGGAATTCCATAATGTTTGAACTTTATTCACCCAACAACAAAAGGAGGAAATTACTAGCTATACAGAATTTATTCATAGCGTTTCAAATTTTGCCCCAGAGAAACCTCAAGTTCTAGCTAAATGAGCTCACATTGACACTCTCTCAGCTTGTGCTTGTGTCTCAGACCTCAACTCAATGACTGCATCTCTGCTCAACGGGCACACTGTCTAGTGTTACTAAATAGCCCTCGTCTTAGGTTTAATTTAGACTGGAATGGTGGGAATGGTTAGCCTTGTCTCAGATCTGTAGGCAGCCCCCAATATATATTTTTTTAAATAAATATGATTACTGTTATTATTTTGGGGGTTGGGGGCACCCTGGAGGTAGGGGCCCTGCCTCAAATAGCAAAATATCTAGAATTACAGGAAATTACTTTTGAAACTGCAACAATTTCTCTCAGCCTCATTGCAAAATGTGTACTGCTGGCAGTGACAGGTTTGAATCTGGACTGTTGTGAACTCAACTGTCCTATTTCATAACCTTCGCTAACAACTCCTGCATCAGCTAGAGATAAGGAAACTTTTGCTCTCTGAAAAGCAAACATGGAATTCAACAGTAAGACTAGGGGCCTCATTTATCAACAGAGACCTACATTTCTCAGTAAATTGTGTTGTGCTTTGAGATTGTAGGATTTGCTTGCGCAACTAATTATTGGGATTTATCAAACTATCACATGCAACATGTACATGCTTCATTGATAAAGCAGAGCCATACTATATTTCTGCGCTTGTGAACGAGCGTTACAACCCTGCCTGAAAAATGTCCTCCATTCACCTTTTATGGTAAAACAAAGCCCTGGATGATTTGGAGATGTTGAAACTGGGACATGGTAGTTTCTAAAAGAAAGCGCAATGGCAAATTTGATCACATGTATGAGGTGTGGGCAGAACGTTTTACTCTTTTTCAGTGACTTTTTCAAAAAATGCACACCACCTATAACGAGCGCCAAACACTGGCAGCACATTCTGCATGTTCGATTGTCTTTTTGAACAATTTGACAGTAAATGCTACAGCACATTTCTATGGAAATATTTTGTTTATCAATAGATTATTGTTACGAGATGTTGCCAAGCCAATAGATGGCTCTGCTGTTAAGCAGCAAGTAGGAGTCAGAGGCCGAGCCTTCTCTGGTCTCTACTCCTCCCGTTACGGGGTCTGAGACGCCGAATCCTCCCACCATTAGCTCTGACAAATTGAAAACCCTAGTCATTGGCGACTCCATTACCTGCAGTATTAGACTTAAAACGAATCATCCAGCGACCATACACTGTTTACCAGGGTGCAGGGCTACTGACGTAAAGGCTGATCTGAAGATGGTGCTGGCTGAGGCTAAAACTGGCGAGAGTAGAGAGTATAGGGATATTGTTATCCACGTCGGCACCAACGATGTTAGGATGAAACAGTCAGAGGTCACCAAGTGCAACATCGCTTCAGCGTGTAAATCAGCTAGAAAGATGTCGCCAATGAGTAATTGTCTCTGGCCCTCTCCCAGTTAGGGGGAGTGATGAGCTCTACAGCAGAGTCTCACAACTCAATCGCTGGTTGAAAACTGTATTCTGCCCCTCCCAAAAGATAGAATTTGGAGATAACTGGCCCTCTTTCTGGGACTCACCCACAAACAGGACCAAGCCTGGCCTGTTGAGGAAGTGATGGACTCCATCCTAGCTGGAGGGGTGCTCTCATCTTATCTACGAACATAGACAGGGCTCTAGCTCCACAATGAAATAGGGTGCAGGCCAGGCAGCAGACTGTTAGCCAGCCTGCCAGCTTAGTGGAGTCTGCCACTAGCACAGTCAGTGTAGTCAGCTCAGCTATCCCCATTGAGACCATGTCTGTGCCTCGACCTAGGTTGGGCAAAACTAAACATGGCGGTGTTCGCCTTAGCAATCTCAATGGAATAAACACCTCCTCCATTCCTGCCATTATTGAAAGAGATTGTGATACCTCACATCTCAAAATAGGGCTGATTAATGTTAGATCCCTGACTTCCAAGGCAGCTATAGTCAAAGATCTAATCACTGATCATAATATTGATGTGATTGGCCTGACTGAAACATGGCTTAAGCCTGATGAATTTACTGTGCTTAAATGAGGCCTCACCTCCTGGTTACACTAGTGACCATATCCCCAGCGCATCCCGCAAAGGCGGAGGTGTTGCTAACATTTACGATAGCAAATTTCAATTTACCAACAAAAAAAACACATTTTCGTTTTTTGAGTCATGAAATCTACGCAGCCCACTCAATCATTTTTTATAGCTACTGTTTACAGGCCTCCTGGGTCATATAAAGCATTCCTCACTGAGTTCCCTGAATTCCTATCGGACCTTGTAGTCAAAGCAGATATTATTCACATTTTTGGTGACTTTAATATTCACATAGAAAAGTCCACAGACCCACTCCAAAAGGCTTTTGGAGCCATCACCGACTCAGTGGGTTTTGTCCAACATGTCTCCGGACCTACTCACTGCCACAGTCATACTCTGGACCTAGTTTTGTCCCATGGAATAAATGTTGTGGATCTTAATTTTAATTTTATATTAATTTTTTTTAAATTTTTCACCTTTATTTAACCAGGTAGGCTAGTTGAGAACAAGTTCTCATTTGCAACTGCGACCTGGCCAAGATAAAGCGTAGCAATTCGACACATACAACAACACAGTGTTACACATGGAATAAACAAAACGTACAGTCAATAATATAGTAGAACAAAAGAAAACAAAAAGTCTATATACAGTGAGTGCAAATAAGGTATGTTAGGCCACGGTGGCGAAGTAATTACAATATAGCAATTAAACACTGGAATGGTAGATCGGCAGAAGGTGAATGTGCAGGTAGAGATACTGGGGTGCAAAGGAGCAAAATAAATAAATAAATACCAGTATGGGGATGAGGTAGGTAGATAGATGGGCTGTTTACAGATGGGCTATGTACAGGTGCAGTGATCTGTAACCTGCTCTGACAGCTGGTGCTTAAAGCTAGTGAGGGAGATGTGAGTCTCCTGCTTCAGAGATTTTTGCAATTCGTTCCAGTCATGGGCAGCAGAGAACTGGAAGGAAAGATGACCAAAGTAGGAATTGGCTTTGGGGGTGACCAGTGAGACATACCTGCTGGAGCGTGTGCTACAAGTGGGTGCTGCTATGGTGACCAGTGAGCTGAAATAAGGCGGGGCTTTACCTAGCAGAGACTTGTAGATAACCTGTAGCCAGTGGGTTTGGCGACGAGTATGAAGCGAGGGTCAACCAACGAGAGCATACAGGTCGCAATGGTGGGTAGTGTATGGGGCTTTGGTGACAAAACGGATGGCACTGTAAAAGACTGCATCCAGTTCGTTGAGTAGAGTGTTGGAGGCTATTTTATAGATGACATCACTGAAGTCGAGTATCGGTAGGATGGTCAGTTTTACCAGGGTATGTTTGGCAGCATGAGTGAAGGATGCTTTGTTGCGATATAGGAAGCTGATTCTAGATTTAATTTTGGATTGGAAATGCTTAATGTGAGTCTGGAAGGAGAGTTTACAGTCTAACCAGACACCCAGGTATTTGTAGTTGTCCACGTATTCTAAGTCAGAGCCGTCCAGAGTAGTGATGATGGACAGGCGAGCAGGTGCGGGCAGTGATCGATTGAATAGCATGCATTTAGTTTTACTTGCATTTAAGAGCAGTTGGAGGCCACGGAATGAGAGTTACAAGCTCGTCTGGAGGTTAGTTAACACAGTGTCCAAGGAGGGGCCAGAAGTATACAGAATGGTGTCGTCTGCGTAGGGGTGGATCAGAGAATCACCAGCAGCAAGAGCAACATCATTGATGTATACAGAAAAGAGAGTCGGTCCTCACAATCCTGAATATCAGACCACCATTTTATTACATTTGCAATCACAACAAATAATCTGCTCAGACCCCAACCAAGGATCATCAGAAGTCATGTTATTAATTCTCAGACAACCCAAAGATTCATTGATGCCCTTCCAGACTCCCTCCGCCTACCCAAGGACTTCAGAGTACAAAAATCTGTTAACTACCTAACTGAGGAACTCAATTTATCCTTGCGCAATACCCTAGATGCAGTCGCACCCCTAAAAATAAAAAACATTTGTCTTCCGACTAGCTTGGAAAGACGGTACCGTGCAGTATCGAAGAGCCCTCACTGCTGCTCAATCATCCTATTTTTCCAACTTAATTGAGGAAAATAAGAACAATCCAACATTTATTTTTGATACTGTCGCAAAGCTAACTAAAAAGCAGCATTCCCCAAGAGAGGATGGCTTTCACTTCAGCAGTGATAAATTCATGAACTACTTTGAGGAAAAGATCATGATCATTAGAAAGCAAATTACGGACTCCTCTTTAAATCTGCGTATTCCTCCAAAGCTCAGTTGTCCTGAGTCTGCATAACTCTACCTAGGATCAAGGGAGACACTAAAGTGTTTTACTACTATATCTATTGACACAATGATGAAAATAATCATGGCCTCTAAACCTTTAAGCTGCATACTGGACCCTATTCCAACTAAGCTACTGAATGAGCTGCTTCCTGTGCTTGGCCCTCCTATGTTGAACATAACAGACGGCTCTCTATCCACCGGATGTGTACCAAACTCACTAAAAGTGGCAGTAATAAAGCCTCTCTTGAAAAAGCCAAACCTTGACCCAGAAAATATAAAAAAACTATCGGCCTATATCGAATATCCCATTCCTCTCAAAAGTTTTAGAAAAAGCTGTTTAGCAGCAACTCACTGCCTTCCTGAAGACAAACAATGTATACGAAATGCTTCAGTCTGGTTTAGACCCCATCATAGCAAAGACTGCACTTGTAAAGGTGGTAAATTATCTTTTAATGGTGTTAGACCGAGGCTCTGCATCTGACCTCGCTCCTAGATCTTAGTGCTGCTTTTGATACCATCGATCACCACATTCTTTTGGAAAGATTGGAAACCCAAATTGGTACTAGAGATACTGGTGTGCAAAAGAGCAGAAAAGTAAATAAATAAAAACAGTATGGGGATGAGGTAGGTGAAAATGGGTGGGCTATTTACCAATAGACTATGTACAGCTGCAGCGATCGGTTAGCTGCTCAGATAGCACATGTTTGAAGTTGGTGAGGGAGATAAAAGTCTCCAACTTCAGGGATTTTTGCATTTCGTTCCAGTCACAGGCAGCAGAGTACTGGAACGAAAGGCGGCCAAATGAGGTGTTGGCTTTAGGGATGATCAGTGAGATACACCTGCTGGGGCGCGTGCTACGGATGGGTGTTGCCATCGTGACCAGTGAACTGAGATAAGGCGGAGCTTTACCTAGCATGGACTTGTAGATGACCTGGAGCCAGTGGGTCTGGCGACGAATATGTAGCGAGGGCCAGCCGACTAGAGCATACAAGTCGCAGTGGTGGGTGGTATAAGGTGCTTTAGTGACAAAACGGATGGCACTGTGATAAACTGCATCCAGTTTGCTGAGTAGAGTGTTGGAGGCAATTTTGTAGATGACATCGCCGAAGTCGAGGATCGGTAGGATAGTCAGTTTTACTAGGGTAAGTTTGGCGGCGTGAGTGAAGGAGGCTTTGTTGCGGAATAGAAAGCCGACTCTTGATTTGATTTTCGATTGGAGATGTTTGATATGAGTCTGGAAGGAGAGTTTACAGTCTTGCCAGACACCTAGGTACTTATAGGTGTCCACATATTCAAGGTCGGAACCATCCAGGGTGGTGATGCTCGTCGGGCATGCGGGTGCAGGCAGCGAACGGTTGAAAAGCATGCATTTGGTTTTACTAGCGTTTAAGAGCAGTTGGAGGCCACGGAAGGAGTGTTGTATGGCATTGAAGCTCGTTTGGAGGTTAGATAGCACAGTGTCCAAGGACGGGCTGGAAGTATATAGAATGGTGTCGTCTGCGTAGAGGTGGATCAGGGAACCGCCCGCAGCAAGAGCAACATCATTAATATACACAGAGAAAAGAGTCGGCCCGAGAATTGAACCCTGTGGCACCCCCATAGAGACTGCCAGAGGACCGGACAGCATGCCCTCTGATTTGACACACTGAACTCTGTCTGCAAAGTAATTGGTGAACCAGGCAAGGCAGTCATCCGAAAAACCGAAAAACATATCAAGACTGTTTCAAGGACAGCTTTTTTCCATCTACGTAACATTGCAAATCAGACATTTTTGTGACAAAAATGATGCAGAAAAATGAATCCATGCTTTTGTAACTTCTAGGTTAGACTACTGCAATGCTCAACTTTCCGGATACCCGGATAAAACACAAAATAAACTTCAGTTAGTGCTAAATACGCCTGCTAGAATCCTGACTAGAACCAAAATATTTGATCATATTACTCCAGTGCTATCCTCCCTACAATGGCTTCCTGTTAAGGCAAGGGCTGAGTTCAAGGTTTTACTGCTAACCTACAAAGCATTACATGGGCTTGCTCCTACCTATCTTTCCGATTTGGTCCTGCCGTACATACCTACACGTACGCTATGGTCTCAAGACACCATTCTTTCTCCTATAGAGCTTTCTCCTATAGAGCTCCATTTTTATGGAATGGTCTGCGTACCCATGTGAGAGACGCAGACTTGGTCTCAACCTTTAAGCCTTTATTGAAGACTCATCTCTTCAGTAGGTCCTATGATTGAGTGTAGTCTGGCCCAGTAGTGTGAAGGTGACAGCCCTTACTGTCTCTGCCTGGCCGGTTCCCCTCTCTAACCCTATTACGGGGGTTGAGTCATTGGCTTACTGGTGCTCTTCCATGCCGTCCCTAAGAGGGGTGCGTCACTTGAGTGGGTTGAGTCACTGACGTGGTCTTCCTGTCTGGGTTGGCGCCCCCCCTTGAGTTGTGCCGTGGCGGAGATCTTTGTGGGCAATACTCGGCCTTGTCTTAAGATGGTAAGTTGGTGGTTGAAGATATCCCTCTAGTGGTGTGGGGGCTGTGCTTTGGCAAAGTGGTAGGGGTTATATCCTGCCTGTTTGGCCCTGTCTGGGGGTATCATCAGATGGGGCCACAGTGTCTCCTGACCCCTCCTGTCTCAGCCTCCAGTATTTATGCTGCAGTAGTTTATGTGTCGGGGGCTAGGGTCAGTCTGTTATATCTGGAGTATTTCTCCTGTCTTATCCGGTGTCCTGTGTGAATTTAACCTGTAGTGACACCCCATCCCGTGAACGGGACCGTTATCATCATCTGACACTAATTAGCATAACGCAACAGACATAAATCTTCCTAGAAAATATTCCTATTCATGAAAATAGTGAAATATATTGGAACACAGCTTAGCCTTTTGTTAATCACCCTGTCATCTCAGATTTTCAAAATATGCTTTACAGCCAACGCTAGACAAGCATTTGTGTAAGTTTATCATAGCCTAGCATAGCATTATGCCTTGCTAGCAGCAGGCAAACTTGTCACGGAAATCAGAAAAGCAATCAAATTAAATCGCTTACCTTTGATAAACTTCGGATGTTTTCACTCACAGGTAGACAGCCAAAGTTCATTTTTTCCCAAAAGATAATTTTTGTAGGCGAAATAGCTCAGTTTGTTTTTCACGTTTGGCTGAGAAATCGCAAGGAAATTGCGGTCACCACAACGCCAAAAAATATTCCTAATTAGCTCCATAATATCGACAGAAACATGGCAAACATTGTTTAGAATCCACCCTCAAGGTGTTTTTCTAATACCTATTCGATAATATATCCGTCGGGACAATTTGTTTTTCACTAGGACGATTGGAATAATGGCTACCTCTGTATTTTACTCGAGAATCTCTCTCGGAGCCACTTACACAATGTGGCCGCCTATGGCTATTCATCAACAGAAATGCGTAAAACTACGTCACAATGCTGTAGACACCTTGGGGATTACGTAGTAAGCTTGTTGATGGTACATTCACAGCTGAATAGGGAGTCATTGGAATGCAGCGCTTTCAAAACCTGGGGCACTTCCGGATTGGATTTTTCAGGATTTCGCCTGCAACATCAGTTCTGTTATACTCAAGGATTATATCTTTACAGTTTTGGAAACGTTAGAGTGTTTTCTATCCAAAGCTGTCAATTATATGAATATTCTACCATCTTTTCCTGACAAAATATCCCGTTTAAAAGAGGAACGTTTTTTTTCCAAAAATGAAAATACTGCCCCCTAACACCAAGAGGTTAGTTAAGTATGCTCTCTCTAATTCTCTCTCTCTTTCTCTCTCTCTCTCTCTCTTTCTTTCTTTCTTTCTTTCTTTCTTACTTTCTTTCTTTCTTTCTCTCTCTCGGACCTGAGCCCTAGGACCATTCCTCTACCTGGCATGATGACTCCTTGCTGTCCACAGTCCACCTGTCCATGCTGCTGCTCCAGTTTCAACTGTTCTGCCTGCAGCTATGGGACCCTGACCTGTCCCAGACCTGCTGTTTTCAGCTCTCTAGAGACAGCAGGAGCGGTAGAGATACTCTCAATGATTGGCTATGAAAAGCCAACTGACATTTACTCCTGAGGTGCTGACCTGTTGCACCCTCGACAACCACTGTGATTATTATTATTTGACCATGTTGGTCATTTATGAACATTTGAACATCTTGGCCATGTTCTGTTATAATCTCCACCCGGCACAGGCCATGTTCTGTTATAATCTCCACCCGGCACAGCCAGAAGAGGACTGGCCACCCCTCATAGCCTGGTTCGGCCTGTTTTGGCCTTTCTATGGAGTTTTTCCTAGCCACCGTGCTTCTACACCTGCATTGCTTGCTGTTTGGGGTTTTAGGCTGGGTTTCTGTACAGCACTTTGAGATATCAGCTGATGTAAGAAGGGCTAAATAAATACATTTGATTTGATTTGATTTGATATACCTACCTACAATTGTTAGAAAGATGCTCACTTCATCAGGTTTGACTTTCCATTTTCCATCTTTGGCATTGAGTACTGAGAATACCTTTGCGTTGGATATCTCTGGTAAAATCTCTTCTATTGTTGGCATCTGGAAGTACGATCTCAGTAAAGCTTTGTTGAGTGCACTGGGGTCCATGTATATTCTAAGTTTATCAGGTTTTTCAATGACAACCATGTTGCTGATCCACGTTGTTGGCTTTGTGACTTTCGTGATGATGTCTGCATTGTCCATTGAATGTATGGCCTTTGTGATCCTTCCCTTCATTGGAATAGGTATGTTGATTCGAATGTATTTTCTTCAGCATCATTGAGTAGCATGCATACAGCTCCCTTCAGTGCATAGTAATGCCTTACTTGGCTCGCTCGTACTAAACTCAGCAAAAAAAGAAACGTCCTCTCACTGTCAACTGCGTATATTTTCAGCAAACTAAACATGTGTAAATATTTGTATGAACATATCAAGATTCAACAACTGAAACATAAACTGAAGTTCCACAGACATGTGACTAACAGAAATGGAATAATGTGTCCCTGAACAAAGGGAGGGAACAAAACCAAAAGCAACAGTCAGTATCTGGTGTGGCCACCAGCTGCATTAAGTACAGCAGTGCATCTCCTTTGCCAGTTCTTGCTGTGAGATGTTACCCCACTCTTCCACCAAGGCACCTGCAAGTTCCGGACATTTCTGGGGGGAATGGCCCTAGCACTCACCCTTCGATCCAACAGGTCCCAGAGGTGCTCAATGGGATTGAGATCCGGGCTCTACACTGGCCATAGCAGAACACTGACATTCCTGACTTGTAGGAAATCACGCACAGTATGGCTGGTGGCATTGTCATGCTGGAGGGTCATGTTAGGATGAGCCTGCAGGAAGGGTACCAAATGAGGTAGGAGGATGTCTTCCCTGTAATGCACAGCGTTGAGATTGCCTGCAATGACAACAAGCTCAGTCCAATGATGCTGTGACACACTGCCCCAGACCATGACGGACCCTCCACCTCCAAATCTATCCCGCTCCAGAGTACAGGCCTCGGTGTAACGCTCATTCCTTCAACGATAAACGCGAATCCGACAATCACCCCTGGTGAAACAAAACCGCGACTTGTCAGTGAAGAACACTTTTTGCCAGTCCTGTCTGGTCCAGCGATGGTGAGTTTGTGCCCATAGACAACTTTGTTGCTGGTGATGTCTGCTTTACAACAGGCCTACAAGCCCTCAGTCCAGCCTCTCTCAGCCGATTGCGGACAGTCTGAGCACTGATGGAGGGATTGTGGATTCCTGGTGTAACTCGGGCAGTTGTTGTTGCCATCCTGTACCTGTCCTGCAGGTGTGTTGTTCGGATGTAATGATCCTGTGCAGGTGGTGTTACACGTGGTCTGCCATTGCGAGGACGATCAGCTCCCTGTAGCGCTGTCTTAGGCGTCTCACAGTACGTACATTGGAATTTATTGCCCTGGCCACATCTGCAGGCCTCATGCCTCCTTGCAGCATGCCTAAGGCACGTTCATGCAGATGAGCAGGGACCCTGGGCATCTTCTTTTGGTGTTTTTCAGAGTCAGTAGAAAGGCCTCTTTAGTATCCTAAGTTTTCATAACTGTGACCTTACTTGTAAGCTGTTAGTGTCTTAACGACCGTTCCACAGGTGCATGTCAATTAATTGTTTATGGTTCATTGAACAAGCGTGGTAAACAGTGTTAAAAACCTTTACAATGATAATCTGTGAAGTTATTTGGATTTTTACGCATTTTCTTTGAAAGACAGGGTCCTGAAAAAGGGATGTTTCTTTTTTTGCTGAGTTTATATTGTATCACACTCAGATACACTTAATGGGGAGAACCGGTTGAAAGTTTCTGTCAGCTGAATGAGTGCAACCGGTTGAGCATTCCTACAGCATTTCCCTACAGAAGCCATGAGAAAGTTATCCGGCTGCGGGGACTGCGCGAGGGGATTTATACTACTATCCGTACTTACTGGTGGCACAGACGCTGTTTCATCCTTTCCTACACTGAAATTACCCTTGCCTAACGATTGCGTCTGAAGCTGAGCTTGTAGCACAGCTATCCTCGCCGTAAGGCGACCGTTCTCCTGTATATTATGAGTACAGCGACAGCAATTAGAAGGCATCATGTTAATGTTACTACTTAGCTTGCTGGTGGAGGGCCTGACGAACCACGTCCAGATATAGCGTCCGGAGTGAAAAAGTTAAATTTAAAAAAAAGTTGAGTGAGGGAAAAACTAAAAATATAAACGGCAATTAAAAAGTAAAAACCGTAAAGTTGTCAGGTAGCAAAGTAAAGTTAGCAACAAAACGCACAGCAGCACGTAAACAAGTCTGCAAGTTGTGACCGGAAATGACAGACGAAAAAACGTGATGTGATGAAGATGGCTGACAATGCCATTTGGAATCAAGCCAGCAGCTGAATACCAGCACAGACAGTGTGATGACAAACACTCACACGGAAACAAACACCCACAAACCAACAGTAAAACCCAGGCTACCTAAGTATGATTTTCAATCAGAGACAACTAATGACACCTGCCTCTGATTGAGAACCATACTAGGCTGAACACAAAAACCAACATAGAAAGACAAACATAGACTGCCCACCCCAACTTATGCCCTGACCATACTAAAACAAAGAATAAAATAACAGAACTATGGTCAGAACGTGACATGCGCCTGTCTCCCGATCCTTTTATACCAAAATGACACATCTAGATGGCCGGGCGGCGTAGATGTGGAGCCAGAGACAGCAGGGGTTCAAACTGTAGAACCCAGTTCCTACATTTGAATACTGTATATCAAACAAAACTATGCTACATTTGATCCCTGTGACCCTCAGGATGACAAATCAATACAAGATTACTGAATGTAAGTACATTATTTACCTTTTTGAGGTGAATGTATCAAACCAGTTGCCGTCATAAAAGTGTTTTGTTGTTGTGCACTCTCCTCCTTTCACTGTAATAGCTAGTGTAAATTGAACAGTGCAGTTAGATTAACAAGAATTTAAGCTTTTTACACATATGAGACATGTCTATGTCCTGGAAAGTTTGCTGTTACTTACAGCATCATGCTAGACACATTAGCGCACGTTAGTTCAACTGTCCCGGTATAGGGACACCGATCCCATAGAGGATACCACAGAGAGAGCATCATATATATTATGTGATCAAATCAAGCTGAGATTATTATTATTTTTTAAACAAACAGATAAAAAAGGATCAAACGTATTAATTGTGCTGCATCCATCCTTAAGCCAGCTCAGCTCAGCTCAGCTGTACCAACAGTAAGGCATGAATAATCATTCAATAACTACATTCCAGCTGTGAAAGACAATAGCTCACAAATGAACCCGTTGGCCTGTTGTAATGTTGGCGAGACAGCTGTGCTGACGGTTGCAGCTGGGGTTACAATGTGTCAATGACAGTGTTCTCTTATCATCCTGGGGTTGATCTCTTGCACAGCTGGCACACATACACTGCCAGGATGGCACAGACGACAGCTGGCCTTGGATGGTTATGGCTAGTGGACTGTGTCCTTGTTGTAGACACCACCTCTGATAGCTAGATATGGATCCATAAATCAATATGTGAATCCATTGATCCATAAATCTATGTAAAACTGTATGTTTTATGATCTGATGACTGGACAAGTTACTTCAGGGCACTTTGAGCCAGGAGAGATTGACATGCATATTATTAATATTAGCTCTGTGTACATCCAAGGGACAGCTGTGCTGACCTGTTCTGAGCCAATTGCAATTTTCCTAAGTCTTTTTTTGTGGCACTTGACCACACGACTGAACAGTAGTCAAGTTGTGACAAAACTAGGGCCTGTAGGACCTGCCTTGTTGATACTGTAAGAAGGCAGAGCATTGCTTTATTATAGACAGACTTCTCCCCATTTAGCTACTACTGTATCAATATGTTTTGACCATGACAGTTTACAATCTAGGGTTACTCCAAGCAATTTAGTCATCTCAACTTGCTCAATTTCCACATTATTTATTACAAGATGTAGCTGAGGTTTAGGGTTTAGTGAATGCTTTGTCCCAAATATTATGCTTTTAGTTTTAGAAATATTTTGGGCTAACTTATTCCTTGCCACCCAGCTCTTTGTTGAGTGTTGCAGTCATTTCAGTCACTGTAGTAGCTGATGTGTATAGTGTGGAGTCATCCGCATACATAAACACTCTGGCTTTACTCAAAGTCAGTGGCATGTCGTTAGTAAAAATTGAAAAAAGCAAGGGGCCTAAACAGCTACCCTGGGGAATTCCTGATTCTACCTTGATTATATTTGAGAGGCTTCCATTAAAGAACACCCTATGTGTTCTGTTAGACAAGTAACTCTTTATCCACATTATAGCAGGTGGTGTGAAGCCATAACACATACGTTTTTTTCCAGAAGCAGACTATGATCGATAACGTCAAAAGATGCACTGAAGTCTAACAAGACAGTCCCCACAATCATTTGATCATCAATTTCTCTCAGCCAATCATCAGTCATTTGTATAAGTGCTGTGCTTATTGAGTGTCCTTCCCTATAAGCGTGCTGAAAGTCTGTTGTCAATTTGTTTACTGTGAAAGAGCATTGTATCTGGTCAAACACAATTTTTTCCAGAAGTTTACTAAGGGTTGGTAACAGGCTGATTGGTCGGCTATTTGAGCCAGTTAAAGGGGCTTTACTATTCTTGGGTAGCGGAATGACTTCAGCTTCCCTCCAGGCAATATCGCCTGCTATTATTCTCAGTAATTTTCCATCCAGATTGTCAGACCCCGAGGGAGAGAGAGAGAGCGAGAGCGAGAGAAAGAGAGAGAGAGACTTTATTAGAGGTTTATTGAATGACCTATACCATGAGTGTGGCTTTTCTTTGTGTATGTTTGCGTGAGTAGTGATCAAAGTGATGACTGAATGGTAAATTAAGAAATTAGTGGCACAATACACCATTGTAGAAATGTATTGCATTTATACTGGTTTTGTAAAGTAAACATCACATGCATTTTTATACTTGTTTTGTACGGTATATCACAGTAAACATTAATACAGATAATACAATTATTTTATCCCAGCATAGGGAATACTAGAATGTACATTACACTATTCAATCAGCGCAAAAAGAGTCATTCAACAGCACAGTAAATAGGGGGCAATTACCAACTACTGATTGTGAAGGTCACAAACAGAAGCACAACTGAAAAGTTGAATGATTTCACAGTTCAAAGATTGCGGTCGGCAATAGTGATACAGTAATAATGCTTATGTGGAAGATTCAGTAAATATTACTGATAACATTTATACGGAGTTCCATCAAAGTCACTTTTGAAACAGGACTCTTCCTAAAATGGCCTTTTCGCCAATGCTACCTTTCTGAGGCTAACAAAAACCTCTCTGTATCAACTTTAAAAATACATTATAACAATACATCGCAGTGTATTTAAATCCCACTGAGTGCGGACGTCAATTCAATGTCTATTCCAAGTTGGTTCCACGTAATTTCATTGAAATGATGTGGAAACAATGTTGATTCAACCAGTGTGTGCCCAGTGGGATCATTGTGGCTTAAATTATTAAATATACAATATATGCAATTCACATTATGGAGAAAGTAGATCAGTGGAGTCTGTCTTACTGAGTTTTCAGTTTATATCTAAAGTCAATATCATAGGTGGGTTGCAGGATCCCCAGGCCTGCACGTGACTGGTCGAGAGGAGGCACTTTAACGGCTGAGTCTAGGAGCTCCATGTCGAAGTAGGAGAGCACGAGCGCTAGGAACTGCTTGATCTCGTGCACTGCGAAGAAGCGCCCGGGGCACTTGGTCACCCCAGAGCCGAAAGGCATGTAATAGTACCGCAGTTTGCGCCCCTCCCTGTAGAACGTCGTCTTTTCTTGGCCACTGTCATCCAAATATCTGTCGTATTTGTAGGTCTGTGGATTGACAGGTAGAGGAGTATTAGAAAAATCTAGTAAAACTGGCCCTAGTTAAGAGGCCTTCATACTAGACCCCCTTCACCTTTAAAAGAAAGAGCCTGAGCATCACTCACCAAGGGGTCCTCGTAAATTTCGGGGTCAAAGTGGAGCATCTGGGGGTAGAGGGCAATGACATCATCTTTGCGGATGCGGTACGACTCCTGGTTGTCAAGGTGAAGCAGGAAGTCCTCTTTAGCCACTCGGACGTTCATTGACGCACTTGACAGACGCATGGCCTCCTTAATGATGCTGTCTGTAGGCAAGAAGACATTACTTTTGACAATCACATATTGAATGGACAGACTTTGGTATCAAACATGATTTAGTTACAATATTTATTAAATCATTTTGGCTTTATTTCACCAGGTGTATCGCAACTTTCCCTTACCTATTACAGGCATGTTGTCCAGGTCCTCCCGGGAGAGAGTGAGTTGTGGTTTGCTGTGGTCGACACACTGACCTGAACTCTCCAGAATCTTTTTCACCTCCTCATTGGCTGCCTTCATAGCCTCTGGACTCCTGAAGACACAAGACAAGATAGGGTCAATAAAACCTTCAAGTTCAGACTATACAGTTTGATTAATCACAATATTCTCAACATGCACTTTGGTAGAGGAGGATATGGTCATTCTATGTAGCTCTATGACATAAAGGGAATGCTATGTTTCTCCAACTGTATTTAATAAGTGGTTCTTGACACCTCTGTTATCGAAGAGTTACTGTGAGCCAGTGCTAAGCCGCAGTCAGAGCATTGTTGAGATGACAAATGTACTGTACAGGACTGTTACAAAAGACATTACTCTGGCCTTAACTCCACCACAATGAGCACAGCATGAGATGCGTGAGATCCGAGGAGCATTAGTTCCGCTTTTTGTTGTTGTTGTAACTTGTTATTTGGATGCATCAGGATTGGGTGAAGCCGGTGGGGGTGTTCAACACGTATGAACACAGAAGTTACTCACGCAATTGACCACATTACGCAATATTTTACTTCTGGGTTAACAGACTACACTCTTTGTAACACTTTCTGGCCTACCTAGTCTGGCCTGACTAGTCTCACATGGAGTGAGCTTGGCCAAACGCACGACACAAGTCTATAGAAGAGACATTAAGGATGGGAATGAGACGAAGCCCTACATACCTGATCATGTAAAGCAGGCTCCAGAAAGTAGCAGGCAGTGTGTTGGCCTGTGAGGCCCAGAGCAGTGCCACATGGGTGCGGGCCTTGCTCAGGTCATTGAAGGTGGACAGCGTGTCATTTAGAAGCATGCGCAATGAGATCAGGTCTGATATGTTCTGGCGTTTGCTTAAGTTCTCGGCCAGCATGGTCTTAGCCAGGTTCTCCCTGGCAGAGTGGGCGCTCTTGAACACGTGGATGGGCAAGCCGGCCACCAGAGCCGGGAAGATCTTGTCAAACTCCTTGAAGTTCTCTAGAGCGTTAAGCACCAACGCCTTCTGGGCCTCCAGGCGAGCAGCATTCTTGTTGTTTCCCAGATCCTTGCCGAAGAGCGTCAGGTAGCCTGACTCGAACATGACCTTGTAGCAGAAGGCAAAGATGCCGTCCACGTCCCAGCGGTCCTTGCTGGGGCTGAGGGTGTCGGATTGCAGCATGACTGACTGTAGGTTCTCCATCATGGTCTCGATGAGCGAGGGGAGGGCTTCGCCCTGCAGGGTCTTCAAGAAGGTCTGGTGGAGGTTCTCTGTGGTGTAACCGTGTCTGGGGTCCATGCTGTCATGGCCGAACGCCTGGGGGGAGACAGAGAGAGGTTTAAAATTATAATCTTGAAAGTCTGCATTGACAGACATAGATATATGAACTCAATATCACCAAATGTTTAGTTGAACAACAATTCATAGGTAGGTTTGTCCTTACCTTGACCGAGGTAGAGAAGTGGAACTTCTTCCAGTCCAGATGCCTGCCTTGGCGGATGACGGCGTGGTAGGAGAAAGGGTCGCACAGGAAGTGAAAGTATTTTCCAGCAATCTTGCAAGTGAAGATGTGGCCGTATTTTTTCTGTCGGCTCCGGAGAAACTCCAGGGGGTTGGCTCCAAACTGGAGGGCACAGCCGAGGTACGGGATCAAACCATTCTCCACCGGAGGCTCACCTGGTTGTCTGGAAGAGCAACAACACTCATGTAACATGATAACAACGAGAAAGCAATGTCCAAGCAAGCCAACAGAGACAGCTGTACATAAGAAACACAAAGGTAATGTTTAGACATACAGTAAGAGATGTTAAAACACTTGACTTAAACAGCAATAAAGTAACCCAAACAATGACATAGTAATGCATAAATAAGTGTGTGCTAAAACAAGATGTACTCAAACTTCTAGGTCAATTCAAATAACATTGAAAGTAATGAATCATATCCAGCCGAGTGAAACCCAATGACACTGCAGCAATCTAAGAATAACAATACTACTTATACATAACCATCTGGTTTTAAAGTACAACATGTCAAATACGTTGAATTAGCTCCGACTTTTTTGAAATGTGAACAACACTAAAGTCTCAACAAAAATGAAGCACCTGCCAAAGTGAACAAAACTTTCAAACAATCTGAGTTTTAAGAGCAATGACAGATGACGTAAATAACACCTCCAAGAAAGAAAACAATTCAGTCAGCTTCTCTTTAGTTTTCTTAAAAGAAATAGAACTACATAACCCACATTCCACATCTCTCAAATCCTTCCATTACTTTTATTACAATGAGTTCCATTACGTTATGTTATTGTCTACATTCCACATCTGATTTCTTATCTTTTAACATTTGACATGTAAAGGCATTTTACTATACAATGCACGTGTCTCTGCTTACCTCTTGCGGATCCCCAGAGCAAGCCACAGACAGCAGCAAAAACCAATCACCACTGCCCAAATCAAAGATATGGTGATAATCATGGTTGCTAAAGATGCTCCAGAAGGCTAGTGGTGGATGCCAGATCACAAGCTGCCTTAGAAAGGTCCAATGGTTAGGTTCAGTGTAGACTCCCTAGCAGAGAGAACACAGCTAGCTGACAGTAGAGGTTCTGGAGACTGTGTTCGTGGCATCCTTAGGTCTGAGGCAGCTATTTATATGGTGCTCCACACACGCCACGGGATGACAAATGAAGCAATAAAGCAGTGGCGATGAATGATTTGCAGGTGCAGCCAAGACACGGCCTTCCTGTTTTTGTTACATGTATAACCTGTTACACTAGATGTCGCTAGGAAATCTATGGAAGTGTATGTGTGTACAATGGCCTTGACTGTAGTCCATGGACAACACTACCTGAAGGACTGTACCTGATAGCACCACTGGGTTGGCAAATAGCTTTCAAGGTCTTTGACGCTTCTGTGTGTATGTGTGTGTGTCTCTCTCTCTCCCTCTTTCTTTCTCTCTCTCTCTCTGTGTGTGAATGCGTGTGGGCACGCACAAGTGTTTGTGTGTCTTTGTGTGCATTTGTGTGCGTGTACAGTGCATTCAGAAAGTAATCAGACCCCTTGACATTTTCCACATTTTGTTATGTTACAGCCTTAATCTAAAATGCATTAAATAGTTTATTACCTCTCATCAATCTACACACAATACTCCTTAATGACAAAGCAAAAACAGGTTTTTAGAAATCTTTGCAAATATATACAAAATGAAATCACATTTACATAAGTATTCAGACCCTTTACTCAGTACTTTGTTGAAGCACCTTTGGCATCGAAAACAGCCTCAAGTCTTCTTGGGTATTGTAACGTCCTGACCTGAGTTCCTTTTTTATGTCTCTATTTTAGTTTGGTCAGGGCGTGAGTTGGGGTGGGCATTCTATGTTTTGTTCTGTGTGTTATATGTCTAGGTGTTTGGCCTGATCTGGTTCCCAATCAGAGGCAGCTGTCTATCGTTGTCTCTGATTGAGAACCATACTTAGGCAGCCTGTTTTCCCACTATGGGTTGTGGGTAGTTGTTTTCTGTTTTGTGTTGCTGCACCTTACAGGACTGTTTCATTTTTGTTTCACTCTCTTTGTTATTTTGTTTAGTGTTTCTGTTCCTAAGAAATAACACGAACACTTACCACGCTGCGCATTGGTCTGATCCTTCCTACTCCTCGTCAGAAGAGGAACAAAATCGTTACAGGTATGACTCTACAAGCTTGGCACACTTGTATTAGCCAAGTGTGTGTATCTCCCATTCTTCTCTGCAGATCCTTTTTAGCTCTGTTAGGTTGGATGGGGAGCGTCACTATACAGCTATTATCAGGTCTCTCCAAAGATGTTTGATCGGGTTCAAGTCTGGGATCTGGCTGGGCCACTCAAGGACATTCAGAGACTTGTCCCGAAGCCACTCCTGCATTGTCTTGGCTGTGTGCTTAGGGTCATTGTCCTGCTGGAAGGTGGACTTCACCCCAGTATGAGTTCCTGAGCGGTCTGGAGCAGGTTTTCATCAAGGATCTCTTTGTATGTTGCTCCGTTCATCTTTCCCTCAATCCTGACTAGTCTTCCATTCCCTGACTCTGTAAACATCCCACAGCATGATCCTGCCACCACCATGCTTCACCACTGGGATGGTGCCAGGTTTCCTCCAGACATGACGCTTGGCATTCAGGCCAAAGAGTTCAATTTTGGTTTCATCTGACCACAGAATCTTGTTTCTCATGGTCTGAGAGTCCTTTAGGTGCCTTTTGGCAAACTTAAAGTGGGCTGTCAATTGCCTTTTATTGAGGAGTGGCTTCAGTCTGGCCACTCAACCATAAAGGCCTGATTGGTGGAGTGCTGCAGAGGAACTCTGGAGCTCTGTCAGAGTGACCATCGGGTTCTTGGTCACCTCCCTGAACAAGGCCCTTCTCCACCGATTGTTCAGTTTTGTCAGGAGGCCAGCTCTCGGAAGATTCTTGGTGGTTCCAAATTTCTTCCATGTAAGAAGGATGGAGGCCACTGTGTTCTTGGGGACCTTCAATGCTGCAGACATTTTTTGGTACCCTTCCCAAGATCTCTGCCTCGACACAATCATAATCCGGAACTACGGACAATTCCTTCGACCTCATGGCTTGGTTTTTGCTCTGACATGCACTGTCAACTGTGGAACTTTATATAGACAGGTTTGTGCCTTTCCAAATCATGTCCAATCAATTGAATTTACCACAGGTGGACTCCTAAAAAGTTGTAGAAACATCTCAAGGATGATCAGTGAAAACAGGATGCACCTGAGCTCAATTTCGAGTCTCATAGCAAAGGGTCTGAATACTTATGCAAATAAGCTATTTCTGTTTTACATTTTTAATATTTTTAAAACCTGTTTTTGCTTTGTCATTATGGGTTATTATGTGTAGATTGATGAGGAAAATGTATTATTTAGTACATTTTAGAACAAGGCTGTAACATAACAAAAAGTGGAAAAAGTCAAGGGATCTGAATACTTTCCAAATGCACTGAACGTGAGTCTGTCTCGGTCTCGCTCTCGTGTTTGTGAGTGAATGTGTGTGTATGCTTGTTGTGACCTGTTCTGACAAATTGTTGAGACCAGTAACTAGTTGGAGAATGTGAGGTTCTGTATTTCAGTTGCTCTTACAACATAAATATCAAAACAATACATTTGTTCGTGCTCAAGAGATAATTATCTTGAACAATTAATTTCCCCATGAACTCATCCATGAACTCTTCCATGAACTCTTCCATGAACCCTCAGGACAGAACATTAAAATGTATTATGGATGATGGAAGATTTTTGGAAAGAGCCTCTCCACAGGATTGTTTTGCTATAAATCAAATCAAATTGTATTAGTCACATGCGCCGAATACAACAGGTGTAGACCTTACAGTGAAATGCTAACTTACGAGCCCCTAGCCAACAATGCAGTTAAAAAAGTAATTAATTAATTAATATGAATTAGAATAAGAAATAAAAGTAACAAGTAATTAAAGAACAGCAGTAAAATAATAATAGCGAGACTATATACAGGGGGGTACTGATACAGAGTCAATGTGCAGGGGCAACAGTTAATCGAGGTAATTGAGGTAATATGTACACGTAGGTAGAGTTATTAAAGTGACTATGCATAGATGTTAACAACAGAGAGTAGCAGTGGTGTAAAAGTGTGGGGGGGGCCATAGTCTGGGAGTCTTATGGCTTGTGGGTAGAAGCTGTTTAGAAGCCTCTTGGACCTTGACTTGGCGCTCCGGTACCGCTTGCCGTGCGGTAGCAGAGAGAAAAGTCTATGACTAGGGTGGCTGGAGTCTTTGACAAATTTTAGCGCCTTTCTCTGACACCGCCTGGTATAAGGGTCCTGGGTGGCAGGAAGCTGTGCCCCAGTGATGTACTGGGCCGTACGCACAACCCTATGTAGTGCCTTGTGGTTGGAGGCCGAGCAGTTGCCATACCAGGCGGTGATGCAACCAATGCTCGCGATGGTGCAGCTGTAGAACTTTGGACAAGTGACTAAGTTCTATCACATTAGTGTGAGTCAGACACACATACTTGAACAATGGGTGTCATGTTATGTGAACCTTCTTGTAGATGAACAATACGTGATATTTCATCAGCAAAGGTTATGTTGGGGTCACACTGAGAGACACCTGCCCTAAAAAAAAAAAATCCAAAAGGGTTCTTCGGCTGTCCCCAAAGGAGAACCCGTTTTGGTTCCAGAGACTGTAGATGATGACGTTAACAGACATGGCAGCTCTGCTTCTAGCTCCTAAGCAACATAGCAGTGTTTAGATTTTTTGTTTGTTATTTCTTACACAAGCATTTCGCTAGACCCCAATAACATCTGCTATATAAGTGTATATGACCAATAACATTTGATTTGATTTGATCCTTTTTAGTTCAATGTAGAACTCTTTTGAGTTCCATTTGGTTTGCTTTCTCAACATGAATTCATCTTTACTTTCCACAGAGAATGGCTATAATTGTTAATGGGAATATGGTGTGTGCATTTTCAGGATCTAAATAAACAATTTTGAACTTGTAAGCAGGATTGTTGCATCTTTACACATACATTTTTTACTCAGATACATTTGCCCTATATTCTCCTAACCACATGATGAAGCTCTGATAAAAATAAGTAACTAAGATTTTCATCTATTTTCCTACATGTTTGCCTGACTACCTACCCATTTTCTTCCCATCTCACCAAATGTAGCACATAGGCATTCATCACATGCACAGCAGACAGCTGACAGTTGGACATTAAATAATGAGAATCATTAATTAAAGAGGCAAAGTTTAAATTAACCCAGCGAAGAGGTGAAGATGTGGACAGGATGGAACATTGCAACACCTGTGATGGCATGTGCACGTTTATGATTTAACTTGAAGATATTCATTTATACATTTTTCGAATAAAAACCCCCACAACTGACTGAAAAACGATTAATTGAAAAGACTTGCTGGTTTTGTCTTTATCCCTGGCGTCATGTCAACTCATAGTTTCAAGGTTAAGGTCTCGTTTATTCGTTGCATTTTATCACTTGTCGTCTTTCGGGTAAGAGGATTCTTTCAAAATTGTAGTGGTAAACTTTATATGTGAAACTTTGAAAGCGTTCCTTATTAAATGCAAAAAAAAAGATATTCAAATCAGTAAATCAGATAAATCCATGACAAATTCTGTCCTGGTGTTTAAACAAAATCATATCAAACCCTTTGTTTAGTTTTCAGCTTCTTTCTTTCTTCCTTTTTGTAACTAACTTCTTTCTTTAAATAACTTCAGAGGTACAACAAAAGAGTTGTTAACCAAAAGCCCCTTGTGACCAGTGATGTGGTGACACTGCAACACCACTCCCCTTCCAGCCTGCCCTTTGAGTTTAGACTGTAGTAACCTTAATCCATCCACCGTCACACAGGTCACTCCTGGATAGAAGGTTACGCCTGTATCATGGGTGTGGTAGACAGTGGCTGGCTGTGCGGCTGATAGCTCTTATATCATTTACAGTCAACAGCATTTCTTTATTTGAGCTATCCCCTAATGTATCATGAAAACAAAATGGATAATGCAGTTGGGGGGAATGCAAGAGCAACGAATGTTGTTCAGAGAACCATGCTGCTGATGTGGGAGTCCTTTTACAGAATCACTGATGTGTCATGTTTCCCTGACTGGTTTGGCTTATGGTTGTGAATCCTGTTAATGATCCTATGAGGTTTGAGAGTGCGTTGTATATCGTCTGCTGACAAAGAGTTTTTGGCTAAAGCAGGCCCTTTTGACGGGATGTCTAGACCAGATGATCAGATCTAGTGTGGCTCAGTTGGTATTGCATAGTCACAAAGTGTTGTGTGGTTTCGATTCCTACAGGGGACTAACTGCTGTATGTTGCTCTGCTAAGGGTGTCTTCTAGTGATTAGAATGTCAGATGATGACATCAGTAATGGAAATGTGGAAGTGCCACAATTTATGTGGCAATAATGCATTTATATGCACTACTCTGTTGCATAACTGTGCAATTTTTACATTGATATGGTATTGTGTAGAGTCAAAATAGTTTTCAATTGTTTGGCTTTAAAAATGGGGGCATGTTGAAGATGTCATAAAATATCACAAGATGTATGTCTTTGAGACTTTACAATAACTTCTACAAATAAGCATTAATAAACTATCAATAAACTATAACCAATGTGATTTATACAAATATACAATCATTTGAAAGCATTTGAAGCACACTCCATTTTCAAACTTTCACATACTATCAAACTTTCTATTTCCGCATACCCAAAATACCAAATATTTTTTTAATATCAACTTGGGATAACACTTTCATGTCCAGTTTAAACCAGTATCCCATTGACAGAAGATCTTATCTGTGAATGGCACTTAAATCTGACTGTGTATGACGTTGCTTATGGTGAAATGAGCGAACTGCTGTGGTGATAAGAGAAGGAAACTTCACTAGTTGGAGTTATTAACACTTCCTTGGCAGGGCATTAGCTTGACCTTTAGGCTAATTATGCAAACAAGTCTGAAGCAGAAGTCAATTAAAAAAAATGTATTATACCTAAGAAATCTACAAAAAATATCTTGTCTGGTAACTGAGCTAACTAGAAATATGTCTGGAACAGTGAGCATCACAGACCTAACAATGAAAAATGAATCACAACACTAAATGTTAATTTAAATGTATAATTAATATAGTGTATACATCAAATATTTTCTATGTATGATTGATAAAGTAGCAGAGCATGTCATGAAAATAATAATCTGCTGCCAGTTTCTTTTAATCAGTTTCAATGATTTATGTGTACAATTCTAAGATATTGTGCTGTATGTTATTAACCTTTTGCTGTCGTGAGCTAAATCACGATCACACAGTGTTTCTTGGTAGTCTAAAAACAAATTTACTTTGAAACAAAAGTATACACCTCACATACATGTTATGGGCTTAAAAAAGAAGACACCTGTACCATGTCAGATACAGAGTAGAAATGTATTACATTTTGAGTTTGCATCACAACATTACACTTTATATACATCACAGAGGACTGAAATAGAACAGAACCTGTTGATATAGAAACAACGGATTTTCGCTGGCTTTTAAAAAATGAAGTTTATTAATTATGAAATTATGAAAAATATGAATACCACTCTACCCATGAGGTTACTAGGTCATTTGACTGCAGGAAAGGGCTACGTCTCCTTCCTTTCAATTATTTACATTATAGGGAGAATTCTACCACCTTGACATTAAACATTCTATCAGCTGCTTTGCCCCTCTTTTCTTACCCATAATGCTCTACTCTGTCCACCATATCTGTGTAGACCTGTAAGCAATAGCACTGTCATGGTAGCAAGGTAATGTCTCGTCCTTGGCCTCACCTGTTTGACAACACGATAACCCTGAATGGGATATAGATTTTTCTCTTCTGAGGCTGATAAGAACCCAAATGAAACCTATGTTCAAGGCCAAGTACTATTGATATTTCTGGTACCAATAAATGCTACTTCGGAATTAAAATATGGCTAGATCTGAGGTCCATTTCTATTTACAAGGTTGCAGAGATTAGAGGACTGGCCACCCTTCGGAGCCTGGTTCCTCTCTAGGTTTCTTCCTAGGTTCCTACCTTGTGAGTTTTTGCGTCTGCCTTTTCATTGCTTGCTCTTTGGGGGTTTAGGCTGGGTATCTGTAAAGCACTTTGTGACAACTGCTGATATAAAAATGACTTTATAAAATACATTTGATTGATAGATTTAGGGGGAACCAGTGTCAATCCAAAATCTTTGTACTGTAACTGTGTCAACTGGTAGACATATTACCCTGGACCCAACATGAGTCTGATCCAACAACAGTTTCCAAGAAGAG
Source organism: Oncorhynchus masou masou (assembly GCF_036934945.1). Lineage (NCBI taxonomy): Eukaryota > Metazoa > Chordata > Actinopteri > Salmoniformes > Salmonidae > Oncorhynchus > Oncorhynchus masou. The sequence goes on along the minus strand of NC_088228.1, from coordinate 15,970,804 downwards.
TGACGAAGCACACGTTCAACAACCTCCACCCCGATCAATGGAACAAAAACCCTCAAGGCAGAAAATGTATTATGTCTGTTAATCAAGATCCTCAGACAACTAGGTACAATTTCCAAATTGCTAGAAGCTTATTAGCTTTCTGATTACTGATTCAGCAGTTCGATATGATGTGTCCCTTGTCGGGCTGCTGGGAACTTTGGTTCTGGCTGCTGGTTGGATGGAGGGAGATAACCCTCTGCACTCTACGCCCCGATCAACAGTCACAGAGATAAGCAAGCAGCCAAGGGGGCTGTTATGGAACAATACACACCACTATGGGCCTAGTAACTGAGAAGAGTGACTGGAGATTACCTCTTCATTACCCTTGAGGGGAATATTTCAGTGGTATTATATTGTATTTTGTTTTACTAGAGAAGGATGATTTGAGACAGTATTGATGTGGATACTTCATATTGAAGTTAGAGTTTACAGTAAATCATTACTAGTCCTGTAGCTGGTATGTACAGTACCTAATATTTGTTAGGAAATTACTTGATAACAACATGAGAGACTACTTATTTGAACTAAGTTAGTAAGTACTGTAAGTACAGTCATAACTGAAATTATTGACGCCCTTGATAAAGTTGAGCAAAAAATAGAATTTCTCAGAGAAAGAGATTTTCTTTAACAAGTAATATTTTTTTCTCAAAAAGAGAGGGGTGAAAATGATTGGCACCCTTGTTTTCAGTACACCTGCACCCTCCCCTTGTGTGGATAACGGCACTGAACCTTTTTCTCAAAAATTTGATGAGATTGGAGAACACATTGGGTCAGCACTCAGTCAGCTGAATAAGGAAATAAGCAAACAGGAAACCACTCACCCAGAGGCGGCGCTCCTAGTGGCCGGAGACTTTCATGCAGGGAAACTTAAATCAGTTCTACCAAATCTCTATCAACATGTTAACTGTGCAACCAGAGTGTAACGGTTTTCATGCGGTGAAGGAGAGTCGGACCAAAATGCAGCGTGTAGATTGCGATCCATGTTTAATGAACGAACGTAAACACGAATCAATACAAATACTACAAAACAAAGAACGTAATGAACGTAACGAAAACCGAAACAGCCTATACTAGTGTAAACTAACACAGAGACAGGAACAAGGACACTAAGTACAATCACCCACGAAACACACAAAGAATATGGCTGCCTAAATATGGTTCCCAATCAGAGACAACGATAATCACCTGACTCTGATTGAGAACCGCCTCAGGCAGCCATAGACTAACGCAAGACATCCCACAAAACCCCAAGACAAAAACACACCACAATAACCCATGTCACACCCTGGCCTGACCGAATAAATGAAGAATAAACATAATATATTTCGACCAGGGCGTGACACAGAGGAAAAACAATTCTAGATCACCTGTACTCCACACACAGAGGCGCGTACAAAGCTCTCCCTTGCCCTCTATTTGGTAAATCCAATCACAACTCTATCCTCCTAATCCTCCTGCTTACAAGCAAAAATTAAAGCAGGAAGCACCAGTGACTCAGTCTATAAAAAAATGGTCAGATGAAGCAGATGCTAAATTACAGGACTGCTTTGCTTTCACAGACTGGAACATGTTCCGGGATCCCTCCGATGACATTGAGGAATACACCACATCAGTCACTGGCTTTATCAATAAGTGCATTGAGGACGTCGTCCCCACAGTGACTTTACGTAATACCCCAACCAGAAGCCATGGATTACAGGCAACATCCGCACTGAGCTAAAGGGTAGAGCTGCCGCTTTCAAGGTGCAGGACTCTAACCCGGAAGCTTACAAGAAATCCTGCTATGCCCTGCGACGAACCATCAAACAGGCAAAGCGTCAATACAGGGCTAAGATCGAATAATGCTACACCGGCTCCGACGCTCGACGGATGTGGCAGGGTTGGAAACTATTACAGACTACAAAGGGAAGCACAGCCGCGAGCTGCCCAGTGACACGAGCCCACCAGACGAGCTAAATCACTTCTATGCTCGCTTCGAGGCAAGCAACACTGAGGCATACATGAAAGCATCAGCTGTTCCTGATGACTGTGTGATCACGCTCTCTGTAGCCGACGTGAGTAAGACCTTTAAACAGGTCAACATACACAAGGCTGCGGGGCAAGACGGATTGCCAGGACGTGTGCTCCGGGCATGTGCTGACCAACTGGCAGGTGTCTTCACTGACATTTTCAACATGTCCCTGATTGAGTCTGTAATAACAACATGCTTCAAGCAGACCACCATAGTCCCTGTGCCCAAGAACACAAAGGCAACCTACCTAAATGACTATTGACCCGTAGCACTCACGTCCGTAGCCATGAAGTGCTTTGAAAGGCTGGTAATGGCTCACATCAACACCATTATCCCAAAAACCCTAGACCCACTCCACATCAACACCACTATCCCAAAAACCTGAGACCCACTCCACTTGCTAGAAGCATGTGTTTCAGACATAAGGAAGTGGATGGCTGCAAACTTTCTACTTTTAAACTCGGACAAAACAGAGATGCTTGTTCTAGGTCCCAAGAAACAAAGAGATCTTCTGTTGAATCTGACAATTAATCTTAATGGTTGTACAGTCGTCTCAAATAAAACTGTGAAGGACCTCGGCGTTACTCTGGACCCTGATCTCTCTTTTGAAGAACATATCAAGACCATTTCAAGGACAGCTTTTTTCCATCTACGTAACATTGCAAAAATCAGAAACCTTCTGTCCAAAAATGATGCAGAAAAATTAATACATGCTTTTGTCACTTCTAGGTTAGACTACTGCAATGCTCTACTTTCCGGCTACCCGGATAAAGCACTAAATAAACTTCAGTTAGTGCTAAATACGGCTGCTAGAATCCTGACTAGAACCCAAAAAAATTATCATATTACTCCAGTGCTAGCCTCCCTACACTGGCTTCTTGTCAAAGCAAGGGCTGATTTCAAGGTTTTACTGCTAACCTACAAAGCATTACATGGGCTTGCTCCTACCTATCTCTCTGATTTGGTCCTGCCGTACATACCTACACGTACGCTACGGTCACAAGACGCAGGCCTCCTAATTGTCCCTAGAATTTCTAAGCAAACAGCTGGAGGCAGGGCTTTCTCCTATAGAGCTCCATTTTTATGGAACGGTCTGTCTACCCATGTCAGAGACGCAAACTCGGTCTCAACCTTTAAGTCTTTACTGAAGACTCATCTGTTCAGTGGGTCATATGATTGAGTGTCGTCTGTCCCAGGAGTGGGAAGGTGAACGGAAAGGCTCTGGAGCAACGAACCGCCCTTGCTGTCTCTGCCTGGCCGGTTCCCCTCCTTCCACTGGGATTCTCTGCCTCTAACCCTTTTACAGGGGCTGAGTCACTGGCTTACTGGGGCTCTCTCATGCCGTCCCTGGAAGGGGTGCGTCACCTGAGTGGGTTGATTCACTGATGTGGTCATCCTGTCTGGGTTGGCGCCCCCCCTTGGGTTGTGCCATGGCGGAGATCTTTGTGGGCTATACTCAGCTTTGTCTCAGGATGGTAAGTTGGTGGTTGAAGATATCCCTCTAGTGGTGTGGGGGCTGTGCTTTGGCAAAGTGGGTGGGGTTATATCCTTCCTGTTTGGCCCTGTCCGGGGGTGTCCTCGGATGGGGCCACAGTGTCTCTTGACCCCTCCTGTCTCAGCCTCCAGTATTTATGCTGCTGTTATTTGTATCGTGGGGCTGGGGTCAGTTTGTTATATCTGGAGTACTTCTCCTGTCCAATTCGGTGTCCTGTGTGAATCTAAGTGTGCGTTCTCTAATTCTCTCCTTCTCTCCCTCTTTCTCTCTCTCGGAGGACCTGAGCCCTAGGACCATGCCCCAGGACTACCTGACATGATGACTCCTTGCTGTCCCCAGTCCACCTGGCCGTGCTGCTGCTCCAGTTTCAACTGTTCTGCCTTATTATTATTCAACCATGCTTGTCATTTATGAACATTTGAACATCTTGGCCATGTTCTGTTATTGTCACGTTCTTTCAAAATCGAACCCAGAAGCAGACCAGGACAAGGAGAGTAGGAAGAAGGTGAGTATTTATTTACAAGTGAATATGAATGGGTAGATATATCCAGGTGGCGTAGCGGGCAGCGGTGGTGAGTTGATGGGAGTAAATAGGTGGATCCAATGGGGTAGCGGAATTCTCCGACGACCAGGCAGGAATGGGGTAAATGATCCGGGTGAGTAACTGAAGACAGAACAAACGGAGGTAAGTTTAAGGCAAGCAATACATAAAAAAACAACAAAACAAATTCTATCTAACTTGAGGCTGATGCTATGGCACAACATACTGTTCATGGCTAACGATCCGGCAGGGAATGGATGTCAGGTCAGAGCTTTTGAAGGGGAGAGGTGATGATCAGGACAGGTGTGCAGATTACTGATGGGATACAGGTGCGGGTGAACATCGATCTCCCAACAAGCTAATTCGCCCGGCAACCAGACAGGGTGCGTTCCAGGACACCGGAAAAACACTCCAGGGCAGAAACACAAGCAAACACAGACTCAAGAAGCGGGATTCGTGACAGTTATAATCTCCACCCGGCACAGCCGGAAGAGGACTGGCCACCCCACATATGCTCTCTCTAATTCTCTTTCTTTCTCTCTCTCGGAGGACCAGAGCCCTAGGACCATGCTCCAGGACTACCTGACATGATGACTCCCTGCTGTCCCCAGTCCACCTGGCCGTGCTGCTGCTCCAGTTTCAACTGTTCTGCCTCATTATTATTCGACCATGCTGGTCATTTATGAACATTTGAACATCTTGGCCATGTTCTGTTATAATTTCTACCCGGCACAGCCAGAAGAGGACTGGCCACCCCACATAGCCTGGTTCCTCTCGAGGTTTCTTCCTAGGTTTTGGCCTTTCTAGGGAGTTTTTCCTAACCACCGTGCTTCTACACCTGCATTGCTTGCTGTTTGGGGTTTTAGGCTGGGTTTCTGTACAGCACTTTGAGATATCAGCTGATGTACGAAGGGCTATATAAATAAATTTGATTTGAATTTGCATACCGCCCAAACAGATCCACAGATGATGCAATCTCTATTGCACGCCGCACTGCCCTTTCCCACCTGGACAAAAGGAACACCTATGTGAGAATGCTGTTTATTGACTCCAGCCCAGCGTTCAACACTATAGTACCCTCAAATCTCATCACCAAGCTAAGGATCCTGGGACTAAACACCTCCCTCTGCAACTGGATCCTGGACTTCCTGACAGGCCACCCCTAGGTGGTGAGGGTAGGTAGCAACACATCTGCCACGCTGATCTTCAACACTGGAGCTCCCCAGGCGTGCGTGCTCAGTCCCCTCCTGTACTCCCTGTTCACCCACGACTGCATGGCCAGGCACGACTCCAACACCATCATTAAGTTTGCTGACGACACAACAGTGGTAGGCCTGATCACTGACAACGATGAGACAGCCTATAGGGAGGAGGTCAGAGACCTGGCCGGGTGGTGCCAGAATAACAACCCATCCCTCAATGTAACCAAGACTAAGGAGATGGTTGTGGACTACAGGAAAAGGAGCACCGAGCACATCCCCATTCCCATCGACGGGGCTGTAGTGGAGCAGGTTGAGAGCTTCAAATTCCTTGGTGTCCACATCACCAACAAACTAGATTGGTCCAAACACACCAAGACAGTCGTCAAGAGGGCACGACAAAGCCTATTCCCCCTCAGGAAACTAAAATGATTTGGCATGGGTCCTGAGATCCTCAAAAGGTTCTACAGCTGCAACATCGAGAGCATCCTGACCGGTTGCATCACTGCCTGGTACGGCAATTGCTCGGCCTCCGACCGCAAGGCACTTCAGAGGGTAGTGCGTACGGCCCAGTACATCACTGGAGCAAAGCTGCCTGCCATCCAGGACCTCTACATCAGGCGGCGTCAGAGGAAGGCCCTAAAAATTTTACACCTGTTGTATTCGGCGCCCGTGACAAATAAACTTTGATTTGATGTTAGACCATTCCTCCATACAGAATCTTTCCAGATCTTTGATATCTTTTGTCTGTGCTTATGGACTGCCCCCTTCAATCCAAACCACAGTTTTCCATTAGAGCTCAAGTCCGGAGACTGAGATGGCCATTGCAAAATGTTGATTTTATGGTCAGGCTACTTTAGGGTAATTCTCTGAGATTAATTAACACCATTTGTAACTGTCTTGGGTAATAATCATGCAATTACTGTGTTGTTACCATGTTGATCTTGCTACGTGATAATTTATGATTACATAAGATAAGCATATTCATATTTTCAGGAAGTTTGATTGAAGGGAAGACCTATGAGTTGTTCTCTGTTCCATTGAACAACATCTATTTTGACCCACCGACCCATGCACAACCCCCCCCACCCACCAACGAAAACACACACCCACCCACCCGCCCACACACAAGGAGGACACACATGCACACACACAAACACCTGTACCTTGACACATACACCAGATTATAGCTGTTGCCGTGGAGGATAATTGACCTTGACGGTAATGCTGATTGATAGATTTGAAGCTGTTGACTTCTGTCAACTACACCTTTAGATATAGTCCCTCTGGAATACAGTAGAACTGTTCCACAGGCAAAGGTCTGGAGAAGAAGAAGACATTTCTTCATTGCCTCTTTCAGATATATTTTTGTGTTTCGCTATGACAAGGGAGTAGAAGTCAAAGTGCCTTAGTGACTCCAGTGTTTTAGGATTTTCATTCTTTTAGAGCAGGAAACCCAGGTGTGTAGACTTCCTAATCAATCACCTTGATAGTTATGTGAAAACGAAGGAACAAATCAAATCAAATGTTGCACAGAATACAGCCTTATAGTGAAAGGCTTTACTTATAAGCCCTTAACCAACAAGGCAGTTCAAGAAATAGAGCTAAGAAAATATTTACTAAATAAAATATAGTAAATTAAAAAATAAATAATAATAATAACACAATAAAATAACTAATAACAAGGCTATTTACAGGGGATACTGGTACCGAGTCAATGTGCGGGGGCACAGGTTAGTCGAGGTAATTTGCACATGTAGGTAGGGTTAAAGTGACTGCATAGGTAATAACCAGAGAGTAGCAGCAGTGTAAAAATAAAAGGGGGAGGTCAATGTAAATTGTTTGAGGTAGAAGCTGTTAAGGAGCCTTTTGGTCCTAGACTTGGCGCTCCGGTACCGCTTGCAGTTCAGTAACAGAGAGAACCGTCTATGACTTGGGTGACTGGAGTCTTTGACAATTTTTTGGGCCTTACTCACCGCCTAGTATGTAGGTTCCGGATGGCAGGAAGCTTGGCCCCAATGATGTACTGGGCTGTACACACTACCCTCTGAAGCGCCTTACGGTCAGATACAGAGCAGTTGCCATACCAGCTGGAGATGCAACCGGTCAGAATGCTCTCGATGGTGCAGCTGTAGAACTTTTTGAGGATCTGGGGACCCATGCCAAATCTATTCATTCTCCTGAGGGGGCAAAGGTGTTGTAGTGCCCTCTTCATGACTGTCTTGGTGTGTTTGGACCATGATAGTTCGTTGGTGATGTGGACACCAAGGAACTTGAAACTCTCGACCCGCTCCACTACAGCTCTGTCGATGTTAATGAGGGCCTGTTCGGCCCGCTTTTTCCTGTAGTCCACGATCAGCTCCTTTGTCTTGTTCATATTGAGGGAGAGGTTGTTGTCCTGGCACCACACCTCCCTATAGGCTGTCTCATTATTGTCGGTGATCATGCCTACCACTGTTGTGTCGTCAACAAACATAATGATGGTGTTGGAGTCGTACAGGAGGGGACTAAGCACCCACAACTGGTACAAGGTAGCACATCTGGTGAACAGGTCATAGCCGCAGGCTGAACAGCAGAAACTGTCAGCAGCAGTACCAGGTGGACTGGGGATGTGAACAGCCAGAAGTCGTCAGGCCAGGTAGTCTTGAGGCATGGTCCTAGGGCTCAGGCCCTCTGGGAGGAGAGAGCGAGATGGGAGAATTAGAGGGAGCATACCTGAGTTCACACAGGACACCATATAAGACAGGATAATTACACCAGATAGGACAGACTGACACTAGCCCCCCAGCACATAGACGATTGCAGCATAGATACTGGAGACTGCGATAGGGGGTATCGGGGGACACCATAGTTTCTCTATTGTCAGCCAGGGAGCGGAAAAGTCTTGTCTAAATCAGTTTAGAATTGGGCGAAATGCTAGTGCTTGGTTATACAATTTAAAGTTTGGAACGAATAGCTCTCCAGGATCTTTCCCTTTCTGTAAATGTCTTAATTTAATCCGGGAACTCTTACCTTTCCAAATACATTTTAAAAACGCACTGTGGATTTTATTCTAATAGCCGGAAGGGATCAATTCAACTGAAGCAATATAAATCCTTTTTTACAATATCCATTCTGCCAGTTAGAGTGACTGGGATGTTAATCCATCTACTGAGGTCTGATAGAATTGACTTGAGCCTTCTGTTGAAGTTTTTGGCAATGGTTTTATCTAAAGAAGGAAAGATATCTATTCCTAAATATTTCAAATAGGAAACGATTGAGATTCCATAAGTAGAGATGGGGTCCTCTGTCGGGTTTTTCAGGGGGAGTAAAGCAGATTTGGTTTGATTTATTTTATAACTTGAGATGTAGCTGAATTTGTCTATGATCTTCAAAGTGTTTGGGGGAGATTGAGATGCATTGTCTAGATAAAGTAAGCTATCGTCGGCATCTAATGAGATGTATAATGATAATGAGCCATAGAATTGAGAGATATTGGTGTAATTTCTTTGATTTTTGAGCTGCCTGGTGTAGGGACTCCATAGACAATAACAATAACAAGAGATGAGATGGGATCGCCTTGCCTGCTACTTCTAATTATTCTGAAACGATCAGAGCAGGTATTGGCTGTTATTACTATTGCTGAGGGATTGGCATATAGTATTTTAATCATATTGATGAGTCCCATATGTTCCAAACCCGACCAAAGATATGATCATTGTAGTCTATCAAGTTTTTTCTGCGTTGAGAGATAGAACTGCCCAAGGAGCTTGGGTTTCTGATGAATCATGTAAGATACTGTATTTAGACGACCGAGTTTATCTGAGGATAATAGTTTTAACAAACCCGCTTTGGTCTGAGTATACCAACCTGGGTAATTAAGTTTCAAGATGGGACGAGAGAATTTTGGAAAATATATTTATATCTGTGTTTATCAAAGATAGGGGGCGACAGTGAGATCCCTGTATGGCATCCTTACCTTTTTTATTTGATTTACATCCCTTCCAAATAGAGTACCACAGTATGAGTCATAATACCCATAAATCTTAGTGGTCAAACAGGACAATGTTTCCAATAGTTTTTCCACCATTCATTTCTCCCATCATTTTTTACCCCGAAACACTTCAAATAAGGGCTGTGTTCTGTGTAGGCTTACCCTGTCATGAAGTTTTGATAACCGTGTAAATCTCTCTAGGACAAGAGGACTTTTCTTAATATATTCGCCTGTATGTACCCCCCAAAAATGAATTGTTAATTGGCTGCTAATGTGGCTATCATAAAGAGCTACAAATGCCATGACGATCTGGACGAGACTGTCAATTCGAGGTAAAGGTAAGAATCATAGAATAAACTATCTAATGTTACCTAAATGTAGTAATGAATAAATTGACAACATTTATTTAAATGGACAATTCTGTGAACGTTCCTGCGCAAGTTTTAAATTGACACAATACATGTTAGCAAAGGTGTCAGCTATAGATAACGTGCAGGAGCTTGCAGGGATTTGTAGTTTTGCATGGTCTATTTTTGATGCTAATTAGCATTTCAAATCTGAGAGTAAATAGAGGCGAATATATTGATAAAAGTCACCTTGTCTGAGAGAGATTTACATGGTTATCAAAACGTCACTCCAGGGTGATCCTACATGAAACACAGCCCTTATTTTAAGTGTTTCTAAAGTCCCCGATTGGAACAATTTCCCTGTTTGACCACTAGGTTTTATAGGTATTATGAAACCTTCACTGTGGGGCTCTATGACCCTTTGTGAAGGGCTTAATCATTTAGAGTAGTAGGTTACCTAATTGGTTCTGAAATGTTAAATAGACCTCAGGAGGAATACTGTCCCTTTTACGTTATTGGAGAAAAACTTGGGCTCCGAGCAAACCGGCTTCCTCAGTTGATAGAATAGGAGTTCTTAAATCTTTTTAAAAGGACTCAATCTTTCTTGGTGTGGATTTACAATCAGAGGTGTACAATTCTTTATAGAAACAGGAATCTTTGGTTGATAAATTTGGTTTCTGATAGTAATTCACCGGATTCATATTCAATGGTTTCCATATGCGCTAATTGATCATTACTGCAAAGCTTGTTAGCCAGTAGATGAGAGGCAGCTCAATTCTGATCTTTTTCACAAATTGGTGTTTTTTTTTCGCAAATTGGTGTCTTTGAAAAATATGTTTTGTGAAAAGATAGTGTGATTGGTCAAAAGACCAATTAGTGTAAAAAAGTTAATTGAGCTGCCTATATTAACGCAGCCCTCAAGGACATACAGTGCATTCAGAAAGTATTCAGACCCCTTGACTTTTTCCACATTTTGTTACGTTACAGCCTTATTCTAAAATTGATTAAATTGTTGTTTTTTACCATCAATCTACACACAATACCCCATAATGAGCAACAAAAAGTATTCATACTCTTTACTCAGTACTTTGTTGAAACACCTTTGGCAGTGATTACGGCTTCAAGTCTTCTTGGGTATGACACTACAAGCTTGAAACACCTGTATTTGGGGAGTTTCTCCCATTCTTCTTTGCAGATCTTCTCAAGGTCTGTCAGGTTGGATGGGGAGCGTAACTGCACAGCTATTTTCTGGTCTGTCCAGAGATGTTTGATCGGGCTCTGTCTGGGTCCAGGCTCTGGCTGGGCCACTAAAGGACATTCAGAGACTTGTCCCAAAGCCACTTCTGCATTGTCTTGGCTGTGTGCGTAGGGTTGTTGTCCTGTTAACCCCAGTCTGAGGTACTGAGTGTCCTGGAGAAGGTTTTCATCAAGGATCTCTCTGTACTTTTCTCTGTTCATCTTTCCCTCATCCTGACTAAACTCCTAGTCCCTGCTGCTGAAAAACATCCACACAGCATGATGCTCCCACCACCATGAGTCACCGTAGGGATGGTACCAGGTTTCCACAAGTGATGCTTAGCATTCAAGCCAAAGAGTTCAATCTTGGTTTCATCAGACCAGAGAATCTTGATCCTCATTGTCTGAGAGTCCTTTAGGTTCCGTTTGGAAAACTCCAAGTGGGATGTCATGGGCCTTTTACTGTGGAGTGGCTTCCTGGCCACTCTACCATGAAGGCCTGATTCGTGGAGTGCTGCAGAGAACCCCACCGGGTTCTTGGTCACCTACCTGACTAAGGCCTTTCTCCCTTGGTTGCTCAGTTTGACCGGGCGGCTAGCTCTAGGAAGAGTCTTGGCGGTTCCAAACTGATTGCATTTAAGAATGATGGAGGCCACTGTATTCGTGGGCACCTTCAATGCTGCAGAAATGTTTTGGTACCCTTCCCCAGATCCTGTCTCAGAGCTCTATGGACAATTCATTCGACCTCATGGCTTGGTTTTTGCCCTGACATGCACTGTCAACTGTGGGACCTTATATAGACATTTGTGTGCCTTTCCAAATCATGTCCAATCAATTGAATTTACCACAGGAGGACTCCAATCAATTTGTAGAAACAGCACAAGAATTATCAATGGAAACAGGATGCACCTGAGCTCAATTTTGAGTCTCATAGCAAAGGGTCTGAATACTTATGTAAATAAGGTATTTCTGTTTTTTATTTTTAATACACTTGTAAAAATGTCTAAACCTCTTGTCACTTTGTCATTATGGGGTAGATTGACGAGGGAAACAATTAAGAACATTTTAGAACAAGGCTGTAGCAAAATGTGGAAAGAGTCAAGGGTATAGTTTTCGAATGCACTGTATGTTAGCTATGAGATGCCAAATGAAGGTGATAAACCATTGTTCTTCAACCCTTCAACCCCACACCCATAAGGTGTGCAGGCTTTTGTTCTAGACCCATTCTAACAGACCAACCATTAAGCCCTTGATTATTTGAATCAGGTATTTTACTACAATGTAATGTTTTGTTTTGTAATAACAGGCTTTGCACATACAGTTTCCTTATTATGTAATCAAATTAGATTGTGGTTGTCCTTAGGACTAGTCTGGAGGAAAATAACAGTAAATATATGCATCCTTTCTTCATGAAACACAATTTTCCGCCACCATGCTAGAGTGGCTAAATGCTAATCCCGGATGTTGTGTATCGTATTAAACCAATCATATTGAAACTATCAGACCTGGGGTCCCGTTTCATCAACAATGTATTTGGGCGGTAAGATAACACGACTCAATATTGCCAGCTGCTGGCTATTGGGCTAAGTTGCATCAGAGGAGTCCTTCACTGTAAAGATTTTACAAAAGTGAATAGTGTGCAGTATGAAAAGTGCAATAACCAAAGTCACTAAATATGAGTCTACAAAAAAAAGTGTTTTATTATATCTCCTAGATATAGGACAGACGCTTCAATTCCTTACAATTCATGTTTTGAGGCTGTTTTGCCATTTATGAATGTGTTATTCATTGAGTTTCTATGGGCTACAGCAGTTGGGCTATAGCAGTTGGGCTACAGCAGTTGGGCTACAGCAGTTGGGCTATAGCAGTTGGGCTACAGCAGTTGGGCTATAGCAGTTGGGCTACAGCAGTTGGGCTACAGCAGTTGGGCTACAGCATTTGGGCTATAGCAGTTGGGCTACAGCAGTTGGGCTATAGCAGTTGGGCTATAGCAGTTGGGCTATAGCAGTTGGGCTACAGCAGTTGGGCTACAGCAGTTGGGCTATAGCAGTTGGGCTACAGCAGTTGGGCTATAGCAGTTGGGCTACAGCAGTTGGGCTACAGCAGTTGGGCTATAGCAGTTGGGCTACAGCAGTTGGGCTACAGCAGTTGGGCTACAGCAGTTGGGCTACAGCAGTTGGGCTACAGCAGTTGGGCTACAGCAGTTGGGCTACAGCAGTTGGGCTACAGCAGTTGGGCTACAGCAGTTAGGCTACAGCAGTTGGGCTACAGCAGTTGGGCTATAGCAGTAAAGGCCAACTTCTATATTTAATCAAATAATTTTTCAATAGATTTTTTTATACCATTGGGCAAAAAAAAAAAGAGTTAAACTAAAATATCTTAATGAATCATGGTATGACCGTCTTAAAGCAATTCCATGTGTTAGCTTAGTAAATATCGCAAACCAAGGGCTTAGTTAGAACAGTTACAGTAACACAACGTGACCCCTTTCAAAATAAGCATACTCTCAAAATCTAAAATATGCACTTTTCTGATATTTGGGATTTGGGATTCGTACCAATGGTATTATCAAAAGCCTGGATTAGCACATTCATTTAATGTAATGGACCACCTGTTACAGAGGCAGCAGGATGACATTCCTTGTAGCTGCTGATCTGAAGTCAGTATCTCATTTCCTTCCCTAACGGTTATGGCTAGGACTTGGGGAAGGTTAGCTGACAGTGCTAAAAGCATCTTTAGCCGGGAGAGTGTCATTCAGGGCCTCTGGGTTGGATTGTCATGTCAGACTTGTTTTATCTTTGTGTGTGTGCTGCCCTCTTCTGGTGAAACAGTCCTGAACTCCACAAAGATACAGCACACAGAGGACTTGCAGCCGATCCATCCAGGTATCCCAGCAAGGACAGAGAAGAGCAGTGAAACCCCCTGAATTAGGTTTCATTCTGTGTGCTGAAAGTCAAGATCGCTGTACTCTAAACATTGTATAGCCGTCCCAATGTTGTTTATTTGTCCATCAGTGTAATGTCATACAGTCATCATGACCTTCAAGTTTAAAGAACATGTCCTTAAAGTCAGAATCAAAGTACTGTTGTCTGTATTTAAAAAATACTTACCAAATAAACAGTAGCTACAATTACTAAATTGCTTGTCGACGATTAATCTCTGATTAATTAATTAGTCTCAAATTAATTAATTTATTGCACTGATCCATTGCTCATAGCTATGATGCCCAAATTGGCAGTTAGTCAACACAATATGTTATCAAACCGAGAATTTCAAATTAATACACCATTTAGGTACTTTTTGATACAGTCCAATGATATCTTGTTGCTATAAGCTTTGCAGAATATAGAGTTGGACTCTGGACAGAGATCAATGTAGATTTAGGCTTCTATTCTTGCCAACCAGTACACACCTGATTCAACTAATCAACAAATCATAGACTTCAATCAAGACATTATTAGTTGAATCAGGTGTATTATTGCTAGGTTAATAACCTGCACCCACACGGGCCCTCAGTGGAAAAGAAGCCATGCACGAAGACCACAACTTTCAATGAAAGCTGATTCACATTTGCCATACTGTTATTCTTTGCTAATTTGTTCAACTTGTCTTCCTAAAGCCTGTCTGAAGACTTTCAAATCTCCCTCTGTTGCCTTACAAATATACAGGTGGTGGACCAAAAAACACAATCACCTGGATGAATGATGCACAACAATAGGACAATTCCCACACCTAAAAGTGCACGAGTAGTTGCCCAATAGTCATCTTCTTGTCCCTCATTTGTTTGCATTTTTGTCCACCACTTGCAGTTCTTCTATCCCTGATATCTTATTCCGCTCTCACTACATCAACGACTACTTGTCCACTCGAAACATCTTGGAGAGATTACCGAGGATTCTAATTGTTTCTAATCTTGGTAAAGGCACCATGGCTAGAGACGTACTATGCTGTAGTTTTGTGTGTTATATAATCAACAGAAATCTGAACAAAAAAACGATTTACACTCATGTTCATTGAATACTAGAGATATCAACACACTATCCCATGTGTCAATGCAAACCAGGCTTAAAAGGTGCATACTGGGCTTAATTGGAACAGTGATTTATGGTGAAAAAGACCGAATATCAAACTTTACTCAGAAATGATTTGGAAAGCAATGGTTTAGGGCATGGTTTCCCAAACTCATTTCTCGTGCTTTCCAGCAGCAACCTCTGTGGGGACCAGTCCAGACAATATATGGGTGTGATTGCACTCCTCATAGGCACACATAATTTTAAAACAAGACAATGATTATCTAGTCTCTCAGTCAAGGTTTAGTTACAACTCTGGACTAATGTAAGACGAAAAGCAATGGATTGACATTGACTATTGATTTATATATTGAATTTAAAATGTTGAGTAGCAGGGCATACCGGGCAATATGGATGCACTGTAACGGTTTTCTTTACTTGAAGGAGAGGCGGACCAAAACGCAGCGTGGTGGTTATTCATGTTTTAATTTATAAAGACACTAGACATGCATAAACTAACAAAACAAGAACTGTGAACCACTAAAACAGCCCTATCTAGTGCAAACACAGAGACATGAACAATCACCCACAAAACCCAACACCAAACAGGGTACCTAAATATGGTTCCCAATCAGAGACAACGACTAACACCTGCCTCTGATTGAGAACCATATCAAGCTAGACATAGAAATAGACAAACAAGACATCCAACATAGAATGCCCACTCAGATCACAGCCTGACCTAACAAAACATAGAAACATACAAAGCAAACTATGGTCAGGGTGTGACATGCACATCTATCAGTAAATAATAACCATCAAGAATTCAGCCAAGCCATAGTATAAATAGTATTTTATATTTCAAAATGTATAAAAGGAAATCTGGGGGAGCCAGTTTGAATGTGTCTGATGCAGCTGATAAAATGTATAATATCGTTATCTATAATTTACAGGTTCTATGCTTAAGTCAGTAGAGTAGATGCTGGATCATCAGCCAGTACAAGCACAGACTCAGCTGATCCACATCCAACCTCAGCCAGTACTAACACAGACCCGGTACTGGCAGCTTCAGCAAGTACAAACACAGACCCATTACAGGCAGCCTCAGCCAGTACTAACACAGACCCAGGTGAAGTACAGGCAGCCTCAGCCAGTACTAACACAGACCCAGTACAGGGAGCCTCAGCCAGTACTAACACAGACCCAGGTGAAGTACAGGCAGCCTCAGCCAGTACTAACACAGATCCAGTACAGCCGTCTTCAGCAAGTACTAACACAGATCCAGTACAGCCGTCTTCAGCCAGTACTAACACAGACCCAGTACAGCCGTCTTCAACCAGTACTAACATGGGGCGGCAGGGTAGCCTAGTGGTTAGAGCATTGGACTAGTAACCGGAAGCATTGGACTAGTAAGCATTGGACTAGTAACCGTTCAAATCCCCGAGCTGACAAGGTACAAATCTCTCGTTCTGCCCCCGAACAGGCAGTTAACCCAATGTTCCTAGTCCGTCATTGAAAATAAGAATTTGTTCTTAACCGACTTGCCTAGTAATATAAAGGTAAAAAAAAAAACACAGACACAGTACAGGCAGCCTCAGCCAGTACTAACACAGACCCAGTACAGGGAGCCTCAGCCAGTACTAACACAGACCCAGTACAGGGAGCCTCAGCCAGTACTAACACAGACCCAGTACAGGGAGCCTCAGCCAGTACTAACACAGACCCAGTACAGGGAGCCTCAGCCAGTACTAACACAGACCCAGTACAGGCAGCCTCAGACAGTACTAACACAGACCCAGTACAGGCAGCCTCAGCCAGTACTAACACAGACCCAGTACAGCCGTCTTCAGACAGTACTAACACAGACCCAGTACAGGGAGCCTCAGCCAGTACTAACACAGACCCAGTACAGGGAGCCTCAGCCAGTACTAACACAGACCCAGTACAGGGAGCCTCAGCCAGTACTAACACAGGCCCACTACAGCCGCCTTCAGCCAGTACTAACACAGACCCAGGTGAAGTACAGGCAGCTTCAAACAGTACTAGCACAAATAGAGGTGTCCAGCCAGCATCAGATACAAGCAGCTCAGACCCTAATAGAACAGTTGCTGCTCCACCAAATGACCCAGATTGGCCCCCAGTCTTAACAGACTGTATGAGGACTGAGTTAGTGCGCAGAGGTCCATTCAAACCAGGACTGGGTTTTTCTTACCCTAAAGACAATTCTAGAAAAGGTTTCCATTCAGGCTAATTATAGAGACAGCTGTTAAACGGGGAAAAGATTACCAGGAGCTGGCTTTCATATTCAATCAAAAACAACGCTGTGTATTGTTTTCGCTGTAAGCTCTTCTCTACAAAAGACTACAAAATAATAAAGGAAGGTGTGAATGACTGGTCAAATATCAACAGCATTCTGAAACACCGTGAGGATGGTCCTGAACACACAAACAATATGATTAAGTGGAGATGGTGGGAACATGTTTTGTATCAGTCTCCTGACAGAAAAGATGGTGGGACATACATGTTTTTATCACAGATGACAGAAAGAGATGGTGGGATGTCCTTACATGTTTAATAAGTATCACCCAGTCTCTGGCTGACAGAAAGAGATGGCTGGATGTCCTTACATGTTTAATAAGTATCACCCAGTCTCTGACTGACAGAAAGAGATGGTGGGATGTCCTTACATGTTTAATAAGTATCACCCAGTCTCTGACTGACAGAAAGAGATGGTGGGATGTCCTTACATGTTTAATAAGTATCACCCAGTCTCTGACTGACAGAAAGAGATGGTGGGATGTTTAATAAGTATCACCCAGTCTCTCTGACAGAAAGAGATTGGGACATGTTTAATAAGTATCACCCAGTCTCTGGCTGACAGAAAGAGATGGTGGGATGTCCTTACATGTTTAATAAGTATCACCCAGTCTCTGGCTGACAGAAAGAGATGGTGGGATGTCCTTACATGTTTAATAAGTATCACCCAGTCTCTGACTGACAGAAAGAGATGGATGGGATGTCCTTACATGTCCTTACATGTTTAATAAGTATCACCCAGTCTCTGACTGACAGAAGAGATGGTGGGATGGTTTAATAAGTATCACCCAGTCTCTGACTGACAGAAAGAGATGGTGGGATGTCCTTACATGTTTAATAAGTATCACCCAGTCTCTGACTGACAGAAAGAGATGGTGGGATGTCCTTACATGTTTAATAA
This sequence comes from Oncorhynchus masou masou, assembly GCF_036934945.1. NCBI lineage: Eukaryota > Metazoa > Chordata > Actinopteri > Salmoniformes > Salmonidae > Oncorhynchus > Oncorhynchus masou. Next base: position 15,952,736 of record NC_088228.1, on the reverse strand, counting down.
GTATCACCCAGTCTCTGGCTGACAGATGGTGGGAACATCACCCAGTCTCATTGGTGGGATGTCCTTACATGGGGTTCATCAGATAAAGTCTCTGACTGACAGAAAGAGATGGTGGGATGTCCTTACATGTTTAATAAGTATCACCAGTCTCTGACTGACAGAAAGAGATGGTGGGATGTCCTTACATGTTTAATAAATCACCCAGTCTCTGGCTGACAGAAATAGATGGTGGGATGTCCTTACATGTTTAATAACTATCACCCAGTCTCTGGCTGACAGAAACATAGCATTAAGGGGTTCATCAGATAAACTCTTCCAACCAGGTAATGGAAACTTCCTAAAAGAGGTTGAATTACTGGCAAAATTTTACTCCATTATAAAAAATAATCTCAGCAAAATTAAAGATGGAGAGATACATGCTCATTGCCTTGGGAAACGCACACAGAATGAGCTGATACAGATTGTGAGTGACAAGATTCTGGAAGCAATGGTGACTCAAGTAAGAGAGTCAAAGTATTTCTCCATTATCTTGGACTGTACACCTGACATGAGTCACCAGGAGCAAATGTCCATTATTCTGAGAAGCGTGGCTTGAAAGGGAAAGTCAGAGATCAAGAAGCCCTTCCTCTGCTTTGTGAATGTTGAGGTTACAACAGGCTTGAATCTGTCATTTTAGATAAGCTGAACGAGCTGAAGATTCCATTTGAAGATTGCAAAGGGCAAGTTTATGATAATGGGGCCAACATGAGATGACTGACTGCCGTTGAGATGCTTCCCTTTCTCTGTGAGAACAACCTGGAGGAACTCTATCCTAATCTTTGGACGACCCTAAGAACTGCAGTCACCATACCAGTAACAGTAGTATCGGCAGAGAGGAGCTTTTCAAAATGAAAGCTCATCAAAAGCTGCCTGAGGTCTATCGTGTCACAGGAAGGTTTGAGTGGTCTGGCCGTCATGACCATAAATCATGACATGGAGAAACACACGTCCTACGATGACATCATTGATGATTTTGCCTCAAGAAAGTGCAGAAGAGAAATAATTTGACGGTAAGATTTTATTCAAACATTCAACTGTTTACACATTTAGTAACATTTAACATTGTAAAGCAGAAGTACATTTGTGTAAATGACTGCTTAACTAAGTATGTGACTTACGTGCTCAATTTCTTCCAGACAGTCCAGATAGACTGGTGCCCATGCCGATGCTGAACATGCCCAGGCTGTAGAGGGAACCAAAGTTAATCACACAGTTGTATAGGCTTTATTTGACTATTTTGAGACATATAGCTGCAGCCATAGACTATGGGCTTATGTTTACATTGTATAGACAAAGCTAATTGTATAATATTGTGAGGACTGGACTAATTACCAGGCAGCAGAGCCAAAGCTCAGTGTTACATTTGATTATTTTCCATATTTGATATTTTCTACAATTTCTTATTTATGTTAATGTTTATATTCACAAATCTTAAGATCCTATAAAAAAATATTCTATTCAATAAATATTGTTTGTTTAAACCTCATTCTGTTCTGTATAGGTCTACTTATTCTTAGACCGACAGATGAAGCAAACTGTTTTAAAGAAGGGAGGATTGTAGTGGGAGCACTGGGGTGTCAGGTGTGACTGTGTGGCAATGGTAAATGGTTTCCATGGCTCACGGGTCAGGTATGAGGGCCCCTTAGCAGAATTTTGCTTAGGGCCCCAGGGAGGTCAGTACTGGCTCTGGGGGAAGGTTAACCTTCCAACAGGACAATGACCCTAAGTGCACAGCCAAGACAATGCAGGAATGGCTTCGGGACAAGTTTCTGAATGTCCTTGAGTGGCTCAGCCAGAGCCTGGACTTGAACCCGATCTAACATCTCTGGAGAGACCTTAAAATTGCTGTACAGCGACGCCCCCCATCCAACCTGATAAAGCCTGAGAGGAGATGGATCTCTGCAGGGAAGAATGGGAGAAACTCCCAAAGTACAGGTGTGCCAAGCTTATAGAGTCATACCCAAGAAGACATGAGGCTGTAATCGCTGCCAAAGGTGCTTCAACAAAGTACTTATTTTTATATTTGTATTTTTTTATGAGTAAAGGTTCTGAATACATATGTAAATGTGATATTTCTGTTTTTTACTACTGGTCAAAAGTTTTAGAACACCTTCTCATTCAAGGGTTTTTCTACATTTTTACTATTTTCTACATTCTACATCAAAACTGGGAAATAACCAAGGGTGTACAAAGCAGTCATCAAGGCAAAGGGTGGCTATTTGAAGAATCTCAAATCTCAAATATATTTTGATTTGTTTAACACTTTTTTGTTATTACTTGATTATATATGTGCTATTTTATAGTTGTGATGTCTTCACTATTATTCTACAATGTAGAAAATAGTCAAAATAAAGAAAAACCCTTGAATGAGTAGGTGTTCTAAAACTTTTGACCGGTAGTGTACATTTGCAAAAATGTCTAGAAAACATTTTTTGCTTTGTCATTATGGGGTATTGAGAAAAAATAATATTTAATCAATTTTAGAATAAGGCTGTAACGTTTCAAAATGTGGAAAAAGTCAAGGGTATCTGAATACTTTCTAAATGCATTGTATAACAATGCAAAGTTCATTTAACAGTAAAAATAAGACAAAATGTATTTAAAAAATATATGCTGTGAATGCCTGAAATGTATTATCTTGTTGTAGTTCACCAGGTTATGTTACACCTGTGTGACTATGACATGTAGGCACAACTGTCAGCATGAAAAAAACATATTTTCATTGACAAGAAATAGTCATTAATGGCCATGAAATATGCCATTGTGCATATATCAGTTCATGAATATCTTAATTTTACATAAAGTATGATCACTTATCTGAGAAGCAACAAAACATTTCTGGAATATGTGTTTATCTGAGTGACGCCTCAACACCAATTTTTTTTGCAACTTTGAAATTGGGCGCTAGTGGGGAATTTACACAACTTTTCAATAGCTTCATCTGATTGGCTTAGAATATAAATTGTTATGAATATAACAACCAGATGAATTGGTTAAGATATTAAACAACAGAAAATGTTTATTTTTTTCCTTTGAATCCAAAGATGGAAGTGGGCTTGAAGAGTACGTGGGCTTAGCTACGCTTACCCAATTTATTTATCTTGTTATTCCTCTTTTTCTCTCTCAGCATTGTTTGGAAGGGCCCATAAGGAAGAATTTCACTGTTAGTCTACACCTGTTGTTCACAAGCTTGTGTCAAATACATTTGATTTGATTTGGACTGTGGGGTGGAAGGAAAACTTTTTAGGTCAATTATAGCTTGTATGACTGCCCCTCCAGGATTCAGCGACCGTGGACACACAACCGCATCAAATCCCAGTCTGTCCGAGAAGCATACCATATACCAAGCTAACATGGATACAATTAAGAAAAAGTACGTACTGTAAAATATGAATAATACACGCATGTGTTAAAAATGTGTTAAAAATCTAATGGATCTGACTTTTTGAGGTTCCTTTGAATTATACATTTCAGTTTGAATGTGCGGTATTGTTGAAAACAATCATGTAAACAATCAATTTTCACAAACAAACTCTGCATCGTTGGTGGTCCTGATCAAACATACCATGTTTGTATCCAAACCCAGATACACCCATTCCACTAGGGAATTACCCATCAAGCCATATCCTATCACCCACTGACATCCAAACAAGGCTGTGGTCAGTGGTCACATTCTCCTAACAGCCACTAAATAACAGCCACGGACCTTATCTTTCAGTGGGTTTACAGATGGCATCTCCGACAGTGGCAATTGATTATGTATCATCATCTAGTCATTTCAGAATGATCAGGCCATTTCCTAACAAACTGCATCTAACGGCCTGTAATTCTGATGCACCTTCCTGTAGGGTTCCAGAACATTATGGAAATTCTTTGGAATCCTTGGACATTTGCGGGAATCTTGTTTCTGAGAAAGTCTCTGTAGTTTAGTCTGAAACCACATTGTATTGTTTCTTTATTTAACCTGATTCTGATATAGTCTGATAAAAACAGCGGGACATGAGCTTACATTCACCCACCAGTCATTAGATTTAAAGCCATTTATGATTTTACATAAAACATAATCATATCCCACTGGGCACACACTGGTTGAATCAACATTGTTTCCACATCGTTTAAATTAAATGACATTGAACCAATGTGGTATAGATGTTTAATTGACGTCTGCGCCCAGTGGGATACCAGCAGGCATAATGGAATTGCAACATCTGCATCCATCCTAAGTCTAGAAACAAACAACTTTCATATTATATAATAAGTATTCAAATGTATATCTAATCTATATACTGTATTTAATCATATATATATATATATATATATATATATATATATATATATATATATATATATATATATATTTTAAATCGCATGGATTGTCTCAACCATATAATGATATCTAATATCATGGTAGCCTTAGCCATGCAATTGTTATTGAGTGCTTCTCTCTCCATGTATTCCTTGCTGGGTAAAAGTGTGTCACGGTAACCATGGTTTTGTGAAATGCCCAAACGCAGCGACATCACATTAATCTTGTGTTTTTCCCTCTGGCGACAGAAACACTTACAATGGGAAACGACATGATACATGGGGCTGCCATCTCCACAGCTTCACCCTGCAACAGCATTGGAGCCAAATGGCTTTTGATGAATTCGATAGTTAATTCCCCTCCCAGTCATGTTTACAGCAACAGATCAATACTTCACTCCATCAGGACAGTTTCACACCATATTGGATCTGATAAACTGATTTAAATACCCACTGAGTGACATGGCATTGGCAGTGCTGAAGCCCACAAACCTGTCTGTCTGCCTGCAAGTCTGTCTGTCTGTACGCCCATTATTATTCCTTCTGTCTGTTTGCCTGTCTGTCTGCATTGTTTTTGATGTGTCTTCATGACTTCTCCTCAGACAATTTTTCGTAACAACACAGACATGACGTGGTGTTGAGTGAAATGTCTGCTTAGGCTTTTGCTTAGTAATGGAAGATCTATAGCACTCATCTGTTGAAGTAATTTTGCGTTTTTTAGGTTAACCTTTTTGCTTCAGAATGGAGTTGTTGATGAGCAGCCGTTCACGAAACGAGCATCAGTACAATATGTAATGCCTTTTTACTGAAAGTGAATGATACCATCAATTGATAAGATGACCAGATATGATTATCATACAAATCGGAACAAAAACCTTCATTTTACAATGCAGAGGCAACGGCCTACATGTAAATCATGTTGCAAAATGGCTACGACTACTAAACAGCAAACACACATCTAAAAGGAGATGATACTTATGCAGACACACTGACAAAATACACAACCAGGACATACAAGAAGAAACCGTTGAATGATCATAAAGATTACACTCAGATAAGGTATTGACCTCATACCAGATAGTAGCACTAACTTCCTGCAGAATAAGGTCCTCCCCACTCTTCATAGCATTCCTGTGTTATCAGACTGGTGGTGCTTGGGCCTCTGTGGATCTGCCTGTCCCTGGACAAGCCCTGATCCTGGTGATACTGGCCAGGGAACAAGCTCGACTGTGAAGGGGAGAAGATTATAAAAGACTATAGGCTTGGGGAAGATTACATTAACAACTCATAGGAATCCAAGGCAGGCTGACTACACCCACACTGGCCACCCCAAGCCAGTAGTGCATGACTCAGGGAAGAGTTGATCTAGATTAAGATAATGTTGTTTGACAGTACTCTTCTTTTTGGAATATATTTCTTTATGAAATACTCTCTGGTACTATTGTCTGACTTCTGGGAAAATTCAATAAATGACCTGGCTTTATGACGAGGATTCTGTATTTCCTTCTTATTCTCTCCTGATTCCAGGAATCGTTCAAATGGGATTTCAGGAAAACCAAGGAATTCATAGAAAACCCTTGTCTGACAATATTTTGTTATGTAAAGTAAAGTTATCTGGCAGTACCCCTCATTCTGGAATTGTCTGACTAAACCATTACCTCTTGAATGGTGTTTTTTCTATTAATCTCCCCAGCAGACAAGCTATCGACCTACAACTCCTACAACAGTTTTGTCATCCTCTCTCTTCAACTGGCACTGATTGTCTGTACTGTACCATGCTCTTCTCCTTGGTGGAAAGTGCTGTGGAAGTCTTGGGTAAGGCAGAAATCTTGCCTTGCTCAGAGTCAGGGTCTCACCACTCATCATCCCTAATGATCTCCATATGGGCTGACTGCAGCTCAATGCCAATGTACTCACTTCCTGTTCTGACTAACTATAGGGAGTCACACCAGTGGAAATTCCTGAACTCCTGGTGTAGAAGAAACTAATACAGGGAGTTATTTCTGACCTTGTGACTTGACAAAGAGGAACTCCATGCCTTAAAGTCAATCACTAGCTTGGATTCAGTTTGAAGAACAGGTATACTGTTAGGCCAGGGTAAAGAATGATAATCCATGGACACTGTGACTTCAGATAAGACTCATGGTATAATTAGAGCAGCACAACTTCAGGGACAAATATAGTGCAATGAATGGAGATGTCTAGACTAATCCGTTTTTCAAAAAATTGTTCAAACCTTCCATAAATCACTCAGGCCTGCTCCCATTGATAAAGGGCCGTAGTAGGGTGCTTCCATAGCGGACATAAAGATTAGGAAACCCGGTAAATGCATTTAGAACAGTTTTTTAATTTCGGGTTACCAGATGCCGATTTTCAATCACCAGTTGCACAGAAAACATAGTGCAATGAATGGAGAGGTCTAGACTAATCCGTGAAAAAATATGTGAAAATGAATAAAATAAAGTTGCAGCTGTCTTTATTAAGATCAAACTGAACTAACTGCTATCTTGAAATGTTGAAAAAGTGTTTTTAAATAGTTCAGGCTGATCCCTCACCTTGATCAGCTCTGGAGATTAGATTAACAGCCTGAGGTCATTTTTTTAAGACAAAAAAATGAAAATGAAAATGAATAAAATAAATAAAATAAAGATGCAGCTGTCTTTGAAATTATCAAACTGAACACATTGCTGTCTTGAAATGTTGAAAAAGTGTTTTTTAATAGGTCAGGCTGATACCTTACTTGAGAAAAAAACTGACACTTTCCAGGGGTCTCACCACTCATCATCCCTAATGATCTCCATACGGGCTGACTGCAGCTCAATGCCAATGTACTCACTTCCTGTTCTGACTAACTATAGGGAGTCACACCACTGGAAATTCCTGAACTCCTGGTGTAGAAGAAACTAATACAGGGAGTTATTTCTGACCTTGTGACTTGACAAAGAGGAACTCCATGCCTTAAAGTCAATCACTAGCTTGGATTCAGTTTGAAGAACAGGTCCCAGTATACTGTAAGGCCAGGGTAAAGAATGATAATCCATGGACACTGTGACTTCAGATAAGACTCATGGTATAATTAGAGCAACACAACTTCAGCGGCAAATAAAATACAATGAGAAATCATATGAGCAGAGAGCTGGCATCTGGCTTGGTACCAAACTCTAAACTGAACAACTATCCCAGAAACCTCTGCTCTTTATACCCAGAGCAACAGCATCCAGTATGAAAATAAAGATCATCCAATTACCGTCCCACATCACCCTCTGTCTCTCATAGAAGCATATTTCTACTTACCTTTTACCACAGTGCAAACATAAAAAACATACATTATGGAAGGGCAAGATAAATATCATGCACTGAATAAAGGAGTGAAAAGGCCTGGAGTGTCACTGAAGCAAACCTTCACTGGGTGCATTGTGGGCGGCTCATGCAATTTTCAGCCACAATACTGTTTTGATGTCAATCTTTCACAATTCAATACTCTCTGTCTAGTCTCTCTCTGCCCAGAACGTCGTCTGGATGTCCTCTCTGACCCCTCTTTATAAACCCATCATTTCTGCTGAGCTGAGGGAGAAGGCACGGTACAGTTCCTTAGCTCGCTTGTAGTATTAAATAACTGCAGAGGGAAGCAGTGTGTCTATTGATGTTGGCCACGCAGCTTAGCACACCCCAACCATCCTTTTCCTTTGTTACTGTGATTCTAACCTTTAATCCAATATATGACCTTTCTCCTTGTTGTTTAAGTGATTTTAGACAGACTGAAAGACATACTTAATTTGGTAAACGAACAAAAACCCTGTAAGAGGTTAATATAATGGAATTCAGACCTAAACAAACAGATTTTGACTATAATTTTTTCATTCCAAATGAGATTAACATGGTAGAATTTAGATTACATAGATAAGTCTTGTATATCGCTGTAATATGCATGCGATCTCTCTCTCTCTCTCTCTGTCTCTGTCTCTGTCTCTCTCTCTCTCTCTCTCTCTCTCTCTCTCTCTCTCTCTCTCTCTCTCTCTCTCTCTCTCTCTCTCTCTCTCTCTGTCTCTGTCTCTGTCTCTGTCTCTGTCTCTCTCTCTCTCTCTGTCTCTGTCTCTGTCTCTCTCTCTCTCTCTCTCTCTGTCTCTCTCTCTCTCTCTCTCTCTGTCTCTGTCTCTGTCTCTGTCTCTCTCTCTCTCTCTCTCTCTCGCTCTCTCTCTCTCTCTCTCTCTCTCTGTGCTGGGTCAGAAGACACTTCTTTCCTGAATGAGCACTTCCTCGTCTGGGCTCTGTGATCAGTGGGGCGGCTGTTAAGAGGAATGTGGAAGGGAGGAGAGCATCAGCACAATGATCCCCCTCTCCCTCTTTACCTTTCACTCTTTCTCGTTCGTGCTCCCTTTCACTCTCCCTTCTCTCGCTCCTTCCCCTCTCCTTTTCACCTCTATCGCTCTATATAATATCCTTGGCCCTCCTTTTCCTTCTTGTTCCCTCTCCTCTCTTGCATGGTCAGGACACTGGGAATATGAACATGGATTTGAACTACTTAAACTAGCTGATATTCCTGTATGCTGCACTTACCATACGATACCACTATTCACCAACATCATACATGTATCTCTGTGTTGTGTATTTGTACTCTCTTACAATGAAGTAAGTGTTGGCAGCTTCCTCTAAAAACAACATCCAAGCAGGAATATGAGGAAACACCTCAGATATTCTCCTCCAGTTTCAAGCATTAACCAAGGTTATGAAAAAGTGCTCCAGACTCACAAATCATTAGTTACCTTAGAGAACATCTCTACTATATGAATACCAGACAGAGCTCAGCCCCGGCCCTGATTGGCAGATCTGGGAGTTTCTGTGAGTGGGGTCCATTCGGGTCATGGCTACAGCTTTTGTCAAATGAATTGAAAGTAAAAAAATTGAAAGTAAAAAAATTAGAAATTAAAATCCTAACCTTAACCTAATTCTCCTAACCTGCTACGTTAATTCTCATAACCTGCTGTGTAAGTTCTCCTAACCTGCTACAAAAAGTCAAATCTGACTGACGTTAATTTGACAAAAACTGGATCCCTTCTAGCCATGACCGTCTGTACCATTGTCTTGCCAGTTCTCTGGGAGCAGAGAGTGTGGGAACATGACCTACATTATACTGGAGATTGGTTGCAGATGCAGCCTCAGTGCTGTTGTAGCAGGGAGCTGCTATTGAATCAGCAAAAACCCAGGCTTCCTCTGAGGTTTGCCCCCAAGCATGAGATTTCTCTCTCGGAGGAGGTCTGGAAGTCTCCTTACATGTCCTCTATCTTACTACGAGGAGAGAGACACACAGAGAGAGAGAAGGAGAGAGGGAGACAGAGAGATGAAAAGGAGAGAGAGACACAGAGAGAGGGAGACAGAGAGATGAAAACAAGAGACACAGAGAGAGAGACAGAGAGATGAAAAGGAGAGACACAGAGAGAGAGGGAGACAGAGAGATGAAAAGGAGAGACACAGAGAGAGAGAGGGAGACAGAGAGATGAAAAGGAGACAGAGAGGGAGAGAGAGAGAGAGAGAGAGAGAGAGAGAGAGAGAGAGAAAGAGAGAGAGAGAGAGAGAGAGAGAGAGAGATGAAAAGGAGACAGAGAGAGAGAGAGAGAGAGAGAGAGAGAGAGAGACAAAAAGGAGAAAGAGAGGGAGACAGAGAGATGAAAAGGAGAGACACATAGAGAGAGAGAGGGATAGTGAGCTTCCGTCATAAGATACATTTCACTGCGGTGCATAAAGTAGAAATTGCTTTCTTGCCATCACACTGATATCTGTGTAAGACACAAGACACTTGTAATTTCATCCATGTGATATGAGTTCATTCATTAAAACATAATCAGCCACTCTCAGGTTATGGGAATTTGTGGACATCTCTCATCAGGTAGCTTATTTTGATCAGTTGGTTTTTGTTAAGGCTACCACTTCTTCCAACCAACATAACATGTGGTCATAACACTTGTGTAAAAGTCAGTATAAAACAGACTTCTGCACAGTTTTTACAACAACATGAACAGTTTATTGTAGAGGTGACCGTGGTGACGGTGACATAATTTGTCATGTGCCGCTTTCCAAGTTTTCTCGAGTATAACTACCCTCTGTTTGCAAAATTCATGACTCATATAACCAGTATCACCTTCTTTCCCAAGCACTCCCTTTTCCACAAGGTTTGCCGTTGAGTTCAATTCTCCGCTGGCAAAATGAACCACGGGCCGTTTTCCATGGAAAAGGATTTACCAGATTGGGAATGGGGCCCAGAATGTACCACACACTGTAGTTACTGTACTGTATCACGGCTATTGACAGCTAATGATGATGCTGCTGTGACGGCTGTCTAATAGCTCCTTTAACCACACTCGTTTCAGGGATTTTAAACACATTCAGACTGCATTGATTAACTGCTTTGCCAGGGAAAACATGCCACAATGATGCTCACCAATGAGCAAGGATTCCTATGCTGCTCTACGACTTGTATAGCAAACCACAGCCCCTAAGGTCCTCTGCCAATGGCCATATCTGAAATTGGTCAATGACCCTGATAATAGCCTGTGTGATTAATCTATACATAATGTCACTGCCAAGTGAATTACATGATTATATGGTTATTAACATGGTTTATAGAATAACATGGATGAGTGAGGTCTACCTGAACACTAAAGGATTACATTTCTTCCCAACATCTCACGTAAGAAGGAGACAATTCAAAACATACAGTAAACCCCACACACCTGAATGAAGTGATGTCACCTAATAACATTTCCAGATGTTTGTAAAATTGGATAGACTTTCCTAACTAACTAAGATTAATGGGCCTTTAAAGGGTTTCTGGTGTTTAAAAAAAAAATTGGCATATATATCACTGCATTCAAGAACAATTCAGCGTTCAATGAACCAACAACGTGCTTTGGGCCAATCGACATGGGAACCCCACTCTACCATGTTAAACCCATTGTAAACCCAATCCCTCCAGAACTTTCATTATGCACACTTGACCACTATTCCCAGTGATTAGTAATTGTATAAGTGTGTCCTTGGTTTACCATTGTCCTGTCAATGATTGTTCCCATGTCCGTTGGTGGTGTGAGTACCTATGCGTTGGTGCAGCTGTTATGCTGCGTGTCTTATATATTGGGTATTATTGGGTATCGTCCCGTGTCGTTCAACAAGGTTTACCCTCGCTCTTTTGTTTGGGTACAGCCAAGTGTTTTTGTATATGTGTTTGTTTTGAGTGTATTAAAAACCCCTACTGTGTATTCCTGCGCCTGTCTCCAAATCCTTTATACCAGCGTGACACCCACTCAACCGTGTTAAACGCATTCAGCAGTGTTAGTCTACTTTCAAGCCCTGATCTGTTTCACCTGTCTTTGTGATTGTCTCCACCCACCTCCAGGTGTCTCGTGTTTTCCCCATTACCTCTTCTCTTCTCTTCCTCTCCCTGCTTACCTCTTCTGGAGCGATCCTGGTACCTGCCGGGCATTCCGTTCCCAGTGCTCCCTCATTTTCGAACTCCAGCCCTCTTTGTTCCCGTCGGACAGATCAAAGATAACATATTTAGTCATGCTAATGTCCGGAAGGGTGCTCTCCTAGGCAATGGCTGTGTGGAAGCAGCAATCTGCTGTGTGCCATAGCCTGGAGGAATTCATGGCAGTGAGGAAGGTTTTTGATTCTCCGGTGCCCGGGAGGGAGGTGGCTCAAGCTACTGCAGGTACATCAGAACTCCCGCAGTGTGGAAGACTATGCAGTAGATTTTCGCACGCTGGCCGAGGAGAGTTCCTGGAATCCGGAGGATCTGTTTGACACCTTCCTCCATGGACTGTCGGAGGAGATAGGTTGATGCTTCTGATGTTGGAGTGGGGGCCATCCTGTCCCAGCGATCTGCTCAGGAGCAGAAGCTCCATCCTTGTGCCTTCCTGCCCTATTGTCTCAATCCTGCAGAGAAGAACTACAACGTAGGCAACCGAGAACTCCTGGCGGTCATGATGTTACTGGAAGAGTGGAGGAACTGACTGGAAGGAGCAGAACAGCCATTCTTGGTTTAGACCGACCATACAAATTTGGAATATCTCCGTACAGCCAAGTGCCTTAACTCCAGGCAGGCCCGGTGGGCTTTATTGTTCACAAGATTCAACTTCACCATCTCCTACCGCCCAAGGTCCAAAAATGTGAAGCCTGTCGCCCTCTCCTGCCTATACAGTTCCTCTGCCACACCCTCAGTCTCCGAAACCATTATCCCTACATCATGCCTTGCAGCTTCAGTGGATTGGGGTATTGAAACCTTGGTCCGCAAGGCACAACGCTCCCAGCCTGAACCTGAAGGGGGCCCGGCTAACCGGTTGTTTGTCCCTAACTCAGTCCGGTTCCGGGTCCTAGAATGGGCTCACTCCTCCAGACTGACCTGTCATCCAGGTTCCCGTTGTACCCTAGCCTTCATCCAACAACGTTTCTGGTGGCCCACAATGATTCCTGGCATCTCTACCTTTGTCTCTGCATGCACAGTGTGTGCTCAGAACAAGACTCAACGGCAAACTCCTTCTGGCCTCCTTCAGCCACTACCTGTATCTCATCGTCCCTGGTCTCATATCCCTCTGGACTTTGTCTTTGGGCTCCCTCCATCTGACGGCAACACTATCATTCTGACGGTAGTGGACCGGTTCCCCAAGGCCGCCCATTTTATCCCTCTCCCCAAACCACCCTCTGCCAAGGAGATGGACCAACTTATGGTGCAGCACGTCTTCCAGATCCATGGACTCCCGGTGGAGATGGTCTCCGACCGGGATCCTCAGTTCTCATCTCAGTTCTGGAAGGCGTTCTGCACCCTTATTGGGTCGTCGGTCAGCCTGTCCTCTGGATTCCATCCCCAATCCAACTGCCAGTTGGAGAGAGATAACAAGGATCTAACCCCCCCCCCACTACCCCACCCCACAGATGATCAACCAACCCCACTACCTGGAGCCAACAACTGGTCTGGGTGGAGTATGCCTGGAACACCCTTCCCTGTTCAGCCACGAGACTCTCCCCTTTTGAGTGTTCTATGGGGTATCAACCTCCACTCTTCCCAGAACAAGAGCAGGAGGTCAACGTACCCTCGGCCCAGATGTTTGTCCACCACTGTCGACGTACCTGGAGAAGAGGTCTGGCAACACATATCAAGACCAACTTCAGATATCTTTGACAAGCGGACTGCCGTCGGACTCCAGCTCCCCGCTATCGCATTGGGCAGAGGGTATGGTATCCACTCGGGACCTCAAATCAAATCAAATCAAATTAAATTTTATTTGTCACATACACATGGTTAGCAGATGTTAATGCGAGTGTAGCGAAATGCTTGTGCTTCTAGTTCTGACACTGCAGTAATAACCAACAAGTAATCTAACTAACAATTCCAAAACTACTGTCTTATACACACAAGTGTAGGTGATAAAGAATATGTACATAAAGATATATGAATGAGTGATGGTACAGAGCAGCATAGGCAAGATACAGTAGATGGTCTCGAGTACATTATATACATATGAGATGAGTATGTAAACAGAGTGGCATAGTTAAAGTGGCTAGTGATACATGTATTACATAAAGATGCGGTAGATGATATAGAGTACAGTATATATGTATACATATGAGATGAATAATGTAGGGTATGTAAACATTATATTAGGTAGCATTGTTTAAAGTGGCTAGTGATATATTTTACATCATCACGCCAGGTGGCGTCCCTAAAGGGGGGGATACTGTCACTCCCTGATCTGTTTCACCTGTCTTTGTGATTGTCTCCACCCACCTCCAGGTGTCTCCTGTTTTCCCCATTAGTCCGCGGTGTATTTAACCCTGTGTTTCCTGACTCTCTGTGCCAGTTCGTCTGGTTTTGCCAAGTCAAACAGCGTTTCTCCTAGCTCCTATTTTTCCCAGTCTCTGTTTTTTCCTAGCCCTCCTGGATTTGACCCTTGCCCGTCCTGACGCCATATTTGCCTGCCTTACCGCTGCCTGTCCTGACCTTGAGCCTGCCTATCGCCTGGTACTGTTTGGACTCTGACCTGGTCTATGAACTCTCGCCAGTCCCCGACCTGCCTTTTGCCTACCGCTTTTGGTATAATAAATATAAATCAACCATCTGCTTCCTGTGTCTGCATTTGGGTCTCGCCTTGTGCCCTTTTACACCCCTCGGCTCTGACGTTTAGAATAGATTCATTATGATATCAATAGGGTCATTGACCAACTTCAATTATTTGATATAATTGTTTGTTGTATAATCCTCATTGGAGTATCATTGGAAGCGGATCATCTTCATTTGAACAGGTCAATTATCCTCAAGTGTAATTTGTCTCCCCATAACATCATGTTACAGCTTTCTAAATCATGTGACAAATGTTTTTGTTTTCTTGATCAACAAATAGTTTGGCCATTTTTGTGTGTACGTCTGTCATTACAAGAAGTCAGGTGTTCCGGCCTGGTTTTGTCATGGCTAAGTAACAGCATATAGGGTTTGCCCGAAACGGAGCCCTCAGAAGCAGGCGAGCTCAGTGGGAAACAGCCCTCCCTTTCAGCCCAGCGCGTGTACTTAATGAATTTCGACACGTTCCCCATTCCTTTCTATCTCCTCTACCAAAATGAATAGAAGCAGGGCTCTACACTGAAAGGCTACGAGGGGAAATCTAAATGAAAGGAGATATTGTGTTGACACTATGGGACTTCCTAAAAAAAAAACGTTTAAAAAAACTATGGGACTTCCTGTCTGTATATTGTCTGCTTTCACAATATCCAATAACAGTGGGTCATGTTACAATGTTACAAGATAAGGGATCTAGAGAGCTGCTACACTATGTCTGTTGTTTGAATAACAGGAATTTTATCAACTGTGATCTCTCTTTAGGCTCTGGGAGGAACATGATTTCTAAGCCCATGTGAGAGCCATACTATGTGATCATGACACCAAAACCACAAGCACGACGAGATCACACGATCAGAGTCCAAGACCACAACACCAATTCCTGGCACAACTGCAGTTTATAGCTTCAATTAGGCATTTCACTACATCTAACTCCTCTCAGTTTATGCAACATTTTCACAGAAGACTCTCTGTGATTTGTCTAAAAGAGATGAAAGCACTGGCCTTTTTCGAAATAACCTGCTGTCTAATTAGGGCTGTAGACAGACAATAAGATGCCTCACTTGGCCAATTAGAGATAACAAACATTAAATCAAATATGTTGGGCTGTAACAGCAGTTATCTCTCTCTCTCTCTCTTCCATATATCCCTCTGTCTCTACACCCCACCCTTTTTCCAACTCTCCCTCTTAATCTTTCATCCTTCCCTTTCTCTCCATCACACTGTCCATCCCTCCCTTTCACTATCTATCTCTTTCTCATCTCTCTCTCTAATCACTGCACAGTCGTGGGCCAGTCATGGCAGCGTGCCATCAGGATTGATTTGCAGACCCTCCTCCTGAAAAGAGGACAATGAGGCCGAGGAGGTGGGTGCGCAGGGGCTCGCTTCTGATTAAATTCCACACAATCTTTTCCTCAGAGGGTTCCAACCCCTCAACACATACCCCTCCGCCCCCTCTGTATCCCACACAGCAGCTGGTCACAATGATTATAATAACACCCTGTACCTAGGTCAGAACTGGTAATGCCAGCAGCCACATGTGAGGGAGTTGATATAGTAGTGTTAGCATAGCAGGGGGTGATCTGGTCTCTGAGGTGTTGTTTTATCTAATGGATGTGATGATATCAGACACACTGTGATGCTTGACTGAAGGCCCTTTGACAGCCGATTTATGATCTCTTCATTATTTATTTATGATTTATTTGAGTAGGGACCCTTGACATTACTGTGCTGTATGTCTAAGAGAAGCAGTTATCGTCCATTTTTTATTTAACCTTTATTTAGCTAGGCTAGTCAGTTAAGAACAAATTCTTATTTTACAATGACGGCCTCGCCCGGCCAAACCCTCCCCTAATAACCAGGATGACGCTGGACCAATTGTGTGCCACCCTATCGGACTCCCAATCACAGCCGGTTGTGATACAGCCCAGGATCAAACCAGGGTCTATAGTGACACCTCTAGCACTGAGATGCAGTGCCTTAGACCGCTGCGCCACTCGGGTCAATGCCCTGCTCTCTTGCTGTGTTTCATGTGGGAGAATCAGAGTTTTGTGCTGCCACCTTAAATTTCCTGGCTTCTGTTCCATGCGCACTAAATCATCAGATGTGGTTGTCCTACTTCCTGTTGTTCTATTGTTCCCATATCTCCAGATAGACATCAAATCTCCAATAACACCCTGTTGCCCATAGTGCATTGCAGAGCTCTAATGTGGCTCTGGTCAAAAGTAGTGCATTATAAGATACAAGATAGGTTGGGAAATGAGATGCATAATGAGCGAATGGTATCTGAAACCCTTCCCCATTATATTAGATATTCAATACCAAATGCCTCAATGTCTGTCCTGAGATGTCTTTTGTCTGAGAAGCATCTAAGGAAATCCTGGAGAAAGGAAGGACTCAGTGAGTCTGAATATCTAGTAAGATGCTTCATGGATTGCAGTACAAGCATTGTTTTATTGATTTCATTTTTCTTCATTCTGACAGTCTCCCAACAGTACCCCCGTCTCTCATGCAGTCATGGAAACCCCTGGAGTGTCTGTGCCAATGGTGCCAATATCCATCCCCGTCACCTCAGAGGGAGCTGATGGCATTGTAGGACAAGACTGGCACTGGTAGGGTTCCAGCAGGCCTGGCATGGGACACACAAGGGAGGGCATCCTAAATGGTTATTTGTGTGACAGTGGAACAGAGCTTAGCGCCATGTGTTTCTGAAGGTCCCTGTGGTGAGAGGGGTAATGAAGGAGCTGTAATCCTGTGGTGAGAGGGGGAATGAAGGAGCTGTAATCCTGTGGTGAGAGGGGGAATG
This sequence comes from Oncorhynchus masou masou, assembly GCF_036934945.1. NCBI lineage: Eukaryota > Metazoa > Chordata > Actinopteri > Salmoniformes > Salmonidae > Oncorhynchus > Oncorhynchus masou. The sequence continues at coordinate 15,935,484 of NC_088228.1, read as the reverse complement.
AAGGAGCTGTAATCCTGTGGTGAGAGGGGGAATGAAGGAGCTGTAATCCTGTTGTGAGAGGGGGAATGAAGGAGCTGTAATCCTGTGGTGAGAGGGGTAATGAAGGAGCTGTAATCCTGTTGTGAGAGGGGGAATGAAGGAGCTGTAATCCTGTGGTGAGAGGGGGAATAAAGGAGCAGTAATCCTGTGGTGAGAGGGGTAATGAAGGAGCAGTAATCCTGTGGTGAGAGGGGGAATGAAGGAGCAGTAATCCTGTGGTGAGAGGGGGAATGAAGGAGCTGTAATCATGTGGTGAGAGGGGGAATGAAGGAGCTGTAATCCTGTGGTGAGAGGGGGAATGAAGGAGCTGTAATCCTGTGGTGAGAGGGGGAATGAAGGAGCTGTAATCCTGTGGTGAGAGGGGGAATGAAGGAGCTGTAATCCTGTGGTGAGAGGGGGAATGAAGGAGCTGTAATCCTGTGGTGAGAGGGGGAATGAAGGAGCTGTAATCCTGTGGGGAATGAAGGAGCTGTAATCCTGTGGTGAGAGGGGGAATAAAGGAGCAGTAATCCTGTGGTGAGAGGGGGAATGAAGGAGCAGTAATCCTGTGGTGAGAGGGGGAATGAAGGAGCAGTAATCCTGTGGTGAGAGGGGGAATGAAGGAGCTGTAATCCTGTGGTGAGAGGGGGAATGTAATCCTGTGGTGAGAGGGGGAATGAAGGAGCTGTAATCCTGTGGTGAGAGGGGGAATGAAGGAGCTGTAATCCTGTGGTGAGAGGGGGAATGAAGGAGCTGTAATCATGTGGTGAGAGGGGGAATGAAGGAGCTGCTGTGGTGAATGAGGAGCTGGGGATCCTGTGGTGAAGGGGAATGAAGCTGTAATCCTGTGGTGAGAGGGGGAATGAAGGAGCTGTAATCCTGTGGTGAGAGGGGGAATGAAGGGGTAATCCTGTGGTGAGAGGGGGAATGAAGGAGCTGTAATCCTGTGGTGAGAGGGGGAATGAAGGAGCTGTAATCCTGTGGTGAGAGGGGGAATGAAGGAGCTGTAATCCCGTGGTGAGAGGGGGAATGAAGGAGCTGTAATCCTGTGGTGAGAGGGGGAATGAAGGAGCTGTAATCCTGTGGTGAGAGGGGGAATGAAGGAGCTGTAATCCTGTTGCATCTCCATAAATCCTGCAGCAATTAACATTAATGAGGCTGGTGAAAAGGCAGATGGGATGTTTACTGAGGGCCCTGAGACAAAAGAGGGTCATTTGTACCAATCTGTGACTGCTCTGTCTAAAATACGAGGAAACCAGAATCTTAAGAGTTCTCAAGCGTCTGCTTGTATTCACAGTGACATAATTTGAGGATTTTACTTTTCAAGGATAGTGTTGGTTTATTTCTGACTGTGTAAGCAAGCATGGGCTGATGGTGAGTATGGATGTGGTAGAGACTGGGAACAGCACAGCTGTGTGTGTGTGTGTGTGTGTGTGTGTGTGTGTGTGTGTGTGTGTGTGTGTGTGTGTGTGTGTGTGTGTGTGTGTGTGTGTGTGTGTGTGTGTGTGTGTGTGTGTGTGTGTGTGTGTGTGTGTGTGTGAGAGAGAGAGAGAGAGTGTGTCTGTGTGTGTTTTGGAGGTATTCCCTGTCTGTGTAGCCTACTTATAAGTGACTACTTTCATTCTTGCATCAAGAACAAAAAGAATTTAGAGGCACATGATCATATGTGCTTTTGTTAAAAAGTCACAAGGCGCATCTTTCATTTCAAGGCACAGATTGGATCATGCTCCCTAATTATTCAATTAGGCTGATTAAAGTGATATGAGATGGACAAAATGAATATGAATATATAAACGAATGTATATGCCAATGCCTGAAGATCACCGGGTTATGATTAGGGAAATGGTTATCATTAAATGATGTCACAGAAATATATCAAAACTGGAACATTTGCTCCGTTATTGCTTTGATGAAAGTGTATACCAGCCAGCATGATCCGTCTTCATAAAAAGGACGCATCTCCTTTAAGAGAAAATGGGGCGCAACATCTACAATGGTAGGGGTGCATAAATCGACTGAGAATGAAAAATAGCATCATATCTCTAGCACCAATTATTTATCGTTAACAAATCACCAACAGTTATGTTATAATAATCAAACAATGTGAACTTAAATCACTATACGAAGATTCATATGCAAGAACATTTGGAATATGTCCCTTGTCACCCCTTTCCCTGGCGCCGTCATTGTATGGATACGGACTGTACAGTGCGCTGCAGATTGCGTTGAATTAGCTGTTTGGTGTTGCCCTACAGTTTGGAGGCCATCCCCACACGTTCCGTATAACGGAACGATATTGCAGTATCCTTTGTTTTCTTTCGCTGGGTATCAAGGTAAGGAATTGACCTATGGTTTACGATATGCTTGTCTAGTAGCCGATATATTCTGCACAGACTGGCGTTGCTATGCATTCTTTACTTTTTTCGTCCGTTTCCCTCAATTCTCCATCACCGCAGGCTGAATGGATTGTTTGAATGATGTCAACTAGCTAGCTAGTTATTAAACACACAATATGGAATAAAGTCAAGTCTGAGTAAAGTCAATTTCAGAATAAATTCGTGAACATGTGCGACGTCGTGTTTCAACCGGCATGCAAGCACCAGGCAACGTTCGTGCGTACTCCACTGTTGTTTTTTTTGGCTCACAATGCTCCATACAGGTTGTTGGTGGCTGTAATTTAGTAGCTACACTAGTTCTACAACGTTGCGTCATTACACCAGCCTGAAGCAGCAGGTCACAACGAAACGATGCAACTCAACCTCAATGTTGCTCTCTTTTTTTTGCGGTTTTAACATTCTGTCATTATGATGTTTTGGGTGGCTCGAGCGCTGGGGGGTTGCGTAGTCAGCATCGTTATTGTATGATTGTATGGGGTTATGAGATGTGACATAATTCGAGTAATTGCCCGCTAACAAGCAGGGAAAGTTTGACTCGCCAGTCCACTGAAAACATGGCATAAAGGACAATGTTATGGTTCTTCTGAGATATTATGGTGTTTTTCTGTTTTGACTGACATTTTTAGGCTGAGACACTGTCTTTATTACATTAGTGGAAATTAAGTGCAAGTGTATTGCATTGATTATATATTAGCATTAGGTCTGTTAGCATCGAGTGCCAATAGTTTAAAGCGGCAATCGGCAGTTGAAACATTAACTAAGTGGAGTCCCCGCCCCTGTTTCTGGTAAAAAGCTGAAGGATGGTGCTGGAGAATTGTAACAACCTCTCAAATTCATAGACAGAGTTATGGCTGCAAGTACTGACCGTCCATGATATCAACATTATAGTTTTAACCATGTTTTGAGGCTCGTATATAGTGTTTGTTAACATTTACTTTGTTTACAAACATTGGATTGAAACAAGCTTATATTTTGGGTCTGATGGGGTACAACAGTTGAACTAACTCTTTTGATCTTCAGTTGATCTACAGTGCCTGGTACACAGCTGCACACCAGGTTTAGTGTCAAAAGCTAAATATTGGGATTAGAGTGTGCGTGTTCGTTGGTAGGCTGGGATGCGAAAATGCATTTGGGTGTTTTATATCAGTGTGAATAGATTCTCAGGAAAATACGAGGTGCTTCTACACCTGCATTGCTTGCTGTTTGGGGTTTTAGGCTGGGTTTCTGTACAGCACTTTGAGATATCAGCTGATGTACGAAGGGCTATGTAAATAAATTTGATTTGAAAAGCATTAGGCTTGGATGAATTTAGCAGAAACACTTTATTTGAATGTTCCGTCATACTGCCTGCATAAGTCATAAACATGACTTAGTTTAACTTAATGTTTCCTATTGACAGTATGTTAAGCATCATATGCTTATATCAGGTTTATGACAGAGACCAACAGTGGGGTCATAAAGGAATGTCATGCCCCAAGTCCCTTTTATTACACATCAAATGTGTGCATTAAAAGTTAAACTACCATTTAAAAAAAATATGCATTTGGCCCTGGCCTAATCATTTTAAAGGGATACTGTGAGGATCTGTCAATTATCTCTACAGGTATGCTAGCGTAATGCTACTGTACTTGTAGACTTCCAGTCATTGCGCTACTGCTAGTTAGCTTTGGCTCGCAAAACTAACTTCCGTCGCACTGCACGCAGAGACATTAAAATGGTATCCACGAGTTCTTCTGGCTGTAGAAAAACGGCTTACTTGCCAGAATCTCACAGTATCCCATTAAAGCTTGACACTGTTGTGATGCATATTGCATAACAGCAGTAGCCAAACATTTTAGGCAAAAAACCTGACTGTGTGCGTCATAGGTTGCCGACTCGAAACAACACATTATGACACTGTCCACACTTTCTGTCCCTGCTGTGGAATTGGACAATTTGAATTCCCCTCTTGATCACATTAATATTAAACACTAAACCTGCCCAGTTGCTCACCAATAAACTAATCCCTTATCTGGCCTGGCCATGCACACCTGGGCTGGCACAGCCAAGACAACAGCAGCTGTTGATTCTAGTGTTCATCACTAAAACTTTTTTTATTTGTGAGGAATGCTGAACCTTGACGAATTGGAGAGACTGACATGTCTATCATATGGGTCTCACAGTCAATGCCAGGTCAGTGTGATACATTTTATTCATTTCACTATTCCCAGTTATCTGGAGTAGTAGGCTGTGCTATTATACACTACATGTTTGTTGCCCCTTGCAAAGGGATATCATGTAGGCTAGCCTACACTCTGCTATGGCAAGCAGCAAGGGATCATGTCAAGAGGAACACAGAAAGGCAGTAAATGCTAACTCTAAATGGTATTACCTTCACTAGGGAGTCATTAGCTTCACTCCTGGAAGTGTTATGACTGCTGCTTGTACTGAATGTCCATAGTGCTGCTGCCTCTCTATGCTATAAACATGAACCAAAAGTACCCCCTTAACATCTGTTGGGTTTACATTAAAACAAAACATGAAGATGATAAGCTAGCCTACACATTTTCTTGCACAGGGAAAACCAGTAAGTCACTTGAAAATATCACTTGTATGAAAATGTAGGCATGTTCCTAAAAACATTGAGGACATACAGTGCCTTCAGAAAGTATTCATACCCCTTGACTTATTCTACATTTTGTTGTTACCGCCTGAATTCAGAATGGATTAAATATATTTTTTTCTCACATGTCTACACACAATACCCCTAATGACAGTGAAAACATGTTTTTAGAAATGTTATCTGTATTTCATTTTCAATAAATGTGCTATCTAATTTACATAAGTATTCACACCCATGAGTCAGTACCTTGTAGAAGCACCTTTGGCAGCGATTACAGAGTCTTTCTGGGTAAGTTTCTAAGAGCTTTCCACACCTGGGTTGTGCAACATTTGCCTATTATTATTTTCAAAGTTTTTCAAGCTCTGTCAAATTGGTTGTTGATCATTGCTGGACAACCATTTTCAGGTCAGGCCATAGACTTTCAAGTAGATTTAATTCAAAACTGTAACTCAGCCAGTCAGGAACATTCACTGTCGTCTTGGTAAGCAACTAAAGTGTAGATTTGGCCTTGTGTTTTAGGTTATTTTAAGGTGAATTATTCTCCCAGTGTCTGATGGAAAGCAGACTGAACCCGGTTTTCCTCTAGGATTTTGCCTGCGCTTAGCTTCATTCCAATTTCGTGATATCCAATTGCGATCTTGTCTCATCGCTGCAACTCCCCAACTGGCTCGGAAGAGGCAAAGGACGAGTCATGCGTCCTCCGAAACATGACCCGCCAAGCTGCGCTTCTTAACACCAGCCTGCTTAAGCTGGAAGCCAGCCGCACCAATGTGTTGGAGGAAACCATAAAGGAAACCATAAAGCCCCCCCCCCCCCCGGGTTTGGACCAATTGTGCCCCACCCTATGGGGCGATCGAACCCCAGGCTGTTGCGATGGAGTGCCTTAGACCTGCTTTTTCAATCCTAAAAAAAAAAACTCTCCAGTCCTTAGTGATTACAAGCATATCCATAACATGTTGCAGCCACCACTATGCTTTCAAATATGGAGTGGTACTCAGTAATGTGTTGTATTGAATTTGCCTCAAATATAACACTTTGTATTTAGGACAAAAAGTGAATTGCTTTCCCACGTTTTACAGTATTACTTTAGTGCCTTGTTGCAAACAGGATGCATGTTTTGGAATATTTTATTCTGTACAGGCTTCCTGTAGTGACTGGGTGTATTGATAAACCATCCAAAGTGTAATTAATGGCTTCACCATGCTCAAAGGGATATTCAATGTCTGCTTTTATTTTTACCCATTTACCAATAGGTGCCTTTTACAAGGCATTGGAAAACAGCGTTGGTCTTTTTGTGTGGATATGTGTTTTGAAATTCACTGCTTGACTAAGGAACATTACAGATAATTAATTGTGTGTGGGGTACAGAGATGAGGTAGTCATTCAAAAATCATGGTAAACACTTATTACAGTTATTACACACAGTGACTCCATGTAACTTATTGTGATTTTTCTTGCCATTTTTTACTCCTGAACTTATTTAGGCTTACCACAATAAAGGGGTTCTCTTTAGATGTGAAGCTCTAAGCTGCTGCAAATGCCTGACCTGGAACAATCTGCGAACACATGAGCATCCATACATCATACACTGAGAATCATCAGACAACTAAAGCAGTATTCGCCGACGTAAAAGACCATCTTACACCTGTGTTTTTCAACCTTTTCTGTGCCAGGGACTAGCAAGCTGTGGTTCTCCGCCTTATAGCTGAGTTTTAAAGCTATTAGTTGAGAACTGATGAAATAGTGAGTTGACACTATCTGACAGAGCAGATAAGTTAGCAACATCACATAGACCGGAGCTGGTCAACGGAACAGAGGGTTGAGAAACCTTATCCTACTCCTCCTCTGGTCCTCTGCTGATGTAGAGGTTAACCCAGGCCCTGCAACCCCCAGCAGCGTTCTCATTTGACTTTTGTAACTGTAAAAGCCTTGGTTTCATGCATGTTAACATCAGAAGCCTCCTCCCTAAGTTTTTTTTTTCACGGCTTTAGCACACTCCGCCAACGCTGATGTCCTTGCTGTATCTGAATCCTGGCTTAGGAAGGGCACCAAAAATCCTGAAATTTTCATCCCCAACTATAACATTTTCCACCAAGATAGAACTGCCAAAGTGGGCGGAGTTGAAATCTACCGCAGAGATTGACAGAACAATGCAGACTTACTATCCAGGTCTGTGCCCAAACAATTTGAGCTTCCACCTTTCCAGAAACAAGTCTCTCACCGTTGCCGCTTGTTATAGACCCCCTTCAGCCCCCAGCTGTGCCCTGGACACCATATGTGAATTGATTGCCCCTTATCTATCTTCAGAGTTCATACTGCCAGGTGACCTAAACTGGGACATGCTTAACACCCCAGCCGTCCTACAATCTAAGCTAGATGCCCTCATTCTCTCACAAATTACCAAGGAACCTACCAGGTACAACCCTAAATCCGTAACCATGGGCACCCTCTTAGATACAGTGGGGGGGGGGAGTATTTAGTCAGCCACCAATTGTGCACGTTCTCCCTCTTAAAAAGATGTGAGGCCTGTAATTTTCATCATATGTACACTTCAACTATGACAGACAAAATGAGGGAAAACAATCCAGAAAATCACATTGTAGGATTTTTTTTATGAATTTATTAGCAAATTATGGTGGAAAATAAGTATTTGGTCAATAACAAAAATTTATCTCAATACTTTGTCATATACCCTTTGTTGGCAATGACAGAGGTCAAACGTCTTCTGTAAGTCTTCACAAGGTTTTCACACACTTTTGCTGGTATTTTGGCCCATTCCTCCATGCAGGTCTCCTCTAGAGCAGTGATGTTTTGGGGCTGTTGCTGGGCCACTCCAGGACCTTGAAATGCTTCTTACGAATCCACTCCTTCGTTGCCCGGGCGGTGTGTTTGGGATCATTGTCATGCCGAAAGACCCAGCCACGTTTCATCTTCCCTTGCTGATGGAAGGAGGTTTTCACTCAAAATCTCACGATACATGGCCCTATTCATTCTTTCCTTTACATGGATCAGTTGTCCTGGTCCCTTTGCAGAAAATCTACGATATTATCTTCATGGATGAGTAGCAGGCAGTTGAATTTGGGCATGCTTTTCATCCAAAATTCCAAATGCTGCCCCCTTTCCTAGAGAAGTTAAATAAAGGTGAAATAAATAAATAACCATTAACCAAGGCACGACCAGTTACTTTCCCACTTTCATGGTTAGTGTTCCTCCTTGGAAGAGAGAGGCAGGTATTTTGTGATGCTGATGTTTTACGTCCAACATTGTTTTATTGCTTGGCGTCTTGTTGAACAGTAAGATCTTCTATAGCTGTGAGTGTGAGTTTCTGCTGTTTTCCAAAAGGCACGACCAGACAGTCAGGTCTTCTATCCCTCTCGTTCTTCTTGTCGGGCGCAGCATGGGGTGCATCGTAATAGTCTAGAAAGGGCTTCCTTTCCCTCTCTCTCTCTCCTCTTCATCTGCACTGGTCTGAAAAGGGTAGGTGAATCGTGAAAGGAAGTCCCTGGATACCTGCTGGGAATGCATAGTAGCCATCTGATTAATAGACTTGCATGTGGTGGTTTTAGTCATTATAAAACATTTTTATTGCAACATAATCACTTGCCAATCAATAAGGGATATGCTTTGGCTTTATGAAATAGCCGAGGTAAATCTACCATGTACATGCTGGTCAATTTAATCTACTTCTGATCTGAGGACACAAAGCAACTTATTGTGACTCTTACAAAGGTTAGTTAGGTCATTGAATTACACATCAAACAGCTAGTGATGTGCTATGTTCAGCAGGACCTGTACCACATGTCCTCTCTTCTATAATCTAGGCCGTTCCTTCCTCAGCCCCAGGGCATGAGGTGGTGGTCAGCGAGACGTCACACGTTTTGATGAGGACATTTTAAGGCTGGCTATGTTTGTCTTGAACATTTGGAGTCAAAGAACTGTTGGCACTGGCAGTGACATTAAATATCCATGGTTCCTGAGATAACTATGACTGCATAGTTACTCTTCCTGGGGTCCAGCAAACACTGCTAGCCAACAACCTCAGTTTCTGTACTCAAACAATAGTGCCCTCTTGTACATGAGTACGCTACAGTGTCTGAGGCATGTTAGCATGCCGTCTGAGGAGCAATAGAGAGAGACTGGGTCAGTCAGACAGCGTTCACTAGGACAGCTCCACTGATATGATTCTGGAGGGAGCAGAAAAACTGGGAGAGAGGGAGAAAGAGGGCAGAGGAAAGAGGGAGGAAGGGAAAAAGAGGGGTGTGAGGGGGGGTTTAAAGTGGAGCAGTGGAGTTTTACTGAGACTGGTTATAAAGCTGGCACTCAGGAGGGAGGAGGAGGAGAGGTAGAGGAGGGGTAGGAGGGAGAGCGAGTAGAGTACAAAGACTTTTGGGAGTGGGCATTTACTGTAGACCATGGGAGTCTTGAAGGTTGACCATAGACATCTCTAACTGTAGTGTAGAGAATCATTGTACCATCTAAACCGCTGTGAAATATATTTTCCATTACCAAAAATATTGTATTGTCAGCTGTTTGAAGTTGGGGTACAAAACCGAAAGTAAGACGCAAAAACAAAACTTTAAATGGGAAGCATAGAAATAGCGTACATAACCGATCTACTGCTTCTTAGACTTGCTTTCAATGAGAATGACAATCTATAACTCACATTTCTATTTTGAATTTTGTCGGGTCGCCCAAAAAAGTTACATATTGCAGCTGTAATGCTCTAAAACTAAGCTAGCTGTAATAAAGCCTTGCAGTTGCTGCTGATGCTCGTGAATTTTCTCTGATGGTTGTACTATACTTGAGTTAATTTACTGTTTACATTGTATGATAGTGGCATTTACTGGCTAGGTTGTATTGTCACTGTTATAGGTTTTGTTAAAGTGTGGCTGTAGTCTCAGCCACGCTAGCTATTTTTATGTCTGGGCTGTTTGAGTTGGCTGGGCTAATTCGGAGATTGCTGTGGTGATAACATTGTGGCTCATTAGAATTCTCTGGAAGGTCAGGCTATATGAAAATGTGGCTGTGCAGTGTCAATTTAGGATTGTGATAATGCGACTATCTGCATTTTGCTACAGATACTGTCTCTGTTGTGTCATATTGGAGATTAAAGTGTGGCCATTTTATTTATGGTTATGTGGCTGTCTCATGTTTCAGTTATGTTTGTGTGTACTACTAAGTCACTTTTGTTATTGTCTGGCCATCTAGGCTAGGTTGTGTTATTGTGTTGATGGTTTCATCTTTTGGTTGTGATAGTCTGGCCATCTAGGCTAGGTTGTGTTATTGTGTTGATGGTTGTGATAGTGTGGCCCTGGTCTCATATTTCTCAGCTCGTGTGAATCCTCTGGAGGCAATTTAGACCCATCTGTCTGATTCCTGACACATCAATGGAGACGCAGCTGTAAAAAAAACAGGGCCCCTTCAGGCCTTTTCCTGACACATCTCTGTGTGTGTGTGTGTGTGTTTTGCCTCCAGTCAACGGTTGCCCTACCTGCTGCTTGTTTTTTTAATGTTGAGTGCATCTGCCTCTGGAGAGACAAGAGAATTAGCTGATCTGATCATGTGGCCTAACACTCACCAGTGTGAGGCCTCCCGGATGGTCATTTGACTCCCAAAACCCTGATACCTCAACCATTCAACACATAACGGGCCAATCAAACACTCCTGAGCCCTGGACAATAGGCCTACTAATAATTTGCATACTGTACACATTTAGTGTAGAGCCCTGTGCAAGAACTCCTTGGCAGACACTGTGTATTTGCGCTTGATTGCGAGGAGAGCTACTTTCAGCGGCATTCGTGGAGGAACCTCCTTTTTTTTCTGGGATGTGGGCCTAGGCCCAATGTCTTGTAATTTAAGTTAGTGTACATCTAAGCTACTTTACTTCCTGCCGTGCTGTTATGTGAGGAGGGTGCACATCACACCCCTTTGTGCACACTGACTGATTCTCAAAGGGCCGAAGCCTTGACAGTGAATCATCTCGTTTTAGGATTAGATCCAGAGTGACATTTCTGTCCTGCTGGGGTTGTGCTTATGCCTCGCCTTTGGTCTGCTTCTGCTTGGCGTTAAGCCTTCCTGGTTCTCAGGCTGTTATGTTGTGGCTTCTAAAGGCCTCTCAGGCAGACATGTTCAAATGCAAATCTATTGTTTTCACCCTCCAAGAAACAACAAACACTGATAGGCCTGGCCTACATTGGGCTGGGTGATTTTGTTTGACATTCATGGCTATGCATCATCCTAGATGTTTTGTGTGACATTCATATAACCCAAGTATTGTTATTAGGTTTCTAAATCGTGATCCCATTGAGATTATTAAACCTGTCGCAGTGGTCACCAACCAGTCAATCGTGATCGGCTAGTTGATTTTCAATGCATTCCTTGTCGATCACCAAACATTTCTGTAGAAAATCCAACGATAAAGGCTTGCGCTCCATTTTGTTCCGTTTTTATCCGTGTTGCAAATTTGGCGGTAGGAGCACTTGATTCATAAGCCCTGCGCAGCAGGTACTCCGTGTTCACATTTTTAACTATTTAATTTGTTACAGAAGATAAACTCTGCCTACCTGGCGGACCGTTGACTAAATCGAGTGCTGAGACTACTGCGCTGGCCAATCGCCGGCCAATCGGATAGCTCAAATCACCACGCCCACAGAACTCTCACGACCCACAGCAAAGTTTGATTGGCTACTAGCCTATGTAAAGAGTTAATAATTTTTAAAACCATGATCACAGAGACCGTCCAAATTATACAGCAAAGAGCTGCTGTTTTTGAGTGAGTTCATGTTATATTTTTTATTCAGGACTGTCAACACTGTTTTTATTCGACACTTACAAAACATAAAACGCACTTCTCCTTACTTCCACGAGCGCTGAAATGAATGAGTAGCCAAGTGTAGGCCTATCAAAGGCCCTGCGTTTTAGTATTAGTAGCTTGTCGTGTCTATTGTAATATCGTGGAATATTTAACTTTCTCATATGAACAACATGAATTTGTGCATGAGGCAGATGCAATGCGACTCGAGTTTAGTCATCAGGTGGGAGACCTGTTCCCCCTCTAGTCATCAGGTGGGAGACCTGTTCCCCCTCTCTCTAGTCATCAGGTGGGAGACCTGTTCCCCCTCTCTCTAGTCATCAGGTGGGAGACCTGTTCCCCCTCTCTCTAGTCATCAGGTGGGAGACCTGTTCCCCCTCTCTCTGGTCAGTCTCACCGGAGGAAAGAAAGGAGAGCTCAGGGACCGTGAGAGGCGGGACCCTCTTCTGTTCTCTCCCTCTCTCCACACTAATGCCGCGTTCAAAACAACTGGGAACTCAGAAATCTCAGACAACTTGGAACTACTGGGGAAAACGACTGGGAAACATAGTTTTGAACGGTCATCCAACTCTGGATTCCAAGTCAGAAGCTCTGGCATCTTTCTAGACCTCTGACTTTCCAACTTGAAGATCACTGACATCATGATTTTACCTTGGGTCCCAGTTGTCGTGAAAGCACCTTGACCAAAACCACGTTTAAATTTATGCTCAGCTGTGTCTCACAAGTGCAACACCAACTGATCTATTTTGTTATCAAAGCTCGAGTTGTGAAATATAATATGGGCTGATTAACAATTTTGGGAGGCCAGTCATATAGTCAATATCCTGTGATAATGTATTAGGCCTACTGCCCAAACCTCATTCCTACACAACTGGTTTTATGAGGTTCATCAAATCACATTTTATTTGTCACCTGCGCCGAATACAGGTGTAGACCTTAGTGAAATGCTTACTTTCAAGCCCTTAACCAACAATGCAGTTAAGAAAAATACCTAATAAAAATAAAAGAAACAAAGTAACAAATAATTACAGAGCAGCTGTAAAATAACAATAGCAATGTTAAGGTTACATTTTTTTTTAGTGGTAGATCTCTGCTTGTTTTTAGACTGCGAAAGTGATCTTACTGCACCAGTAACCGAAAGGTTGATTGTTCGAATCCCCTAGCCAACTAGGTGAAAAATCTGTCTGTGCCCTTGAGCAAGGAGCTTAACCCTAATTGCTTTGGATAAGAGCCAAGTTTTGCTTGACACAATTTCATGTGTCCTGAAGGTAGAACTCCGCCTACCCGGCAGGCCCAGAGAGCAAATCAATTGCACCTATAGGCATGCCGCTGGCTAATTGGACAGCTCTGATCACCGTGTCTGCACAATTTTCTTGTGCCATAGACTGTAAAACAAAGCCTTGAACGCACAGCAAAGTTGATAATGTAAGATTTCAAAACTTTTAAGACAATGACTATAGAGAGACTCAACGAATACAGCAAAGAGCTGCTGTTTTTGAGTAAGTTCATGCTTAAGTTATTGAGCACTGTCAACACCTTGTTCAACACTTTTTTTATGAGACATAAAATGTGAGCTCTCTCTACTTTCACTCACGCTACAACCAGCACTGCAGCTGCATTGAATGAGTGCAGTAAAGTGTTCCCATAAGCTTGTGTTGCTTTTATTATTGTCTTGCCTTTTTTTAATATCCAGGAATATTTTACTTTCTCTGGTCATAGGAGTAACAACATTAATTGGTGCATGAGGCAGCAATAATGCAATGCGACTTGTGTTTTGCCATCAGCTGGAAGACTGTCTCCTTTTCTCAGTGGAGGAAGGGAGAGAGGAGGGACAGTGAGTCTGGTGAGAGGCAGCCTCATCGCTGCTCCCTCCCTCCCCTCAGACTGACCATCAGATGCAGGTCATCAGTCCAGTAAAAAAAGGAAATGGTGAGGCACAGCTGAGTGAGCATAATAAGTAATACAACAAATGATCTATTACCAGTGTGATCATATACCTACAATTTTGAAATATCATTTGAAAATGGGTCTGAAAAGAACCACATTGGCAGGGAATTTCAAGCATAGCCAATATGCAGTGATAATGTATTGGGCCTTCTATATAGCCTTCTGCACAAACAGAACTGTTTAGGTTTATGTTTTTTATGTCACATTTAAATCAAATCTGAGAGGTAGATCTCGGCCTGAATTTTGAATTAGAACGTGATCTTGACTCAGGAAATCTTGGTGACCACTGGTGTAGAGACTTATTTACAGATGGCTGGGCATGTTACCAGAGTCGTGAGATTATTCCAACATCAGGTCGAATGAAGGGGGATTATACGGCAGCACTGCTGTGAGTGTGTACGACCCACCAGAAGGTACTGATGAGACAGACCATATAGTACCCTGCCTGAGCAGATGGTCTCAACCAAAGGTCTCCACAGGAACAGTTGAAGGGCGCCAGGTAACGAGCAGTTCCATATTTCCCAAACACAAACAAGCGGTGCAGAGAGCCAGAGAAGAGCTGTGTCTGCAGTAGCACTGTGGACGATTGTGATATTGACAGTATTCGGATAAAGTCACTAACTCCTCAGCCAATTGATTTGGGTTTCGAATTACAGTACCAGTCAAAAGTTTGGACACACCTACTCATTCCAGTTTTTTATTTTATTTAATTTTCATATTTACTACATTGTAGAATAATAGTGAACACATCAACACTATGAAATAACACATGGAATCATGTAGTAACCAAAACAGTGTTAAACAAATCAAAATATATTTGAGATTCTTCAAAGTAGCCACCCTTTGCCTTGATGACAGCTTTGCACACTCTTGGCATTCTCTCAACCAGCTTCAAGAGGTAGTCAGCTGGAATGCATTTCAATTGACAGGTGTGCCTTGTTAAAAGTTATTTAGTGGAGTTTGAGCTAAACAGTTGTGTTGTGACAAGGTAGGGGTGGTATCAGTGGTGTAAAGTACTTAACTTCTCTAGGGTAGGGGGCAGCATTCTGAATTTTGGAGTGAAAGCATGCCCAAATTACACGGCCTGCTACTCGGGCCCAGAAGATATGATATGAGTATAACTGGTAGATTTGGATAGAAAACACTGAAGTTTTCAAAACTGTTAAAATAGTGTATGTGAGTATAACAGAACTGATTTGGCAGGCGAAAACCTGAGAAAAATCCGTTCAGAAAGTAGTTTATTTTTTGGTTTTGTAGTTTTCTATTCAATGCCATTACAGTATCCATTGACTTAGGACTCAAATTGCAGTTCCTATGCCTTCCACTAGATGTCAACAGTCCCATTGAAATATTCTAGAACATTTGGGCTAAAAACAACCTGAGGTTTGAATATAAACATCGTTTGACATGTTTCTATGAACTTTACGGATACAATTTGGATTTTTTTTTGTCTGCCTGTTTTGACTGCGTTTGAGCCTGTGCATTACTGAAGAAACGCATGAACAAAACGGAGGTTTTTGGATATAAAGAGACTTTATTGAACAAAAGGAACATTTATTGAGTAAATGAATGTCTTCCGAGTGCAACCATATGAAGATCATCAAAGGTAAGGGATTAATTTTATCTCTATTTCTGACTTGTGTAACTCTTCTACTTGGCTGGCTACTGTTTGTAATGATTTGTCTGCTGGGCTTTTTCTCAAATAATCGTACGGTATGCTTTCGCCGTAAAGCTGACACCGTGGTTGGATTCACAAGAAGTTAATCATTTAAACCGATGTATAACACTTGTATGTTTTCTGAATTTTTATAATGACTATTTTTGTATTTGAATTTGGCGCTCTGCAATCTCACTGGATGTTGTCAAGATACCCTAGAGCGGTTAAAACATCTTAAGGCTCCTTTTATCTCAATTTCCGCCTGAATGACGTGCCCAAAGTAAACTGCCTGTTGCTCAGGCCCTGAAGCCAGGGTATGCATATAACTGGTACCATTGGATAGAAAACACAGAAGTTTGAAGAAATGTTAAAATATTGTAGGACAATAAAACACAATAGTTATGGTAGGAGAAAATCCAAAGAAAAACCAACTAATTTTGTTTCTTTTGAGAGACCGTCCTCTTAGAATGGCCAGTATAAGGGCATACTGAGAATTAGCTCCCTGGATGCGATTCCTATGGCTTCCACAGGGTGTCAGTGGTGTATGTTCAAGGTTTCAGGCTTGTAACTTCAAAAACGAATAACAAATATCAGTTTTAGTACAGGGACACAGTCTTGGAAATTTGTGTTTGCGCGCGCTATGAAGACAGGACGCACCTGCTAAAATCTGTTTCCTATTGAACATACTTCTTTCCGTAAGAAATATAATAGTTTGATTACATTTTAGGGTATCTGAGGAGTAAATAGAAACGTATTTTGACTTGTTGAAACAAAGTTTAGGGGTAGATTTTCAGATTCCTTTCTCTCCATGTTGAACGAGTGGATTACGCAAAACGATGGCGCCAACTAAACAGACTTTTTGGGATTAAAAGAAGGATTTTATCTAACAAAACAACACTACATTTTATAGCTGGAACCCTTTGGATGACAAATCACAAAGATTTTCAAAAAGTAAGTGAATATTTAATCGCTATTTGTGAATTTATGAGACCTGTGCCGGTGAAAAAATATTTTGATGTAGGCGCTGTCCTCAAACAATCGCATGGCATGCTTTCGCTGTAATAGCTACTGTAAATCGGACAGTGCAGTTCGATTAACAGGAATTTAAGCTTTCAACCGATATAAGACACATGTACCTAAATGTTTAATATCCATAATATTTCTGATTATTTATTTGAATTGCGAGTCCTCCAGTTCCGCCGGAAGTTGGGATGCCTAGGCTTAAAAATTAACTGACTTGCCTAGTTAAATAAAGGTTAAATAAAAACATCTCTGACCAACAAAATCAATGCCCCCCCCCCCCAGTTGGTAATTCGACCATGATAGGGCGGTGCATAATTGGTTCAGTGTCGTCCAGGTTAGGGGAGGGTTTGGTCATCATTGTAAATAAGAATGTGTTTTTAACTGACTTGCCTCGATCATAGATCAAGAAGTTAAGTAAAAAATACTTTAAAGTACTACTTAAGTAGTTTTTTTAGGTATCTGTACTTTAGTTTATTTATATATTTCTGACTTTGCTTCACTACAGTCGTAAAGAAAATAATATACTTTTTAAAATTTTCCCTGACACTCAAAAGGACTTGTTACATTTTGACAGGAAAATGGTCCAATTCACACACTTATCAAGAGAACATCCCTTGTCATCCCTACTGCCTCTGATCTGAAGAACTCACAAAACACAAATGCTTAATTTGTAAATTGTCTGAGTGTGCCCCTGGCTATCCGTCAATAAAAAAATCTAAATTTTGCCGTCTGGTTTGCTTAATGTAAGTAATTTTAAATGGTTTATATTTTTACCTTTACTTTAGGCACACTGCTTCAGTGTGTGCAAACCTGGTCAAGAACTACAGGAAACGTATGATCTCTGTAATTGCAAACAAAGGTTTCTGTACCAAATATTAAGTTCTGCTTTTCTGATGTATCAAATACTTATGTCATGCAATAAAATGCAAATTAATTACTTAAAAATCATACAATGTGATTTTCTGGATTTTTTGTTTTGTTTTAGATTCCGTCTCTCACAGTTGAAGTGTACCTATGATAAAAATGATAGACCTCTACATGCTTTGTAAGTAGGAAAACCTGCCGATTTTGCAGGTTATCAAATACTTGTTCTCCCCACTGTAAGTACATTTTAGAAATTCCATTTACTTTTGATACTTAAGTATATTTAAAACCAAATACTTTTAGACTTTTACTCAAGCAGTATTTTACTGAGTGACTTTTACTTGAGTCATTTTCTATTAAGGTATCTTTACTTGTACTCAAGTATGACAATTTAGTACTTTTTCCCACACAAGGTGGTATGCAGAAGATAGCCCTATTTGGTAAAAGACCAAGTCTATATTATGGCAAGAACAGCTCAAATAAGCAAAGAGAAATGACAGTCCATCATTACTTTAAGAAAGTCAGTCAATCTGGAACATTTCTGTCGGGTCTCAACTTACTGTTATAGAATAATACACAAGGTGCAATTTCGAAATTTGGTTGTGCATCAGCAGTTTTTCTCTTATGTCAATCACTCAATTATCCCAAGCCTGCTAACTTTAGATTGGTAAGTTATTCTAGCCAGCTATTTTATTTTTATTTAACCTTTTTTATTTATATTACAGGTCGAAGAAACATTTCAAACTAAATATAGAATCAATCATTGGGATGTTTTTATCATAAATCTTCAATAAAGTTCCAACCGGAGAATTCCTTTGTGTCTAGAGGAGCAATGGAACGCAGGTCAATATCATGTGGAATGCGCAACCACTAGGCTACCTCCCTCCCCCAGATTTCACATTAAAAACGGCAAACATTTCTCCCCACCCTATGAAAAAAAAAAAAGTGTAGAGTTGCAGGAAATGTGCTTTAAAACGGCTAATTCTTCTTTCTGCACCATGCCAAAATGTGTGGAATTGCAGGAAATTAACTCCAAGCTAAACATTGCAAGATGAGGGGAAACACAATTTCACTTGTTGGTACGCCGACCGGCGAGCCTCTGCAGCCCCTCATGATGAATTCAGATTTTTTTTGTGCCCCCCCCACCCCCAACGAATTTCTCATCCCTGAGATAGAACATCCCTGGCCCAGCCTGCTCCTCCACAAATGTATTTTGTTGACATTTATTTTGATGTTGTCCCTCATGGTAAAGTAAAGATACCCAAGGACCGTATCCAAGTGTCCCTGCATCCTAAAGCTGGCTCCCTCTCACTTTCCATCCACAACTGCACCTGCTCATCCAGTAACACAGGGACAAAGAAAACCTTTCTAGTGTTGTGTCAATGATTTGTGATCTCTGCAATACTAACAAGGGACATATGACAGTAATAGGACCAAAAACAGACACATTTCCACCTACAGGTGTGCATAGTATTGAAAATATTTGACAGAACTTCCCTTAATGCAGACAGGTCTTCCTGGGACAAGGATTGGAGTCACTACCATTCTAACTCCGTTCAAAAGATTCTCATAGAAGGAAATGAGCTGTTTCTATTCAGCATCTGAACTGACTTGACCCCAACCCCGCCGGAGGGTTATTTTGAGGTCACTTCATGACCTAGTACACTACACAGTATCCCTGGTTCACCCATAATGTTTATCTGTGCGGTATAACATCGTAATCTCTTAAGACCTTTTGGGGCCATGATCCTCTTGGCTCTCTAAGACTTTTAGACTGAGACCACGGCTGTTTCAGAAGGCTCATCATTCTTTGAGTGTGCGTGAGTTTGTTATTAGCCCTCTCTGATTTGAGCCAGGGTTGTTTTGTTAGCCTATTATTTGTGGATGGGGCAATTTTGTCTGATCTTCCTCAGTGAACTCCGTAACCCGCTGTATTTGGACAATAGGCAGTGATTACTGTGCTGTACAGTCGATCTTTGTGAATTAACCTCAGGGCCAGTGAGATCAGTCTAACAGTCTGACAAGGGGATTAAAGGATGACCCAAATCCTCTGCATGGGGGGTGGGGTACTACTGTACCAGGCTCTAGAACACGTTTTTTTGGGTTTCCGCACCTGACTTTTTTGTTTCTCTCATTCAATCACTCCTACATAGGTCATAATGAGGGCAGTTGTCTCAAGTCTACTTTTGTTAGGTGGCATCTACTGGCCCTCAAGTATTTGGTATTCCTGAAATAAACTGCTGCATAAAAGTAGTTGAAAATAGGAATTGACTGGCGGTCAAGTCTCTCAATATAACATAAAAAGCCTGTCTTCAGTTAATATATATATATATATACACGCACCGTGCATTCGGAAAGTATTCAGACCCTTCACTTTGTTCACATTTTGTTATGTTACAGCCTTATTCGAAAACGGATTAAATCGTTTTTTCCCTCCTCAATCTACACACAATACCTCATAAGAATGGGAGAAACTCTCCAGATTCTGGTGTGCCAAGCTTGTAGCGTCATACCCAAGAGGACTCGAGGCAGTAATCGCTGCCAAAGGTGATTCAATAAAGTACTGAGTAAAGGGTCTGAATACTTATGTAAATCTTATGTACATTTTATAAATATGCAAAAAAATTCAAAAAGTGTATTTTTGCTTTGTCATTATGTTCATTTAAGAACAAGGCTGTAACGTAACAAAATGTGGGAAAGGGGTGTGAATACTTTCCAAATGCGCTGTATGTATGCACCATTTAGCAGATGCTTTTATCCAAAGCAACTTAGTCATGCGTGCATACATTTTAAGTACAGGTGGTCCCAGGAATCAAACCCACTATCCTGGCGTTGCAAGCACCATGCTCTACCATCTGAGCTACAGAAGACCAGGAGGGTTTTTGCATGGACCTCCCCTTGGATGCAGACTGACTGTCATCCAGACTAAGTAGTTTTCCGGTGAATCAAAAGAAGAGGATTAGTACTAGGCCTACTCAGGTTGGTGGGTTCAGCTCCCCTCAGCCAAATAGGTTTCTCTGCCATGAAAAACAGAACCTGGCCAAGTTAATACTCACCTCAATAACCAGAACCTGGCCAAGTTAATACTCACCTCAATAACCAGGCCCTGTCCATGTTAATCCTGTTGAAGTTAATATTTACTTATCATTTTTGTTAAACAACTCTAATGACAAGCTAGGGCCTAATAGTTTTTGAACTTTGGTCGATCTGGTTGTCTCTCATAGTCAGTTATTGTAGTAAGGCTTTAACCAATGTCTGTTAGAAGTAGGGTGCAGTTTCTCCTACAGACACTGAGTGTTAATCATTTACCCCTAAAATGTTTCAGGATAGGATTTAGGGAAGGCCAGCTGCTGCTAGATCTGTGCCTAGGTACAGCTTTTACCCTGAGCGATGTGCGAAATGGCTCTGAAGGATAGGCCTATTAGCAGCTTTTATCCTGAGTGATGGGGTGAAATGGCTCTGAAGGATAGGCCTATTAGCAGCTTTTATCCTGAGTGATGGGGTGAAATGGCTCTGAAGGATAGGTCTATTAGCTGCTTTTACCCTGAGTGATGGGGTGAAATGGCTCTGAAGGATAGGTCTATTAGCTGCTTTTACCCCGAGTGATGTGCGAAATGGCTCTGAAGGATAGGTCTATTAGCTGCTTTTACCCTGAGTGATGGGGTGAAATGGCTCTGAAGGATAGGTCTATTAGCTGCTTTTACCCTGAGTGATGGGGTGAAATGGCTCTGAAGGATAGGTCTATTAGCTGCTTTTACCCTGAGTGATGGGGTGAAATGGCTCTGAAGGATAGGTCTATTAGCTGCTTTTACCCTGAGTGATGGGGTGAAATGGCTCTGAAGGATAGGTCTATTAGCTGCTTTTACCCCGAGTGATGTGCGAAATGGCTCTGAAGGATAGGTCTATTAGCTGCTTTTACCCTGAGTGATGGGGTGAAATGGCTCTGAAGGATAGGTCTATTAGCAGCTTTTACCCCGAGTGATGTGGTGAAATGGCTCTGAAGGATAGGTCTATTAGCTGCTTTTACCCCGAGTGATGTGCGAAATGGCTCTGAAGGATAGGTCTATTAGCTGCTTTTACCCTGAGTGATGGGGTGAAATGGCTCTGAAGGATAGGTCTATTAGCAGCTTTTACCCCGAGTGATGTGGTGAAATGGCTCTGAAGGATAGGTCTATTAGCTGCTTTTACCCTGAGTGATGGGGTGAAATGGCTCTGAAGGATAGGTCTATTAGCTGCTTTTACCCCGAGTGATGTGCGAAATGGCTCTGAAGGATAGGTCTATTAGCTGCTTTTACCCTGAGTGATGGGGTGAAATGGCTCTGAAGGATAGGTCTATTAGCTGCTTTTACCCTGAGTGATGGGGTGAAATGGCTCTGAAGGATAGGTCTATTAGCTGCTTTTACCCTGAGTGATGGGGTGAAATGGCTCTGAAGGATAGGTCTATTAGCTGCTTTTAACCCGAGTGATGTGCGAAATGGCTCTGAAGGATAGGTCTATTAGCTGCTTTTACCCTGAGTGATGGGGTGAAATGGCTCTGAAGGATAGGTCTATTAGCAGCTTTTACCCCGAGTGATGTGGTGAAATGGCTCTGAAGGATAGGCCTATTAGCTGCTTTTACCCTGAGTGATGGGGTGAAATGGCTCTGAAGGATAGGTCTATTAGCTGCTTTTACCCCGAGTGATGTGCGAAATGGCTCTGAAGGATAGGTCTATTAGCTGCTTTTACCCTGAGTGATGGGGTGAAATGGCTCTGAAGGATAGGTCTATTAGCTGCTTTTACCCCGAGTGATGTGCGAAATGGCTCTGAAGGATAGGTCTATTAGCTGCTTTTACCCTGAGTGATGGGGTGAAATGGCTCTGAAGGATAGGTCTATTAGCTGCTTTTACCCTGAGTGATGGGGTGAAATGGCTCTGAAGGATAGGTCTATTAGCTGCTTTTACCCTGAGTGATGGGGTGAAATGGCTCTGAAGGATAGGCCTATTAGCAGGGTCATGTTGTGCAAAAAGTGGATTACTAAATTTGAAGAAGCAATTAGGCTAGTGAAATCAGGTACAGGGTGACCTGACAGCTTTTTAAAGTTTCTCATCGACATCAGTCTTTGTTATATCTGAAATATATTATCCCACACCAGTTGGTTTCAGATGAACCATGCTTTCTTTGCCAGTATAAATAGAAAGTGTTTTGCATGGTGCTTCTTAGCTCGGGTGGCAACACCATTATCTGGTCTGAGTGTTCTCTAGTCTAGGTGTTAGCGAATTAGGTTGTGTTCCTCAGACATTACCTGTGGACAGGGTCAAGCTTTGGCCTTTAATGTTGTTAACCCTTCATCATCCCACTTTGGAGAGATCATTACCCTGAGAGCCATTGGCCTAATCTGTGTTGAGGGAAGCACTGAGATTATTTCTCTCCTGTGCACATTTGCAGAATAAGTGATCTTATACTTTACATACTGAAAATACAGAGTAAGTTACTTTTGCTTTTCTGTGTTGACTTGGTTAATGATGGAATCCGCACTAGGTGGAAACAGCGCCACTGTCACCCATTGCTTTTGCTTTGTTGACGAAGCAAAGACAAAGACTGGGAGCTCTGGGGAGCGTCAAGTTTTAAAAAATGCAGTACATATTCTCCTGTTTTATCATGCGTGCAATGATGATCTTGAAGAACGATCTGGCCTTAATGACCATGTATTCTTATCTCCACTGGGCAAAGCCAGAAGCGGACTGGCCTCCCCTCAGAACTTGTTCCTCTAGGTTTCTTCCTAGGTTCCTGCCTTTCTAGGGAGCTTTTCCTAGCCACCATGCTTCTGCATTGTTTTAGGCTGAGTTTCTGTATAAGCACTTTGACATCTGCTGATGTAAAAAGGGCTTTATACATTTTAAAGAAACTGTTTGTTTGCAGTAACTTCTTCGTTGTAATATCGCAAACGGTCAGTTTCACCATTCGGGAATCCAGCTTCAAGGTGTGGTTACAAGAGTCTTAGTCTTGCCGTAAGGGTCTTGCCACATGGTTTGGCTAGCAGTACTAGCATTTTCATTAGGCAGGATGTAGAGCTGTGATTAAGGCCCCAGGTAGATCACACTGTATTAGGCTAATGGGGTCTGAAAGCAGGTTAGCTCATGTCCTACTCAGTTATTTTCCTACGTGTGGTTATACTGTTAGGGTTGTAAAATGCTCCCATTCTGTACCGTGATTCTCTTTTTCCTGATACCGCAGCTCTGGAAAGTACTTCAACGTTTGGGCTGCTAGGAAGATCTGCATAAGCAGTAAGTTTGTATGCTAATTTGCTTGTTTCTTGTATCAGGCAAAGTGTTTGGAAAACAACCTGTTAGGGATGTTTATTTTTTCCTCGTAAGATGTGGCACATAGTTTGACAGTGTTGAACGTTTTCATTTTGATAAAGGCTAGTAGAGCAGTTGTGATTATTTTGCAATTGGTCTAGGCCCTACACAGGTCTGTCTTTCCCTTTTGACTAGTCTACCGTCCAATAGTATCTATGGCTACGCCTCAAGTCCTTTTCCAAGTATGTCAGTGTCTCATGGCCCTGTTGAATTTACACAGAAAATCCCTGGTTTAAGGTAAAATAGCAATTCCTCCAACATTGCAAGAAAGTGCATGAAATTGACAATCATGCAGTCAACTTATTTATTTTACTCCATAGCCTGTTGTTGAATTATGTATCCAAATGTAGTTTGCTGAAGTGAAGTGTTATTTTCTCATACCCTTTCAACTTCTAGATACCAGTTTGTTTGAAGACAAGACACTGGCAGACAGTATATCTTGATTTCATTGTGGCTCAGTACAACTGTTGAGGGTCAGGAGACATCCCTCTATCCTTTAGTGTCCTTCGAAATAAAAGCAGACCGTTAGAGGTAATACTAGCTAGTGGAATACAAACAAGGCATCGTTGTCCTATTTTATTGCATAGTGTCTGCGCTGGTTTAGATGATGGATTAATCATCATGCATTTGATTGATCAGACTAAACACATGTTTTATATGAGAAGATAATTGGCCTGCAAGGGCCCCCAGTTGAGGGCAATAATTTAGGTCTACCTCACAAAGAGGTGGCTATATTGGATCTTAATACACATGGTTATTTTCCTGTGGTCCTGTAGGTCCTTTGTTGCAAAGAAGGTTACCCAGTACTTTATGCTAATAATGAACCAGCTATGGTTACGATTAGGGAGGGTCTAAGACAGATGTTCTGGGCATACTTGAACCAGTGCAATGACTCAGACCTTTTCATTTCGGTCAATGCAAAATTATAATCTTAAAAGGAGAACAAATATTTTACGTAGATAAATAGCCTACATTCAGTATCTTTCACGATCTCACTTCCATGCACACACACACACACACACACACTTAGGAGTGCTGTTACACTAGCATTCACTGCTTCATGAGGTCATGGCAGGCAGACACCGTATCCGTCGCCATTATGTCTGGGCTGGCTAGTCTAAACACACAGGCTCCCTGTCCACAGGGCTGGATCGAGTTCATTGTGTCTGTCCTCTCGACAGCGTTATTAAGAACGGCTGCTTCACGTCATCTCCTGATGATTCCATTTATAAATGTATAGTACTGGTGCTGCACCCCCCTCACCCCACCAGACTATCGGAACGGTCCACTGAAGACCTGGAACTAAATGAGGAGAAGAGGAGAAAGCCAGGGGTGTAAGGGGGGCTGTGCTGCAGCCTGTAGTCTTTTAGATCTCAGCGTCATGAGTCTGCCTGGTGCTGCAGGTGTCAGTGGCCAGCCGATGTCAGTCTGACAGGTGGACCACCCCCCCCAATGCTCTAATCCTGACACTGCGGGTCCTCGCTGCTGTTGCAGGCGGTCCATCTCGATGCCTGCGGGGAAACCGTGGGCAGGAAAGGGGAGGAAGAGGGAGGTGAAGGGGGTGACTTTGTTTTAAAGGTCAGCATAAAGTATTCAGCAGCAAGCGGCGGTGGTAAGTGTGAGTGTGTGGTGGTCGGTAACCAGATACTGGGCCACAACCCTGAGTTACGCAGATAGCCGAGTGGTTACGTGTGTTGGGCCACTAACCAAAAGGTTGCTGGTTCAAATCCCTGAGCTGACTAGCTGTTGATGCCCTTGAGCACGGAACTTAACCCTAATTGTTCTTGTAAATTACTCAAATGTAAATGGTATGGCTGCTTTAATTCAAGTGTGTGCTATCATGTCTGAGTGGGAGCCTGTTTCCAGGCCGTGTGTCAAGTGGCTGTTTGTGTGTATATTTCAGCACTGGAAGCTTGTAGATTCAGAACCCTAAGAGCTTTTCAGAGGGTGCTGCTATGTTTTAAGTACTGTGGTGTGTTTGTGTGTGTGGGATGGGGAGTATTGCTTAATAATGCTGCAGCACTTCTAAAGTGGCTGAGGCTGTGTAATGGAAATTCATTGAGGCTTTATCTTGGTTGTTTATTTTAGTATTATAAATGATGTAATGACTTAGCACCATTTCAGTAATTGTTTATGGATTGAACCATTTGTTTTTACCTGCCGCTATTTCATTGTTGACTGAACTAAACCTAATATTTTGTTTAGCATGTTGTTCCTCTTTAAATGTCCTTAGACATGTGACTCTTGACTGCGGTCTCATGTTAGAGGATACGCCACATCATGTATCAAGGTCTGGTTCAATAAGACCACTGTTTCCATGCCAGAGCTGTCTTATTTTGATGGCTTGTGTGTATTTATTCAGCTTAGCTAGCCCCTTCTCCAAGACTGTGTGTGTGTGCAGCATGTTTCGAGGAGTTTGGGCCAGTCTTGTTGCACTGAAACAAGACTGGGCAGCAAACAGCGCTACTCCTCTCAGCTCCAGATTTGTGAAAACAAATGAGAATATTTTGTGATTATAGAAAAAGGATGAAAGAATGATCATATGTTTGTCACGGCTGCATGGATGTCATGTTCATGCATGACGGTGTGATTTTTACTATTGACTACTGTAGTACAGCAGACCAAGCCTACCTTGATTCTTTTCACTTACTAAGTAAAAAGAGTCTCAAAGTCAGATGGACGTTTCCAGCTGAATGATGATGGGAGTTTAGTTCCTCCAACGGGAGTAGGCCTTACTCAGCACTACACACACACACAGCACCTTCCCCTTTCTCTGCAGTCTAAACACTCCCCTGTGTGTTGTGTGGAGGACTCTATTCTGATGCTGCCAGTCTGTCTGACAGAGAGATCAGACACTGCTGCAGCGAGTAGCCAAGCTAATAGCAATATAAGCAACTTCACTTAGAAAAGCTTAGCTTTGAAGCGTCCAAGCCTAGGATAGGAAAGGAACTAATGGCTTTCGAGCTTATTCAGTGCAGTAGAATTACAAAACAAACTATTATAGATGACATACAAAGAAAGCATTCCTTGACAGCAGGTTCAGTAGCCTTGATTATATTCTACAGCCTGGTATTGTTGTATTCAAAACAATGTTAATGACTGGAGATTTGGTGCCTATTCAAACTAAAATGTTCACCTCTGAAACATGACATTCTCCCCTTTTGATCAAAACCATTAAAAGGAACAAATCTACCAAATCCAACCACTAACTTACTCCACCTGTCTCCCTAACTAAAAATACAGGATCCAGGGATAAAGTTGTCCATCAGCCCTTAAACCGTATCTGTTCGCCTCTTCGTCTAAACACCTTCAAAGTAGTTGTGATTTACATTTGTTCAGAGAGCCTGAACAGACTTCGTTCCTTTCTCCCAGTACCCACCCTATCCTGCCAATCCCTGAAGTACTGTAACTATCTAGGCCTAGCACTGCTGAACAGAGGAGCATCATCCCAAATGTTTTCATTACTTCAGTGCAACAGTGTTTTTCCACTCTAGCACCAAGGCCAACAAGCAGCTAAGCTAACAGGCAGCAAGGTAGCAGCAGTCTTCTGCAGAAGAAGAAAGACAGACCCAAATGTTATTCCAATGTGTTCAAGATAAAGTCAGGACAGAGGAACACAAGTGGACTAAGTTTATCACTCACTGGTGGTGATGATTTTCCACTGTTAGACACCGAGGCCGATTGGAACTTATGTTCTCCTTTTAGCCAGGCGAATTATCTTGCATTTGAGATGCATCTGCTTTCAGCTGAGACAGTGTTCTATCTATGGCTGGGACAGCTTTCCTGTCTATCTGTACTGTAAGCTAGTATCAGTACTGTAAGCTGGTAGAGCAATATACTGATCCCCCACTGTGCCAAGAAGCAGGGACTCTCAAACACGCCCACCTCGCTCCTGCTTCTGCTGGTGTTAGTAAACAAACTATAGATAATGTATCACAACTGTGACTATCTCTGCTAAGAACAGGATGGATGTATCACAACTATGAGAAGGCAAGCTGTTAAGAACAGGGTAGGATGCTACTGATCTAAGTCAGTTCTGTGTTAGGTTAGTAGGCCCACCTTCTCAAATCCTATCTTCTACCTGCAGCGTTTAGAACAGGGAACAGAGGAAGCCAATGATTCTGGCCATATGTTGCATGTAGTGCAACATCCTTTGTTCCAGCCCAGAACCCTAAACACCTGACTCAACTAATTGTGGTTTTGAACCAGTACTGTCAAGACGATGATTAGGTGCTGCGGTGGACCAAAAGCTTTACTCCGTACTAAACAGTCATAGTAACAGTAACCTTTAGTGGAGTCAGTGTGCTGAACAGTCATTTTGGCCTAGATCAGATCTATCCTAGATTAAGTGATCACAGTGGGCAGAAAGGCTGGTTAGTGTAACTACATGACTGGCAGCCCATGTTATGTGTAGCTAAACAGCAGAGGGTCAAAGTCATTAAGAATTCAGCTCTAGCATAACAGACGGCGCTGAGGCTGAGTCCTGGGGCCAGTTTCATTATGCCCTCTAATGGTCATGGTCTTTTGTTAGTTTTTCTCCCCAATTTTGTGGTATCTAATTGGTCTTGCCTCATCGCTCCAACTCCCGTATGGACTCGAGAGGCGAAGGTCAAGCTTCATGTGTCCTTCGAAACACAACCAAGCCGCACTGATTCTTGACACAATGCTCACTTAACCCAGCCGCACCAATCTGTCGGAGAAAACACCAAACACCTGGCGACCTTGTCAGCATGCATTGCGCCCTGTCCGCAACAGGAGTAGCTAGTGAGCAACGGGACATGGACATCCCTGCCAGCTAAACCCTCCTCTAACCCGGACGACGCTGGGCCAATTGTTCACTGCCCCATGGGTCTCCCGGCTGCGACAGAGCCTGGACTCGAACCCAGAATCTCTAGTGGCACAGCTAACACTGCGATGAAGTGTCTTAGACCACTGCGCCCCTTGGGAGGCCATTGGTCATGGTCTTTATGGAATGTTTGGGAAACAGATCCTGAAACTGCTTTCCGACATCAAAGGATGTTATTCAGCCTCTTTATTTATGACTCCAACTGTCCTACTTTTAAAGGACAGAGGCTGAGGAGCTGTTTTTGTGGTGGTGGTGCCAGGAAGAAGATCGGAGGACTACTCTCCTGTTTTCCCCCTGTTCTCTGTGGCGTGACCATAATTAACACCACTGAAACGCGCAGCATGCTGGGAGGGAGGGGGAGAGCGGCGAAGTCAGGCGGGTTAGCAACTCAAGCAGGCGCACGTGTGTGCCAGGAACCCTGTTTATAAATATCCCTGCCTACACTGCTGCATCGTGGGATGCTGAGGCTCATCATGTGGAGGCTGTGCTCTCCGCAGTGTATGAGATAATCTGCTGTTTTTTATGAGGGAAGAAGAACCGATATTATGAGGCTATGCCCCCGTAC
The DNA here is from genome assembly GCF_036934945.1 of Oncorhynchus masou masou. Classification (NCBI taxonomy): domain Eukaryota; kingdom Metazoa; phylum Chordata; class Actinopteri; order Salmoniformes; family Salmonidae; genus Oncorhynchus; species Oncorhynchus masou. The sequence goes on along the minus strand of NC_088228.1, from coordinate 15,906,417 downwards.
TCTTACAAATTGAGAGAACAGATTTAAAAAAAGCTTTAGCCTATTTCATTTGCAGCCAATTTGAAAAAGTTTTTCTTATTAGGCTTATTTGTCAACAAAATACCCGATGCCACGTCTGTTAATTTAATTGTATTCTCTCAAAAGACTTCCATGTGAAACTAAAGTAATTAAGTTATGAATAAGTAGAATATCCAGTATTATTTTTTTATTATTGTAATAACTAACCGGCTTCATTGCAGTAATTTAGTTCAGAGCCATATTTCTGGCTATAAGGAACTGAATCTGCCTCATTGTTACAGGTTAGTCATGGTTGATTTGGGAGATTGCTATAGTGGAGCGCTTGTTCCACATTTTGTTACATTACATCTTTATTCTAAAATGTATTAAATAAATAAAAATGCTCAATCTACACACAATACCCCATAATGACAAAGCATTGTAGACATTTTTGCAAAAAAAACAAATACCTTATTTACATAAGTATTCAGACCCTTTGCTATGAGAAATTGAGCTCAGGTGCATCCTGTTTCCATTGATCATCCTTGATGTTTCTACAACGTGATTGGAGTCGACCTGTGGTAAATTCAATTGATTGGACAGGATTTGGAAAGGCACACACAAGGTTCCACATTTGACAGAACATGTCAGAGCAAAAACCAGGCCATGCGGTCAAAGTAATTGTCCGTAGAGCTCCGAGACAGGATTGTGTCAAGCACAGATCTGGGCAAAAGTACCCCAAAAATTCTGCAGCATTGAAGGTCCCCAAGAACACATTGGCCTCCATCATCCTTAAATGGAAGAAGTTTGGAACTACCAAGACTCTTGCTAGAGCTGGCCGCTCGGCCAAACTCTGCAATCGTGGAAGAAGGGCCTTGGTCAGGGAGGTGACCAAGAACCCGGTGGTCACTCTGACAGAGCTCCAGAGTTCCTCTGTGGAGATGGGAGAACCTTCCAGAAGGACAATCAGGAATGGCTTCCGGACAAGTCTCTAAATGTCCTTGTCCCCCCCCCCCCCCCAGTTCTCTAGTGAATAAACATAACTGCTTGTGTGAATAGAGCTGGATAAGGTGATGTGCTGGCAGGCACCAGCATTGTAAAGAAGTGTCTGTGTTGAACGAACTGTCCCAAAACAGCCTCCCTCTCCAATCCCATTAGCAATATTTGTCGGCAGCCGTTAGGCCTGCTGATGGTGGGATCACATTTACGGAGTCTGTGTGTCCACCCACTGTGAATGTTGAAGTGTGTGGAGGAGAGGGGAGATTTGTGTGTGAGAAAAGATTGTCAGTATTCTTTAGGAGAGAATACTGACCTTCTCTCTCACACAGTAGCATCTATGGTTGTAGCTCACCACTAACACATCTAGGTAAGGACTTGATGATCAGTTGAATCAGGTTGTTAAACATCTGTGGAGTTTAAATGAAGACTATGCATGCTATATAAAGCCTTTGTTTGTGGGACCAAGCCTGAGCACCACATGAGACTAAGTTTAAAATGGGTCTGAGTGTGTGTGTGTGTTTTTCTTGTACTAATAGAGACTACGGTGTTTGTTTCTATCTCTATAGGAAACCCTGCCTGCCTGTTCTGATGCCCTTTGCATCCGTTTGCCTGGGATCACAGATTAACACAGACTTCACTGACTAATTCCTGAATTGATCTTTGTACCATAAATATTGATTCTCACCATCCAAAATAAGTAACACAGGCCTGCTTGTACAGTCGTATCGGCACAAATATGCTCTAATGGAAAAACTGGCAGTTTCGGACCAACAAACGCTTTTACAGTTTCTCTCTGTTCCAAATAGTATAAAATTCAATAGACTTACTCAGCCCACAATACTTTTCCTGTTGCGTAAAATTATTTTTATTCTAATCAGTTTTCCGACTGAAAAATGTTAGGTTTATTTACACGGTGGGATGGTCAAGATGTAACGGGATAGCTGAAGTGTACAGGTACAGCAGACCTATTCTGTAACAGATCTATTGTAGTGTCTTTTGGCTGAAGACACAGCGCTGGCTGCCGTCAATATCTCCATATCTCCTCAGAGTAACAGATATTCCAAGCCTTGTATTGACATTGGAAAGTATTGGCAGTTGATAACTGTCGCTGCAATTCTTGAGTTTTTGACATAAAGACAGTGTTGGGAGTTTGTGGGCGACCCCTAGAGTCTGAACATCTTTTACTGTCACTGTGATCTCAAGCTTTTTCCCATCTTGCTTTTGGAGACAGTGCAGACCAACGTTGAAGCAGAAAGAAACCTAGAAAGTTGTAAAGTATATGTTTACTACTAAAGGAGAATCGAGTGCTTAGATGATCAGTGTGATGAACCAGAAGGGAATTGGAGTGTCTTTTCCTTTGACATTTGTGAATGGAGAATCCTGACTGGTTTTGTGCTCCCCTTTTTGATGTGTGCACTGCATTCTGATTCTACGTCAACAGCGCCATCTACAGCCATTTTCTACAAACTACTTTGCCATCTAATAGAGCCTCATCTACAGCTTCTAGAATTCTCATCGTCGCCTCATTTTAATAGAGGGACATTTGACTGGTACATCGTGGGAGGAACTGATCTGATATGAGTGCACTCACATTTTATTTTCATTTTATTATTACTGTATTGGACAACTATTGTTGTGAATGAATGTGCATTGAAAACAAACTATTTCAACAGTAGATTCATTGAAACATTTGTCACTGAGTCCTTGTCGTATTCTTCCTTCAGTAGATATTACATGTTTTCTCTTGCCTTTATTAGATAACATTGCTTTAGATCGCAGTCCCCTTTTGTACTGCAATAGACTGTATGCACAATGTACATAGTAACTCTAAAGTACTTCCTACAGTGTGTTGCACAATGTTTTTGGGGAAATAAAGGTATTATTTTGTGCGGCTCAAAGCTGATCCAACCCCCGTTGTGCGGCTCAAAGCTGATCCAACCCCCGTTGTGCGGCTCAAAGCTGATCCAACCCCCGTTGTGCGGCTCAAAGCTGACTGTCATTTTTTATTGTCAAAACATTTGTGGTCTTCATCCACTGAATCCGTTTAGATCTAACAAAGTGATTGAGGAAGATGCTTTACATCACCACAGTTTAAGTAGTAGTAGTAACATTGTGGACTTCATTGTAGTTTGTAATGAGTTTTGATTTTGCATGTGCAGTACTTCTCTCTCTACATGCTGCATTGGTCATTCAGCTATACTGTACGTAGTTCTTATTCTGTCTCAATTTGTCGCAACAATACCATTATTTAACTGAACATGGGCCCCTAGCCATGTCAGTGCAGTCATCACCAAATGTCTGGGTGCCTACTTACTGCCTAGTACGTAACACACTGACCATCATGTGTTTGGGGCCTGGGGGTGAGAAAACAAAAGGAGTGTCTGCCTCTCCCAGACCCAGCAATGAATTTGAGCTCTCAGCTGATATGGGGTTTTTCTGTTGGCCTTTGATTTATTTTTAAGGAGGAGAATGGAATGTTAGGCTAATGCGGTTATGAGAATGAAGGATTCTGTTCGGTCGAACATTCCAAACATACGCCGCTGTTATGGATGTGCTCATTCTGGTCAAAGGACACTATGCATCTCCTGTGTTGATCAACCCCGGGCCAACGGCTCTGCACCCCCCCCCCCCCTCTTCTCCTTCATCCAAATCCAGACAGCTGATGTTCTGAAAAGAGCTGCAAAATCTGGATCCTTACAAATCAGCTGGGCTAGACAATCTGGACCCGCTCTTGCTAAAATAATCTGCCTCCATTGTTGCAACCCCTATGACTAGTCTGTTCAACCTCTTTCATATCATCTGAGATTCCTAAAGATTGGAAAGCGGCCGCGGTCATCCCCCTTTTCGAAAGGGGCGACACTCTAGACCCAAACTGTTACAGACCTATATCCATCCTGCCCTGCCTTTTTTAAAAGTCTTTGAAAGCCAAGTGAGCAAACAGATTTCGAAACCCACCGTACCTTCTCCGCTATGCAATCTGGTTTCCGAGCTGGTCACGGGTGCACCTCAGCCACACTCAAGGTCCTAAACGATATCATAACCGCCATCGATAAAAGACAGTACTGTGCAGCCGTCTTCATCGACCTGGCCAAGGCTCTCGACTCTGTCAATCACCACATTCTTATTGGCAGACTCAACAGCCTTGGTTTCTCAAATGACTGCCTTGCCTGGTTCACCAATTACTTCTCAGACAGAGTTCAGTGTGTCAAATCGGAGGGCCTGTTGTCCGGACCTCTGGCAGTCTCTGAGGGTGCTCAGGGTTCAATTCTCGGGCCAACTCTTTTCTCTGTACATATAAACGATGTCGCTCTTGCAGCTGGCGATTCTCTGATCTACCTCTACACAGACGACACCATTCTGTATACATCTGGCTCTTCTTTGGACACTTTTAACAAACCTCCAAACGAGCTTCAGCTTCATACAACTCTCCTCCCGTGGATTCCAACTGCTCTTAAATGCTAGTAAAATTAAATGCATGCTCTTCAACTAATCGCTTCCCACCCACCCCACTAGCATCACTACTCTGGACGGTTCTGAATATGTGGACAACTAAAAATACCTAGGTGTCTGGTTAGACTGTGAACTCTCCTTCAAGACTCACATTAAGCATCTTCAATCCAAGGTTAAATCTAGAATCAGCTTATTTCGCAACAAAGCCTTGTTTGTGTCGCACTGCTTAGCTTTATCTTGGCCAGGTCGCAGTTGTAAATGAGAACTGGTTCTCAACTGGCCACCTGGTTAAATAAAGGTGAAATAAAAACTCTTGATAAGATCCATGGAGAATATACGTCTAATAAAGAGGTAGTCTGTTAAGGAGAAAGACATGGAAAATGGTATTTATTAGGAGGAATCGGCTTCCTCAGACAGAGGAAGAGGGGGAGAGAGAGAATGAGGTGTGTGTGTGTGTGTGTGGACGTATCTGACTTAGTGACTTTTGCTTTGAGTAATTGAATCAAAACTGTAGGTCACTGACCGTAAACATGTGTATTATATCATCCATTCTCTGGTTGAATGTCAGGTGAAAAACTACTGTACTCTGTGCTGACATCATATACATACACTACAACCCTGCACCAAACAACGAGTGTTGCAGGGCAGACGGGACAAAAGGCCCCCACAGCTGGTTGGTTGGCATAGCCCTGTTGAGAGGGGGGGTAAGGGTATTGTGAGGGGGGGGTTAAGACTGTAGCCTAGTAGTCCAGGGGTGATTATAGTCATTTGTATTGGCTTGAGGAGAGTCTGGTATTTACTGGTATTACTGTGTATAGTACTGGCTCTGACCCCCTCCTGCTCCTTAATTACGGTACGGTGGTGTGTGTGACTGCAGACAGTGTGGTGGCAGACTGCGGCCTCATATGTATGGCCACTGACCCACCCACTTCTAATGAGAGTTTCCTTTTGTCATGCTGTTTTACACATTCCTCGGTCTCCCATAACATTCATAGTCATATTCATATAATCCTCTCAGATTTACATTATAATATAGGTGATCTACAGGGTCCTTTAGCTCTAAGGTCTAGCCGTGACCATATCTATGGAGGAAGTGTGGCCTGGGAGAGTTTCTGTTCATTCAGACGTCCTTCTGTGGATGACCCTGCAGTGTTTCCCCTATGTATTTTCATGTAGGCGTGTTGCAGAGGCCCCCGACTCTGCATCCGGGGCTAACCAAACAAATGTATTCCATTGAAGAAAAATGTAAGCGGGGTCAATGGGCAAGGTAGCCCTCCTAATTTATAATAAGGGGAAACACTGTCCCTCCGTATTAACCACTAGGGACTACAATGGTTTGGTTTATTCTCCTGGAGTGTCTTACCTTTAGATGATGAAATGGGTCCCCACGGTTACCCCGCGGCCACTGCTGTGTTTCGGCTGGAGCTGGGAGTCTGTGTCATTGCTCGATTGAATTATGTAAATATTCCTTTGCAGATTGCTGTGGGAGTCCCCAGACCCCTAATGTGATTATATTACTAAATAGAGGGAAGCAGGCTCGCCTCAGGTCTTTTTGTGTGTGACGGGTCAGGATATAAACTAGTAGTGTGTTTCTATGCTGTACGACAGGGGGGATTGGGAGTGAGGCTTTGGATCTCAATCTAGTCTGGACTATAGTCCCCTCTCACCCTATCTCGTTTGTGGCATTATTTTGATTATGAAAAAACAAGTATAATTAGTGCTTCGGGTGGATAAAGTTGGAGATATTGGATTCAGGCATGTGTATATGAAGCAATTATTACTGATATGATGAGGAGTGTGGGTGTGGAGAAAGTCACATGTTGTTTGCAGATTGTGATTACATTTTGTTGTAGTAACAACCCTCCTAATTTCAGTGATTGAGGGGATTCACAAATTAAAAACAGTAGCATCCAAAGGTACCTCTGATAATTACATTTCCATAGTAGCAAATTGAGGTACCACAACCCCGTTCAATCCAGAAACAAAAGCAAAACCCACAACAAATGGTTAGATTTGCCCTGATCCATGACCCCATCACACCCTCCGTCCAGGCAGTGCCACCACTTGAAAATGACAAAGTAAACTACAAATTGTCCCTTTTAAAAGGAACTCATTAGTCTACTCGTATCTGTAGTAAGCCAGACATTAGGGTGTGTTTTTGGTTTGACTGAGGCAGTCCAGGTGTCTGCTCCCCCAGACTCCTCTCCCTCAGTAATGTGTGACGTGTCACAGGCAGCGCTGCCTCAAGATCAAAGCAGACACACATACACATACGGTGGGGCTATAAAACTGGTTTGTCACTGCAATTTCCCTGTCCATCAGCGGGCACACAAACAGCCCTCTCCCTGATGCCACTGTAATGATTTTTTATTTATGACGGCCAAAAATTCCACTTCATAATTTTTTCTGTGAAGTTCCCTGAGGTTCTGGTCAAGGCTGAGTGCTTCAGTCTATACTTCACTGCACTCTCTATTTCACTCTACACTCTCTATTTCACTCTACACTCTCTCGCTCTCCTTCTGTCATTCCCTTTCTCTGTCTTTCTGGCCCTCTGTCTCGTGTGTGTGTGTGTGTGTGTGTGTGTGTGTGTGTGTGTGTGTGTGTGTGTGTGTGTGTGTGTGTGTGTGGTGAAGAACAGCACACCACTGGTGGCAGTGTCAGCACTTTCTCGTGTGTGTGTCTGAGGGAGAGGAGGAGAGAGTGTTGGAATAGTCTGACTCCTCTCACTGACAGACATCTTATCCTTCATAACTCTTCTGATGTTAGAGCAAAATGTACTGTGTGCTTTTCTACTCCGTCTTTCTTCCTTTGACTAACACTGTGTGTGCTTGCATCTGCATGTATTCCTTTGTGCGTGTGTTTTATATAGTGTTCCCGTCAACAGACAAGTACATGCATGTCTCCCAGCTCTTCATGTTGTTATGACCTGATGTCACCTGATCTCCTAACGCAATTGGTCCGTCTGTTTCAGATCTGCTGCCTCCAGTCAGGCGAACAAAGGAGGGGAGACGAGGCTGATCCTTCCCACAATCCTTCAGGGCCTACTGATCCGGACCACTGCTCTGCCTTCTCACTCCCCGCTCCCCCCCACCCTAAGGCTGGCAAGCTGTGGGGCAGTAGGATCAGGGCAGCAATAAGGGCTGATTGATGCTCTGTGGGGATGAGACCTGGCTGCTGAAGGCCAGTGGAGACGGCTCCCATTCTCCGCTCGCCTGGCTTTATGTGCGTGTCTGCAGGCTGCCCTACGCGCAGCAGAGCCACCCCCCACGTCAGCCACGGTGGCCACCCCGAGCCATCCAGACATGCCCACTGAGACCCTGCCGTCGCTGGCAGATAGCAAACCCACCGGCCCTGGGGCGGCCTTTGTCTCCGCTGTCCCCCTGCGCATACTCAACAAGGGACCCGAGTACTTCCGGCGCCAGGTGGAGACCAACCCTAAGCGGCTGAGCGCCGTGGAGAGGTTGGAGGCGGACAAGTCCAAGTACGTGAAGAGCCAGGAGGTCATCAACGCCAAGCAGGAGCCTGTCAAGCCCCAGCTGCTGGCCAAGCCACCTGTCTGCCCCGCCATGGCCAAGAGAGGGGCGAATGGTGGCGGTTGTGGTGGGGTGGCCCTCAAGACATTCAATAACAACTCCAAGTCGGACACATGCGCCACCACCAGCAAACGGGAGAACCTTAACCTGGAGATCCTCAAGAACCTCCTGAACAGCTCCGGCTCGGTCTCTGATGGCTACGCAAAGAGCGCTACTCTAAAACCTGGGGCCAGGAGCTTGGCCCCCCACCGCTCCACCCCCACACCCATCACAGACTGCACTGAGCCCACCAGCCTCCGTTCCGTCGCCAAGTCCCTCAAGGTGCCTCCGCCTGCACCTGGCCGACAGAGCCCCCAGGGGGGGAACCTGAACCTCAGCCGCCGGCTGCTGGAGGAGCGGGGCGAGGGCAATCACTCACCCCTCCATGCCTCCCACAGCTCCTCTGACATCCGCAGGCTGTGCAACGGTAAGCCTCTAAGGGCGGCCCGAAGCAGCAGCAGCTCCGCACCTCCCTTACCCCCCAAGCCCAGTACCAAAGTCCTGGCACCCCTCTGCGACAATGCCCCTCAGTCCCCTGAGAGGGAGCCTCCGCCGCCCTCCTCTGCCACCCCAGATGAGCAGTTGGAGCTAGAGTTGGGGAGCTCGTTGGCCCGCCGGCCCTCTCTCCACCGCTCCAAGTCGGACCTGAGCGACCGGTATGCGCGGGCAGGCGCCGACGTGGAACGCTTCTTTAACTACTGTGGGCTGGACCCTGAGGAGCTGGAGAGCGTGGGCGTGGAGAGCTTTGCCCGCGCCAACTCCGACATAATCTCCCTCAACTTCCGCAGCGCTAGCATGATCAGCTCGGACTGTGACCAATCACGGCATAGCAACGAGGACATGACGGACGAGGAGGAAGACGTGAGCGAACGCGTGCCGTACGGAATCTCGGCCGTGGAACGAAATGCCCGCGTCATCAAATGGCTGTACAGCATCAAACAGGCACGCGAGTCTCAGAAAGTGTCTCATGTCTAAAAGAGAAGGAAGAAACAAACTATTAGATGGTCCTTGCAACAAAACAAAAAAAGACTTCCGATGGAATGAAGATCTTTGGACACTCTGAATCTCTGAATGTCAAAGTATTGACTGGCAAGACGCCCTTGGATGGATCTTGCGGTCGCTATTGCGTTCAGTGTTTGTTGTCCTCTGAATCTGCATGGCTCCTCCCACCCACCCGCCACTGCAGCCTCCAGCTAAAGCAACAGGTTTAGGAAAATATTGCCTTTTTCAAGATGGCAGCAGTTCAGTTCCGTCTCTTCGAGCAGTACAGCTCTCTCTCATTGTTATGCTTTCTGTCTGTTTAGACCAGCACAATGACACCAGCTCTTTTTAGATGTCATCTTAATGTCCTTTCTTTCTGAACAACACTGAGCCTGGAAGCCATACGGGTGTGAATGCAGCTCTTCAGTGTGTAACCAGTCTTTAGTCTGATAATTCTGAGCTTTGAGTGTCTATAGAAAAAAACTTCCTTGAAAAAAGGGCTGTGAGCATGGTACAGTCCAAACCTGCTTCACCCCTTTGGTACCAGGAGAGTTTGTTTGGTACATTCCAGACCCTGCCCCCTTCCCGGGGAAACCCCATATTTATCCCCTTTTTCAGTGTTACTATGGTGATAGCATTCAGGCAGCATCATGAAATCATTCAGCATTACGTGGTTTTTGCTTCTGTTTAGTTTGTTGTCCATAACATTCTCATTGGCAGTTTGATTTTGTGGTACTTGCTTTTTTTAAAGATATGTGTAAATGCTGTAAGAAAATGTATATAATTTCAAAACTGTTAGCTTAACAGGCGCCCTCTGACAAACATCTAACTTACTACATTGTTCAGTCTTCTCTCTTGGCTTGACTGTGAGACTGCGTCAAACCCAGTTCATGATCAAATTTTTACGACGTTATGATGACATACACTACCGTTCAAAAGTTTGGGGTCACTTAGAAATGTCCTGGTTTTTGAAAGAAAAGCTTATTTTTTTGTACATTAAAATAACATACAATTGATCAGAAATACAGTGTAGACATGGTTAATGTTGTAAATTACTATTGTAGCTGGAAATGGCAGATTTTTTTATGGAATATCTACATAGGCGTACAGAGGCCCATTATCAGCAACCATCACTCTTGTGTTCCAATGGCACGTTGTGTTAGCTAATCCAAGTTTATCATTTTAAAAGGCTAATTGATCATTAGAAAATTGCAATTGTTAGTACAGCTGAAAACTGTGTTGATGAAAGAAGCAATAAAACTGGCCTTTAGACTAGTTGAGTATCTGGAGCATCAGTATTTGTGGGTTCGATTACAGGCTCAAAATGGCCAGAAACAAAGAACTTTCTTCTGAAACTCATCAGTCTATTTTTGATCTGGGAAATGAAGGCTATTTCATGCAAGAAATTGCCAAGCCACTGAAGATCTCTTACTACTCCCTTCACAGAACAGCACAAACTGGTTCTAACCAGAATAGAAAGGAGTGGGAGGCCCCGGTGCACAACTAAGCAAGAGGACAAGTACATTAGTGTCTAGTTTGAGAAACAGAAGCCTCACAAGTCCTCAACTAGCTTCTTCATTAAATAGTACCCAGAAAACACCAGTCAACAGTGAAGAGGCGACTCCGGGATGCTGGCCTCGCAAAGACAAAGCCATATCTCAGACTGGCCAATAAAAAGAAAAGATTACGATGGGCAAAAGAACACAGACATTGGACAGAGGAATTCTGCCTAGATGACCAGCATCCCGGAGTCGCCTCTTTGCTGTTGACGTTGAGACTAGTGTTTTGCAGGTACTATTTGATGAAGCTGCCAGTTGAGGACTTTTGAGGCGTCTGTTTCTCAAACTAGACACTAATGTACTTGTCCTCTTGCTCAGTTGTGCACCGGGGCCTCCCACTATTTTTATTCTGGTTAGAGCCCGTTTGTGCTGTTCTGTGAAGGGAGTAGTACACAGCATTGTACAAGATCTTCAGTTTCTTGGCAATTTCTCGCATGAAATAGCCTTCATTTCTCAGAACCAGAATAGACTGATGAGTTTCAGAAGACAGTTCTTTGTTTCTGGCCATTTTGAGCCTGTAATCAAACCCACAAAGGCTGATATGCCAGATACTCAACTAGTCTAAAGAAGGACAGTATTAATGCTTCTTTAAATTAAAACAACAGTTTTCAAAGGAGTTTTCTAGTGATCAATTAGCCTTTTTAAAATGATAAACTAACACAACGTGCCATTGGAACACAGGAGTGATGGTTGCTGATAATGGGCCTCTGTACGCCTAGGTAGATATTCCATTAAATAAAAATCCAGCTACAATAGTCATTTACAACATTAACAATGTCTACACCGTATTTCTGATCAATTTGATGTTATTTTAATGGACAAGTGACCCCAAACTTGTGAACTGTAGTGTACATGTTCAGTATATTGGAGTTGGAACTGTTTTGGTACTCAGTACTTCAAAATGAAGGCAATGAATTGTGTTCACTTTCATTTATTTTGCATTATTTCAATAAATGGCTTGTTTTGCCGTCTACTTCGGAAAGTTTTGTGAGTATTATTTCATAAAAATGTGTATGTGGGCTGTTTCTCCATGTATTCTAGTGGGAGTGTTAACTATAATACATCTCCAGAAGTATGTGGACACCCCTTCAGATTAGTGGATTCGTCATTTTCAGCCACACCCGTTGCTAACTGGTGTATAAAATCGAGCACAGACATGTGATCTCCATACACAAACATTGTCAGTAGAATGGCCTTACTGAAGAGCTCAGTGACTTTCAACATGACACTGTCATAGAATGCCACCTTTCCAAGTCAGTTCTTCAAATGTCTAGAGCTGCCCCAGTCAACTGTAAGTGCTGTTATTGTGAAGTGGAAACACCTAGGCACAACAACGGCTCAGCCATGAAGTGGTAGGCCACACAAGCTCACAGAACGGAACTGCCGAGTGCTGAAGCGCATAGAGCGTAAAATCATCTGTCCTCTGTTTCAACACTCACTACCGAGTTCCAAACTGTCTCTGGAAGCAACATCAGCACAAGAACTGTTCGTTGGGACCTTCAGTGGAAATGCGTTCTCTGGAGTGATGAATCACGTTTTACCATCTGGCAATCCGATGGACAAATCTGGGTTTGGCAGATGCCAGGAGAACGCTACCTGCCGCAATGCATAGTGCCAACTGTAAAGTTTGGAGGAGTAATGGTCTGGGGCTGTTTTTCATGGTTCAGGCTAGACTTTTTAGTACCAATGAAGGGAAATCTTAACACTACAGCATACCATGACATTCTGTGCTTCCAACTTTGTGGCAGCAGTTTGGGAAAGGCCCTTTCCTATTTCAGCATGACAGTGCTCCCGTGCACAAAGTGAGGTCCATACAGAAATGGTTTGTCGAGAAATTTGACTGGCCTGCACAGACAGAGCCCTGACCTCAACCCCATCTAACGCCGACTGCGAGCCAGGCCTGATCGCCCAAGTCAGTGCCTGGCCTCACTAATGCTTTTGTGGCTGAATGGAAGCATGTTCCTACATGTAGTGGAAAGCCTTCCCAGAAGAGTGGGTCTGTTATAGCAGCAAATCGGGGCCAACTCCATATTAAGGCCCATGACTTTTGGTCTTGTAGTTTATTTGATGATAAAATGGTGCGCTTTGTTCATTTTCTGTACTACATTATGTATGGTTACTGCAGGGCATTGCATTTAAGGGTTACCATTACGTCATCCATCTAACTGCTCTACAGTGCATCAATTTGACTTGCATATGCACCTAATATTTTGCTGTGCGACTTGTAATTTTTATTTAGGAACACAGTGCACCTAGAAAAATGAATGATTCTAGCTTTATTACCTCAATTATTTTTGCATTATGCTCCTAAATGTATTTTTGTGCACCTACACTTTTCCACGTAGATGCACACGTGCTCCTTGCAAAAAAAAAGGGTTCGTGTACAGCACTGACCATGTGAGTGGAGTCTGATGTTCAGAGGAAACCAATATCACCTTCCTTGGGCGGTCCTGGAAAGCGAAAACCTGTCGTCATTTTCCATGCTTCTGTGTATCGCTTCACTGGCTGTACAAGGAACCTGAGCTAGTGTGTAAAACTGTATGGCACTTGCAACGCCAGGATTGTAGGTTTGATTCCCTGGGCTATCCGTACATAAAAATGTATGCAGTGCACGCATGACTGTATGTCGCTTTGGAAAAAAGCGTCTGCTCAATGGCAAATTACCATCTCCACTCTCCATGTTCCAGGTTTACCAGGCTGTGGGAAATGTTACAAGAGTGATATATCTGGGTAATGCAGCAGTTTCTTTACATAATTGTCTGTCTCCGGCTCAGAGAGGAAGTGACCTAATCAGTGGCGACCCATCATTCAGGGCCGCAAACAAATATGGTCTCTTTTTTGCTTTCTTGAGTAAAGCAGCTCCAAAATGCAGGTGTTTCAGCCTAGATCAGTACTTTCTGTGGTGGTGGGGCAGCCAGCGGAAAATACGGAGCGTAGGGGTTGGTAATGTTCTCTAGTTGCACTGTGATTGGCTCAGTGTTTTTCCACTCATGGGGACAGTAAGTCACTGCCAAATCTAAGCCCCATGGGCGCTGCCTTAGAGTTACATTGGAAGTGCCCATCCAAGAAGGCTCAAGATCATTGGCCACAGATAAAATGACGATAAATCCCGTTATATCTAATGTAGCTTTGATTGGACTGATCATCTAAACATCATAGTTTCAAAATCTTAGCATGCAGTCATTATGAATCAAGTTGACAATCTACTGGCAAATCCCTTTTAATCCTTGTCATATGAAGAGAAATTATAGATAATATATCGGTGCTCATCAGCCATTGGACATAAACATTACACAACAAGTTTTTGAAATCTACTATTCAACATTGAGTGGTTTGCAAGGAATCAGTGGCTCACTGCAAGCATTGCAAAGCAATCAATAGCCGACTATTCAGTGGAGTGACTGTGTGGTCCTAAGTCTGGGTTTAAGGGTCTCCTTTCCAAACTTAAAATGATAAACATTCAACATTGGCCATGCTGTCAGTCCAGCATGATTTCTGCAGTGCTCAAAACGACTCTTAATTCAGATCTGGGAAATCTGACTTCGGTGAGTTGAAGACAACTGGGAACTTGGGGAAAAAAATTGCTCTGACTGGGAAAATACATTTTGAACGGACATCCAACTCAGAATTGGGCGTCTTTCTAGAGCCACGACCTGAAGATCACTGATGTCATCATGATTCGACATTGTTTTTTTCAGTTGTCTTGAAAGCACCATATATCCAGACAATGCCATTCTTTGTTGACAAAGTTTGATGACAAAATTTGCCCACAAATGACTGCTGCGCCACCTTCCTGTTCAAGTGAGCACAGCACAACAAGGTGAGTCCAAAAATGTCTTGTATGCTGCTGCATAAATTATGTAATATGCCAGGGAGATATGTATACTGTAGCTAAGAAAGTAATACTAAGTGTATGTTGTGTAGTAAGGTGTTAGTAGCCCATGTGCCTCACCCTAATAATTTTGTCTATTTTCCCCTCTTAATTTTGCCTACTGTTCTGACTTGGTGGTGCACATGTAGCCTATAACCTGTTTTAGAGAAATGTAATCATCGAATATTGTAAGAACTTTCATTGTCTGCTTATATGCTCCATTTATTTATCACACGGTTCTGACTTGGTGTACAGGGAGAACACTAAGAACGGCCCATATTCTGAATTCTGTCGCTATACATTTAAAAAGTGCTGAGCAAATAGTTATATTGACTACGCCCGTCCTAGCTCGTTCGTTAATGTTTTAATTGAAATTACGGATTGCCTCTTATCCGCTTGTCATCCCCTTATGCCATAGTTTGTACATCTAAATCGTCAGTAAAACCACATTTGTTTAAGCAAGTCAGCCATATCAGCTATGTTTTTTTTATAAAAGGCAGTAAATGAGACTGAATTAATTGTTTCGCTGCCAGACAAGGCTCCGCTGATAGCCAGGTGTAGCAGTGATGGAACAGCTTTATGTAGGCCCTAACAGTTTGTTGGCACCGTTCGTCACCGTTATAGTGCAATGAATGTATTGTTTAGTGTTCTGTTGTGCAGTGGCTTTGCTGCATCCCACATGTTTTTGTTTGCCCCACCAAAATGTACATGCTAAAATTGCCACTGGACCTAATCCAAAACCAATGTGATAAGGCTAAGATTCACTCATCTATCAAGCACAGTTTACTCAACCCATGAAGCACAAGGTCCCACGTTAGGCTACACTGTGAAACATTACTGATGTAAGCACCCCATTCATTGAATGAATGCTCACCCTCAGATTGTTTCTCAAATGTAATTGGTCCAGTCACCACACCCTAAGGTGTTTCACCAAATCAAATTTATTTATATAACCCTTCGTACATCAGCTGATATCTCAAAGTGCTGTACAGAAACCCAGCCTAAAACCCCAAACAGCAAGCAATGCAGGTGTAGAAGCACGGTGGTTAGGAAATACTCCCTAGAAAGGCCAAAACCTAGGAAGAAACCTAGAGAGGAAACAGGTTATGTGGGGTGGCCAGTCCTCTTCTGGCTGTGCCGGGTGGAGATTATAACAGAACATGGCCAAGATGTTCAAATGTTCATAAATGACCAGCATGGTCGAATAATAATAAGGCAGAACAGTTGAAACTGGAGCAGCAGCACGGCCAGGTGGACTGGGGACAGCAAGGAGTCATCATGCCAGGTAATCCTGGGGCATGGTCCTAGGGCTCAGGTCCTCCGAGAGAGAGAAAGAAAGAGAATTAGAGAGAGCATAAGTGGGGTGGCCAGTCCTCTTCTGGCTGTGCCGGATGGAGATTATAACAGAACATGGCCAAGATGTTCAAATGTTCATAAATGACCAGCATGGTCGAATAATAATAAGGCAGAACAGTTGAAACTGGAGCAGCAGCATGGCCAGGTGGACTGGGGACAGCAAGGAGTCATCATGTCAGGTAGTCCTGGGGCATGGTCCTAGGGCTCAGGTCCTCCGAGAGAGAGAAAGAGAGAGAGAAGGAGAGAATTAGAGAACGTACACTTAGATTCACACAGGACACCGAATTGGACAGGAGAAGTACTCCAGATATAACAAACTGACCCAGCCCCCCGACACATAAACTACTGCAGCATAAATACTGGAGGCTGAGACACCAAGGGCACATCAATTGACCTCACATACCCATACTATACGGTAAAACTACAACTGCTAGAGGGACAATGACCACGTTTACATGCACACCAATATCCGGTTGTTATTCGGAATACTCAAGTATTCTGTTTTTGAGTTGATGCATATAAACATAATTTCCTGTTTAAAATAACCTGAATAAGTTTGTATCCCGGTTTTGAGAAGTCTGAATAAGATGCCTGGGATATGCTGATATTAGATGAGATACTGTGGCATGTAAACATATTATCCCATTTACTGTTGTTTTTGCAGTTGCGAAGGCTGTTTCAAATAGTATCACTTTTGAAGGTCAGATGGAAACAGTTATAGTTGGAATACTGACCGAAGTCTGGACATTGATTGTAGGCCTCACATTGCCTATTATAATATTAATTCCTGCAGAATTAAGTGTTGTAAAATTATAGACCAAATGTTAATATTTTCTCGGGAACAGGCGTGGAGAAATTAGATTAATTTCTTTCACTTTTAAAAAATGTGAACATGCGCTTAGGGACCGTGTTGTGTATCCTAAATGTGCAAATTTTTTCAGCAACATAAAAGCTGAAAGTATTTCACATTTAACCACAAAATATGCATTCAAGATTAAAAGTGAAATACTATCAGAAACATGTTGGATCGTTTTCACAGATTTTCATTTCCTTAAAACCGGTCAACAAACTTATATCGTTTGGAAATTTTGCACTGAAGATCTCCCTGGTCCCTAACTGTCTTTTGCTCCAGGAGAGAAGCAGAAATGAAAGAGAGAACTTTACCGATGTTAACTAGGTTGTTGATAATGCATTCATTTATCGATTTATGACATCATTCTAGTGAGGAAGGCTTTATTTAATATTCTAGAGCATTTTTTCCCAATTGGCGGGCCACGGAACGAATTTGGTCTGCTGGTGATTTTTATTTGGCTCCCCAAGTTTCCTGAGAAAAAAATGTATATTATTGAACATAAAAGACAAATCAGCTCCCACAGATTCTTTATTTAGAAATCTGTTTCAAAGTATTCCCACACATAATAGAGAGATATGTGATTGTATAAAGCAAGATTTGAAATGATTATGTTTTAGTCAAATATTATATATGTTTAGGCTTCCTGCAGTCAATTTGCAGTCTACAAATTATTTGTAATTATGTTCTGGCCCCATGACCATCCGCTCAAGAAAAAATTGTCCCGTGACTGAATCTAGTTGATGATCCCTGTTGTAGAGCATCAAGTAATGACAGAAGATAAACTGCATGTACTGTATCTAATTATAGACAAGTTGACTAACAAATAGCCTACATAATTTCAGAAATTATAAGCAGAAAAATAGAGGCTAAACTTTTTTTCCCCGCACCCCATGTCAAAATAATTGTACTGCTGTCCCTGGGCAAATTAGGAATATGTTTATACATGGGTACAGGGATACTTGTGAGCGGGATATCAAAGGTGCATTTAAACAGTTTATACTGAATTAGACCTTAAAGCTACAATATGTAACTTTTTGGAAGACCTGACCAAATTCACATAAATGTGAGTTATAGATCTGTCATTCTCATTGACAAAGTCTAAAAAGCAGAAGATTTGTTCTATGTGCGTAATTTCTATGATTCCCATTTTTAAGTTTCGCTTTTGTAAACCAGTTTAAAACAGCTGAAAATACAATATTTTTGATAAAGATATTCCACAGCGGTTTAGATGGTACAATCATTCTCTACACTGCTTGCTTGTTTTGCCACATAAACTGAAATTAGGCAAACTATTTGCATTTTAGCAACCAGGAAATGGCAGAGATTTCAGCATATTACACCTTTAACAGGAATAAGAGCTATTATCCGGAATACGCTGCGGATGTAAACGGATGTAAACATAGTCAATGTGGTTATAGCTTCTACAGTATTCTCTGGAGAGACATTCCCGGTCTTCATCTACTCACAACTGGTTGATTTAAGAACAGCATGACCTCACCATGACCTCAGCCTCACTCTGGAGTCTCAAATGGTAGCTTCTGTTTCCTGGTGTGCTGCCAAGAGAGTAAATATGAGTGTTTGACAGCCCTCTTAGCTTGCCTGCCCCGAAAATTAACTATAGCATACATTCAGCTAAAGTAGGGCCTGTTTCAATGTCATAGGATCAAACAACAACATCACAGACTCAAAACAAACAGCTTCTGTTTGGTTAGTTGGACATTAAAATGAAGTGAAACGACACCTGAAGAGGCTGTAGCTCTAATAATCACAGAAAGTTGATTATAATATATTGAACAAAACTATAAACGCAACATGTAAAGTGTCGGTCGCATGTTTCATGAGCTGACATAAAAGATCTCAGAAATGTTTCAAATGCACAAAAAGCTTATTTCTCAAAAATGTGCACCAATTTGTTTACATCCCTGTTAGTGAGCATTTATCCTTTGCCAAGTAATCCATTCATCTGACAGGTGTGGTATATCCAGAAACTCATTCAACAGCATTATCGTTACTCATGGCTCCCGAGTGGCACAGCGGTCGAAGTTACTGGATCTCAGTGCAAGAGGCGTCACTACAGTCCCTGGGTCGAATCCAGGCTGTATCACATCCGGATGTGTTGGGAGTCCCATAGGGTGGCACACAATTGGCCCAGCTTTGTCCGGGTTTAGCCGGAGTAGGCTGTCATTGTATATAAGAATTTGTTCTTAACTGTCTTGCATAGTTAACTACATTTTTATTTTATATTACACATGTGCACCTTGTGCTGGGGACAATAAAAGGCCACTCTAAAATCTGAAGTTTTGTTATACAACACACTGCCACAGGTATCTCAAGTTTTAAAGGAGTGTGCAACTGGCATTCTGACTGCAGGAATGTCCACCAGAGCTGTTGCCAGATAATTGAAAGTACATTTCTCTACCATAAGCCGCCTCCGTCATTTTCGAGAATTTGCCTGTATGTCCAACCGGCATCACAACCGCAGACCATGTGTAACCACGCCAGCCCAATTCTCAGACCGACTCTTTTCTCTGTATATATCAATGATGTTGCTCTTGCTGCGGGCGATTCCCTGATCCACCTCTACGCAGACGACACCATTCTGTATACTTCTGGCCCTTCCTTGGACACTGTGCTATCTAACCTCCAAACGAGCTTCAATGCCATACAACACTCCTTCCGTGGCAACTGCAACTGCTCTTAAACGCTAGTAAAACCAAATGCATGCTTTTCAACCGTTCGCTGCCTGCACCTGCACACCCGACTAGCATCACCACCCTGGATGGTTCCAACCTAGAATATGTGGACATCTATAAGTACCTAGGTGTCTGGCAAGACTGTAAACTCTCCTTCCAGACTCATATCAAACATCTCCAATCTAAAATCAAATCAAGAGTCGGCTTTCTATTTCACAACAAAGTCTCCTTCACTCACGCCGCCAAACTTACCCTAGTAAAACTGACAATCCTACCGATCCTCGACTTCGGCAATGTCATCTACAAAATAGCTTCCAATACTCTACTCAGCAAACTGGATGCAATTTATCACAGTGCCATCCGTTTTGTTACTAAAGCACTTTATACCACCGACCACTGCGACCTGTATGCTCTAGTCGGCTGGACCTCACTACATATTCGTCGCCAGACCCACTGGCTTCAGGTCATCTACAAGGCCATGCTAGGTAAAGCTCCGTCTTATCTCAGTTCACTGGTCACGATGGCAACACTCACCCGTAGCACGTGCTCCAGCAGGTGTATCTCACCGATCATCCCTAAAGCCAACACCTCATTTGGCCGCCTTTCCTTCCAGTTCTCTGCCGCCTGTGACTGGAATGAATTGCAAAAATCGCTGAAGTTGGAGACTTATCTCCCTCACCAACTTTAAACATCTGCTATCTGAGCAGCTAACCAATATCTGCAGCTGTACATAGTCCATCGGTAAATAGCCCACACAATTTACCTACCTCATCCCCACATTGTTTTTATTTATTTACTTTTCTGCACACCAGTATCTCTACCTGCACATGACCATCTGATCATTTATCACTCGTGTTAATCTGCAAAATTGTAATTATTCGCCTAACTCATGCCTTTTGCACACAATGTATATAGACTTTTTTTTCTACTGTGTTATTGACTTGTTTATTGTTTACTCCATGTGTAACTCTGTGTTGTTGTCTGTTCACACTGCTATACTTTATCTTGGCCAGGTCGCAGTTGTAAATGAGAACTTGTTCTCAACTAGCCTACCTGGTTAAATAAAGGTTAAAAAAATCTGCATGCTTATCGTCCTCACCAGGGCCTTGTCCTGACTTCAGTTTAACATCGTAACCGACTTCAGTAGGCAAATGCTCACCTTCGATGGCCACCTGGAGAAGTGTGCTCTTCACAGATGAATCTCGGTTTCAACTGTATTGGGCAGATGGCAGCTGTATCATTGTGTGGGTGAGCGGTTTGCTAATATCAACGTTGTGAACAGAGTGCCCCATGGTGGGGTTATGGTATGGGCAGGCATAATCTACAAACAACGTACACAATTGCATTTTATCGATGGCAATTTGAATGTGTAACCGATGCGAAATGGCTAGCTAGTTAGCGTTGATGCGCGCTAATAGCGTTTCAATCGATGATGTCACTTGCTCTGAGACCTTGAGGTAGCTCTTGCTCTGTTCACAGTTCCTGGAAGCTGAACATGTCCCAGTTCTTCCATGGCCTGCATACTCACCAGACATGTCACCCATTGAGCATGTTTGGGATGCTCTGGATCGATGTGTATGACAGCATGTTCCAGTTCCTGCCTATATCCAGCAACTTCGCACAGCCATTCAGGAGGAGTGGGACAACATTCCACAGACCACAATCAACAGCTTAATCAACTCTATGCAAAGGAGATGTGTCGCGCTGCATGATGCAAATGGTGGTCCCACCAGATACTGACTGGTTTTCTGATCCACACCCCTAATCTTGTTTTTTTTAAAGGTATCTGTGACCAACAGATGCATATCTGTATTCCCAGTCGTGAAATCCATAGACTAGGGCCTAATTAATGTATTTAAATTGACTGATTTCCTTATATGTAACTGTAACTCAGTCAAAACCTTGAAATTGTTGAATGTTGTTTAAAAAGGAACAAAAAGTTTAAAAACCCACTCTCTGTGCTGAGGTCCTGCTCTAGTATCTCTGGCAAGCTATTGGATTCGTCAGCTTCTTTCCTCCCACACCTGCACACACAGTAGAAAGACAGACACTGCTTTTTAAGCCTTCTGAGACATTCTACTCAACTGCAGCAGCTTAGCCTAAGTCCATCCGCTGTGCGAAATAGAGAGGAGACGTTTAGTTATGAGTAAACAGCTGACAGGCTCCTTATCTCCTTAACTCAGAAACGTGCTGTCACCACCACCATCATGGAGTCTCCTCCACTGAGCTCCATGGAGTTGTGTTTTAAGTGGTGGGAACAATCAATCTTTCAGTGAGGAGCCGCTTAACTGGAGGGGAAAAGAGCCCAGAAGGCCACTCTACTGTACTCCCTGTGCAAAAGTAACTGTCCAGTGAAAATCTCACTTTTAAAAGTTTACATTCTGTTAACTCATACCCAAATAATCTTGTTGATTCATCCTATGCTCGTATTTGTGGCCAAAGCATAAATCAGAGAAAAATACATTAAAAATACCTCAAACTGACGATTTCAAAAATGCTTGCAATTTCCTCAGAGGATGATGTCATCTTCCTGAGAAGAATGAGCTGGCCAATCAGCGGTCAACTCGCATAAATATTTAAAAAAAAATATATATTTTTTAACATTTTACCCCATTTTCTCCCCAATTTCGTGGTATCCAATTGTTTAGTAGCTACTATCTTGTCTCATCGCTACAACTCCCGTACGGGCTCGGGAGAGACGAAGGTTGAAAGTCATGCGTCCTCCGATACACAACCCAACCAAGCCGCACTGCTTCTTAACACAGCGCCATCCAACCTGGAAGCCAGTCGCACCAATGTGTTGGAAGAAACACAGTGCACCTGGCAACCTTGGTTAGCGCCCACAGGAGTCGCTGGTGTGCGATGAGACAAGGATTTCCCTACCGGCCAAACCCTCCCTAACCCGGACGACGCTAGGACCTCCCGGTCTCTGGGCGTGAATCCTTACCACTAATGTGTCTAATATCAAGGTTGAATGGTTGCAAGAACAAAGCCCAACGCATCAGACGCTGGTTGGGATTTTGCAGGGATTGTTGTTGTGTCCCCTCATTTTGCAGGGATTGTTGTTTGTGTCCCCTCATTTTGCAGGGATTGTTGTTTGTGTCCCCTCATTTTTGCCACAGGCTATGAGCCGGCCTGTGACAAGTGGGGGCTCATCCGTAAGTTCAAGTTAATTGTACTTTAGTCTTACTTTAGTATTTCTAGTTCTATTTCTTTTTATTTAGTTCTATTTCTAGTTTTTTAGACTTCTGCCTGACCAAATGAACTGACCAGGAATAACTCTAGGTCCTCGTTATGTGGCATTTTGCCATCAGGTGAGCAGGTCAAGTGGACCATGGGAGGAGGTAATACCATTGTTCAGATGATACTTTATGATCCCGGTTACACCCAAATGTGTGTTCTTTTGATGTAAAACATGAAGAAATCGAAGGTCTCAGGTTCAGAAGTTGAATCTGTGAGGATTTATCTTAAATAACATTCCTGTGTGTAATGGATAGAACAGCAGTTCCCAACATTTTCTGTTCCGGGGTCACCAAATCACCATCAAAAGTTCTTGAGAACCACTATTGTGGATTCGCAGAATTTGTGAACATTGAATATCTTGGCGGACAAATTTAGACTACATTTTATCAGGGAATGTAACAGATTAAAGACCTATTAGTGTTATTATAAACCATTTGTATTGTGAAAAGTAATGTAAAATTCCTTCTAATATCATTAATACTCAATGTTTATTATTGGAAGAAGAAAAAAATAAAATCACACACAAAAATACTCATTCTATAAAATAATCTTGAAAGAAATGTGTAGACCACAGGTTGAAAACCACTGGGATAGAGGAATGTCTTGTTGTCCTTGGTAGTTGATTTAGTGTAAAAATGTAGCTATTGTAGAGATGACATGATGCTGTAAGGTTGAGTACAACATGATTTTGACATCCGTGTGTCAACGAAGTGAGTAGAGCCTCCTTTTCAGCAAGAGCATTTCACATAGCAATGATTGAAGCAGGAATGAGGTGAAATATGCATTCCTGCACCCATAGAAGGGTGTATGGGTTTTTGACTTATGGCTCTTTTACATCACCTGAAAGGATTGTAAGTCGCAACCCCATACACATTTCTACGGGTACAGGGATGCATATTTCACCTCATTCCTGCCTCAATCATTGCTAAGTGAAGTCATTGCTATGTGAAGTCATTGCTATGTGAAGTCATTGCTATGTGAAGTCATTGCTATGTGAAGTCATTGCTATGTGAAGTCATTGCTATGTGAAATGATCTTACTGAAAAGCGGGCTCTACTCAATTCGTTGACACACGGATGTCAAAATCATGTTGTACTCATCATTGCTATGAAATCCTGATGACTACACTTCTTCAATGACAAGACTGTTCTTTGATCACACCAGCAAACGTGGTCCACCTCCCTCTATCACACACACACACACACACACACACACACACACACACACACACACACACACACACACACACACACACACACACACACACACACACACACACACACACACACACACACACACACACACACACACATCAAACCCCCAACCACACAGCACCCTCCTGGGGAGGACATGTCTGGGGCTGGCAGTCAGGAAGCCAGGAAGAGGCTGAGCCAGGCAAATGACTGTTACCAAAGACACAGTACAACACGCCCCCATCCCCATGGGGTAACCTATTTCACATCATTATAGAGATGCCCACATAGGCTGGCATGTGTGCTTGGCATACAGATGAAATACTGTGGAAGAAAATGTCAAGGTTAAAAAAAAAATAGTTTACAATTGAGCTACACCGGCTCAGACCAGATAGGGAATTGTCTTAGGCTATGATCAATTTGTTTTCCTTCCTTCCTAATCACTATGTGCTAAGAAACAAATTAACCCATTCTGGGAAGGAGTCACGTTCCCAGCCTTGTTGAAATTTGATGTATCCTAATAGACATGAGGGGTATATATTTAACCTTTTTTGTACAGGGATGATTTATTGATGGTATTGCTGAATCAATCAAGCCTGCATATGGATCATGGTAACTCGATATAGTTTTGCTCTCCGCTAAATCTGTCCTTTTTTAAATGTATTTATATTTTTTACAAATCATGTAAAATAAGTAGACGCTGGTGATGGACCTTGTAGTATTTGCTGACATCTAGTGGTTGGAAGCACGGTTAAATAAAATTCAATAATTTCCATAGCTAATTACGAATTCACTGCATAAATATGTCACGTGTGTTAATGTGTTGTGTACGTTAAAATACGGAGTGATTGTTAAAAAGGCTTTGCACTAACACTAGTCTTACTAGTACTAGCAGGAAAGTTTTTACTAGCAATGATTGTGTTGTCTTACCTACCTTAGTTGAATACACTGACCTTCTGGATAAGACTGTTAGCTAAATGAACAAAATGTAAACTTTTACTTGCTGAAAACAAATACATTTCGAAAGGCTATGGGATATGCATGACCCGAAAAATAAACAATTTACCTTTGAACTCTGGCCCTGCCGACAGTACGTGATTCATATACCTTTGCTGTGTTCATGTGCTAGTCGGAACTAGAAAGTCGAAAATGTCAGAATTCGACTCAAAATTCTTGAGTTGTTCACCACTAGTGACATCAGAGGCTAAGTCACTCCTTTGAGGAATCACCCAGGAGGGAGGAGCTCACTATAAGGTGGCTTTGTTGGTGAATGGCTGCATTGAGTCCCGATGGTACAGGAGGCATAGACAGGCCATAGAGCAAAGCTCTGCTATTCGGGTGTCCAGTCCAGGCCCAAAGCTAATTATTTCATAACCTCTAATCAGGGACTGATTTAGACCTGGGATACTTACACAGGCAGTCTAATTCTTTTTTTTCACTAATTGGTCTTGACTAATGACATCAGACCTTTTTCAGAGCTGATCTGATTGTGCAAAAGACCAATTCGAAAATCAGAATTGGACTGCTTGTGTAAATGCAGCCCAGGTGTGTGCAAATAATTATCAGGTAGAATAGAACCAGCAGTACTCTGGACCTCATAGGGGAAGATTTGAATACCCTTGCTCTACACAATACATATGTTCCTGTCCACAGCCTGGGCCTTAGTTGGTGACGTGTCTAATTTGAAGCCTCGCACCAGCTACAACATGAACTCCCCCAAGGTCATTGTGTCCAGGTCCCACGCTGGGAAGGTGAAGGGTTTCATCGAGGAGGCCTTCGGGACCACAAGTCATCCTCCCAGCAGGGGGCGCAGGTCCTGCACTTTTGTTTGTGTGAAGTTTGTTCACCCAAATGTATAATTTCTTAATCATTATCTGGCCATAGAAGTAGTCTTGGGTGAGCTGTGAATGCGTCATACGATTAGGCTTTCATTTGCCATTTTTATAAGTATACCTATTTCTGTGGGCTTCAGTTTTGTAATAGGTGTTATATGATTGGAATAACACCCTGTCAGGCATTTACACAATTTATTTAACTGTTTTGTGGATGTTGATCTGGTATTTTCTACTCTCCATAGGCTATAAGGTGCTGGCTCTGCTGGACCCCAGTGATGAGGACATAGAGAAGGCAGACATGTACATCCACGTGACCTTCATCAAGAAGTGGGACATCTGTGCCGGCAATGGCCTGCTCACAGCCCTGGGAGGTCACATGACCACACTGAAGGGCGGGGAGATAGACTATTCGGGAGTGACAGGCAACAATGGTGGTCTGCTAGCCAGTGTCAAGGTGGACCACCAAGGCCTGGTGACGAAACTGCCTGCATGGGACTCTGCTGACAAACACTGAAAAACACACACAGATATTTACACTCACTTCATTATGTTCATACACAGATGATCAAGGACAAACAGACAAGATGACCACAAGCCTTGAAGACCAAACAAACACAGATGAGAGGACCGCACAATCTGGGACAAGACAATATTACAAAGCCCACCAGTTTCTCCTTCAAACTCCTTTCACCATTTAAAAAAAAAAGTATTTGTAAAAAGATAAGTCAGTCCTTGCATTTTCTATCATAGAAAGTGCTAATAAGTTGGACAAGAAAAAGCCATGTGCCCAGCTTCAGTTTGTTGCTAAGAGATGGGTGCCTTTGATTGGCATGGAAACTTAGTCAATGCCTGGTGTGGAAAGGAACAAATGTGTTGGAACACTCTGTAGTTGTCGTTCTTCTTGACACCTGTGGGATATGATTGCTGGTGAAGGTACAGGGATGAATCAAGAGCGTTTTCTTCATAGAAGTAATTTTCATTGTAGCACAATAACCTTGATCCTGTGAGGTTTCTTCTTTTAGTTGCTCATTCCTACAGAGCATTTACATTATGCTAGACAGGGTAACTATGAGGGGTTCATTTGTTTAACTATAGCTTAACACATGATGCAGGGGTGGGATTTGGGCTGCTACAATGTGAATTTAATTTGAGGGTTGTTTTTAAAAGCATGGTACTTCCTAAATATGCACATTCGTTTTAGTGTACTACTGTGTGTGTATGTATGTGAAAGTGCAATTTCCAATTCTTTTTTATGAATAGCCTGTGTGAATTCACTAGGTACTGCAGCTTTCCTGACTCCACCTCTGGGGCAAGGCTATACAGTGTGTTACATCTATATGTAGCGAGTGTAGTTGCTACATTTGCAAATAAGAAACCATTCTGTTGCAAATACTCTTATTAGTTAAACATGCTAATTTGTCAGCAACAAGTTTTTTTTTTAGATGATTGTTGATGATTTTTCCCATATACAGTAGGGATGTTCAGATTCACAATAGACCATTCAGACGTGGATATCCCTGCTCTAGCACTGTGAATACTAAGGCTGGGTATCAAACTGAGCACTCAATCACTCCAGAGTCAAACGCTGATTGTCGAGTCATCGAGGGCTCCACTGCTCCCTTCGGAAGCCTCACTATCAAGTAGTAAACCTGTTGCCGACTAGGTGGAATTGGCATGGGATTCTTCCCAAGACTCTGTCACCTAGGAACCACCGTCATTACTACTTTGCCCTCAAGAATAGTCGGAATAAGTCAACATAAATTGGAAAAAAATCTGTAATTTTGAAATATTGCTAAGTGGCAGTTGGGATGTTGAGTGCGCATCGGCTCAATGCTCATTTTGGCCAAAACACATTTTTATTGTCCAACTGTGCTTTCTCAAAATGTCTATTTTTGTACAGCATGAGCGTATGTTGTATGTCTGAACTGGCTGTGTATGCTAAGCCTGTACATATAGCTGTTATAATGTGACTGTGTTTCTCCAACTTCCCTCTGTGTTTTAAATGAAATGGTGCTGTGCATGAGATCACTGACTGGGTTATGACTACTTCCTACGTGATCTCGATCGTTTGTGTGGTGTTACTACTGCTGCATGCCCTCATGGTTACGTTGTACTGTTGATCAGAAATACATGTTCAAAGCTATCCCTGTCTGTTAATTTAACCCTTTGCTATAAGTGCTGGTCATGTTTTGAAAAGAGAATGTATTTTTGTGAAGGGATTACAGCAAAATATTTTTTGTTTTTTTACAAACATGTCTTACATTGAGTGGAACGACTGTAAATAAAAACCCCAGTGTAAAACCATTGAAAAGGCCAAAATACAGTAGAACGGGTACTGTGAGTAAAACCTTTAAACAGGTCAACATTCACAAGGCCGCAGGGCCAGACGGATTACCAGGACGTGTACTCCGAGCATGCGCTGACCAACTGGCTTCACTGACATTTTCAACCTCTCTGTCTGAGTCTGTAATACCAACACGTTTCAGCAGACCACCATAGTCCCTGTGCCCAAGAACACTACTACCGATCCGTAGCACTCACGTCTGTAGCCATGAAGTGCTTTGAAAGGCTGGTCATGGCTCACATCAACACCATTCGCCCACTCCAATTTGCATACCGCCCTAACAGATCCACAGATTCTTCATTGTAATCAGAGCGCTAATATTAATACGATGCATGACAGTCTCTTGGCTAAGTGTTGAAGACAGGCGGACTGCATCACTTCTTTTTATAAGAAACAATGTGTTGAAAATCCCAAATTGTTTGCATAGTCAACTTACACACAGCTCTGACACACACACTTATCCCACCAGACATGCCACCAGGGGTCTTTTCATAGTCCCCAAATCCAAAACAAATTCAAGAAAACGTACATTATTATATAGAGCCCTTATTGCATGGAACTTCCTTCCATCTCATATTGCTCAAATAAACAGCAAACCTGGTTTCAGATAAAGCAACACCTCCCAGCACAATGCCACTCCCCTATTTGACCTAGATAGTTTGTGTGTATGCATTGATATGTAGGCTGTGTGTGCTTTTTAAAAAATGTATGTAGTTCTGTCCTTGAAATGTTCTTGTCTAATGAGGTTCTGTATTATGTTTCATGTTTTGTGTGGAACCCAGGAAGGGGAGCTGCTGCTTTTGCAACAATGTGGATCCTAATCAAATACCAAATACCAAAAAGATGCAATCTCTATTGCACTCCCCACTGCCCTTTCCCACCTTGACAAAAGGAACACCTATGTGAGAATGCTGTTCATTGACTACAGCTCAGCGTTCAACACCATAGTGCAGTCAAAGCTCATCACTAAGCTAAGGACCCTGGGACTAAACACCTGCCTCTGCAACTGGATCCTGGACTTCCTGACGGCCCGCCCCCAGTTGGTAAGGGTAGGTAACAACACATCTACCACGCTGATCCTCAACACGGGGGCCCCTCAGGTGCGTGCTCAGTCCACTCCTGTACTCCTTGTTCACTCTAGACTGCACGGCCAGGCATGACTCCAACACCATCATTAAGTTTGCCGATGATACAACAGTGGTAGGCCTAATCACCAACAACGACGAGAAAGCCTATAGGGAGGAGGTCAGGAGACCTGGTTGTCTGATCTCCTACCATGGCTGTCTCGTTGTTGTCGGTGATTAGGCCTACCACTGTTGTGTCATCGGCAAACCTAATGGTGTTGGAGTCATGCCTGGCCATTCTCATCGACGGGGCTGTCGTGGAGCAACTTGAGAGCTTCACATTCCTTGGTGTTCACATCACCAACAAAAAAACATGGTCCAAGCACACCAAGGCAGAGGACACGACAAAACCTATTCCCCCTCAGGAGACTGAAAAGATTTGACATGGGTCCTCAGATCCTCAAAAGGTTCTACAGCTGCAACATCGAGAGCATCCTGACTGGTTGCATCACGGCCTGGTATGGCAACTGCTCGGCCTCCGACCGCAAGGCACTACAAAGGGTAGTGCGTAAGGCCCAGTACATCACTGGGGTCAAGCTTCCTGCCATCCAGGACCTCTATACCAAATTATCAAAAACTCCAGCCACCCTAGTCATAGACTGTTCTCTCTGCTATCGCCTGGCAAGCGGTATGCCAAGTCTAGGTCCAAGAGGCTTCTAAACAGCTTCTACCTCCAAGCCATAAGACTCCTGAACATTTAATCAAATGGCTACCCAAACTATTTGCCACCTTGATGCCCCTCTACCTACATGTACAATGGCAAGAAAAAGTATGTGAACCCTTTGGAATTACCTGGAATTCTGCATAAATTGGTCATCAAATTTGATCTGATCTTCATCTAAGTCACAACAATAGACAAACAGGTTAGCTAGCCAGCTATTGTCGTTCTTTTAACGTAACGTTACGTAATCAACACTGCTAGCTAGCCAGCTAGCCCCCGAATAGCAGCACTGTAGAAACTATTACACTCGACGGAACGACTTGATTAGTGTAGTGTCAACAACGTAGCCACTGCCAGCTAGCCTACTCCAGCAGTACTGTATCATTTCAATCATTTTAGTCAATAAGATTCTTGCTACGTAAGCTTAACGTTCTGAACATTCGATAAGTGTAGTCCACTTGTCATTCCAATCTCCTTTGCATTAGCGTAGCCTCTTCTGTAGCCTGTTAACTATGTGTCTATCTATCCCTGTTCTCTCCTCTCTGCACAGACCATACAAACGCTCCACACCGCGTGGCCGCGGCCACCCTAATCTGGTGGTCCCAGCGCGCACGACCCACGTGGAGTTCCAGGTCTCCGGTAGCCTCTGGAACTGCCGATCTGCGGCCAACAAGGCAGAGTTCATCTCAGCCTATGCCTCCCTCCAGTCCCTCGACTTCTTGGCACTGACGGAAACATGGATCACCACAGACAACACTGCTACTCCTACTGCTCTCTCTTCGTCCGCCCACGTGTTCTCGCACACCCCGAGAGCTTCTGGTCAGCGGGGTGGTGGCACCGGGATCCTCATCTCTCCCAAGTGGTCATTCTCTCTTTCTCCCCTTACCCATCTGTCTATCGCCTCCTTTGAATTCCATGCTGTCACAGTTACCAGCCCTTTCAAGCTTAACATCCTTATCATTTATCGCCCTCCAGGTTCCTCGGAGAGTTCATCAATGAGCTTGATGCCTTGATAAGCTCCTTTCCTGAGGACGGCTCACCTCTCACAGTCCTGGGCGACTTTAACCTCCCCACGTCTACCTTTGACTCATTCCTCTCTGCCTCCTTCTTTCCACTCCTCTCCTCTTTTGACCTCACCCTCTCACCCTCCCCCCTACTCACAAGGCAGGCAATACGCTCGACCTCATCTTTACTAGATGCTGTTCTTCCACTAACCTCATTGCAACTCCCCTCCAAGTCTCCGACCACTACCTTGTATCCTTTTTCCTCTCGCTTTCATCCAACACTTCCCACACTGCCCCTACTCGGATGGTATCGCGCCGTCCCAACCTTCGCTCTCTCTCCCCCGCTACTCTCTCCTCTTCCATCCTATCATCTCTTCCCTCTGCTCATACCTTCTCCAACCTATCTCCTGATTCTGCCTCCTCAACCCTCCTCTCTTCCCTTTCTGCATCCTTTGACTCTCTATGTCCCCTATCCTCCAGGCCGGCTCGGTCCTCCCCTCCCGCTCCGTGGCTCGACGACTCACTGCGAGCTCACAGAACAGTGCTCCGGGCAGCCGAGCGGAAATGGAGGAAAACTCGCCTCCCTGCGGACCTGGCATCCTTTCACTCCCTCCTCTCTACATTTTCCTCCTCTGTCTCTGCTGCTAAAGCCACTTTCTTCCACTCTAAATTCCAAGCATCTGCCTCTAACCCTAGGAAGCTCTTTGCCACCTTCTCCTCCCTCCTGAATCCTCCTCCCCCCCCTCCTCCCTCTCTGCAGATGACTTCGTCAACCATTTTGAAAAGAAGGTCGACGACATCCGATCCTCGTTTGCTAAGTCAAACGACACCGCTGGTTCTGCTCACACTGCCCTACCCTGTGCTCTGACCTCTTTCTCCCCTCTCTCTCCAGATGAAATCTCGCTTCTTGTGACGGCCGGCCGCCCAACAACCTGCCCGCTTGACCCTATCCCCTCCTCTCTTCTCCAGACCATTTCCGGAGACCTTCTCCCTTACCTCACCTCGCTCATCAACTCATCCCTGACCGCTGGCTACGTCCCTTCCGTCTTCAAGAGAGCGAGAGTTGCACCCCTTCTGAAAAAACCTACACTCGATCCCTCCGATGTCAACAACTACAGACCAGTATCCCTTCTTTCTTTTCTCTCCAAAACTCTTGAACGTGCCGTCCTTGGCCAGCTCTCCCGCTATCTCTCTCAGAATGACCTTCTTGATCCAAATCAGTCAGGTTTCAAGACTAGTCATTCAACTGAGACTGCTCTTCTCTGTATCACGGAGGCGCTCCGCACTGCTAAAGCTAACTCTCTCTCCTCTGCTCTCATCCTTCTAGACCTATCGGCTGCCTTCGACACTGTGAACCATCAGATCCTCCTCTCCACCCTCTCCGAGTTGGGCATCTCCGGCGCGGCCCACGCTTGGATTGCGTCCTACCTGACAGGTCGCTCCTACCAGGTGGCGTGGCGAGAATCTGTCTCCTCGCCACGCGCTCTCACCACTGGTGTCCCCCAGGGCTCTGTTCTAGGCCCTCTCCTATTCTCGCTATACACCAAGTCACTTGGCTCTGTCATAACCTCACATGGTCTCTCCTATCATTGCTATGCAGACGACACACAATTAATCTTCTCCTTTCCCCCTTCTGATGACCAGGTGGCGAATCGCATCTCTGCATGTCTGGCAGACATATCAGTGTGGATGACGGATCACCACCTCAAGCTGAACCTCGGCAAGACGGAGCTGCTCTTCCTCCCGGGAAGGACTGCCCGTTCCATGATCTCGCCATCACGGTTGACAACTCCATTGTTTCCTCCTCCCAGAGCGCTAAGAACCTTGGCGTGATCCTGGACAACACCCTGTCGTTCTCAACTAACATCAAGGCGGTGGCCCGTTCCTGTAGGTTCATGCTCTACAACATCCGCAGAGTACGCCCCTGCCTCACACAGGAAGCGGCGCAGGTCCTAATCCAGGCACTTGTCATCTCCCGTCTGGATTACTGCAACTCGCTGTTGGCTGGGCTCCCTGCCTGTGCCATCAAACCCCTACAACTCATCCAGAACGCCGCAGCCCGTCTGGTGTTCAACCTTCCCAAGTTCTCTCACGTCACCCCGCTCCTCCGCTCTCTCCACTGGCTTCCAGTTGAAGCTCGCATCCGCTACAAGACCATGGTGCTTGCCTACGGAGCTGTGAGGGGAACGGCACCGCAGTACCTCCAGGCTCTGATCAGGCCCTACACCCAAACAAGGGCACTGCGTTCATCCACCTCTGGCCTGCTTGCCTCCCTACCACTGAGGAAGTACAGTTCCCGCTCAGCCCAGTCAAAACTGTTCGCTGCTCTGGCCCCCCAATGGTGGAACAAACTCCCTCACGACGCCAGGACAGCGGAGTCAATCACCACCTTCCGGAGACACCTGAAACCCCACCTCTTCAAGGAATACCTAGGATAGGATAAGTAATCCTTCTCACCCCCCCCCCCCCTTAATGATTTAGATGCACTATTGTAAAGTGGCTGTTCCACTGGATGTCAGAAGGTGAATTCACCGATTTGTAAGTCGCTCTGGATAAGAGCGTCTGCTAAATGACTTAAATGTAATGTAAATGTAAACATAGTGTGCTTAACTAATAACACACAAATTATTGTATTTTTCTTGTCTATATTGAATACATAATTTAAACATTCACGGTGTAGGTTGGAAAAGGTATGTGAACCCCGAGGCTAATGAATTCTCCAAAAGCTAATTGGAGTCAGCTAACCTGGAGTCCAATCAATGAGATGAGATTGGAGATGTTGGTTAGAGCTGCCTTGCCCTACAAAAAACATTCACAAAATTTGAGTTTGCTATTCACAAGATGCATTGCCTGATGTGAATCATGTCTAGAACAAAAGACATCTCAGAAGACCTAAGTTGAAGAATTGCTGACTTGCATAAAGGTGGAAAGGGTTACAAAAGTATCTCTAAAAGCCTTGATGTTCATTATTCCATGGCAAGTCAAATTGTCTATAAATGGAGAAAGTTCCTCACTGTTGCTACTCTCCCTAGGAGTGGCCGTCCTGCAAAGAGCACAGTGCAGAATGCTCAATGAGGTTAAGAAGAATCCTAGAGTGTCAGCTAAAGATTTACAGAAATCTCTGGATCATGCAAACATCTCTGTTGACCAGTCTATGATATGTAAAACACTAAACAAGAATGGTGTTCATGGGAGGACACCACGGAAGAAGTCACTGCTATCCAAAAAAACATTGCTGCACCTCTGAAGTTTGCAAAAGTGTTACTGGCAAAATATTCTGTGAACAGATTAAACTAAAGTTGAGTTGTTTGGAAGGAACACGCAACACTATGTGTGGAAGGGAAAAAAGGCGCAGCACACCAACATCAAAACCTCATCCCAACTGTAAATGATGGTGCAGGGAGGATCGTGGTTTGGGGCTGCTTTGCTGCCTCAGGGCCTGGACAGCTTGCTATCATCGATGGAAAAATGAATTTCCAAGTTTATCAGGACATTTTGCAGGAGAATATAAGGCTATCTGTCCGCCAATTGAAACTCAACAGATGTTGGGTGATGCAACAGGACAACGACCCAAAACACAGAAGTAAATCAACAACAGAATGGCTTCAACACAAGAATATATGCCTTCTGTAGTGGCCTAGTCAGAGTCCTGACCTCAACCCGATTGAGATGCTGTGGCATGACCTTAAGAGAGTGGCTCACACCAGACATCCCAAGAATATTGCTGAACTGAAACAGTTTTGTAAAGAGGAATGGTCCAAAATCCTCTTGACTGTTGTGCAGATCTGATCCATAACTACAGAAAACGTTTGGTTGAGGTTATTGCTGCCAAAGGAGGGTCAACCAGTTATTAAATCCAAGGGTTCACATACTTTTTCCACCCTGCACTGTGAATGTTTACACGGTGTGTTCAGTAAAGACATGAAAATGTATAATTGTTTGTGTGTTATTAGTTTAAGCAGACTGAGATCTTCTGTTGAATCTGACAATTAATCTTAATGGTTGTACAGTCGTCTCAAATAAAACTGTGAAGGACCTCGGCGTTACTCTGGACCCTGATCTCTCTTTTGAAGAACATATCAAGACCATTTCAAGGACAGCTTTTTTCCATCTACGTAACATTGCAAAAATCAGAAACTTTCTGTCCAAAAATGATGCAGAAAAATTAATCCATGCTTTTGTCACTTCTAGGTTAGACTACTGCAATGCTCTACTTTCCGGCTACCCGGATAAAGCACTAAATAAACTTCAGTTAGTGCTAAATACGGCTGCTAGAATCCTAACTAGAACCAAAAAAATTGATCATATTACTCCAGTGCTAGCTTCTCTACACTGGCTTCCTGTCAAAGCAAGGGCTGATTTCAAGGTTTTACTGCTAACCTACAAAGCATTACATGGGCTTGCTCCTACCTATCTCTCTAATTTGGTCCTGCCGTACATACCTACACGTACGCTACGGTCACAAGACGCAGGCCTCCTAATTGTCCCTAGAATTTCTAAGCAAACAGCTGGAGGCATGGCTTTCTCCTATAGAGCTCCATTTTTATGGAACGGTCTGCCTACCCATGTCAGAGACGCAAACTCGGTCTCAACCTTTAAGTCTTTACTGAAGACTCATCTCTTCAGTGGGTCATATGATTGAGTGTAGTCTGGCCCAGGAGTGGGAAGGTGAACAGAAACATAGCCTGGTTCCTCTCTTGGTTTCTTCCTAGGTTTTGGCCTTTCTAGGGAGTTTTTCCTAGCCACCGTGCTTCTACACCTGCATTGCTTGCTGTTTGGGGTTTTAGGCTGGGTTTCTGTACAGCACTTTGAGATATCAGCTGATGTACGAAGGGCTATATAAATACATTTGATTTGATTTGTGCTTGTCTATTGTTGTGACCTAGATGAAGATCAGATCAAATTGTATGACTAATTTATGCAGAAATCCAGGGATTTGGATTCACATACTTTTTCTTGCCACTGTACATATTACCTCGACTAACCGGTACCCCCACACATTGACTCTGTACCGGCACCCCTTGTATATAGCCTTGCTATTCATGTTTTACTGCTGATCTTTCATTATTTGTTACTTTTATTTCTTATTCATATTGTTTTATTTTTAGGTGTTTTTAAATTGTTATACTGCATTGTTGGTTAAAGCTTGGAAGTCATCTTTTCACTGTAAGTTCTACTACACCTATTCGGCGGATGTGACATACAATTTTACCAGAAGATGGAGACATTTGCATGGCCATTCTGTTCATCAAACAAAATTGTTTTAGCTGAGTTCTCCGAGTGGACTGGAGTCCATCTATTTTACGACCCTATTGTTTTTCAAGGTTGAACTCTGTATTTAAATA